>NC_079416.1:19559294-20199294 GCF_026213295.1 Gadus chalcogrammus
GGGTTCTGGGGATGGTTGGGATTCTGGTTGGGGTTCTGGAGTCTTGAGGGGTTGTGGATGGGGTTTTGGGTGGGGTTCTGGAGTCTGGAGGGGCTTTGGGTGGGGTTCTGGGGTCTTGAGGGGTTCTGGATGGGGTTTTGGGTGGGGTTCTGGAGTCTGGAGGGGCTCTGTGTAGGATTCTGGGGCTGGGTGGGGTTCTCAGGCTGGTTGAGGTTCTGGGGATGGTAGGGGTTCTGGGTGGGGTTCTCGGCCTGGGGCTGGGTGTGGTACTGGGTGGGGTTCTGGGGCTGGTACTGGGTGGGGTTCTGGGGCTGGTTCTGGGTGGGGTTCTGGTTCTGGGTGGGGTTCGGGGGCTTTTGGAGGAGGCTGTGTGTGGAGGCACTGGGCCAGTGAGGGAGCGAGGTGCTGGGGTTGTGTGACGGTTCCGCTGGCCGCGGGTCCAGACAGAGGTTCTCCTGAGACAGAGCTTGGCGCTGAGGGAGAAGACGCATGACGTTATTGATATACTCGTCCCATATTTATCTTAAAAGGTGCAATCTCAGATATATCTGTTTCACTCCCTTTGGCGCCACCCCTGGTGATAAGTGGTACTTCTCCAGCAGCATCACCAGTGACACTGAGTAGGAAACCATCCCAAAACGGAAAATAGGAGGCATCTGATCAGCAGGTCATCGCCCTCTGTCACCTCATTCAGCGACCGAAGGGACTACACATTTTTAACTTACATAAAAATCCTTGAGGTCACCATTGTCAATTATTCATAAAATAAAAATAAAAATGATACCACACATCATATCAACTCGATCAGCACACAATTATCGCAGTGATTGAGTAATGAATGAATTTAAACTTTGATTAGTGATCATCGACGTACCATGAAGGTCCTCATGTTGGGGTTCTGCTTCCTGGCCGACGGACCCAGGGAGATCCTGAGCAGCTGCTGTGATTGGTCAGCTGCCCTGTGGTCCAGATGTCTGGAGGACGGCAGGGTCTGGTACTCCCTGTGGAACGTCTGGTCCAGAGAGCAGCACAACGTTACTACAGCGCTACTACAACGTAGGTCAGAGTACAACGTAACACAACTACAACGTTACTACAGCGTAGTCATAAAGTACAACGTAACATAACTACAACGTTACTACAGCGCTGCTACAACGTAGGTCAGAGTACAACGTAACACAACTACAACGTTACTACAGCGTAGTCATAAAGTACAACGTAACATAACTACAACGTTACTACAGCGCTGCTACAACGTAGGTCAGAGTACAACGTATCACAACTACAACGTTACTACAGCGCTTCTACAACGTAGGTCAAAGTACAACGTAACATAACTACAACATTACTACAGCTCTACTACAACGTAGGTGAGAGTACAATGTAACATAACTACAACGTTACTACAGCGTAGTCATAAAGTACAACGTAACATAACTACAACGTTACTACAGCGCTTCTACAATGTAGGTCAAAGTACAACGTAACATAACTACTAGGGCCCGACCTATATTGATTTTTGAGTGCCGATGCCGATGCCGATTATTTTCAGAGAAAAATTACGATTACGATTTAATCGGCCGATTAAAAATAAATAAAATAAAAGCATATTAAACGTAGTTTTTGATACCTTAAATATACTTTAAACACTTTTGACGAATATGTGAATTGAATGCAGAACCTTTGAGTGTTTTAGAATACATTTACATTCAAAACTGAGTGTAATTTAAAATGTAAAATAAATGACTAACTCCCAATGTGCTGCGCTCGTGAGCAGTGACTAACACGTGCGTGCTGAGCAGTATGGTCTCACAGGCACAACATGCTCAAACAACGCGTCTTGTGTACATTGGTGAGGTGAGCGCGCAGCTGCCTGAGCGAGCGTGCTTTCATGTTGTACGGTGAAATTCAATCTCCTATTTTTTAATCCAGCTAAAGTTGTTAGTTAGCTAGGAGAGTAGGAGCGCAATCTGCAGAATACTAAGCGCAATAACATTTCTAAAAAAAAATAAAAAAAAATCGGTTGTAATCTGCGTCTTTTTGGCAGATGTCGATTATTTTCAAAAAGGCTATAATCGGCCGATTAAATCGGCAGGCCGATGAATCGGTCGGGCCCTAATAACTACAACGTTACTACAGCGTTAATACAACATAAGTCAAAGTACAACGTAACATAACTACAGGATTAATACAACGTAGGTCAGAGTACAACGTTACACAACTACAACGTTAGTACAGCGCTCCTACAACATAGGTCAGTGTACAACGTAACATAACTACAACATTACTACGACATAACTACAACGTAGGTCAGAGTACAACGTAACACAACTACAGTGTTACTACAACGCTGTCTATTGAGGACAAAAGCTTGACTGACCACCAGAACAGGACAATATCTCCATCAGTTATTTACACAGCGTAACCAGTTGCAATTTCACCTTGTGGTAGGGAAGAATGTTTTGGATAAATAGGTTTCATCCAAATAGATTAAACACCCCACGCGTTTTTTGCGATCATAATAGTATCATTATCAACTAGTTTCATTATCACAGTTTACCACCGGATTGGGACAAGGCAAGGGTCGCATGCAGAATGAGTAGAGAATATCAAATATAAAGTATAATAGCATAGCAGGCAGTCCTGGGCTCCACCCAGACACCACCTCCCCCTCACCTCAGTGCAGAGATTGAGGGGGGAGATGGTGGGTCCTCCGTCTACGGGCTCCTCTGGTACCTCCACCTCCTCAGGCACGCAGTCTGATGGGAGGGAGGGAGGGAGGAGGGAGGGAGGGAGGAAGGAGGGAGGGAGGGATGAAGGGAGGAGGGAGGAGGGAGAGGGAGGGAGGGAGGGAGGGAGGGAGGAGGGAGAGGGAGGGAGGGAGGGAGGGAGGAAGGGAGGAGGGAGCGAGGGAGGGAGGGAGGGAGGAAGGTTGGAACGGAGGAAGGAGGGAGGGAGGGGAGGGAGGGGGAGAGGGAGGGAGGGAGGAAGGAGGGAGGGAAGGAGGAAGGAAAGAAGGGAAGAGGGAGGGAGGGAGGGAGGAAGGGAGGGAGGGAGGGAGGGAGGGAGGGAGGGAGGGAGGAAGGAGGGAGGGATGAGGGAGGGAGGGATGAGGGAGAGAGATTGGAGGAGGGAGGGAGGCAGGGAGGGAGGGAGGGAGGGAGGAAGGAAGAAAAACATAAAAAGTAGGTCAAACCTATCCTGGGTACGGAAATCGTCGTCATTTTTTAACAGCTAACGATTGCCAAACTCTTGATTGTCTTAAGTTACACGCGTGTCCACATGCGTTGAAATGAGACCATAATCCTGATCGTCCTCCGGTGGGCGGGCGTGTGTGAAGGGGTCCACCTACGGCTCATGTTGGGGTTGGAGCGGTACAGGAGCCGGTTCCTCTGGAGGTTCTGCTGCCGTCGGCTCCTGCTCCCCCCGGGGGCCTGCGGCTCCGGTCGGGGGCCCGGGACGCTGCACCCGACCCAGGCAGGGCCGCCGCCGGGCGTGCCCAAGTCCCGGTCACCTTGGTAACACGACAATTCATTATTTTAAGGATTAGAAAAAGGATTATGATTTTCTCTATAATCTAGCACCCCTAGTGGTATGTACGTCACATTGACATTCGGTAACCACCGCTGCCCATGCAATTGATCTCCAAGTGATGTGTGATACCTGTGTTGGGGGCGGAGCCAGGCTGGTTGATCAGGGCCTCCAGACCGTGGCAGCTAGCAGCGTGTTTAGCCACGTGTAGCGTCACCACGGGCCCCGTCTGCACCATTATCATGGCTGCCCTGCGTACGCACAGCATGGAGGTTAGCGACACATAGCTCACATCCACACAGCATGGGGGTTAGCATCTCATAGCTCACATCCACACAGCATGGTTAGCATCACATAGCTCACATCCACACAGCATGGAGGTTAGCCCCGTATAGCTCACATCCACCTAGCATGGAGGTTAGCAACACATAGCTAATATCCACACAGCATGGGGGTTAGCATCACATAGCTAATATCCACACAGCATGGGGGTAGGCATCACATACTTAATATCCGCACAGCATGGAGGTTAGCATCACATAGCTCACATCCACACAGCACGGGGGATAGCATCACATAGCTCTCTTCAACACAGCATGACGGTTAGCATCACATAGCTCTCCTCCACACAGCATGGGGGTTAGCATCACATAGCTCTCCTCCACACAGCATGGGGGTTAGCCTCATATAGCTTGCATCCATTCTAGTTCACTTCAGTTTGCTTATATAACTCACATCCACACACAATAGCTTTGAGAGCTCATAGTAATATTTAAGAAAAAAAGTCATTAATTTCATGATCACATATTATAGATCACAAATAATCATCGCTGTTGGCATCTTCCTCCATCCTAATTTGTAAGGCTTTTGTGGATTTATCCAGTCCTTCACAGACCAAACTAACCACCCGTTGAGGAGGTGAAGCCATCCATTTGATCTCATCCTACCTCTCTTGGTTCAGACCCACCAGACTCCGGCCGTCCACGCTGACCAACTGGTCTCCGACAGACAGCGTCCCGTCCTGCAGGGGCCAGAGGTTAAGGGTCAGGGGTACACAGAGGTCTGACCCTCCGTCGGTCCCCGGCCCTGTATAGTGCACTGTGGTCAAACTTAACGTGAGGCCAATCTGGGAGGAGGGTTTAAACGCTCACCACTTCAGCGGGGCCCCCCTGGACGATGGATTTGATATAAATGCCGATTTGAGCCTGGCCCGAACCCTGTCGCCGTGGGAATAAAACAGAAAAATATATAGAACATGCCTTGTGGTGAATGATTAAAATAATAGCATTTGAGTAAATAATACAGTACATGGCTGTCATTAGATCTCTAGTTATACACATCGCAGGGTGTTCGAATGATAACTCAGTCCACTGTGTGGGGAGGTTTGGGGCGGTGCGGATTTACCCTGGCGGCCACGATGCTCACGCCCATCCCGCTGTTCAGGGGCTTCCTCAGGGTGATGACCACCACCTCTGGTTCTCTCCGAGCCCCCGTCTATGACACAACAGGAAGAGGCGTTACCGGAGGTCAGCCCACCAGACTAGACTGGATCCGAGCACTCAATACACTTCAGTCACAGTCCAGGAGCAACTTGAATCCTATTGAAGTTTGTGTCGAGTGCTGAACACAAATGTGCCTCACTCCGTTAAAACAACATGAAGCTAGTTCTTCTTTGTGTCGTTGAGGTGAAGTTCATCTGCTTTGGGCTTTATATGGAGTATTCAGTGTGTAAAGGATTGTCATAATAGCCTGTAGTGTGGCTAGACTAGAGTGATTCTTATGCACTTTTTTCACTTGCACTGCAACCCCAAACTCTTATTAGGCCTGCCAGGTTCCCGGTATTAAGTGTGTGCAATGATTGTTTGAGCCCCTGTGTGAGCAGGCCATTGTCCAGATTCGAGCGACTAGATCCTGTGGTACATACTCCGGTCCCGCAGGGGGCGGTAAACGCAAAAAGGAAAAGGAAGAAGAATTCACAGAGAGCGCCGATGTTGTCTCTATTATTTGACTCCTTCCAAATCCAACCCAATGAACCAGTATGTGAGAACGAGCCTGATTCTGAGTCTCTGGACATTGTCCGGAGTTCATGTGTGTTCAGTAAGGCTTTAGTTTACCGGCAGAAGGCTGGTGGTTGGGCAGTTGGGTTCATTGAAGAACACTCTCCAACTGCCATGACAGTTGGCTCTGGGAGTCAGCTTACAGAGACCTGGGGGAGCAGCAGAGATCAGATACCCCCCGCACCATACGATGACACACCAAGGGACTGAGGAGGAGGAGGTGCAGACATTCCAACATCGGACAGGAATGTTTTACAGGAGTAGACCACAAAATTACAAAAAGTCGTTTTGCTAGAGTCGACGCAATTCTGAAATCATTTTGTCAAATGTAATCAAAGTTACTCTCAAAGAGACCTAAAGTCAACTTAAATAACTTCTAACCATATGACCGCAAATAGTGGGTCTACAATGGCGTTGGAACAAATGTCCATCGGCATTTCGCTAACATCGGCTTACAAAGAACTATATTTAAACTGAGAAAAAACAAATCCAGCTGGATTTGCATCACATGAATCGCACTCCAAATAGATCTTGGGTGTCCCAGTGTGGACGCTACTGGGATCACTGGGATTACCAGGATTCCCTTTACCTTTGCGGCAAATTGGCTCCAAGAACTCGGTGAAGCCAGGCGGAATCCCGCCCACCGTGTCACACGAGTAGCCTCCGTCAGGGAGCAGGAAGGGGAGGCGGAGCTCCAGACGCTCCTCCCTCTCCAGGCACCGCCCCTCGCTGGCCACCAGGGGGTCCGCCGAGCGCTTCGCTGCCATGACGACGCTGTCAATCAAAGCCTGGAGTAACAGAGTAGATCGTTTTTGTTGTTTACATTGTGTTATTGAAAGCCCGGGCCTATCAATCAAACGTTATTTGATTAAGGGGTTTCTGTGCACTACGGAAGACTGAACAAGGGAAACGATTAACTGGTTGAGAAGAAAGCTGAAACAACAGGTAGTATATTTTAAGATTTTATGTAAGCAAAAAAAGATTATGATTATACGTGTACTGACGTATTGGGATGCCCTCATTTCCTCTGGCATGCCATGCTCAGTATTATTTCTTTCCATCCATTTTTCTTTAACTCTTTCATTGGAGATGCTCCACTTAACTATCTGGTCTACATTATAGAAACCATTACGACACCAGCTCGTTTAACTCCACGTAGGAGATGGTGAGGACCAAACTCTGAAGAAGGAGATGGAAGAAGCTTTCTGCAGTTGTGCAGGTTCAGTTGTACAGGTACAGGTGTGCAAGTTCAGGTGTACTGGTAGAGGTGTACAGGTAGAGGTGTACAGTTCTACAGGTAGAGGTGTATAGCTACAGGTGTACAGGTGTGTAGGCGCAGGTGTACAGAGAGATGTGTACAGATGTACAGGTGTACAGGTAGAGGTGTACAGGTGTGTAGATGTACAGGTAGAGGTGTACAGGTGTGTATATGTACAGGTAGAGGTGTACAGGTGTGTAGGGTACAGGTATACAGATAGAGGTGTACAGATAGATATGTACAGATGTACAGGTGTACAGGTAGAGTTGTACAGGTGTGTAGACGTGCAGGCAAAGGTGTACAGGTGTGCAGGTGTTTACCGGGGGGATATGGGGTTCTCCGGGGGCGTACAGGTAGAGGTGTACAGGTGTGTAGACGTACAGGTAGAGGTGTACAGGTGTGTAGACGTACAGGTAAAGGTGTACAGGTGTGCAGGTGTTTACCGGGGGGATACGGGGCTCTTCGGGGGCGTACAGGTAGCCGGTCAGCAGGGTGTGCAGCTGCAGGGAGTTGAGCTTGAAGCATGTCTTCTGGACCGCCTCCGTGTCCTGGACCGAGTACTTGTTCATGGTGAGCAGCATGGTTGCCTAGAAACCCACCAACCGATTACACACACTTTAAGTCCATTCAATCCATTACGATCCATTGGGATCATTCAGAGGACGAGGTAAATGAAGAGGACCTTCCAGGAAGAGGATCAGGAAGAGGACCAGGAAGAGGACCTGACCAGGAAGAGGAAGAGGACCAGGAAGAGGAAGAGGACCAGGAGGAGGATCTGACCAGGAAGAGGAAGAGGAAGAAGAGGAGAAAGAAGAAGAGATGACCAGGACGAAGAAGAGGCCCTGACCAGAAAGAGGACCAGGGAGAGAAAGAGGTCCAGGAAGAGGTCCTGACAAGAAGGAAGAAGAGGACCTGACCAGGAAGAGGAAGAGGAAGAGGAGGAGGTCCTGACCAGGAAGAGGAAGAGGACCAGGAAGGGGAAGAGGACCTAACCAGGAGTAGGAAGAGAACCAGGAAGAGGAAGGGGACCTGACCAGGAAGAGGTCCTGACAAGAAGGAAGAAGAGGACCTGACCAGGAAGAGGAAGAGGAAGAGGAAGAGGAGGAGGTCTTGACCAGGAAGAGGAAGAGGACCAGGAAGGGGAAGAAGACCTAACCAGGAATAGGAAGAGGACCAGGAAGAGGAAGACGACCTGACCAGGAAGAGGAAGGGGACCTGACCAGGAAGAGGAAGACGACCATGAAGAGGAAGAGGTCCTGACCTGCACGATGTGGCCCAGGTGGCAGTCCGCCGCCAGCTCCAGGCCCTGCCGCTCCGCCCAGCCCTCGACGGCGCTGAGCCTCTGCCGGAGGGCCGCGCCCCAGTAGTGGGAGCGCAGCCCCAGGGGCCCGGCCTGGGGGCCCATCAGCTGGTTGAAGAGCCAGGCACTGGTGTAGTGGAAGAGCTGGGAGAAGAGCTGGATGGTGAGGGCGGGGTTGACCTGGCAGCGCCTCAGCAGAGCCATGGTGTTCATCAGGGTGTTCAGGACCATCTCTGGGAGGGGGGGGGGCAGATTACAGACCAGATCAAACCAGAGCGAACGACAGCAAAGCAGATCAGATCAAACCAGAGCAAACCAGGGAAAATACCAGAGAGCAGACGAGAGCAGCAGACCAGATCTAACCAGACCAGACCAGACTAGAGCAGACTAGACCAGATCAAACCAGACAAGACCAGACCAGATCAGACTAGAGAAGATACCAAAGATTAGACCGGACCAGACCAGACTCAACCAGTCCAGAAAAGACCAGAGCTGACGAGAAAATGCCACAAAAGATTTTTAACAAGATAAAATAGTTGCTGAATATTACTAAACTGTATTGTGTAAAAGTAAACACATAAAGGTTTAAGAAATAACAACATAGATATTCTGCTTTACTTCAGCTATACAAAAGGTATTTTGAATAAGGTTTAGGAAAGTTTAGGAAAGTTTAGGAAGGTTTAGGAAGGGTCAGGAAGGGTTAGAAAGTGTTGGGAAGGTTTATCGGGAAGATTTACCGATGCCTGCCGGCAGTGGGCCGTATTGGTCCGGATCCAAGAAGAACGTTGGCAGGTGTTTCCGAAGTTCACACTGTAGACACTGGATAAGATACCTTTCACAATAAAAGCACACATAAAAAAGGACTAATGTTATAATATAGGGTCATCAACATTTCAGCCAATGTTAAATCTTGTCCTTAAAGAATGTAAAGACCAAGCAGGCGAGTATAGCATCAGTAAGAATAACCTAGATTGTGAAAGGTAGTCCGCTCTGATTTAAGATTGAGTTTTGAGATTGAGATTCTGCATAGCCTACCAGGCCCTTATTGTATGTTTACGTCCTGGCACTTAATGTATGCACTTATTGTATGCATACGTCCTTGCTATCTTTGTTGTATACGGAGAACGGGTTAACCTAGCGATTGTTAGTGCTTGGCACTTAGTTCTTTGAACATCCTTACTGTACCGACAGTGATATATGGTTGTTTCTCTTTCCTCTCACAAATGTACTGATTGTAAGTCGCTTTGGATAACAGCGTCTGCTTAATGCCCTAAATATAAATATAAATGTTTGGTTTTTTAAGAAAAAAGCGGCAAGTAAAATCAGATCACACATCTAATCCTCATCAGTGGGTCAGCCTGCCCTGCCGGTGTATGAGTCCGTCAGTCCGTCAGTCCGTCAGTCCGTCAGTCCGTCAGTCCGTCAGTCCGTCGCTCACTTGTACGCTGTGTGGACGAGGTGTGACAGCTGCTGCTGCGTCTGCCCGGTGAGGGGCCCTACGGCCCCGTCCTGCTGCAGGAAGTTCAGCAGCTCGGAGGTGTTGGCCAACCAGAAGGAGAGGGCCCCGGCCATGGTATGCTGCTTCTACACACACACACACACACACACACACACACACACACACACACACACACACACACACACACACACACACACACACACACACACACACACACACACACACACACACACACACACAAAAACCGACGACAAACATACCAATGAAGAAAGACACTGAGTTTGTATGAAATGCACAACCACACAGACACAGTGGGAGGAGACTGACTGTTATAAACAGTGTACAAACACACACACACACACACACACACACACACACACACACACACACACACACACACACACACACACACACACACACACACCTGGTTTACTACTGGTTACAAGTGAGTGTGTCAGTGTGGTGGCTAGGGCCAAAGTGACTTGGTGCCCTCCCTATGACCCTAGTTTACCTGCAGGCATCTTTAAGTAAGCCCTCCTGTGTCTCAATTCACTCTGAAATTGCTCTAAAGCCCTGACTTAACTGTGTTTTTAAAAAGTGATACAATATGGACCACATTAGCATGCTGAAGCAGATCTTTGGAATATCAGCTCATGGTCATAGACTTGCCTGGATGACCTTCTCCGTCATGGCTACCATTCTGTTTGTGATGGTGGTGACTGTGTTGGGCTTCTCCCTGGGGGCGGGGCCATCTGCGTCGGTGGGCCGCAGGGCCGAGCGGGCCGTGGCGTAGAGCGCATACGCGGGCGACAGCTTGAAGTACACCGTCGAACTGTTGGTGTAGTTGATGACGGCAGAAATAAAGGCTTCCTCGCCTGCAATTCCAAAGACCACCCACAGGGGGCGAAAATGGCGCATTTAAAAAAATGATTTTCAGCCGTCTGTGAGGATTAAGTATTTATTTTGGCCGGTAAATTGCAAAGAACAATGCAAACTGGAGAATACTCACATCCGGGGGAAAACTGGATTTCCACTGGTAGTTGAAGATGATCCTTCACTTGGTTCAGTTGTTGACCTTCTCCGAGTCCCACAGCTGAATACAGAGAGAAACACAACAGGACAGCACTTGGTAAGCAATGTGTATGCCTACTTTAACTGTATTTACATTTTAGCAATGTACAAACTTAAAAGACAATGTCCTTGAGTAAAACGAATATGTGGACGGTGGTAGTGGGACTACAGACACATAAGATCATCAATAGAATAAAATCAGCAATCATTAATCCGATCAAATCACTTTAATGGAGTCGTTTATGGTTCATTGGAAACCGTCCACACTGACCAGGGTCTGACTGGCTCTGCTGGGAGGGGCTCCGGTTGCCTTCAGTTGACCTGTGTGGGTGTTGCCATGGGAACGAACAAAAGGTTATGGATGGTTCAGACGGTCAACAGACATATCATGGCATCACTCTCAGCCCATCACTTAAACTGATGCTTAAGAAGAAGAAGAAGAAGAACAAGAACAAGAACAAGAACAAGAACAAGAACAAGAAGAAGAACAAGAAGAACAAGAACAAGAAGAAGAACAAGAAGAACAAGAACAAGAACAAGAACAAGAAGAAGAACAAGAAGAACAAGAACAAGAAGAAGAACAAGATGAGGAACAAGAAGAACAAGAAGAACAAAAAGAACAAGAACAAGAAGAACAAGAACAAGAACAAGAAGAAGAAGAAGAAGAAGAAGAAGAAAACAATATGTGGTACAATTCAAACCTCTCCTGACTTACACATATCTTTGAATGCTATGAATTTATCCATTGAATGCATCCATGATTTTCCCTGTGACTTGATGTGATGTGTCAATTCATTTATTATTGTATAACTACTTAATTTATAACTTGACTAACATCCCTAACAAGCAACTGGAATGTAACAAAAGTGGCCTGCAGACCCAAGTTCAGAACAATGGGCAGGGAGACAAGAGCAAAACGGGAAAGAACCACACAATGGAAAACAGGAAGAAAACGAGCTTTACTTGAAGCACGCAGAAAAAACAGGAACCAACAACCCTTCACATCGTGAGAACCCTCACCCTGACGTGAACTCACATCTAGACCGAGCGCTGACCTAATGACTTATAGGAAACCTAAATGGGGTTCAGTCTACCCACAAATGAAGAGTCCATACGTTTTGGAAGCCAATCTGAGCCCCAATAGTCATTTTTGCTCAGGACGGATCCCTACTGAGTGAAATGACCCGTAAAGGAATCATGTTTTATCTGGGCTTGGCTTCAGATCAAACGGAGGGAAGATAACCCCGACGGCACTTGTTTGCATGAGAGCGCTCCCTCTACAGGTGGAACCATGCTATTGCACTCACAATAATAAATTGTAATTTAAGATAGCTCTGAAGACACACCTATTGCAGCTGTCCACATGACTGAAATTGTAATCATTTTGTGAACTAAATTACTGTGACCAGTATGTTGCACTCATTATCTTTTGTATAATGTTTGGTAATGTATGTATTCTCTATCTTTTATATTGTATGCTCCTATGGACCCCAGGAAGACTAGCTGCCGCCTCGGCATCAGCTAATGGGGATCCATTCAATAAACAATAAACAATAAACAACCTCTGATTGGTTGACCACAGTCCTCTGCTGTTTCAAGGGTGAATCTTACCCGTTCTCAATCGCTTCTTTTTTGTTTTTCTTCTTCTTCTTCTCCTTCTTCGACAAAGTTCTCTTAAAGGTTTCGATCACTCCTCCTTTTTCCTTCTTTTCGATAGTGTTTGTCTACGGAGACACACACGCGCACACACACACACACACACACACACACACACACACACACACACACACACACACACACACACACACACACACACACACACACACACACACACACACACACACACACACATTAAAATCACATGCACATTAAACACACACACACACACACACACACACACACACACACACACACACACACACACACACACACACACACACACACACACACACACACACACACACACACACACACACTTACAAACACACAGAAACACTAAATTGGACCCAATGTCTTGTGTCCTATAATTACTCCAGAGGGACTGATAAAATATAATAAATTAAAAATGTATTTATTCTATTTGCACATGAATGGACCAGACTAGATTAGACTAGAATGTATCAGATCTTAGAAAAGATTGGGAAATGTACATCATATTATAATATATCATATTATATTATGTTAGATTCTATTATGTTGGATTCAATTCTGTTTCTTTCAGATTAAATTATATTTGATCATTTCAGATTAGACATGGTTTAAGGTAAAATAAAATGAGGTAATACCTGGTGGTCCCCTGACCCCTCCAGCCCGGGGCCGTCCCTTCGGAGGACGAAGCGGCCCTCTCTGTTGTCGGACGTCCAGTTCAGCTGGACCAGCAGGGGCTTCTCCTCCAGGTCCAGTCTGCGTTCTGGGGCAGCAGGGGGCAAGAGGCCCCCAATGTTAACACAGGGGCCGGTCTGTGTGATGTAATGATCCCCAAATAAACCAGCCCCCCCCCCAAATGAACTAGGGGCCGGACCCCCCCAAATAAACCAGGGGCCCAGAAGCTCCCCCAAATAAACAAGAGGCCCAGACCCCAAGAACCGCCCCCCCCCCCAATTAACCAGGGCCACAGAAGACCCCTAAATAATCCAGGGGCCCAGACGACCCAAGAAATAAACCAGGGCCCCAGACTCCCCCAAATAAACCATGGGCCCAGAATACCCCCCAAAATGTTTTTGTTGCAGCGTACACATAAAGTCAAGTGTGGGCCTCGAGATCACCTTCAGGGGCGTGGACCTCGTTCAGGCAGAAGGACGAGCTCAGCATCTTCATGTCCGGTCTGAACTTCTCCGCGAGCGTGTCAATGACCTCGCGCGCGGTGGCGCGGCTGCTCACGCGCAGGCACGTTGTGGCGGCGCTGGCCGCGGCGCTGTCTTCGAGGTAGAAGCGCACCACGCCGCAGAACTCGAGGTTCTAGTGGAGGGGTCCCCCATGACGACATGAACACATGAGGACATAACGTGAGTGCTATCTGTGGGGGTCGGACCCATGGACTGTTTACAGAGCGGACTTGAACTCACAGATCGAAATCTCATGTAAATGGTCATGGATGGCATTTATCACTCGCTGTTCACAATTGCCTAACATTCACCCATTCATGCAGTAATTCACACACCGACGGCAGTGATAACCATGCAAGGTGACAGCCCAGCTCGTCGCGGGCGTTGGGTGCCTTGCTCAGGGACACCTCGAAACTCCCCTCGTGGCCGGATATCGAACGGGTTACGAGCCCACCCGCGCTTCGTTCCGTTATGTGTGAAGTCCCATTATTTAGTGCCCCAGAAATATTAAAGCCTTGTTATTCAATAAAGCAGTGCTGGACATGTGAGGATTAAAACTCATGTTATTCATCCAACACGTAGACCTACATTGCAGGTAGGCTACTTTCCCCTTTAAAAAGTTAATTATTTAAACAGTAAAACATATATAAAGTTGATTATAAGAAAGTGAAGCGGTCACTTTTCACTCTCAAGCAAACTTCTTAATGTCCAACAGCTCTCCAGAACAACACTGATATGATATCCACAAGTAAACGTTTCCTGAGCCTCACCTCGTCAGGCTGGCTGATCTCGAACAGGTCCAGTCTGTTGTTATTCCATTGACGGATAACTTCCGCCAGCCGCTGCTGCTCCTCTTTCTCCAGCATCATGTCAGAGGCTTCAGGTCTTCAGTGTCCTCCGTGGAGCCTCCGTGAAGCAGTTACACGGATCCCTCTGTTCGTCCCTCGGATCCCGACAACTCGGACCCCGCCCTGCCTCGTACACCTCGGTCATTAGCTGTCGACTGTTCCTCCAGTCTAATGAGTTCATGTCCCGCCCCCCTCCCCCCCCTTCCTGCTTTAACACCGGGTCAGTGGAGTCCCGTTATGTGGGCCAAAGTGTCCCCATAACGCATCGGTCAAAGCCGAAGCTCCGAGTTCATTATAAGGTCTATTGAGGCGCATTCTTTGAGTTTTACTCCGGTGCATAAATACATGTAAATCAAACCTTCAACGTTCAAGTCAAGTAATTCTGTTTTTAATTAGCAATTAGAAAACGTGTGACGCGTTGGCTTGATTCACTTTACTGATGACGACACATCTTGTATCCTCCCTCGCTGATTTGTTTATTTACACATTTCATAACAAGTTTTGCGAATTGCGATTAATTATTTTTGAAATGTTTCCGATGGAAACTGTTATTAGCACATCATTCTTTCAGTGATGATCACCCAGGTCTTCCATTCATACCACAAATGAGATGTGGGCCATCTTTTGTTGCCCAAGCTAGCCGAATAAATACACAATAGAACAAAAGCTTTAATTTACATCAGCCATCCATTCATTTCCAAAGGTCAACGAAGAACAGTGGCAGGACCACAAGCCATTGTTGTCTGGACGGGGAATCTGGGAACAGGGACTATTTTAATTTGTAATAATTAGCCAAAATAAAAAGAACCACGCGTGATAATAAATGGCTATAGGCCGATACATAAACAGATACAATATCATAGAGATCATCCTCATTGGCTGTTGACCGCCTAATTGTGAAAGTGTATTGTTTGAGCGTTAACTGCTTCCAGCATGAAAGAAAAAGGGTAAATGGATTGCATTTATGAAGCGTTTTCTAACCAGTGGCTACTCAAAGCGCTTTACAACATTGCCAAATATTCACCCATTCATGTACATTCACCCACCGACGGTGGTGTCAGCCACGCAAGGCGACAGCCAGCTCGTCGGGAGCGGTTAGGGTGAGGTGCCTTGCTCAGGGACACCTCGGCACTCTGCTAGGAGGAGCCGGGGATCGCAACCTTCTGGAGACCAGTCAACCCGATCTACCTCTTGAGCCACATAGAGCCACAGAGAGAATCCTATAAAACCAAGCAAAACGAATTATTGAGAGGTATGTTTGATTTGGTTCTGTGTACATGATTCCAGTAACAGCTGAAGATAGATTCCACCTGTTTCCTACGATCGTAGTTCAAGCGGCTGCTTCCTCCTTCAACTTCCTGTGGGTCATGGGCGGGCCCCAACTCGGACAGGGTGCGGATGTCCTGAGGTCCAGTTCTAGAGTTGTTACGATATCAATACCAGACTAGTGTTAGACTTGTATGCTGCCTTTTAGGCTTTTAGGCAGTATCGGGTATCGGCTACTAGTAAACAAGTCTATGATGTTTTTTCTGATCGTTACCACGTCTTTGTCGTTCCAATCGAGAACATTCACTTTAGCAAACTTGGTGAGGATACACAAAACCGTCTAACAATCTGTCACCTCAACCATTTTGTACTGCGATAAAGATCCAGGCATGATAGGGACGAGAGAGAGAGAGAGAGAGAGAGAGAGAGAGAGAGAGAGAGAGAGAGAGAGAGAGAGAGAGAGAGAGAGAGAGAGAGAGAGAGAGAGAGAGAGAGAGAGAGAGAGAGAGAGAGAAAGAGAGAGAGAGAGAGAGAGAGAGAGACAAAGACAGAGACAGAGAGAGAGAGAGAGAAAGAGAGAGAGAGAGAGAGAAAGAGAGACATGCAACTTGTTTTCAGCTGAAGGCCACCCAGACTGCTTATCTCCATGGAAACAGTCTAGATGTTTCACACTTCCCCAGGTTATTTTAAGATACAAAAGGTTTAAAAATGTACTCCCACAAGATCCCACTTTATCGACTACTCCATCCGTTTTCCTGTGATACTTTATCATATGGAAATTTGTGTGATGTTGACGTTCTTGCTGACTCGGTATTTTTTCGATTTTGTTTTAAACCCTGACACCTAGTGCATTATGGGAGACGTTCCTCCTGCCTGTGTGGTTATTTATAGTTGAAGGTGAATCTTAATAGGAAATAAACCCGGCGGTGGGTGTTGATTGATTGGGTCAGTCGGCGACACTGCGGGTCTCGGTGTAGTCCTTTAAGGAGTCAATTACATCTCCTGCATCTCACTGAATTGATGAGACGATGAGAGCGTTGACCTATGGGGAGTAAAGAACAGCGACGTGCTGAAGTGATGACTCCGGATATTTGGTATTCTACATACCAAATATGTGAAAAGCATGTTTCATTGGAAGATTATGGATTTGTGTGTCGATCTTACTTGGGATTGCGCAGCCTTTGTCAAGCCTTGTTTGTCTTTGGAGGTTTCTTTGGTGATTTGGACAGAAGGTTGAGAGACAGAAAGGCCAGCTTTTTATGAATTTATTTATTGAAAATGAAATCAGATCTTGATATGTAACGATGATGTTTTGGGGTTCCTAGTTTCCGCTCTAATCCACAGATTCCATCTCCAGGTCTCTCTTCTCCTGGGTTCCGTCTCCCCCAGCTTCCTGTTTGCCGCGGTTCACTTCCTGCCCACAGCCGTCCACCTCCTGCCCACAGCCGTTCACTTCATGGGCCCGAGCGCACTCTTCCGATTGGTCCTCCTCCGCTAAATCCCGTGTGACCTCAGAGAGTCCTTGTGATTGGCTCTCGTCCACGTCCTGGAAGAGCAGCTCTCCGGGGACGACGTGGGAGATGGTGAAGGAGCTGGTGATCTCCTGCAGACGGGCCTGCTCCGCCTTCAGGCTGTTCAGCTCCTTCACCAGAGGGCTCTCGACTGCGGGAGCAGGAGGAGGAGCAGGGGGAGGTGCAGTCGCGGTGGTAGGAGGAGCAGGAGCAGGGGGAGGTGCAGTCGCGGTGGTAAGAGGAGTAGGAGCAGGGGGAGGTGCAGTCGCGGTGGTAGGCGGAGCAGGAGTAGGAGCGACCAAGGCATCTCCTTCTGGTTTCTGAGCAGCAGCCACCACGGGTTTCTTTGGTTCCTCCTCCTTCTCCTCCTTCCCCTCCTGCTCCTCCTTGGGCTTTGGGTGAGCGGCACCCACGGGTGCTGAGCCCCCAGCCGCCTGCACCTTCTGGGCCAACGTCTTCCTCTCCTCCTGCAGGGCCCGGCAGAGGTTCTCCAGCTTCTGGTTCTTGGTGGTGAACAGCTCAAACTCCTTCTCCTTCAGCGTTTTCTACCGCAGGAAACAGGGAGGAGGGAAAGGGTCAGTTTCAGCGGATGTTCTTTCTGCAATTTCATCTGTGAAATTAGATGAAGCAGGATCAAATTGCTGGGATATTTCCACGAGAATAAACTGTTATAGTAGAATTTGTCTGAAGGTGCAGAAGAATGTTGGGTAAAGTATCTGTGTTTATTAAGATATAAAAATCCTTTTACTTGACATGAATAAATAAAATGTGAACAACGACAGTACGCAACGTTATGAACATTATTTTCTGTTATGAACAAAAACATAAGGTTATTTTATGAACAACATCATTACGTTACTTCACAAGCAGCAACATAATGTAGCGGTACAAACAACAACATTATCCTACGTTACAAATAACAATAGTTCACGCTACGAACAGCAACATTAGGTAACGGTATGAACAACAACATTAACGTTACGAACAGCAACATTAGGTAACACAGCCAACGACAACTTTACGTGACACAAACAAACGAGATAAAGTAAGGTAAGGGAGGGCTCACATCGGACACCATCTCCAGCAAGGCCTTGTTGCAGCCGTCGAAGCGAGACTTCCAGGATATGCACTCCTTCTCAAGCTTCTTCATCTTCTTGGACATCTGGAACCAGGAGAAACAAGATGGTTAGAAAATATCCATTGTTTTAATTTGTTTCATGTTACAGTTTTTAGTGTGAGTTGAGTAGATCCAACTTTACAGGCCCTGGTCGATTTGATCAAAATGACTTAAAGAGATCTTTGAGGTACATTTCATTAATAAGGATTCTAAGGCCCAATCCCATTTCTACCCCTTACCCCTTCCCCTTACCCCTCCCCCTTGTTTTGGAGGGGTAAGGGGAAGGGGTAAGGGGTAGAAATGGGATTGGGCCTTAGTCATCTTGCTCACAGATGCCTACAGAGAAGTTCAAACCCAGAACATTTCAGCTTAGAGTCAACACTTACAGCCACTAGACTTTTCTGGCTCAACATATCGACCAAACTCGTAGCGAGTTCTAGACCTTCTAGTTAAATCCGTTCGTTAGTTAGGTGGAGAGTGTCCCACCTTGTCCATGTCCTGCTTGAAGCTAGCGTAGATACCGTGGCTCTTGGACACGGTTCCCTGGAACTCGTCAAACTTCTCAGAGTAGGTGGCCAGCTGCAGAACCCGGGAGGAAGAGGAGGGAGGAAGAGGGGGGAGGAAGAGGATGGAAGAGGGGGGACGAAGGGGAGGGAGGAAGAGGAGGGAGGAAGGGGAGGGAGGAAGAGGAGGGAAGAAGAGGAGGGAGGAAGGGGAGGGAAGAAGAGGGGGGAGGAAAGGGGGGAGGAGGAAGGGGAGGAGGACAGAAGGGGAGGGAGGAGGAAGGGGAGAGGGAGGAAGAGGAGGACAGAAGGGGAAGGAGGAGGAAGGGGAGGGAGAGAGAGGAGGTTGGAAGAGGGGGGAGGACAGAAGGTGAAGATAGAACATAGATATTTAATGGCCTCCCTTTTATCCCCCACCTGTATTTAAGGGGCTCTCTTTACCCTTACCTGTATTTTCAAATCCACTTCCTGCTCCTTCATCTTCTTGGACTGCAGTTTGAACTCTGCCGACTGCTTCACCAGCTGTGGAGCAGAGGATGTGGAGCATCAACACAGAGAACCAGAGAACCAGAGAACCACAGAACCAGAGAACCACATAAGAGGGGGTGGGGGGCACGGGGGGAGCCTATGCAGAGTCTCCAGGTGAACTCTGAACAGGGGAGTCTGTCCCCTAGTCGTCTGGGGCTGGACCGTGGCCCGTGTGTGCGTGGAGCCTACGTACGCGCTCCTTCTCCAGCCGATGGCGTTCCTCCGCCTCCTTCAGGATCATGGAGGCCTGGGCCAGCTTGGTCTCCAGGAGCTTCTCCTTCAGGTCTCGGTGCTTGAAGACCTTCTCCAGGTTCTGGGGGACATCACAGGACCATTTATTGCTTTCAGGGGTTTTTGATCGCATACGATACATTTCTTGTGTGTGTGTGCCTGTGTGATTGTGTGTGTGTGTGCATGTATGTGTTTGTGTGTGTCTGTTTGTAAGTGTGTTTGTATGCATATGTGTGTTTGTATATGTGTTTGTGTGTGTGTGCCTGCTTGTAAGTGTGTTTGTATGCCTATGTGTGTGTGTGTATGCCTGTCTTCGTGTGCGCCTGTGTGCGTTTGTGTTTGTTTGTGTATGTCATCGTGCGTCTCCCCCCACCGTCTCCCGCTGGTCGTACTGCGAGATGAGTCCCTTGAGCTTCTCGGCCAGGGCGCTGTTCTCCTGGCACAGCTGGGTGTTCCTGGAGCTGTGCTCCTCGATCTGGACCTGGATGTCCCCCAGCGTGCCCTGGAAGTGGGTGGTGATCTCCTTCCTCTTCAGGTCGTCCTCACGACACCGCTGCAACGTCTCCTCCTGTGGACACAGAATGTTAGCCTGATAGCATAAGCATTAAGGCCGGAGGGAACGTTAGCCTGATAGCGTTAACATCACAGCCGGAGAGAACGTTAGCCTGATAGCGTTAGCATCACAGCCGGAGAGAACGTTAGCCTGATAGCGTTAGCATTAAGAGAACGTTAGCCTGATAGTGTTAGCATTAAGGCCAGAGAGAACGTCAGCCTGATAGCGTTAGCATTAAGAGAACGTTAGCCTGATAGCGTTAGCATTAAGGCCGGAGGGAACGTTAGCCTGATAGCCGGAGAGAACGACAGCCTGATACTTTTAGCATGACTGGTGGTGAGGTTCGTTAGGATGTCAGTTAGGAGGCTGGGGTCCTAGAGAACTCTAGGGGCCTCTAGGGGCGGACCGTCTGGTAGTTAGGTAGGAGGTTGGTTAGTTAGGAGGTCAGGTAGGAGGTAGGTCAGTTAGGAGGTCAGGTGGGAGGTAGGTCAGTTAGGAGGTCAGGTGGAAGGTTGGTCAGTCAGGAGGTCAGGTGGGAGGTTGGTCTGTCAGGAGGTCAGGTGGGAGGTTGGTCTGTTAGGAGGTCAGGTGGGAGGTTGGTCTGTCAGGAGGTCAGGTGGGAGGTTGGTCAGTCAGGAGGTCAGGTGGGAGGTAGGTCAGTTAGGAGGTCAGGTAGGAGGTTGGTCAGTTAGGAGGTCAGGTAGGAGGTTGGTCCGTTAGGAGGTCAGGTAGGAGGTTGGTCTGTCAAGAGGTCAGGTGGGAGGTTGGTCAGTTAGGATGTCAGGTAGGAGGTAGGTCAGTCAGGAGGTCAGGTAGGAGGTAGGTCAGTCAGGAGGTCAGGTGGGAGGTCGGGCCCCTGGGGCGCTGACCTTCAGGGTCTTGTTGTGCCGTTGCAGCTCCCTGCAGAGCCCCTCCAGCTTGCTGCGGGCCAGCACGGCCCTGCTGTGTTCGCTCTGCAGCTGGTCCTTCTCCTTCAGCACCTGCAGCAGCTTCTTCTGCAGGACCTTCAGCTGCTTCTGGTCGCCGCGGTGCTCCTCCAGCTGTCGCCGTGGAGACGCAAGGGGGAGAGACGATGGAGGAGGACGTCACCAAGGGGAGGAGGAGGGACACACACACACACACAGGGACACACACAGTGTGTGAGGCCAATGTAAGTGTCGAGGGGGCGCACACACACACACGCATCTATAGACACACACACAGGCACACGCATAGACACACACAAACACATGCACTCGCATATAGACACACACACACACACACACACACACACACACACACACACACACACACACACACACACACACACACACACACAGGCATAAAGACACACACACACACATACACCCATATTGTTAGACGCACACAATCACAGGCATAAAGACACACACACACACACGCTTATAGACACAAATACGCATAGAGAGACACACACACACACACACACACACACACACACACACACACACACACACACACACACACACACACACACACACACACACACACACACACACACACATATACATACACACATATACAAGACGCATGTAGACACACAGATGGATGGGTTGTTTCTGCGGTGGTGGTCGCGCTGGGAGACTTACCAGCTCAGCGTGCTTCTTGATGATGGCTTCCAGTTTGAGTTCTGGAGTTCCCAGCTTGTTTAGACTCTGCATCAGTAGCATGGCTTCCTTACCTATACACACAGACGCAAACGCACACATACACGCACAGATACACACACACACACACACACACACACACACACACACACACACACACACACACACACACACACACACACACACACAAATACACACACACACACACACAAATACACACACACACACACACAGACACACACACATGCACAAACACACACACACACACACACACACACACACACACACACACACACACACACACTGAATGTTATGCTTCATCTTAAACACACTGGAACACATCTGTCATCCTAAAATACAACGTTTACAAGCTATGCTGCGTGAAATAAATTGTTTGGAACAGATTCTCCTAAATGTAGCTTCAAATATTTATCCATGTTGAGTCGTCAGTGTGGCAGACCAAAGTTCTGGAGGCAGAAGAGGACCAGACAATGGATATAAGCTATTCTCAATGTCACCTTGATGGAACCCCTCATATTCCATAGCTGGTTTTAGGTGTGTGTGTATGCGAGTGTCTTTTCTTTATTTAATTTGATTTGTTTATCTTCATTTTTGGTAGATTTGGTAGAATACGAAAATTAACAGTATATAGTGTATAGCTGTACAAACTACACCTTGAGCACAACAGAAGTAGCCTAACGCAGCCCACCTGAGGAAAAAAAAAAATCACCTGTACCCGAAATAAATCATCTTAGCGTGCTGTGCCATGGACGTGCTGTACCCACCCAGGTTTTTAAGCATCTTCTTCTCCAGTTTCTGGTCCCGGCGGGAGTCGGTGTGTTTGGTGCCCGTCAACTCCTCGGGGTCCTCGGGGTCCACAGCGCCCTCTTCCGTCTGGTAGGTGTTAATGATGTCCTCCAGCCTCTGCTCCAGGTCGTCCGTCGGGTCTTCGACGTGCTCTTGACCCGTGGGGAGGGCCACCGCCTCTGGGGCCACAACGGCAACTCCACCGCTTTTTGGGCAACTCTCCATTATTCTCAGCGAGTACTGAGGGGAAAATACCAAACAGTAGGCCACATTTCAGCACGTTATTATTGTTTGGTGTTAAAAACAGATGTATACATATATATATATATATATATATATAAATGATAAAAACGTTTCTACCCCGTTGATTCAATTGAACCAAAGCAGCCATCCAATTGGCTTTTATAACGATGTGATGGCACGGAACGACACATTATTCAACATTTCAACATGAACAGAAGGTCAGTTTATTCCATTCAGAACATAGGGAAAGATGGACCACTTAAAATACTTGATATACATTAGCATTTAGCGGTCGGTTATTCACTATAACCGAGCCACCGTCCGATGGCCCGCTGTGCTAGCCCGGAGGCTCGTGGCCTGTTTACGTGCGTAAAATTAGCCCGCCTGTGCGCAGCCTTCATGCGCCTCCACGCGCAGAGCGCATGACACCTGTTCCTGGGCGGGCGGTCTATTTTAGGAACTTCTTAATATGGGCAAGTTATTTATTTATTTATTTCACAATTCATTCTTATTGATGTCAACTTCGTTTGCACGTTACATGTCCACCTTTGAAGTGGTCTATTTATAATGGTACAATTCAATGTTGGCAATGTTTTTTAACAAAAACAAAGGACAAAAATGATCCGCCTTTGAGGTTTATAAATCAGCTATAGGCTTCTTTTAACGGCGTGGAGAAAGCAGGGTTATTTTCTCACTCTTGTTCTGGGAAGCAGGATTGGGCGTGCATTTCAAGAAACACCACGGGGTGATTTCAAATTACGCATGTCTCCCGTTTCTAAACAACTTGTGATTTCCCAAAAAAGTAACGGAGATGATCTTACACATATCTTAAGCCAATGAATGCATAGCTACGCTCCGAACCCCCGAACTTCTCCGGGGAAGTGTTTAAAGACAAAGTCACCCAATCAACCAATCAAGAAGCCCGAAACAATAGTAAGCAGCGCAACAGTTCGAGGAGAAGTTCGGAGAACCAGGTGCAAACTCGACAGGCAACCGACACACACTATTGATTATTATGCTAAGGTTACATTTTTTTCCATTTTATCTGGATAGTCAGCGTGGTGCGGGGTAAACAAGTGATTCAGCTCTTACCGGGGCCGCGGTGCTGAGGGAGAAGACGTGAAGCGTGGAGGGTTAGGACCTCTGCTGCCAACGCATGCACCGACAGCTGTGAAGAAGTCCTCCTCAAAATAACCCAGCGAGGGGGGTCTGGGAGCTGGGACGGGGGAAGGGTGCTGGTGTAAAGACAGAGTCCGCACATCACACCGGGTCACGTTCCTGCTGTCCGGACTGCCGCCCCGCAGGGAACCAACCGGGCACCTGATAGCCAGATGACGCTGGTCACCACGGCCATGAATGAAACTACATTAGCAGTGTGGAAATGTAGATAGGCAACAGAGTGTAGTGTAGTGTGTGTGTGTGTGTGTGCGTGTGTGTGTGTGCGTGTGTGTGTGTGTGTCTGTGTGTGTGTGAATGGTTGTATGTCTTGTCCGTGTCTTTGAGTGAGTGTTTGCTTACGTGTGTGTGTTTGACTGTGTGTGTGTGTGTGTGCGTGCATGTGTGTGTGCGTGCATGTGTGTTAGCCTGCGTGTGTGTATGTGTTTGCCTGTGAACATGTGAAGAAGAAATCGGGCATGAAAAATGTGTTCACAAGTGTTTTCTGTGAACATCTTGAGCCTCCATTTTATGCTCTAGTGTCTGCTGCTGCAAAGCCTTTTCTCAGAGGCTAATTTTATTTGCAGCCGAGGTGACAGCCGCACAGCTGAGGAAACGACAGGCCTTGGAGCTGAGAAAACTAGAGATAAGAGAGAGAGAGAGAGACAGAGAGAGAAAGAAGAGAGAATGAGAGAAGAAAGCGAAATAGGTGTGTGTGTGTGTGTGTGTGAGAGAGAGAGAGGGAGAGAGAGAGAGAGAGAGAGAGAGAGAGAGAGAGAGAGAGAGAGAGAGAGAGAGAGAGAGAGAGAGAGAGAGAGAGAGAGAGAGAGAGAGAGAGAGAGAGAGAGAGAGAGAGAGAGAGAGAGGGAGGGAGGGAGGAGAGGAGAGACCGAGTAAGGGAGAAGTTAACCGTCTTTCTGATTGGCCAGAATTAGAACAGGCCTTCTCCCTGGCCCGACAACAGCATCCAACAACCCAGTAGGATTCAGCATCCATTATCACAGGCACTCACTTCCTGTCAGATTAACTCCCTCGTAGCCAACACAGGCACCATACCAAACGAAACGAGACCTTAACACTGAGATATTGTTCACGGGGAGGTGATGCCTATTTTTGGAAGCATTCATTTATTTTCTCTTCATGTTATTGTGCCGATGCGTGTATAGCAGGAATCTGTTGTTCCGATGAAATCCCTCATGGCACGGTGTTCTCTATGTACAGTAACACCAAGAGTTATCAAATATGTACGTTAGGAGGGGTGGAGTAGGAGGTGGAGGGCTGACAAACAAATAAAGTGACAAACATACACACAGTCTCAGCTTCGAAGTATATTCTGTTGAAACATATTTCTTTTTAATTTAATCTTAAAAAGTCGAGCACCAAATCATAGATTCCCTCATGGCATAAAAGAGGCACTCCACTCCTCCAGTCCTTGCTGTGCAGGTTCGGTCGCAGATTTCTAAACACAGGATTGGCTACCAAAGCCGTCCGTCACCCCCGCCCTGGAGGTACGTGATTCGCCCTCAGTGAGTGAAGGGGGAGGGTTCAGATACACCAGAGGCACAATGCAGGTTCAGTAAATAGAAAGTACACGATAAAAACTAAACACAACAAACACAATCTGAATGCAGGGTTCCAAAGCAAATAAAAGCCGTCTGTTTTATGAGCGTTTTCAGCTGCAAAAGTCACGACAGATAAGTCACATAAACTACTGAATTATAGTGATGTATACAATATCGGAACGATAACACAAAATAAAAGCAGAACTGCGTCTGCAGAAAGAAAGAAAGAACATAATCATAATAATACTCATAATTGTAAACATGAGAGAGCAAACGTTGAATTTGAAATCTATTTCTCAGACGGGGGATTTTACTGTATTGTGTTGTTTGTTGATAGAGTTTTAAAGCTGAACACACGAACACTGTGCTATTTCCCCTACCTCACAAGGCATTAAATCTGACCTTTGACCTTTCAACAATATATAAACAATCCAGCTATACTGCACTGCAAAAATACTTTAAATAATACAATTCCACATGTTTGTGTGTGTGTGTGTGTGTGTGGTATGTGTATATTTATATACACAGAGAGAGAAATAATGCATTTGGTAAATGTTCAAATGCATGTTTGAGCTGAAGCAGAGTAATACTCGTTTACATCAATACTTAAGTTTTTGTTACTGTACGTGAAAATGCTTTATCTGGCTACCCTCGAAATGTGGCAAAAAACGACAAGAAATCGGGACTGAGAAACAGGAATGTCACAAATAAAATGTATCAACGCATCAAACTCCACCACAGCGAACCCACCGCTAGTTATCAAAGATGGAAAAAACCCAAAGTGCTCAGGTGAAAAAATTCACCGTAAAATTATGGTTATTAAACTGGTATAGTCAGCTGAGGGGTCAGGAGAGTAAATAGAGGTGTAGTTTTGATTTGTTGAGGGCGACGACGACATAGGAACATAAGCGATGGCTCAATGCATACCTGCATCAGTAGAGAGACGGTATAAATAGTAGTCAAATATTTATCAATAAGTGCTTACGTTTTCTAATATATAAATACATCTTACAGTATACATAAATACATCGTACAACTTTCCTCTATTCTTGTGCAATAGCAAACCCCATGCATGTTTATCAAGATTAAAAACCACAACATTAAGAAAGATGCAACGTAATAAACCATTTACGATCCTTTTTTTTAAAAAACAAATCAAGCTGCGTCTTAATCAGCGGAAAACAAAAAAGAAAAACGGACTCAAACTAAAACCGAAAAGATACGCTTAAGATCAAAGTCCCGGGCAGACCGTTGGATAGAGTACGCTATGATGAGGCTCCTCCATTCGAAGGGCGATAAGATTGAAGCAACGAAAAGGCACACGCCACCACTGCGTCGTTAAAAGAGTTTTAAACCGCACAAGAAGCATCTACTTAAATTTGGTCAAAGTGTTTTTATATATAGTTTACATACGCTCTCCCTTACGATTAGTTTGTCGCTTTACTGCGCTACGGTGCCACACCTCGATATGATACGTACGTTATACAACAGTCTAGTTTTTTTTCATTTTCTTCAATGTACACGTTGAATACACAATATTTTGTATGCGGTCTACGAAGGAGTATATACTTCAGGTATATTCTGTACAGAGTTCATAAATATATTTATGTGCAATTGTACGCAAACTACAATGTCAAACAAAGGCATATTAGCATAATATATTTCCATATTGCACCTGCACCCAACACTGATTTGTGTCCGTAACTTCTGTACCGCCGGTCTGGGTTCTTCCAGACCCAGAACAAGACCCAGACCAGGTCCTCCCAGACCCAGAACAAGACCCAGACCAGGTCCTCCCAGACCCAGAACAAGACCCAGACCAGGTCCTCCCAGACCCAGACCCAGACCCAGACCAAGAGCCTGACCCGGACCCCCAAACAACACCGTTCCCCGCCCCTCTGGAGGAGGAGCTCAGGGGAACCACATTCAACACGACAGGTCGGTGGTGGATGAAGTTCTACTCTCCACTGTCCCGTCCAGAGCTAGAGCCTCAGCGCCCCAGGTGGGTGCCTGGAGGACGCCCGATGGGCCTGGGGACCCACACACACACGTGTGCACATACACGCGTGACATGGACCGACGCGACCGACCCTGCGAAAAGCTGACAGGAAGCGGATGTAAAGGTCTGCGTGCCGTGGGCCAGAACCAGGAGGAGTTCTGAGGAGCCTTCAGTGCAGCTCCTCCACGCTGATCTTCAGCGAGGCGATGGCCGTCACGCACGTCTGCACGTTCTCCTCCTGCCCGCCGCCGCCGCCGCCGCCGCCGCCGCCGCCGCCGCCGCCGCCGCCGCCGCCGCCGCCGCCGCCGCCGCCGCCGCCGCCGCCGCCGCCGCGCTCCAGCCTCCGCGGCGGCTCCTCCTCCTGCTCCTCGTTGCTCCTCCTCGCGGCCTCCGGGGGGGAGGCCACGGAGGAGCAGGAGGCGGAGGAGGAGGAGGACGGGCGCTCCTGGTGGTGGAGCCCGGCCTCCTCGGCCCCCGACTCCGGGGGCTCCGGGAGCGAGCCGCACTCCATGCTGCTCTCGCTGGCCTGCGGGCTGAGGGCGGAGGAGGAGGAGGAGGAGGAGGAAGAGGAGGAGGAGGGCTGGGCGGGCAGCATCTGGACCCCCCCCACGGGGCAGAGGGGGAGCAGGCTGCCGGCGGGCTGCTGGGAGTGCAGGGGGAGGTGGCTGAGGAGGTTCTGCAGTGGAACGCTGGCACCGCACTGCATGCTGGGAGCCAGGCCGCTCCTCTGATCCTGAAACAACACGGTGGTGGGCGGGATCAGAAGAAGCCCTTCCTGAGTTAAACACACGACTCGGGAATAAAGTAAAGCAATAACACGGTATGTTAGACTTCAAACTACTTCTACAAGTCGGCTGTTTTCTCGTTCTTCGAGATTTGTTCCTTAACAACCCGCCTGGGATCAATGCGTTTTTTCTTCACCCTATCCTATCTTCTGTTCGTTCTTAGTTTGTGATTCCCCGTAACTAAGTTTAATTTGACAGTACAATTAATGAAATAGTAACCTAGCTATCTTTGTTGTATACGGGGAATGGGTCTACCTAGTGATTGTTAGTGCTCGGCACTTGGTTCTATGAACATCCTCACTATACCGACAGCGATATATATTGTTTCTCTTTCTTCTGACTAATGTACTTATTGTAAGTCGCTTTGGATACAATTTTGAATTTCCCCTGGGGATCAATAAAGTATCCATCCATCCATCCATCCATCCATCTAAACACATCTGCTTAACGCCATTAATGTATATGGAATGAATTGATGCGCACAAAACAAACTGAGCTAACCGCTACTGAACCGAGCTAACCACGCTAGGCTACGTACCGGCGCCGTCTCGAAGGCTCCACGCGGCTGCTGCGTGAGGAGCTGCTGGGGGGGCGACTCCACCTTCACCTGCCGGCCCTTCTCCCCCCCCAGGGGGCCGCGGTGCTGGTGGGCCCCCCGGCGCGGGGACATGGCCCTCAGGACCACCCTCTGCCGGCCCCTGACCGCGGCGGGCTCCCTCCTGCCTGCGAGCTCGCTCAGCGGGGACAGCGGCCTCTCGGCCGAGACGGGGGAGAGGTGGCGGGAGAGGGGGGAGGAGAAGCCGGGGGAGCCGGGCCTCAGCGGGGAGCCGTCCCAGCGGGGGGGGGCGGAGCGGCCCCGGGGGGACAGCTCCCGGCGGGGGGAGGGGTAGCGCAGGCGGGACGGCGACGGCTCCCGGAGAGGCGACTCCCAGCCGGGCGAGAGCAGGCAGGAAGCGGACGGGTCGAACAGGAAGCAGCTCTGGTCCGGGGACAGCATGGTCAGCGAGTCCTCGTCCACGTGGCGGTCGCGCTGCTCCATGGCGACCAGGGCGGGGTTGTCCTTGGACGGCGAGCGCCGCCGGGACCCCCCCCCCCCCCGTGGCCCCCGGGAGCGAGGCCAGGGAGTAGCCGTGGAGCGCGGCGCTGGCGGTCACCGATAGCGAGGCCACGCCCCCCCCGCCGCCGGGCTGGGGGCTGGCGCTCCGGGAGCGCATCTTGGGCGTGGAGTCGCCCTCGTAGTCTTCGTCGTCGTCGTCCTCCTCGTCGATCTCGTCCATGTCCTCGTCGGCGCCGTCCGAGTCGTCGGCGTCCGAGAACTGGTGCTTGGCCACGCCCCCCAGCCCCGCCTTGGAGTCCTGCGTGGCTCCTCCCTCAACTTTATCGACAAGAGAAACAAACAACAACAAACATTTACATTTACATTCAGGGCGTTTAGCAGACGCTGTTATCCAAAGCGACTTACAATAAGTACATTTGGCAGAAGAATGAGAAACAACAATATATCACTGTCGGTACAGTGAGGATGTTCAAAGAACCAAGTGACAAGCACTAACAATCACTAGGTTAACCCCTTCCCCGTATACAACAAAGATAGCTAGGATAAGATGCTACCCAATGCTAAGTACTACGTGTCTAGCTGAGCTCTGAACAATAAACAAAGAAGAGTCTCAGCCCCGGTTCAGGCATCGTCATTGTGAGGGGGGGGGGGGGTGTCTGGAGGTGAGGGGGGGGTATCTGGAGGGGACGCCGGGCTACTTACCCGCTTCTTGGATCTCGATGTCGTCCACGGACACGGACACGCCCATCTCCAGACACTTCTTCATGTGTGCTTTGGACTTCATGTGCTTCGTCAGGTTTCCTGCGGATAAAAACAAACACAGTCAGCCCCTCCGCTCCAGGCTCCACCCCCTGGACCCAGGCTCCACCCCCTGGACCCAGACTCCGTCCCCTGGACCCAGACTCTAACCCTGGACCCAGACTCAACCCCCTGGACCCAGACTCTTCCCCCTGGACTAAGACTCCACCCCATTAATCCAGGCTCCACCCCCTGGACCCAGACTCCACCCCATTTATCCAGGCTCCACCCCATTTATCTAGGCTCCACCCCCTGGGCCGAGGCTCCACCCCCTGGACCCAGGCCCCACCCCCTGGACCCAGACTCCACCCCCTGGACCCAGGCCACGGTGAAGGCCACTGTTGTCTGGACCCAGGCTCCACCCCCTGTACATAGGCTCCGCCCCCTGGTGAAGGCCCCCCTGCGGGTCACTCGCCTTTGGTCTTGAAGGCGAAGTTGCAGACCCGGCAGACGTAGGGTCGCACGTCGGTGTGCGTGCGGATGTGCTTCTTCAGCATGCTGGGCTTCTTGCAGCGGATGCCGCACTCCTCACAGATGTACTTCCCCCGACCGCGCCCGCGCACGTACACATAGTCCTCGTTGGACTTGTACCTGGGAGGGGGACAGAGAGGGAGGGAGGGAGGGAGGGAGGGAGGGAGGGAGAGGATGACTTAGTGAGTGACTTAGTGAGTGGAGAGAGAGAGAGTGAGAGAAAGAGAGAGAATGAGCAGAGAAAGAGTGAGTTAGAGAGGGACAGAGAGAGAGAGGGGTGTGTGCGGGAGGGAATGAGGGAGAGAGAGTATAGAGAGAGTGAGAGCATGAGGGACACTCAAGGATAAAGTATGCAAACACGAGGCAAGAGGCCAAGCGATGAAGTCCACTGTCTGCAGGTAAATTACACTTGTTGTGATGTCTGTAAAGGAGCATACTGTATCTTCAAGGGCACGCTCGAGGGTAGCCACAATGAATCCTGTCCTATCCCATCATAATTAGCGATGTTATTATTAGCATCACATGAGCTTTGGATATCATAAGCCCGTATGGCGTTGTCGTGACGACACGTGACACATCGTTACGGAAACGACAGCGAGTTATGACACACTGGCAGCCATGCCTGGAAGATGTTTACACAAGATGGCACCTCAAATTGGTTTTAATTGCCCTCTCTCTCTTCCCAACACACACACACACACTCACACTCACACTCACACACACACACACACACACACACACACACACACACACACACACGCACCCACACTCGGCAAACCGCTCTAATGAATATTAATTAGGCTCCTCTTCCGCAGCGGCCAATGACAAACATGACAACAGTCGTTAGGCGGACTGACCCGCCCTCGAAGATCTTGATGCGTGTTGGCAGCGCCTGGCCCAGGGTGGCCTCGCGCTCCTTCCACTCCTCCTTGGCCGTCCGTGGCCTGCAGCCGGGCTCCTTCGCCTTCCTCCCGTAGGCCGCCGCCCCCGGCCCTGTCCCTGGCCCCGCCCCCAACGCCGGCGGCGTGGTCGCCACCGCCTCCTCCTTGATCTCTGGTTTCCTCTGCAGCTGAGTCACAGACGCAGACATGTTTTGTTAGCACACACGTCTTGTGTGTTGTGCAAGTTGTGGTGCGTTTTATGTTGGGTTTTAAATGTGTGTGTCATGTGTTGTGTGTTTTGTGTAATTTTTTGTGTGCATTTTTTTCTGTGATCTGTTGTTCGTTATCTGTTGTGTGTTAAATGTCTGTGTTGCAGGTTGTGCGTTTACCATTGTGTGATGTGTGGAAATTCAGAATACTGCAAGTCGCAGTGGATGTGATGCGTTCCATCGACCTTATGGTCCATACAAACCCTTTAAAGAAAGCTATAATAGTCTCCCATGGCTCTTAATGCACGCATCGTCTCCTATGTTGGAAGTACAGGCCGTGCATTATTATAGCGCCCTTTTCGTTTCACTTAAACACATTCTGTCCTTGGTTGGCGGGAGAACGCTTTAGAACTAAACAACGAGAGAAACTGCCTGCGCTGCACTCCTTCCCGAACGAGGTCAGGAGCAGGCGGTGAGCGTGGCTCACGGGTAAACAACGACAAACAACCATGGCCTCAGCTGCTGCTCCCCTCACCTGCTCCATCTTCTGCCTCCACAGGATCAAGGAGGACACCAGCTTCCCCGCGCCGGGCTGGCACATGGCGGCCACCGTGTACAGCACCCCGTCCTGCCGCTGCCGAGACCGCAGGAGGGCCAGCGCCGTGCTGGTGCTGACGGCGGGGGGGTTGGGGTTGTGCAGGCTCACGCACCAGGTGGCGTAGACGGAGGGGGCGGGGCCCGCGTCGTCGCCGAGGACGCTGCTGGGCTTGGCGTAGTTCAGGTAGCACCAGCTCACGCCGGTGGTGGTGCGCAGGCTGGGGAACTGCGAGGGTCGGAGCCGGGGTCGGTGGTCGTCCGAGGAGGTCGGCTGCACGGCCGTGTCCATCGGCACCTTGCCGTCCTCGGCGTCTCCGCCGACGGGCGCCGTGAAGAACGGCGGGGAGCCGCTGCTCTCCATGGCCGAGTCGACGCTCTCTCCGACGTTGTGCCGCGAGGAGCCGATGAATTTGTCCGGCGCTCGGGCCGAAGAGAAGGCCTGCATCTCTGAGCCCGGCCGGCTGTCCTCGGCCAGGTAGCACTTCCCCAGCTCCACGGCGCTCAGCTCCTCCACGATCTGCCCGAACATCTTCTCCTCTTTCACGCGCTTCTGCTGCTTGACCTCCATGAAGAGGTCCAGGCTGCTGGCGGGCGACAGCATGCGCTTGTTGGCGCCGCCGCCGCCGCCGCTGGAGGCGTTGGTGGTGGAGATGGTCCTGGAGGTCAGCGAGAGCGGGATGCCCGTCTTCAGCTTGGCCGAGGACAGGTCCAGCGCCTCCACGTTCAGGGAGGCCGACCTGGCGTCGCCCGTGACGACGGTCGCCGGGGGGTGGTCGAGGGTTCCGAACAGGCGGAGCTGGGTCCGGGACGCGGTGGTGCTTGTGACGGCGGCGCCGATGAGGGAGCACACCGTGTCGTACTGGTGGTCTAGGATCTGCGACACCGTGGTGTAGGTGATGCTGCCGTAGGACGGCAGGTGAGTGTGCGCCCGGACAGGCACCAGGACGCCGGGCGGCGATTGGTAGATACCTGAGGCGAACACGGGCAACGTCGGTGGAGGTGGCGGGGCGATCGGCGTGAAAGGAAGGACGCCGCCCGGGAACTGGTGCCCCGCTTTGGACGGGCCTTGCGGCGTGACCTCGGTGTCCATGTTGAGGGACGGCTGTCTGACCAGGTTGCCCCGCCGTCTCTCGCCGATGTCCGCCAGCCGTCCCTTGGACGTCGGCGTGAGGCTGCCGTAGTCGAACGACACGCTGCGAGTCTCGGGGAACTCCTTGCGCATGTCGCAGGGCGCCTGCTCCGAGGAGGACCGCCTCATCTCGTGCTGCTGCCGCTGGTGGAGCAGAGACAGGGCGTGGGCGCTGCCCGGCACGGCCAGCAGTTCCAGCGGTCGTCCGAACTCGTCCTGCCGGCCCGGGGAGACGGACTTGAGGCTCTCCTCGCGGTCGAAGGAGAAGGCGGAGCAGTAGGACAGGTTGCTGTCCTGGCTGGGGCTGCGCGAGAGGCTGGTGCAGGCCGACTCGAAGCTGGACTCGCCCGAGGAGTGTTCGATGTCGGCCAGGCGGAGCCTCTTCTTCTTCGGGGGCAGTTTCTCGGGCGGGAATTGTGCTAAGGTTTCGCTCCGTTGCGGCCACTGGAACTCCACTTCCACGTGCCTCTCGGGCTCCTTGGCCTTTACCTTCACCTCCGGCGCTTTCTCGGGGCTGTCGGGCTCCACCGTCACCCTGATCTCAGGGACCTGGATGTTGGACTGCCGCACCAGTTTGGGGCCCATCTGAAAGGACTGGCCCGTTCTGCCGACACTGCTCTCCATCTCACACGAGTCGGTGTGCTCCAACGAGCCGTGGAACGAAGAGCATTGCTCGTGCCTCGGTCCTTGATACTTAACGTAGGACTCCGACGGTTCGGGGACGTGCGATCGATTCAGTGAGTTTGTGTGTTGTATCACAGAGATCACGTTCCCTACGCTCTTCCTGCTGCATGTCTGGGTGTCCACGGATAGCTCCATGTCAGCCCTGTCCGGCTGTGAGTGAATACAGACGCCTTTCCCCAAAGCCAAGAGCCCCATGGCTCCTTTCATATCGTAGTCCTTGACGGAGTCCAGGGGGTAGCGGGCGACGTCTTCACACTCTCCGCCCTGGGCGTCGTACAGCCCCGACGAATCCTCCTCCTCCCGCTTCTCTTTGCGCCGCTTTCGCGTCGCCAGCTCCATGGCGTGTTTGTTGTGGCTGGCGCCGGACGGCAGGCCCTCCATCTCCGCCACGCCGCCCTCAGGAACCCTCCCGGGGCCGTCGCTCTCGTGGTGCCCCTCGTGGACCGAGTGCTCGAAGGCCGCCTGTCTCCGGAGCCTCCTCATCCCCCCGGCGGTGGACCGCTCGTCGAAGGAGTGGCTGCCCCGGAGGCAGGGCGGCACGCTCAGGCAGACGGCCGACGACGTGGGCATGGAGTTGCTCCGGAGCAGGGGGCCGGCGTCCAGCCCCCCGTCCGGCGGTGCCTCCGCCAGCATCTCCTCCCGGCCGTACATCTTGGTGGTGATCTTGATGGGCTCCACCACGTCCTTCTCCTGGGTGAACACGCGGGAGACGCCCCTCTCCGGCCGTGGGGCCGGGTGCTCGCTGGAGGCGTCCCGGCCGCTTAGGGCGAACGCCGTCATCTGCTTGGGGCTGGGCCGGTAGCACTTGCCGAACATGATCTCCTGGTAGGACTTGGCGTTGGCGTTGGGCGGCCCGGCCTGGTGCTCGGCGCTCTCCGACCGGGAGAAGTAGCCCGAGTCGGTGCTGCCCTTGCTGGACTGACTGGGCAGAGACAGGTTCTGCTCCGACTCGCCGCTGCGCTTCTCCGAGAGCCGGAGGGCCAGCCGCTGCTTGACGGCGCTGGACTGGACGGCACGGCCGCACGGAGAGACGGCGGGGGACACGGCGGTGACTTCCTGCGACCCGTCCTGAGGCGCCGTCCCGGCCACGGAGGCGGCGACCCCTCCCCTCTTCTGGGCGATGAGGTTCAGGACCTTCACGGCCATGCTCTCCGAGCCGGCCTCGGCGGGGGAGTCCAGCAGCAGCAGGGGGTCCCCGACGCCGTCGTCGTCCGTGTCGGTGGTCTGCTCGCCGTCCGAGTACAGCTCGCCGTCGCCCTCGAAGGATCCCTGGTCGCCGCCGCCGCCGTACGGACCCAGCTCCGAGAAGGAAGCGCTGCCGGCTTTGACCAGATGCGCGTGGGACTTCCTGTGTTTGTACAGGTTGCTCTTGGTCTTGAAGGAGAAGCCACACGGGAGGCAGGGGTAGGGCCTCTCGCCCGTGTGCGAGCGGATGTGCTTCTTCAGCACGCTGGGCTTGGCACACGCCCGGCCGCAGTAGTCGCACACGTACCTCCCGGGCTTTTGGGATTTCTGCGCCTCCGCCGCCGACGGGTCCGTCCCCGGGTGGCAGGGCTGCTGAGCGGCGTCCGTGGCCAGACCGGGGGACTTCCTGTGGTGCCCCGCAGCTTCCTGTCCGCCTGGAGACAGATACGTGGACGGATCATAGTCTTTGTGGCCGGCCTCGCAGCACGGACCTCCTGGTTGCGGTGAATTCCCTGAGTCGGTCGATTCTCTCGCTCCGCACGTGCCTCGGCTCTGACCTTCTTGCGTCCGCCGGAGCCTCCCCGCCTCGCGCCCTCCCCCGCCCTCCCCCTCGAGCGGCGGGACGCCCTCGGTGGGCAGCGCCGCCGGGGGCTCCGGTGAACGCTGTATCTGGGCTGCGGCGGCGTTCCTTTCCCGGTCCTCGGTGGAGCGTTTCACCTCGGCGATAGTTTCGAGTGACTCCATGAAACTCAAAGTCACCTTCCCGGGGATTGTTTTTCAAAAGGGGATTCGCCTCACGTGGCCGTAGTGACGGGGTCGCTGCCGTGAATCGATCGCAGAGTCGGGTCATCTGCAGAGAGAAAGAACACGGATGAAGAACTGGGAACCAGGGGGGTTATCGATATGCTCTGTGTGAAGCTGAACATGTGAGCTATGGGCTACGAGAGTCAATGCAATTGTACAAACTACAGCAACTACAATGCAGTCTCCAGTCCCACAGCGAGTGTGAATATCTCTTTTAGAAAAAGGAGGGAGGATCAGTGAAGGCCATTTCCCGAAAGTCCCCCTAGTAAAATGTTGTTATTAAATTCATAATGAGCAGTTGAGTCCACAGTGGGAATGGAAAACTGGGTCTTTACTGGGCTTTTAAACCCCCTAATAGTGCCCTATCATACCCCTGGCAAGCGCCCTATATCCGTCACAGCCAACCGTTTAGTTTGAGTCAGTTTGTGTTCAGACGTGCGTGTGCCCGTGCACGGCGAGGTGTTATTTCTGTGGATGTAGGCCTACATTTACTCTCAAGATGGCGCGGATATAATCCACCATGCTCTCACTACGATAACGAGGAGGGTGACCAGGAGGCTTAAAATACAGTCCGTTTTTAAATCACATTGACTCATGTGGGTCCACTCTGAGGAGCCTCTGCTGGGTGGTTTCAACGATACATATACAGATCCTTCTTTGGACGTTTAAACCACGGATTTCACGTGGATATTGAGAAATAACCTCAAATCTGAATCATGTGGGGCTTTCTTTATTTAACGGATCGATATCGGGAGCAGGGGAAATGCTGGAGATCGATTAACATTTCCCTGCTAGTGGAGAGAAAGAGGGCCCGTGAGGAATTATGTCAAAAAAGCAGCAGTGGCATTACCATTGCTCAAGATGTCAGGGTTTAGCGAGTGTGTCTGTGGGTGCCTCTGTGTGTGTCCCTGTGTGCGGCTGTGTGTGTGTCTGTGTGTGCAGCTGTGTGTGTGTGCCTGTGTGTGCGGCTGTGTGTGTATGCGGCTGTGTGTGTGTGTCTGTGTGTACGTACAACATTCGCAGCAGACCAGACGGTAACATGACTTTATCTCCGACACACACACACACGCACACCAAAACAAACGTGTCACCTCGTTCGAACCACTTCAGCCCGACCACTTAACCCCAGAAGAACCCCGTGAACAACACAAGAAAGACCTCAAACCCTGCTAAGGAGGACCGAGGCGGGACCCCAACCCTCTCCCCGACCCCGCTGTGATCGGTACCCTGATGATAGAGACCTGGGGTACCGGTCCGGGACCCTGAGAGGGAGAGGGACCCCTGCGAGCGGCGTTCCCAAGGCCGAGGTGATCCGCTGTGGGGGCCCGGCGGCGCTCCGGGCCCCGGGGCCGCCCGCTCTCTCAAGGCGCGTGTATTTCCATCTCCTCGCTATCAAAGGCGCCGTCCCGTCTAACGAGGTTATGTAAGATTATCTGGTTCAAACCCGCCGAGTTCCCCGTAATTAGGACATCCTTCTCCGCTCATCTGCCTTCCTCTCTCCCTCCTCCTCTAGCTCACTCCGTCCCTCGTTTATATTCTCCATCGCTCTCTCTCTCTCTCTCTCTCTCTCTCTCTCTCTCTCTCTCTCTCTCTCTCTCTCTCTCTCACACACCTTTTTCTCTTTCTTCTCTCATTCTCTCCCTCCCTCTCTCTCTCTCTCTCTCTCTCTCTCTCTCTTTCTCTTTCTCTTCCTCATTCTCTCTCTCTCTCTCTCTCTCTCTCTCTTTCTCTTCCTCATTCTCTCTCTCTCTCTCTCTCTCTCTCTCTCTCTCTTTCTCTTCCTCATTCTCTCTCTCTCTCTCTCTCTCTCTCTCTCTCTCTCTCTCTCTCTCTTTCTCTTCCTCATTCTCTCTCTCTCTCTCTCTCTCTCTCTCTTTTCTTCCTCATTCTCTCCCTCTCTCCCTCTCTCTCTCTCTCTCTCTCTCTCTCTCTCTATATCAGAATACCCCACTTGCTCCTCAGGCGCAAAACCACAGGACAGGAATTCAAGGTGACTTGCAAGATGCCAAAAGAGAGGGAGATCGAGGCAGAAAGAGGTAGAAAGACATAGAGAGAGAGAGAGAGAGAGAGAGAGAGAGAGAGAGAGAGAGAGAGAGAGAGAGAGAGAGAGAGAGAGGTAGAAAGACAGAGAGAGAGAGAGGTAGAGAGAGGTAGAAGATACAGTGAGAGAGAGAGAAATGTAAGCTGTGAGCATCGATATTCTCCCGCTCGTCGCCCCCATCGGTATTTCTGAATGACAAGCTTCTTTTTTCCCCTGGCTGCCTCCCAGGGCTTCTCCCCCCGGCGGGGGGGGGGGACGCCAGCGGAGCAGGGGAAGACGCGGACGTCAGAGGGGGGGAGGTCCCGGTGATGATGGCGTTGGGGGGGGAGGGAGGGGGAGGGGACAACCCACGCAGTCATGGGAGGATCACCGACGGTAAACCCTGACGTTGCTTACCACGGGGAGGGGAGGGGTGAGGGAGGCGAGGGAGGGAGGGAGGGAGGGAGGGGGGGGGGGGGGGCACGGAGATCCCCTCTCCCCCCAGCCGGTGAGAAGGTTTTGTTCAAGGTCGCTCCGACCTCGTTGCGGAGTGGTCCATCCTGGGCGCCCAGGGGAGGAGGGAGGGGTGGAGGGAGGGAGGGTTGTAAGGGGCGCAGAGTGACAGGGCGATAAGACCCCCGTCCCCCGTCCCCCCCTGTCAGGGACAATGCATACCTTTGAACCGGGAGAGGGCAGAGATAGGGGAGCGGAAACAGAGCTGACACACCAAGCACCTCCGGGTTCACCTCCCCCAGGTCTATGGGGACCAGGTCTAGGAGGACCAGGTCTCTGCGGACCAGGTCTCTGAGGTCCAGGTCTATGGGGACCAGGTCTATGAGGACCAGGTCTCTGAGGTCCAGGTCTATGGGGACCAGGTCTATGAGGACCAGGTCTCTGAGGACCAGGTCTCTGAGGTCCAGGTCTATGAGGTCTCTGAGGTCCAGGTCTATGAGGTCCAGGTCTCTGAGGTCCAGGTCTATGAGGTCTCTGAGGTCCAGGTCTATGAGGTCCAGGTCTATGAGGACCAGGTCTATGAGGACCAGGTCTATGAGGACCAGGTCTATGAGGTCCAGGTCTATGAGGACCAGGTCTATGAGGTCCAGGTCTATGAGGACCAGGTCTATGAGGACCAGGTCTGTGAGGACCAGGTCCCGGGCCGCGGTCAGACCCAGAGCTGGACAGACCTCTACACCACCGGTCCTATCTGGTCCGGGCTGCACAACCATGCCTCTCTATAGCCAGTCGTATCTAGTCAGATCTATAGAACTAGCTCTACATAGAGCTATATACCCAGAAGCAAATCCATATAGTCCTATCTATAGAACTAGCTCTATATAGATCCCTCTACAGAGTAAGTCTTACCGAGGCCTATCGATAGAACGAACTCTATATAGAGCTATAGAGACGGATCTATATAGTCCTATCTATAGAAGCTCTATATAGAGCTACATACACACAGAGGATGATCAATCTGGTCCTATCTACAGAAAAAGCTCCACATAGAGCTATATACATAGAAGCATATGTATATTGTTCTATCTATAGAACAAGCTCTATATAAAGCAATACATACACTCAACCAGTCCTATTCCAATCTATAGAACAATTTAGTTCTAGTTTTTTAAGTCTAAATCTATATATCGACAGCATGACTCCTCTATGGATTATAATGTACATGTGTATGCGTAGATATGGTTTGTGAAGGTGTTGTGTGTGTGTGTGTGTGTGTGTGTGTGTGTGTGTGTGTGTGTGTGTGTGTGTGTGTGTGTGTGTGAGTATGTACGGGTGGCAAAGCAGATGCGATTTACTGTAGATACGACAGGTGTGTGTTTGAGTGTGTGTGTGTTTCTCTTGGCAGCTGTGTGTGTGTGTGTGTGTGTGTGTGTGTGTGTGTGTGTGTGTGTGTGTGTGTGTGTGTGTGTGTGTGTGTGTGTGTGTGTGTGTGTGTGTGTGTGTCTAACCGCCTGTCAACAGCAGATATCCTATACAGTACTGAGCCTCCTAGACTCCGCCACATATGAATGAATTAGACGAGGTTTCCGCTGGGCAGTGTGTCGTTCTGTCATGCACGTGCACGCGCCTTACAGACAGACACACTCGTCCACGTGTGACTGCACACGCACGGCCTCGGCTGCGAGCATTCGCCGCGCTGACTGGCAGGAGGACGTCGGACATGCTCCGGTACCGCATTACATTATCGGTCCACCGGGAGCTCAGCCATTAAAGGAGAACCCAGCGTCCACACTGACAACAAATCCAGAAATATCAGCAGCTTCGGAACGGTCTTCAGAGAGACCCCCCCCCACACACACACACACACACACACAACCGACACCTCACCTAACCCCCCCCCCCCTCTCCCGCTCCATCAACACCAGCACCACCACCGCGATACTGTAACAGCACCAGCGCACACAATCAGCCCACAGGGAGTGTGTGTGTGTATGTGTGTGCGTTTGACCGCTCGCCTGCGTGCGTGTCTGTCCTCGCGCGTGCGTGTGTGTGTGTGTGTGTGTGTGTGTGTGTGTGTGTGTGTGTGTGTGTGTGTGTGTGTGTGTGTGTGTGTGTGTGTGTGTGTGTGTGTGTCCTGTATCAATGACAAGCCCGGACATGGGAGCGGGGCGTCATTCCCTGCCGTCTCCCGACGGCTGACATTCACATACGAAGCGGCGTGTGTTCTCGGCCGTACCAACCTGCCGCCTGCCGCGCGCCGCGCCGTCCAACGTCCGCCGTCAAACCGCCGCGCATTCCTCATGTTGCATAGTCCGTGTTGTCTCGCGCGTCCACGCCGTGACCGCCCCTACTGGGATCAACGCAGCGCGGACCGACCCGCACATTCGCCGGTGTGTGTGTTGGAGTGTCAACGCGTGTGCGAGCAAGGCTCCTCGACTTTGTGGAGCGCCGCGACGGTCCGGGTGTACATTAGAGGGTCTATTGATGCAAGCTAGTCACCAGAGAAAATACCCGAGCGTGACGCTCAGACCCAGGCACAAAAATAGCAAAGGGGCCCCTGCAGGGGGGGCTCCGCGACGAACGACGCAGCTTGGCTCTTTCCATCGCCGGCTGCTTTCACAGCCTGGCAGGCGGCCCCCACTTTCTCAAGTAACACACGCACACACACACACACACACACACACACACACACACACACACACACACACACACACACACACACACACACACACACACACACACACACACACACACACACACACACACATGCAGGGACAGACAAACACTTGCATACATACATACATGCAGGGCACACACACTCTCTCATTAACACACACACACACACACACACACACACACACACACACACACACACACACACACACACACACACACACACACACACACACACACACACACACACACACACACACAGTCTCTCTCTCTCACACACAGATGGCCATGGCCAGATACAGTGAGGAGAAGGCGTCATATCTCCGCCCGGGTGGATGTCAACATTGAGACTTCAATCATCTGTTGCCATGCCGACGGATGTTGCTAGGAAATGTCTGATGTGAAGTGGCACTGTTGTGGTTTGAGGTGGTGAAGGCGGTGGTGCTGGTGGTGTTGAAGGTGGTGGGGGTGGTGGTGGTGGGGGTGGTGGTGGTGGGGGTGGTGGTGGTGGAGGTGATGTGGCACGGAACAAAGGAGCCCAGCAGCACTCCGGGCGCCACCGACACGCCAAACCGTGAACGCACATCGTGTGTACGGCACAATTCGCACGACGGACGTCGTTGTGCTGGGGTAGCACGGCGGCTAGCTGGTCGCTGGCTAGCCACCGGCTAGCGCGCTCACCACTGAGACCGCGGCCCTTGTAGCGGCCCTTGCGGCTCCATTCCAACACTACAAGTGGTTCCCTTGTGTCCCGCCCACCCCCCCCCCCCCCCCCCCCGTCTGTCTCTCCCGTCCATGAAGGTAGAAGTAAACCCCTGATGACTCGAAACATGATACAACAAACTAGCAGGTCGCTGCTAGCCTCGTGTCACCCCGTCCACCCAGGAAGGGGACGACAACAACAACAACAACAACAACAACAACAGGTCCCCGCTGACTCTTTACCCGGGGTGCTTGGCGGAGGGTTGACCCCTATTGGCCCATAAAAATAACCATTAAGAAGTAAGCGCCTGATAGGCTACTTTCTGTAGCAGTGCTGTTTTACAAAAGGCTGTCTCAATGTGAATGTTTTTTCCACGCGATCAGTAAGACGGCCTCAAACAGATAGAGTAGTGGCCTAGGGTCCACGAGCGCCTTCATCCGTCACTGCATGGGAGTAGTGTTCGGGCTCCGGGCTGAGGTGTCTCGGGGCAGGATGACATGGTGCAAAGACCCCGGGGTGCACGGGGTGCTTCAGAGCACAGCTCCTGCTCCCCGTGCACCGCCACCGCCACCGCCACCTCCACCGCCACCTCCACGCCGCCTCGGAGGCAGGCACTTCCTGTCACGAGGCGGGGGGTTCCTTTGTGAGTGGAGAGCCATAATGATGGAGCAATTAGCACGGCAACTGAGGACAATGTGGAGGGCTGACGGCAGCTGCTGCCACTGAATGCCGCAGAATGCAGAGGCTGAGGAAAGGCGCTGTATATATATATATATATATATATATATATATATATATATATATATATATACATATACAGCGCCTATATATAAATATTATAATATACTTGTTAACATATGCCGGTGCTAAACAGTTTTTATCCAAACCGTAGCATCAACATATGTAAACGCGTATATATATCTATATAATATGTACGCGTTTACATAATTATGTTGGTGCTACGGTTTGGTTAAAAACTCTTCTTTGTTAAGGGACATGGGAAAGGAAATAGGAGACTTATGCAGGCCGGAAGTGGGCTTTGGGTGAATTCGTTTTTCTTGGCAGGTTGATGATCGTCAATCGTCACAAGCGCTCCACGGAATGAGGACATGAGGAACGCCGTCGTTAACAACCGGGAGCTGGGAACGCCGGACGGCCGAGGGTTGAGACCTTCTGCACTTTGAATTCTGGATTCTGAATTTGCTTTCACAAAGAAAAACAAGGCAATTATAGTATTTCTCACACACACACACACACACACCCTTGTTAAAAAAAAAAAAATCTATTTTCACAAAATGTTTACGATTGCCAACGCATACCCAAGCCAGTCAGTGGGGCTCCTCCATAATGCACTGAAAACAATTCAATATACGCTGTGCTATTAATACTCCTAACCCCCCCCCCCCCCCCCCTGCAGCTTGGCAGAGTTCCTGGCTGGCTGGGAACCACTGGGGGGGGGGGGGGGGGACCTGGGGGGGGGGGACCTGATGAGATGGGGCCCAGGGATGGATGATACCCCCCCCTGTGTATCATCCATACCCAGGGGATGGATGATACACAGGAAATGATGGAGCTGAGTAAGAGGTTAGAGAAGGTTAGAGAAGGTTAGGTTGAGGTTTTGGTTAGAGAAGGTTAGGTTGAGGTTTTGGTTAGAGAAGGTTAGGTTGAGGTTTTGGTTAGAGAAGGTTAGGTTGAGGTTTTGGTTAGAGAAGGTTAGGTTGAGGTTTTGGTTAGAGAAGGTTAGGTTGAGGTTTTGGTTAGAGAAGGTTAGGTTCAGGTGTTGGTTAAGTAGGTAATTGTGTGAAGTGATTAAGTTAAGGTTATAGGTCAGGGGTGGATGGGGTCGTGGGTCGATGGGTTAAGGGTGTGGAGTGGTTAAGTTAAGGTAAGGGGTTGATGAAGCTCAGGCTAAGGTTCCAGAAGAAAGTGATGCATCAACCAGAACCAGCTGAACTCCGATAGATAAACATCGTTTTTTAAGAAGCCACAACACAGCACAAACCATTCTGCACAACTTCAAAAAACAATCCGATTTTATGTGCAGTAAAAACTGTAAAAAAAATAATTTCACGGTATGTTTCCACTCGAAAAATACAAGAGGGGGAGAAACCACCGATTGGCCCACTGTCTCTCGGCAGCAGCAGTATATAAAATTGCAGCGCGGGCTATTAATAGAAACGGCACTGTAACATGGCTAAGATAAAGTTGTGGCTAACTAGCGGCCGTCTGTGCAGAACCATTATGCCGTATTGAGCAGCGTTAAAATGGCTGATAGGGAATGTGTGGTGAAGGTCAAGCTGTCCGGCTCTATAAATATAATAGATTCTCCCTCAGGGTGCTCCTTAGACCACACTGCCGGCGCTTGCAATACCGCAAACCCTGCTAGCGGACATGTGAGAACGCAAGAGGCCAAGAAAACACTGGTGGTCCTGCGATGATGATAGCGCTGGAACCGATAGCCGAGGGGGAGGGAATTGGGAGAGCGAGAAAGAGAGCGAGAGCGAGCATGAGAGAGATTATGAATGGAAGGAATGAGCTTGTCCCATGCCCTCCATGCCAGCTGTCCAGCTTGGCTCTACTTGTTGTCATATGGCCGAGGGAGATATCAGTGCGCAAAACACATACTGACACACCGATACACACGTGAACGCTGCAAACTTTTGACTCAGCGTCGATCCGTTGGTTAAACGGTCATCTCTGACGCAACTCACACCCCATGTTTTATTGAACGGATTCAAATTAACCGAACAGGACCCCGAACTCTAAAGTCACACGGTGTCTCTACATCACGTGATTGTGTGCGCTAATAAAACAGTGTATAACTAGACTTACCGCATTAGTGTGTTACCATAGCAACACAGCCTCCCACACTTCCCGCAGGCCCATAAACCGCGCGAAACACACCAACACCCATCACTCATCTATCGGGATGAAAATGACACGCACTATAGGTTCATTTTTGTCATAACAGATCAGTCGTGTTGTTATTGTCGTTTTGGGTGAAATGTGGGCAATGAACAACGACATAAAGAGTGTGAGGGTGCCCTATAGAAGTTGTCAACCCCACGGCACAAAAAAATAAATGACCACCCTAACTTTGTCGCCGCGTAAAAAGCGGCCAGAAATATTTCAATTACATTTAATAATTCAATTTGTGCGCGACTTCAACCCGGATCTACTGTGCTGAATAATATACAGTGCAGGTGACCAACACTGTAAACATAGCGGGCCATAACTCAGCAACGCAAGAGTAGGAACATTGAACGTTATTGGAGTTAAGTTGAAAATCACAATGTAACAAAGTTCATAATATACGGAGTTAATATGAGAGGCTTGGCTTGTGTAACAATAATATCCCTAACTGACTCTGTGGCACGGGCCGAAAAGGATATGGCCAATTAGACATCATGCCTAATACTATTCGACTTGTGTGGGCCTATACGCTTAAAACACCTCTAAAAAAACATGCAACCTTAATGCTTCACCTGAAAAAGTTCAAATGTCCTTAAACGGTCGTAAACAATAACGTATATTGGTGTTGAAAGAGTAAGAGGCACTCGTGGACAGATCCCCCTGCAAGACCCCCCCCCCCCCACACACACATCACGTCATGGAACATTTACCGGACAGCCCCCCCAACCCCTGCCCCCCAGCGTGCAACAGGGAGCAGACACAACAGCGTGTGTCCTCCCGCGCTTCTGGATACCCGGGCTCAGGTGACAGCTGACGTCCGGAGAAAGTACACAAACGTAGAACATACACAATCAGCAATGCGGGGGTGTTCTCTCGTCTCCACCCCCCGCGTCCCCGTCCCCCCCCTTCGCGGTATAACATAACGCAGCGACAAACGATTCGGATCATTTCACGGCTTACCGGTTCATTGACCCACATTTCCCAGCAGAATCGTCGGGTCAGACGGGACTCTGTCCTCGCTTCCTCGTTGCTGTTGCAGCCGTGTCATCAGCGCATAGTAATTTATCTGGCTAGTTAGAAAATGGCTTGTAGGTCAGTGCTGCTGTAACGCGCGGTGAAGGACACTAGAGGGTGCCCGAGGGCTGGAAGTAATACACTCACAAGAATCGACGTAAAGCTATAATCAAAGTAAAGCGAAGTAAAATACGATTATTATTTGTTGATTGTATAGTTCATTGAGTTTTTGTTCACATATAATTTTTACTTCTTTATTCAATAATTCTCACTCAAATATGCAACACATAAACACATTATTAAAAATAATCAATATTCCCAGTATGTAAACATTCTTAAAATCAGTCTCACAAAATGTATTTAATCGAAAACAAATTTTCAGCAGTTTCTGTTCATGCCACTCCAGTGATTTTCAGTGCCCATGCCCATTGGCAAGGCATCTGATTGAATGCCAGCAGAGGCAGTCGAACCTGCACCCCACTTGGCTTCATGGGGTTCCACTGCAGAGAGCCGTAGCCCAACATCTCCACCTGACGTAGAAATACACAGCATAGAGTAAACCGTACATGTTAGGGGTTCCTTATTCTATTCAAGGAAGTCGATAGGACAGGGAGTTAACGTTGCATTGAGTTCCTTTCATTCTATACAATTATCAATAAAAATTAGTGTACTATGAAGAAGAACTATGAAAAAGTGTCTAAAATCTATTCTAAGACACTTCAAAATCTAAATCCAACATTTCAAAATAAGAGTCAACTCTGTAGGAAAAAAAAAATCAACATTGTTCCGCTGAAATTCTACTAGCGCATAACCTGTACTATGCTAATCATAAATCTGTATCATTTAGCGGCTAGCTCCATGAGCATGGTCTGAGCATGCTCAGAGTGAAGCAGCGCCCTACCTGAGTCCTCCCTGGGCTGCTCAGCACCGGGGCCCCTAAATCCACCACTCCATCTTTAGGCCAGTCCAGTAGAATGGCGTAGATGGCCTTTCTCTGAGGTCCGTACGTGTACCTGGGAGGGAAAGAACGACGGACACAGGTCGGCATGGAGACGACGGTGAGATTGTGTGTGTGTGTGGATCAGCTCTTCTGGGCTGGAGGCCATCGGCAGAGCGGAGCAGCATGCCCTGGTGTGGCGGGCGTTCGACTCCCTGATGAAAAGCGCCTAGGTTCAACCTCCCGAACCTGAACCCATTCATACTGTAGTGGAGGAGACAGATCTTTTATTTTTTGCCGGTGATAAGCGTTGTATGAATATGCTGTACATAAGGATATCACAGGCAAAGAGCTATCCCGTTGTACTTGTGATTGTGAGTCCGGTTGTGGAGGCCAGACCCCTCATGGCCTGTACGCCCGGGGAACTGTGCATGTTGCACATCCCGGCACTTAATGCACACACTTATATGTTGTACGTCCTTGCACTTAAAAAAATAGTTCTTAGCATCGTGTTGCATCTTATCCTAGCTATCTTTGTTGTGTACGGGGAATGGGTTAACCCAACAATTGTTAGTGCTTGGCACTTTGTTCTATGAACATCCTTACTGTATCGACGCCGTTATATATTGTTCTTTCTCTTTCTTCTGACAAATGTACTTATTTTTAGTCGCTTTGGATCAAAGTGTGGCGTGGATGTAACCGCGGGCTCACCAGACGTTGGTCGTGAGGGTGTCGTTCTGGGCCCTCCAGGCCGTGCTGTTGTAGATGGCCTCGCCGTTGACCCGCAGCCAGCCGCCCACCTGCCGCAGACGCTCCTCGTAGATGGGGGAGATGCGCCCGTCGTGGGTGGGCCCCACGTTCAGCAGGAGGTTGCCCCCCAGTGACACCGTCTCCACCAGGGTCTGGAGGGGAAGGGGGGGCGAGCAGGCAGCTTGTTAGACCAGTGGTTCTCAAACGGGGATCCCACCGTCAACATGTTGAGGTGATATCAATTATTTTAGTCAATGCTTTATTGAGAACACTTGTTTCAAGCTAACCAGTACCTCATTGGACCACACATGTGTAGTGTTAACTCAAGTCCTGAATAGCCTGTTCTACACATAGAGTGGTCGATAAAACACCAGATACAGTTTTATGAGTTGGAGGATAAGTCAAACACTACAAACATGGCTTCTTCGCCATGTCCTCCCAATCCAAGACGGACCGAAGGTTTACCTTGGGTCAAATAAAAACAGCAGGCGGGGCTTATTTAGCATTCCGCCCACTTCCAATACAAACTGAAATCTTAACCCGTTTTCGAGAGATGCTTCAAGAACCAAGTGTCCCTTCCCTTGTGTCTCAGAATGAACCACATGTTGAACATTTACCACTCTCCGAGTCACACCTAGCCCGAAACAACGACACCACAGGGGCTTAAAATCCATCAGAGGGTGTGGCCTTCTCACCGTGATCAGCTGCTCGATGGTGAGGTAGTCCCCGAGGGGCGCTTCCCGCCGGTAGCCCCACGACTTGCGGTCGATGCTCATGCAGTTCTCCCACTTGCGCGCCAGCAGGTGTCCGGGCATGTAGCGGTCGGCGCAGGTGTAGTACCCTCCGTGCTTACAGATGGAGCCGTAGCCCCACCGGTCGTTGGTCACCACCGTGTCCCGCACGGGGCTGCAGGGGAACACAGGGGGGGGGGGGGGGTTTAGTCCCAGACGCGTCTGAGGTTCTTGGTTTGAACCCCAATGCCCGCAGTCTAGCTGCAGGAATCCTCGAGCGAGACGGAACGGAATAAAACCGAATAGAGATCTTTGGATGATATGCAGTGGTCCTTGCGCATGGTGGGAGTCGAACCGACAAACCCTGGACAGGAAGTCCCCTCCCCCCTCTGGATCGATCTCAACCTCTGAGCCTCAAACTAAAACGTGGGGGAGACCTGGACCTCGAGTCAGCCTGCAGAATGAATGAATGAGTGAATGAACAGTGCCTAGCCCCAGTACCTGTCGTTGTACAGCCAGGCCAGGAAGCCCGTGCTGTTCCAGTACTGGTCAGGGGCGTCCCCGTCCCCGTCCGACCAGAGCACCTCGGGCCGGTACGTGTTGACGAGGTCGTACAGCTCCGGCAGGGACTTGGCGTCGGGGAAGAGGCGGGTCTTGAAGCCGCTGGCGGCGTCCTGCTCAAACAGCGGGTTGAACCACTCGAAGAGCGAGTGGTACAGTCCGAGGCGCAGGTCGCTCCCGGAGCGCAACGCGGCCGCCACCTCGCCCACCAGGTCGCGCTTGGGGCCCACGTCAACGGCGTTCCAGTTCCACGACGTCTTGGACCCCCACAGAGTGAACCCTGCGACGCAACACGGGGTTAGCATTGAGGTTGTTTTTTTCGATACCGATATCAGTATCCGAAATACTGCCCCGATACTGGCTGAAATGCAGTATCGGGTATCGTCGATACCATCACGTGCCAGAACAGAGCTTCACAAACAGGTGCGGTGCTATGCTGCGTCGGTTAAGGGTCGGAGGTGGAAAGTCAGAAAGGGAAACGCGTCATCTGCGACCTCTGTGCGTTCAAGCTACCAAGTCGGAAGAACAAGTGTTATTAGTGGTTACAATGCTAGAGGCTGCATCGGGATATACTCCGAATCGGGCCGATACTCAATATTAGGAAACGGGAAGGAAAAAATTGGTATCGGAAGATCTCTAGTTAGCGTGGACTCTCTGGGAGGGCCATCGGTCAGTCTATTCACTCTTAATTAATTCTATGAATCGGCTTATCAACACAGAGCCATCTACATCTACTACCATCTACTAAGTTGGTCAAACCGTGTGATATTTCGACGTCACTGTTTAATGCTTATAAATATAGAACCAATACAAGGATCTATGGAGCTATCCATGTACCTCAGGGGCCTTTATATAGCATCATGTGACCTTGTTTATATGATCTCGACCTGCGCGGAGCGTGAGGAGACATATCCACTTTGTGAAATTCTTCAGTCGGGAAGGAATGAAACCAAAAGTGATTTGCCAATAAGCACAGAACTGTGTGTCGCAATAACGACCAGTTTGACCCAACCTTTCAAACGTTTCCGTCATGCAATTCACTACCTACTTTTTAAAAAAGATTTATTGGAAATTAATAACAATGAATAATAATTATAATACCTTTGTAGGAATGCTGATATTTGATTTAGGTTTGCTTTTGCACCCCTAAGAAGAGTCTTAAATCGCCACTGATATAGTATTTATAGTGATATAGTATATCAATAATCATTTCCTTTAAAACAAAGTAAGTTCCTCCCATAGTACTCTGACAGTTTAAACCATGTTCCTGTACCTTCGTGGTGTTTCGTCGTCAGGACGATGTACTTGGCTCCTGAAGAGGCAAAGATGTCCACCCACTCCTTGGCATTAAAAAACTCAGCGGTGAACTGATGGGCAAAGTCCTGATACTGAAACCCAGGCGGATAATTATTCTTCATGAAATTAACATACGGTTGCATATGCAGCTTCTGCCAGTACCACCTGCAACAGGAACATAAACAAATGTTGGACATGTCTTGCTTTGGGACAAACAAGGAAGTGAAAATGTGGAAATGAAGGCACTCACCAAAACCATTCGCTGCCAAAACTGGGGACGGAGAAGACCCCCCAGTGGATGAAGATCCCGAACTTGGCCTGGTCATACCACTCGGGAAGCGGCCGGGAGTCGATGGACTCCCAGGTGGGCTCATAACCACTGCTGCTACCTATTATCACACTTATCACGTTGAAAACCACCAAGCATCGCCATGCCATTGTTTACTTAGAAAACAATGTCACCTGGCTCCGTCTCCGATATGTCTACGCGCTCCAGAAGAAGTGTCTCAGTTACTATAAGCGGTGTGTAGTGCTTTCGCGTAGTAAAGATGACAGTTATGAATTGTTTGCAAGCGCATAGTAGGAAGTCATCTGGTCTATCATCTGTCATCTCGATCTACAGCCACTTGAACTCCGACCAATCAGAACTGAGGGCTTTGAACACCTCCCACACGGCACACGCCCTATTGTGTTACTGCGCATGTCGCGCATGCGCGATGCACAATGTTTTGATCCGCAGAGCTGTCCACATGCATGGGCTGGTGGACTGCCACTGTCATATCTCTTCGGAGGACTTTGACAAGGTGTAGTGATGGAGACTTTGGCTGTAGTTACAACCAAAAGGGTTACGTTTCATTCATGCTAACTTTTTAATTGTGTCTTTTCTTGAAAGGATATCGAGGAAGTGATCGCCCGTTCAAAACAGGTGAGCGGTGCAAAAGTTATAAGAGCTAAAAAACAAAATGGTGTGCAGCCAAACCGTTGTTAATTTGGTGGATTTTCACAGGCTGGATTGCTGGGGATTTTAGCTGTGGCCGAACATCACGGAGAATTTGACAAGATCATAGAGTTGTCACAGAGGTAGGCCACCTTTGAACTCCAACGAAATACAAGTACATCGAAGAGGAAAACTTTGACAGCACACCAAGAGAGAGATGCATACGTCTACCGTACATGTAGATGTGTATCCAACTTTTCAACATTTCCCTTAGATTTCCTGGGTTTATCTTCCCGTGTTTGGGAGTCCATCCTGTCCAGCAGACCGTCCCGACTGTACAGAGATGCGTCTCGCTTCAGGTGAAAAGGCTTTCACGATCTTAAGCGATACGTGATGAAATGGGGATGAGGATTGGCTGTTTTATATGTATTTCTCTGCGCAGGATCTTGATGCTGCTTTGCCACTCATAGAAAAATATGAAGAACACTTGGTTGCAATCGGAGAGGTAACGTATTGTTGTCTTAAAGGTAGATGCCGTAGTGTTGATTATGAATATCATAAGCTGTTAAAAAAAAAAGAAGTAAAAAAACCTTTCCTTAGGTGGGGCTCGATTTTACGCCCAGGTTTGTGAGCGAGGAGGGGGCCAAAGACATCCAGAGACAGGTCCTGGTTCGTCAGGCTGAGCTGGCCAAGCGACTGGACCTCCCACTGTGAGTCTCCCAGGAACCAGGCTGTGGATTTTGTAAAGGCTGCTTGTGTGGTGTGCTTTGTGGCCCTTGACTATGGAAAGCAAAGAAGGCCACTAACTGGCCCTAGAATGGCGCGGTAAAAGTGCTAAACAGCACAGAATTCCTGCCAAACCGCACGGATTCTGTACGGATTCCGTACGGCTTCCGTGCGGTTTAGCACTTTTACCGCGCCATTCTAGGGCCAGTTAGTGGCCTTCTTGGCTTTCCATACTTGACTGGACAGGCAGTCTTGATAATACCCAGCAGATATCAATGTAGGTTAGATTGCGATTGGTAAATGAGTCAAGTGCTGTTATGCCATCATTATTCTTGAACCCACAATGTCAAGCCCTGTGTAATTCCGACTGTTAGGAACGTCCATTCGAGATCTGCAGGAAGACCAACCATCCAGCTGCTAAAAGAACAAGGTACTAGGTTCAAATCCCATTCTCCACTTCCAGTCAACTTATTCGCTATAGTGGCCTTGGTGACTCCAACTTGGTTGTAAATGCTGGAAATGGAATGGAACGGAATGCAGTATAGAACCAAGATGGCCGCTTAACCTGAGTAAGGCTTAAACTGAATTCTGCTGCTAAATTTCAAAGAGTATTCTGATTACAACACAATTTTACAATATTTCCATTGCTGAATGTTAAAACATTCCTTTTTCAGGTTGTGTGTGTATGTGATGTTTTTATAACTCTATGAACTTGTATATTCTTACTCCAATCTCTTGGTGCCCTTGTTCAGCACTTTGTACTGCAGTGTACTGTTAATTTAGTTTGATTGACGCTTCCCCCTGGTTCAGGTGTGGAGAAGGCCCTGCTCCATGCCTTCGACGGGAAGCCTTCTGTGGCCATGGAAGGGGTGAAGGCAGGCTACTTCTTCTCCATCCCTCCCTCCATCATCAGGAGTGAACAGGTATACTGAGAGACCGAGGCAACTATTAGGACACACTTGAGAAGTGCCATTATTTGACCCGATTTGATAATCACAATTATTCAATCATTAGTCAATCAATTAGTAATACATTTACATTCTGGGGTCGCTTTACTGTATAAAAAATGAACTATAATAATCAAGCAAATGCTGAGTTGTAATGGATTGTGAGTAGTTTGATTCGATTTGAACAGGCATACAAAATCAGATTAATGTGTTTTTTTTGGTATATTATAGTTATTATATTTTTTTCATTAATGTATGCCGACCTTTGGCAATAAAATAATCACACAGGCCAAAATTATTGCCTTTTGATTGTTGGAGGACTTAATTGGTTGCTTTGTTTCCTTTAAAGGAAAAAAAATGTCATGTTGATGATTGTGTTGTTATTTCAAACTATTCATGGTTTATAACTTGCTGTGTGGGGTTGTTGCTCATTTTCAACCAAGAAGCAAAAGCTGGTGAAACAGCTTCCTCTGGAGAATATCTGCCTGGAAACAGATTCACCGGCGCTGGGCCCAGAGAAACAGGTAGAGAAACACAGACATACAGTCCATACACACAAGCACAAACAGGTAGGATAGTAGCTCTGATACACACAGACATACAAACACAGACAGGTAGGATGGTAGTTCTCTCACACACACACACACACACACACACACACGCACACACACACACACACACACACACACACAGGTAGGCTAGAGTACTTGTACACACAAACGTACACACACACAGGTAGGCTATAGTAATAATAAACCCAAACACACACACAAACCGGTAGGCTATAGTGCTAATACACACAGACAGACACAAACACACACAAACAGGTAGGCTATATCACACACACACACACACACACACACACACACACACACACACACACACACACACACACACACACACACACACACACACACACACACACACACACACACACACAGGTAGGCTATAGTAATGAGACACACACACACAGGTAGGCTATAGTAATGAGACACACACACACACACACAGGTAGGCTTATAGTTCTCATACATACAGACACACACACACACAAACACGTAGGCTATAGTACTAATACACACAGAGATACACACACAAACAGGTAGGCTAGAGTACTTGTACACACAAACGTACACACACACAGGTAGGCTATAGTACTGATACACACACAAACAGGTATGCTATAGTAATAATAAACCCAAACACACACACAAACAGGTAGGCTATAGTACTAATAAACACACACACACACACACACACACACACAGGTAGGCTATAGTAATGAGAGACACACACACACACACACACACACACACACACAGGTAGGCTTATAGTTCTCATACATACAGACACACACACACACACACACACACAAACACGTAGGCTATAGTACTAATACACACAGAGATACACACACAAACAGGTAGGCTAGAGTACTTGTACACACAAACGTACACACACACAGGTAGGCTATAGTACTGATGCACACACAAACAGGTATGCTATAGTAATAATAAACCCAAACACACACACAAACAGGTAGGCTATAGTACTAATAAACACACACACACACACACACACACACACACACACACACACACACACACACACAGGTAGGCTATAGTAATGAGAGACACACACACACACACACACACACACACACACACACACACACACACACACACACACACACACACACACACACACACACACACACACACACACACACACAGGTAGGCTTATAGTTCTCATACATACAGACACACACACACACACACACACAAACAGGTAGGCTATAGAAGTCATACACACACTTTTAGAAATCTTATTTTTAGTCTCCTAATAGTTAAAAATGCATATATTGTATGATTGATAGGCTAATGCACAATGTAATGTCGGAGCATCAAGACTGTTATAAGGTCACCGGAATTTAAACCTCACCACTCTTTACATGGTTTAACCTTTGAGGGGTCTTAACGCACTGCGTCCCACATCGTCTTATTCCGAACAGGTGCGCAACGAGCCCAGTAACCTGCTGGTGTCGGCCGAGTACATCAGTAGGATCAAAGGGTTGCCGTTGGAAACGGTTCTGGAGGTGACGACGCGCAACGCTCTCCGGCTGTTCCCGAAGCTGAAGGCGGCCATCAGGCTCTGATTCGCTACTCCACGCCTTTTTTAAAATTAACGGGAAGGCACTTATGGGTTGATAATTACCTTTCACGTGAATTTGAAAACTCTTCCGTCATCATTTTTAAACAATTAACCAAGTCGATGTCGTTGTGGATCAGAGAAGATCTGCAATCACTGCATTGTAAATAGATATGATTTCGGCAAATGTGTGATTTGCAATGTGTAAATGTGTGACATGTGAAAAAATCGGGGTGTTCAGAAAGAAACATTATTTTGCAAACCCCGAAATCCATTGATATTTAATAAATATTGTTGAAAATAAATGATTGAAACGTTTATTTACATGATTATAAACCCTATCTCGGGATTTGATGTGATTTTAGTGTTGTCATTGTGTCTATATGTGTATGCCACCAATAGGAAATTATCCGACACTTATTCAGGTTTTCTTCGTGCATTGCCAGTATGTGTATGCGCTCTATCAGAGTTGAGTAGGTAAATATTGCACCGACTTTGTTTGATTTGGTACTTTATAGATATAAATAAATTACACACGGTGCAGTTTAAAATCCTATCTCAAAAACAAATACTGCTTTGTGGGAAATTAATGATTGCTCATGATAATCCAATCCAACCTAATTGTTACTCGGTCGGGTTGCTATTAGTCTCGCAAAGCCAGACCAAACTACAGCAAGTAGAATGGTATAGGTTGCTATGAATGAACCAGCTCGGCATGGTGTCCGACCGTCCTGAGGAGCTTGTCCTGGCTGTTAGGAACCACTAGGGGGAGCCAAACACCAAGCAGTAGGGCTCCTCAGTGCATCACAACCTCAGTGCAAAATCTCAAACATTAGAGTGGAGACTGGAGATTAGTTTATCTGGACCCCGGTTAACCAGAGTTCACTACATGAACGTCAGCGTGTAGTGTTTTGAAGTTGACCTCGCTCTTTTTCCCCTCCCCTCGCTGATATAGCTCTGCGGCCATGTGGCGGAAAACCCACAAGAGTCCAGATAATATTCCACCCTCAGGTCTCCTTATCGGGCATGCTCTACGCTTGGTCCCAGGGGGGGCCTGCAGGAGATGTTCCAGCACGCCTACCAGACGGACCGGAGGGACGGCCTTACCGGCCTGGTCCTGAAGGGGAGAGACTGTGGTGAACTAAACCGGCCTATTGTAGCGATTGGGTCAAGTGAAACAGCCTTGAAACAATCTTTGAAGTCTTGAAAACCATTGGTCAAAGTCCGACCGACAATTTTCGTCAATCAAGTAGTACCCTAAATGCAATAGGGATGATACATTTAAACCCCCCCCCCCCCCCCGCAAACAATTCAGCGCAGGGGGGCCCATCAGTACCTCTTGTATAGGGGCCCAGGACTTGTTGCAACGGCCCTGCTACTGGTATAAGTATAGTATACGAATCTAATACTACTTGTATATGCTATATCTAATGGATACTGAATGATTTGCAGTTATATTGTTATGGCATTGTGTTAATCTCGTGTTCTATTATTTATTTCTTGGAGACAACGCTTAACAAAGCCTAGAGGCCACCGAGGCAAATAACGACATTCCTACAATAGCGAATGGGTTTTTCCAAATAAGGCCTATGTTATAAATATTATTGATGAAATTTAAACACAGATAAGATACAAATATATATTTTGAAATCTGACATTTGCTTGTGTTGATAATGAGCCGAATTCTGAAATCAAATGATTCACTAGTTGAACGAAAATACAAAAGGATTGTGTGTGGATAATGGCTGGTTGAAGCAGCCTCACCTGGCCCTAGTTGGTCTGATTGGACTGGGTGATTCTGCACACCTGTTGCACATTCTGTAATCATCAGTGTGGTTAACAGGTTCAACCAGCCACTCCCACTGGCATTAAGGAAGAGGTCTCCTGCATGACAACAGGGAGAACCATTGTTGTGGCCCCATTGTCTGCGACCTTACAATAAACCGGTTTACTTTACGGTCGCCTTCCGACACGACACCATGTGTCTTTTGTTGAGGAGGAGCCAAGAAATAAAACACCTAGGTGCCTGGAGCCAGGTGTGGCTGTTTAAACCAGCCATCGTCCACGCACGCACGCACGCACGCACGCACACACACACACACACACACACACACACACACACACACACACACACACACACACACACACACACACACACACACACACACACACACACACACACACACACACACACACACACACACACACACACACACACACACACACACACACACACACACACACACACACAGAGAGAGAGAGATAAACAGTGTTGGAGCTCAGACATTGTCTCTAAATTTACATTTTTCCATAATTGTTCAATAATCACTAACTTTAATTTAGAAATAATCTTTATTTCTGTCTTCAAAAGATTAGCTTTTAATGATCCTTCAGCGGCCCTGAAGCCTGAATGATGCTCAGACAGCCGGTGAAGGTGGACCGGGGCTTTTTCCACACCGGCGTGCACGCTTCTGGTTCTGCGTTGGGGAGTCCGAGCGAGGTCCATCAAAAGGCACAGACTCGGGGACATCTGGAGAGCTTCACGCTCTCCAGATGTCCCCGGAGAGCTTGAAGGTGAAGACGGTGTGTCCGGCTGAACACATCAGGGGGGCCTCCTCAACCATCACAGACCGGGAACAGGGAGCCGGAGAACGTCCGAACCTGACATCGTTCCTCGAGGTAACGCGTACCGTACAGGGCGATGTTCGGCGCCCTCCGTGACGCCTCATCGGTGACGTAGCGTCCCAGGAAGTGGCTGTCCGATGCCTCGGGTCCCAGGGCGGCGGTGGGGCCCCCGGGGGCCCACGGCCCCTTCAGTCCGCCGGGGGCCCGGCCCCCCAGGGGCCAGCAGGCCCGCCCTCGGAGGAGTAGCGCTCCACTTGGACCGTGGCGCCGGAGAAGCCGAACTCTTCTCGCAGCTGGGCCGTGACGTCCTGCAGGACCAGCCGGGGGTCCGCCGTCTCCTCTGAACACAGGGGGGCCGCAGCGCCGAGGGGGTTAACGCAGAGGACCCTCTGAGCACCACGGCTAGAGCCCCTCGGACCCCCACCGGCCACGGTTTTAACGTCCATTTCAGCCCATCTCCCCAACCAGGTAGCATTTAGAAAGCATTTAAAGTGTGTTGTCATGGTTTCCTAAAGATTCTAGAAAGTGCCTCTGGACTGGACTCTTCATAGCCTCCCCCTTGCCCCCACACACCCCTCGAATGAAATGGTTATGCACTTATTGTACGTTGTACGTGCTGGCACTTAAATATAGTACTTAGCCTCGTGTAGCAACTCATCCTAGCTATCTTTGTTGTATACTGGGAACGGTTTACGGTCATCTTTACTGTAATACTTAAAAGCGATACATCTAAAACAATATCTATACGTGTATTAATATTAATATGTCATATGAATATGTTCTGGAGCCGGTGGCGAGCGCTCACCCGTCTCCACGTGAACGGAGACCAGGGAGTGCGTCCCGCTGAGGCTCCAGGCGTGCAGCTCACGCACGGCCCCGACCCCGCCCACTGCCAGCAGCGCCGCCTTCACCTCCGGCACGCTGACCCCGCTGGGGGCACCTGCACGCACGCACGCACACACACACGCACACACACAGTGTTTCAGTAGACACACACACACAGTGTTTCAGTAGACACACACACACACACCCACACACTCACACACAGTGTTTCAGTGTAGACACATACACACACACACACACAGTTTCAGTGGAGACACACACACACACACACACAGTGTTTCAGTAGAGACACACACACACACACACACACACAGTGTTTCAGTGGAGACTTTTCCACGACTAATTCCCATGATGCATCCCTTCCCCTTGTATCCCTGAAGCCTCAACCTTCAATAACCCCTATCACCTAAACCCAACCACTATTAAACTAAATGAAAACAAAGCTAAATCACGACTGAAAGCTGAATGAAAGGCCAGTAAACCCGTGTCCTCAGTGCTACCTCTAGATAGGTGTGTGTGGGCGTTAACTAGGTCCTCAGTGCTACCTCTAGATAGGTGTGTGTGGGCGTTAACTAGGTCCTCAGTGCTACCTCTAGATAGGTGTGTGTGGGCGTTAACTAGGTCCTCAGTGCTACCTCTAGGTAGGTGTGTGTGGGCGTTAACTAGGTCAACGAAGCTAAGGCCAACCTGTTCCCCGTTTACCTTCCATTAGAGTTCGGCAAACATCCTTAATGATGGTGGAGGTGGTGGCCAGGACGAGTACGGAGAACAGGAAGGTGCAAATAGGGTCGGCCATCTTCATCTCAGGCTGGGGAAGAGAAGGATATAAACATCATGACTATTCACGTTTTATTTATTGTGCTCATTAAGTAAAAACTCAAATGAGGTTTGTTTTATAGGCTCAGTCGGAAATGGCCTGGAGTGTGGGTATAGATTGACATCATAAAACTCATGTAAACTAATAAAAGGTTTTTATCTTGAGGTCTCCAACACACCAACCATGAAAATCCTAGAAGACAAACAAATCATTCAGACTTCGGTGCGAAACAAATCAAACACCAATCACGCCTATTAGAGCTACCCCGAACTGTACCGAAATTCGCAAAATCGTTTATCGGACTAATCCGATGAAAATTCGAAGCACTATGCGTCATGCAGTACGGATACGAGTTCAGTTCATATCGGTTGTACACAATCGTTTTAAATGGTGCATTATGGGTAACCAGATCTAGAACCTCGACTCACACTACGTCGGCGCCGGCGGCAAACTGACCCTCAGGTGGATGATGGTGGCGGCGACCAGGACCCCCACGCTGTGCAGGAGGTCGCCCAGCACGTGGACGAACGCCGCCCTCACACTCGTGTTGCCGTGGGCGTGGCCCCCCTTCCTGCCCTTGCGCCCCAGGGGGTCAGAGGTCAACGCGTGGCTGTGGCCGTGGGAGCCCCCCGACTGATGCAGGATCAACGCCATCCTGGAACACAGGAGAGGCGCTCGACCAATGATATTGAAGAACACAGTGAAGCATTCTGATGGCCCACAAGGACCATGCATCTGTGCATCTGTGGGTTTGATTCTCCTCTGTTCGTTTATCCTTCATTTAAACTATAGAAGAGGGTGTGACTCCCTGTACAAAGGTTCTTGGTTCGAAACGCTGTAGGTTGCCTGCAGGTTGCCAAACATGTAGGCCACCTTGAGCAAGATACCTCAAACCCTCCAACTCCCTCCCACCTGCTCCTTAATGGTAGATATCTACAAAATAAAAGTCCCCCGTCAGGCTCACAGGACGTTGGCTCCCACGGCGCAACCCGAGGTGAGCAGCATGATGCGGGTGTTGATGTCGTAGTCTCCGTCTAGGATCCGCTGCCCCGCCAGCACCACCAGCACCCCGGTCACGGCCCAGATGGACAGCACAGAAACAAGCGCTCCCATGGCCTCTAGGGAGGGCAGAGGAACTACGTGGATCAGTGGTTCGAGTGAAAGGATTATTGTGCATATAACGACATATTAATAATGTAATAGTACATATTTACATTAATATAAAAATGATATATTCACTTCGACTTCTTGATGTTTGCGTTGATGTTTTATTCTTGGTCGTACGATACAAACTGTTACCAGTGACCAAATCTTTGATTGTCGTGCGGTCAACATAACTTAATCATTCCCAAGCTCACTCTCTCTTTCGGTCAATGCCAAAAACCGACGAACAGGTGGATGCCATCACACATGACATGAACCCCACCGCCGGCCCCCGAGCCCAGGTGAACCCGCCCAACACCCAAAGTGATAGCGCAGCAAGCAAGACCACAGAACATACAGAACACAGGAGACCCTCGTGTGTGGCACCCATAGACGCTTTGGTTCTTCGCATTCAGCACCGCAGGCCAACCGGTTCAGAGTGCACTGGTCTCAGTCCCACCTGCTCGGTGCCAGCCGAAGGTCATGGTGTCGGTGGGGGGCCGGGCGGAGATCCACAGAGAGAAAACACTGATCATGATGCTGCCGAAGTCCGTGAGGAGATGAGCGGCGTCCGTCATGACGGCCAGGCTCTGCGCCGCGTAACCGCCTGGAGACGAAAGGGTTAATTTTTTAGAATCGCTTCATTGGACCCCTCAGTAGGGCCTGTTCCTACGGAACAAGTCGTTTGCTAACTAAAGGAATCGGAATTAGTGCAGGGACAAGACCTGGGCGTAAGGTTGGGTTTCAACCTTACGCCCAGGTTGGGTTTCATACTTAACAATATGTTGCGCATGACCAGACGCCTGTTATCGTGTCTTTTCGTTGTGCCGGCCCTCACCGATGACCTCTCCGGTCATGAACACCAGGCTGACGGCGCACGCCAGCAGCAGCTTCCTCCTGGCGGTTCGCTTCTCGTTCCGCGCGGCCCAGGACGCCACGTGGGCCTTGTCATTGTTCCCGCCGTGGCAGTGTCCGGCAGACCGCCGCCCGCTGTCCAGTACCGGCCCGTTTCCCACCTGGACCGAGTCCTCCTCATCCTCCTCCGTGCAGCAAAGCGATCCAACCTCTTGCTCCGCTGCGCTCCGGGACGTCCTGCCACGATGCGAACGGTAAAGTTTGACACCTGTTGGGCATCGTGTCCGACGGCCGGAAAGTGGGTGGGCGATAATTACGCAAACGCTATTTGCGCACAAACACACTATAAAGCGTGTAAAGGCAATCAACAAGTATGATTTAATGATTAAATATTATAGCATTGGTGAGAAAGGGTTGAAAAACTAACAAGAAAAGCGTTGAAAGACGAACGCCTACCCGAGGAACTCTGAGCCGCTTTCCTCCAGCAGATGACGCGTCTCAAAATCCATAGGGAGTCAAATGACTTTTCCCCCTTTACATTAATGTTAACAACTCATTCTACACGAGCCTCTGTGGTAGCCACTGTGTTCGGCAGGTGCGAGCGCAAACAACACGCAGCAGGGCAGGTGTGCGCACAAACAACACGCAGGTGTGTGCGCGCTCACGGCACACCGTGCACGACGGAGGCGTGAGAAACTACAGTAGAGAAGACAGCTTGACTCTCGTGTTCTGCGCAGACTCAGTAGTAAGGGGCCCCTTGACAAACATCACAAGGATAATGGTGCTTCAAATATACAGTATTCAAGGATCGAGGAATGGATCCAGTCATATCCCGTTTAATAAGCCTTTTACTTTGACCCAGTTTACACAACAGGAATACTTGTTATCATTTTGGAAGGTCGAAAACATTCATACGTTAGGGAGAGGATTTAGGGCCACATGTGTTTTTTGGAGTTCGTAGGCCTACTGACTTTAAAGTGAGAATTCTGAGAATAAAGTCAGAAATAAAAAAAAAGAATCACATGTGGACCTAATCCTCGTCCGTACATTTATTTCGTGGAAATGATTTTAAAGTGTGACCGACAAACGCAATCAAAACAAAATCGTCAACTATTAAACCAATAGCGTCATCGTAGACCAGATTGAGTATTGGTTTACAGCCCCGGGTGGTTCGTTTGGATTGAGTGGATATGCAGACTTGCGGGGGTTCCAATGCCCCGTCACCCACTTTACAGGAGACAGACCACGCAGAGGAATGCAGATATTTGGATGACGTGACATGATACTGGAGGAACTATTTGACGTTTCAACGCGCATAAAGGGAACCAAAGTGACGTTGACGTGAGAAGTTTAAAATTTAATTGAAAATTGAAATGCAGTTCAGAAAAGAGAGATGCATCAACATTTCATATATACACTTTATACATTTCAGTGGTACTTTTATAAGGGGAAACATATTTGGTGGAATGTAAATTACAAATACACCTATACAGTAGCTAGGCTATTTCTGATTTAACATTAAAAACAAAGTCAAACACGGAAGATTCGTGTACATCTACGTCATTTAAAATCCCCCTCCACCCCGTGAATCAATGGTTTTCTCAGCATTTCACCCGGAAAAAAACAAATGAGCACATCTTAGTTTCTTATTGGCGTGATGCTGGAGTATTCTACAGTGCCTACACACCGGGGAACGAAGAATCAAATATAGTCCCGACCTTCCATGCTTCTCATGGTTTACAACGTTCACAAACGGCCAATCGGAAGACGTTTATGATGGTGCTTGTGATGACGTGATACATGCTGAAAATTATTTTTTTTCAGTCGAAACGAGCGGTTTTCCCGAGTTGTGGTCTCGACCGTCAGCAGCAGTAAGCAGAGATTCAAACGTTTACCTTTAGAAACCAACACCGCGGGCTGTTGGGGCAATGCTGGCCGGGTCAAACGCTCTCCAATCCGCCTTGAAGTGCAACAAAGTATTCATCCACAATTCCAACAAATCTAAAGGAAAGAGCCTAAAACAATTCTGTAAAAATAAATAAGAACGTTTCACGAAATAAATCGTGAAACTTTGGCATCAGGAAAAATAAAAGAAACGAAGAAAATCCTCTAATTTCGGTTTAATTCCTGTAAAAAAAAAAAAAAATCCAAAAAGAAATCCTCTTTCAGGCCTTTTCCGTTCTTTTTTTCTTCTCTCCCTGGTCTCATTCACAACTTTATTCATTATCCACTGTGGGCGTGGCTCCAGTGGGGGTGTTCCCCCCACGGTCTGTCATAAAGTCCTGAAGACCTTGAAAGACCCGGACACCGGGTCCCCGCTCATTCCTCAGCCGGGATGGTGAGCTGGTAGACGGCCTGGTCCTTGTCGATGGACTCGGTACTGCCGCCGTTTGCCGCGTGGGGCTGGATGACAATTGGCGTGTTCTCGCCTGCAGGGGGCAGCGGAGGGCAGTGTGAGAAAAACGGCAAACAAAATCGCAAGCTCATAAATATGGTTCAGGTTTTTCTTTTAAGGAGCTGAAATGTGAAGATGTGACTTGTTTGTGAAGATCAGCAGCGGGGAATGTTAACGAAACAATTGGCTTCCAATGGAGCACCAACTTGGTTAATGTTAACATGTTAATATGCCGTCAGCGCGTAGAAGCCTATGATTTGCCATCAGCCAGCGTTAGCAACATGATACAGACAAGCATGTTAAAAACAGACCAACAGACGGAAAGCCTAATTGCTCATCAACACAGATTAATGGTATTAATATTAAAAAGGGTTAATATAATGGACAATAAATGCAATGCAATGAATATTTCACTTTGGTAGCAGTCGTTTGACAGTTTGAACGGTTTCGGTGAAGAGGTCAAATGTCTAATGTTAAAGACGTAGAAGTCCGAACAACTGTGATGGGATAAAGATCAAATAATCGAACTCAACCCAAACCACAAATAAACCTGCGGCAAACAGCTAACGTGGAGAGGCTGAAATAAATAACCACAGTCCTGCCTCTTCTCCTGTATACAATGACCAACCGTGTTTAAACATTGAGGATATTTAACAAGCCTTTTAAATTATTCAGTGTATTTTCTATTCTGATCATTCTAATCGCATCAAAGCGGTTTCTGTCCATATATGTGGATCCTTGCTAGCCCAGCTGGTGGAGCATGGCTTTAACACCTCCAGGGTTAATGGTTAGAATCCCACTGGTACCCATGAATATCGCTAGTCACTGTACTTTATCTTTGAAAATATTTCAACTTTCAACTCAAATGGCATTATATGAAATCGATTAATTTCGCATAATTCAAATTGCCAAACCATCGCAAACTTGCAACACACAAATCCTCTTTGCCACTCATGTACAAGAGTGTCTAGCGGTTAGGGTGTTGGACTCCCAGTCATAAGGTTCTGGGTCCGACTCCCAATGTCCCGAGAACTAACCTGTACCTGAATTACCTTCGCATAAAAGCGTTATCCTACCAGCTATACATTTATAGACCGGGTCACAAAACCAAACCTGATTAAGCAGTTTTGTTCTGGACATGACCGCAATTATTGTGTGTTGTATGTCCTTGCACTTATGTAGCATCTTATCCTAGCTATCTTTGTTGTGCACGGGGAATGGGTTCACTTAACTCCTTTCCAAGTATACTTGCCACTTTGTTAGTGCTTGGCACTTGGTTCTATGAACATCCTTCCTGTACCAACAGCGACATATTGTTGTTTCTCCTTCTTCGGACAAATTGACCTATCGTAAGTCACTTTGGATAAAGCCTATGCTAACTGCCCTGAATGGTAAAGTAAATGTAAATGCCTCGACTCGCTCGAGTTCTACCAAAGTGAACGGCGGCGGTTAGAAGGGCTAGTAGCAGCAGCGGCGGGGTAGAGGGGGGGGGTCACGGCGGTTGGGACTCAGCCCAGCACGGGGAGCCATAGCTGGGGTATCACCTGCGGCCCGGGCACCCGAGGGCGTGGGGCTAGGCTGCTCAACTACTGTCTCCCCATTGGCTGTGGAACAAGAGATGTCAGAGGGCATTTTTCAATGGAGGGATTTCACGTTTAGAGTGTTCCACTGTGGGCTGCAGGACGAAGAGGAGTGTGTGGACGACCAAGTGTCGAATGTTATTGAAATATTAAAATTGGGATGCGATGCCACCAGGTGCGTGTGTGATCAGCCGTCACAAGCCGTTTGAAAATCTGCCTTCTGCTGGGTTTTAGTGACATCACAAGCGGGGGTGTCCACCTAGAGGTACGCTGGATAGATCAGCATGCATATCTATCCAGTGTACATCTAGGTGGACACGCCCACTTGTGTTGTCACTAAAAGATAGTAAAAGGCAGATTTTGAAACGGCTTGTCATGGGTAAACACACTCCACCTAGTAGAACAACATCACCGCTTTAATGGAATAAAATATTGCAGTGAACTGCATACAGGTGTATCAATCTTTATAGCTCTTTATCAACAGACGGCATTTACTGAGATTATTTTTTATGGGATTTATTTATCTGGATTTTATGTTGTTTGGCTTGTATTGCTGACAGACATGGAATAACCCAGTTTATTATTTACATATTTTCCCCTCTGTTTACTCGGTTTTTCCATTTGCTAAAAATGCAACCTTTCCAAATAATTGATCACTACTGTGTGTTATTGTCCCACACAGATGACCTTTGCCTCGTCGTAAGAATTCCAGCGCACAGAATGACGCTGGAATGTGACACAATAAAAACAGGCCACACTCGCTTTTGCGGTCCCAGCGTCCGTCACCCAAAGGTCGCTGATTCAGGGACACCTGGTGATCTTTACAGCTTGAAGGGGATGAGGCGTTGAACAAACCAACATGTAAGCAGACCTAAAGAAAACCTGCTCTACCCGTCGGAGACTCAGCAGGGAGAACAGAAATGTGACCCCCCCCCCACTCACCTGCGTCCTGCTCGGCCCTGATCTGGGCCTCCAGGTCTTCTGGGTCCATGTAGGGGTCGCCGTCCCCCTCCAGGTTCTTGCCGCAGCGGCCGCAGCAGAAGCAGCAGCAGCAGAGGCAACAGCAGCAGGTGAAGAGGCTGCAGCACACCACCAGTGCCTGTGGGGGGGGGAGAGAAGGGGGTCCTTTAGCTACAGCGAGGGGCACACTCGGGCTGAACCCAGGAGGGGCTCACAGCAGGGCACCGAGAGGATGAACAGGCTACACGCCGGGTCGGTTTCATTAACGTCTGAAGGCTGAAAGGGTGAGGGCCCAATGTCATGAACGTAACTTTATTTGAACAGGGACAATGTACAAAAATAAACAACATAGACCTTGTTTAGAGCAAGGAGAGGTGCATTGTACCAGGTTTTAGCAAACTGCTATTATCCACCTTTAGTCCCTGGGCAGGTAAGAACAATAAGAACTACAAATCTAAACAAGACACAATAATACCTAAACATGGGATTAAACATTAAAAGGATAACAAGATACAGTAATATAAATACATAGGATGAAAAAGTTGACGAAAAGCACTACATTACATATATAGGGGCATATTTTATTAAAAATATACCCCTATCCTACTAGCACTACACAATGCTATAAGTGTGTGCAGGTCTGTTGTGTGATCAGCAAGGAACAAGGAACCAGAGATGTTCCGATTCCAATTTTCCCTTCCAGATTCCGAGAATCGGCGCGTCAAATGCCGCCCCTAGCACCAATAGGAAGCGTTGCGCTGCAGCACCGTTGTGATTGTATTTTGAAAGCAGCAGATCAACAAACATACTCGGTATAGGCTACCCTAACGTTATGCCAGTTGTTTTATGACTACATATATGGCCCTGATGCCCATGATCCTCTCTTTGTGCTTACAATGATAGACACATTAATTCATAGTTACTTTATGTACCGTCGGTCCCTTTGTTTACGGTTTAGTCACTTTATTCACCGTCATTGCTCATTCATTTTGCATTCGGGAATCATTCGTCTACAGCATCAACAACCTCCATACGTACAGGACCTTGTATCAAGTCGGGATGTACAAAAAACGGCGTTAAAAAAGCGCTTTATCAGGGGCGGCGACGCTAGGGAATAGACCAGTGGCGTGACGGTTAGCGGGGAGGCGCGCCCCCGAGTGCCTAGCCGCCACCGGTGTGGGCTAGCACGTCGGCAGTAACGGGGCTGTCAGCGTGCGTTTGGCTTAACACTGCATGTGTTTGTGGTGTTCTCTGCCTGTGTTGTAAATAAGCTAGTCACATGCCCGATGCTGCGTTTTAGGCGGTATCGGGTATCGGAACCACTCTACAAGGAACACAGATATGCTGATAAACTCACCTTTCCCATATGGTAAGTGAGAAGGTTTTGCATATTTTTACTTCACCACAAGTTCTTAGAGGGACGTGCTTGAGTGGATGTCCAAGCTTGTGAAACTGATGAAGCGCACACGACTCCAGGCGTGACTGAGAATGTTCCGATCCAACAGAGCCCAGGAGTACTTTCTGGGGGCGATATTTTGAATATTGACGAAGGTCAATTCGTTTTGGTTGTTGGCAGCACATTGGCCTTTACACAGGCGTTTTCGACTGAGTTGCAGTGGTGACGTTTCGTAATCTCTCCTGAACCGTTCTCGCCCACTGCACACACACGAGGGGTTAACAGTGCTTACAGAGGGCTTATGGAATCCTGAGCAAGACGGGACTGCACGACCTCTACACACGGCGGTGGACGGTAGAGAAGGCAGTGTTTCCCGCAGACCAGCTCCAGCCCCTGCTGCAGAGCGAATTCAAATCGCCGGCAGAACGGGCTGGGGGTACCCAGTCTAGCTCCGTAATCTATCTAAACTATAACCGCAGTTCACGTTAATCGCATCGTTTGCTGCGTTACCAACGTTGTCTATGCTGACTTAGGGTGCAGGATGTTAAATATCATCAATAAGGTTGAGTTCATAAGGCTAACATTATCTTTTCTGAGTCTACAATAATTTGGGGCAGGTGTGTTTGAGCACACATTGGTAAACTCCAGATGTCGCCGACCGTCTTCACTGTGCCAAATATTCCGCTGCATCGGGTTTTCCTTTGTAGGCGCGTTGAGAGGAGGAGCGGGCGAATAAACTGTCAGTGCGTCAGCATGTATCAGTTATACGCGGGTTGATCAAATAAGTGGTAGTGAATACCCGTGCACCATTGGCATGCATGCGCGCTTGTCTCTGTGTGCTTGTGCGAACGAGAATGACAGGGAGAAAGAGTGCTAACCGGAGATGATTGAACGGAACGATATTTATATTTCAAACTCGCGAGAAAAAAAGCTGAATCAATTTGTGCCGCCCGGTGTTGTTTCTGTGGCACTGCGCCACACATTGGTCTATGTATGGGAAACACTGGCAGGAGTGAGGTGTGCTTGGAAATGCTGGTGGCCTTACCGCACATTCCTGTCATAGCTTACATCATCAACACCAGCGAGCATGTGAGCTAAAAGAAAGTGGCGAGAGAGGTGCCCCGGCCCTTTAAGGCCTGCTCCTCAGACGTTGTGCTGGTCATCAGAGCAGTTACCAATGTACATGTAGAATACCTGTACATTGGAAACTTCCACAGAAGCTTCTGTGGAGGTTTCTGTGAGCAGAACCATGCAGGGAAAGGGTTCTCTCTAATGGACTGCAGGAGAGAAACACACTCCCATATTTACAACACAATGTCTGCATAGAGGCGTCAGCAGCACCGTGGGGACGAGGGAGGTCGATCCCAGGACGAGGAAGGTCATGTGTTTGATCACTAATAATGTCTCAGCCTCGGCCTTAAAGGGGTCATTACAAGCCGTTTGAAAATCAGCACTCTCCTGTGTTTTAATGACGTCACGTGTGGGCATGTCCACATAGATGTATGACGGATAGATAAGAAACATTTGCTACAGCTACTGGGTATGCTGGTAGACGGATCAATCAGGTTTACATCTAGGTGGACACGCCCACTTGTGATGTTACCCAGGCACAGGAAAAGGCAGGTTTTGAAGAGACGTGTAAGGGCTGATCACACTTACACCTGGTGGCATAACATGCCCCCTTTAACATGTATCAGAGTTCAATGCAAGTTGCTCCGGCTAAAAAGATAAAATACGAAATACCTGTATAATTAATACCGTATCATCATACTCAACAACACCTTGGTGAACTTTGTAGCATGATACTGCCTAAATTGCAGTGTTGGGTGTCGCCGAGTAACCAATTCTATACACCGATCGGATACCATCAAGTGACTAATCTCATTTACTACACAGGCACAGCAGGCTCACCCCCCTTTCGCGACTGGCTGGTTCCTCACCTTGAACCAGCACTTTGACGTGAGGAAGTAGTACTTGACGCTATCCTCTCCGAACTGCTCGGCCACATAGAGCCCCATGGAGCCATACTCGTCGTAGATGTTGCGTTTGTTCTCGTCGTTGAGGATGGCGTTGGCGTTGTTGATCTCCTTGAACTTCTCCGCCGCCTCCGGGTTGTCTGGGTTCTTGTCCGGGTGATGCCTAAGCGCCAGCTTCCTGTAGGGACAGTTTAGAACGAGAGGATCTGTGTGAGATGACAGCTGATGGGTTGAGCGGCTCTGAGTTATACGAGACATGTGTGGACAAGCCCCCTGCGACGATGTGGAAGAAGAGTCGTTTTAGATCAAATCAAACATTCTGTATGGGACGCCTTTCATCAAAGCGGCGATACCAACTGCTTAAAACGGGAAACAAGGCAACAGGAACCACCCATTGGTTTTTAATAATTGCCAGTAAAAGGGAGTCAGTTAGAGAGGCATACATTTGGGGGATAAAGTTTACATTGATTGGGAAAAATGTTGGGGTGTTTAAACCGATAGTGCAGATAAGAATGCATTTAGAGTGTAGATGCATCCCTGGGATAAAGATATAGCTACAGTATATCTAAATAACCAAACCTACCGGTACGCCTTTTTAATCTCGTCCGCAGTGGCTCCCTTCTGCAAGCCGAGGATCTTGTACAGGCTGTCCCCCGCCGTGGACATCTTGCGCTGAGGTTTATTCCCTTCTTCCATGGTGGATCTGACAGGGCGTTAAAACACAACACAACTCAAGACTGGGTACACGTTTCAATCCCGCTACCACGTTCACGTCCACCCGGGTCCGTGTGGAGAAGGCGCCAGTACACGATAGCTACACACTGAGCATCATGAAAGGATAGGATATTATTAATTGGGATATCTGCACTGATGTTGTGAAATGAGTCTTCCTCTTTCGATAAATATTAACCACAATCAGGTCATGACTCAGTGCTGTCAAGGCAGGAGTTGTACATTGACCCAGGCATTAGCCGCTTAGCTCGGCGGCATGAGGAAGTAGACAACAGAACACATACTTGTAGTTACAGCGGCCGGATCGGTGTTTGAACTTCAGCGAGCGTCGCAGGATTCACAAACTTGGTCTGGTTGTTTTAACGTTTGCCGCATGATAAACCGAATTTCAAAGATATCCCCTCTCCTAACAGCAACGCGGAAAGGAAGATTTCATAACTAACTTGATGAAAGTAGACCCAGGAAGTTTCACCAAGGAGAAAAAAAAAAGATTCCCGTTTCGTCACCAAGGGGACGGGTGTGGCTTGCGCATAGCTGCGCTGCAAATGCGCAGTCCAGAGTTGTGCGCCGCTCACACTGGGAACCTCTATTCAGGAGAAAATAGAGTCACTTCAATTCAGGCAACCTTTTAAAATTATACAGGCGATATTTTTGTGCGAACTATGGATTCATTTAATAAACTTGTTTCAACCATGAACGAGCTTAGGTTGGTATGGGTGCTTCAAGGTTGGCTGACCCAGAAGCATTTCGGTCTTCACAATCCAACTACTTGCTACAGAGCTCATTGTGACCACTCTGGCTCTGACTGATCTTCCTGTAAGTATTATAACAAAACAAATCAAAAAGACAATCCACACAGATTAATTATTCTTCTTTATTTGGTCCATAATGAGCAAGGTCTGTTTGTGTAAACTCTAGCCATCACTCCCCACCCTGATTCTGTGGAGTCACTATAACAACAATCTTTCCCTTGTTTCTGTTGGCCTCCATGTGTTTGTGGGCCTCGCCGATGTCTTGTAGGTCGAACACGCTGTCAATCACTGGCTTCAGGGCGGGCTGATGTGGGTCTGTGAAGAAGGGCAAGGCTCTCTCTGAGAAAGCCTTCACCAGGTCAGCTTTATACTGCCGAGAGGAAATGATGCAAAGACAACATTGGAAATTAAGTCATAATGTAGATAGATGAGTATCTATTTATTTTACTTATCACGATAAGGCAACTAACAAGCTTTATTAACTCACCTGGAGGCTACTAACGAGCTGTATTAACTCACCTGGAGGTAACAAACGAGCTGTATTAACTCACCTGGAGGCTACTAATGAGCTGTAATAACATACCTGGAGGCTACTAACTAGCTGTATTAACTCACCTGGAGGCTACTAACGAGCTGTATTAACTCACCTGATGGTCACTAACAAGTTTTATTAACTCACCTGGAGGTAACAAACGAGCTGTATTAACTCACCTGGAGGCTACTAATAAGCTGTAATAACATACCTGGAGGCGACTAACGAGCTGTATTAACTCACCTGGAGGCTCCGAGAACGCAGGAGGCTGGTGATGAGCCGGCCCCTTTTCTTAAGGAGATGGCCCAGCAGGTCTCCTTGCACGGCCTTGCCCCCCAGGGTGCCATACAGCACCCAGCGGCCGTCCACCGCCAGGCAGCGCACATTCCTCTCCCACATGGTCCCACCGACACAGTCGAGGATCACGTCCGCGCCGTGGCCTTCAACAGCGATGGACGGAGGCCGAGGTCATGGTCTTGTTTGTGACTTACATTTGGTGAGCTACTCAGCACGGTGCATACCCAACCGACATTTACCTGAGGCGCTGGCTAATGGAATATTGTGATGCAAAATACGATAGATTTAGATAATACTTTATTGTTAGAGCAACTCTGAAATTTGCTCGCAGCCAAGCAGCTCCATTTACAAACAACACAGACGAGACAAGACATCGGGACAGGACATCAAAAACAGGTGCTGCATCACGGGGGAGGAGTCGGATCGGGTTGGTCCGACGAGAGCCCATGACGTACCTCCAGTGTAGCCCAGGACTCCGTCTGCAAAGTCCCCCTGGCTGTGGAGGAACCCGGCCGCCGCCCCGAGCGCCACCGCCGCGTCCACCTTCTGGGCGGAGCCCGCTGTGACCACGGGCACGGCGCCGGCCAGGCGCGCCAGCTGCACCGCCGCCGTTCCCACGCCGCTGGCCCCGGCGTGCACCAGCACCACCTCCCCCGCCTTCACCTCGGCTGTGGACACAAGAGGCCGCAGAGCTGCTGCTGCTGGGTGTGGTTCTGTTTGGTCATTGAACAGCTGCGCATATCTAAGGTGATTTACAGGGACTAGTGTTGTATATCGTTAGTGAGCAGGTCGCTGAATTGGGTTATACATTGTTAATGAGCGGAAAGACACTTTAATGAGGGGTTCATATATTGTTAATAAGAAGGTCAGCGACTTGTGTTATCTATCGTTAATGACAAGGTAAGCGACTTGTGTTATCTATCGTTAATGACAAGGTAAGCGACTTGTGTTATCTATCGTTAATGAGCAGGTAAGTGACTTATATATTATATATCGCAAATGAGAGGGTAAGTGACCTGTGTTATGTATAGTAAATGAGCGATAAGTGACTTGTTTTATACAACATTAATGAGCAGGTAAGCAAGGGTTAGGATTGATGCTCTAGGAATGCTACAGGTAGACTTTGGGCCACTAAGTTAAATGTAATTAACATGGTTTGTGTTATATACTTTTTGTGCTATATACCATACCAGTGTGTGTCCACTGAAAAGTTTGAAATTTGTTCCAAACGCCAATGAAACCCCACCATATGGTCTGTGATCGATGCAACAGTCTCATTTTAGATAATTATTACAACCCAGTTACTACTTATTTACTAGTGCCTACTTATTAACTAGCTAATACATTTAATTACAACAATATGCCTATTCTCTCAGGGGAAGAATTATTAATAAGATATTATTTGCTTTATTTCAATTATTGTATTCAACATGATTCTTTTCTCTTTTTATTGATCCTTTTTAACATCTCTTTGGTGTGTTTGTATCTATCTATAACCTCAACAGTAATCAGGACACACATCAAAGGCACCCTTCACAATATCTTACGTGGGGCTAGATTGATTTGTTAAGTTCTGCAATCTGAGCGTGTGGATGGCATGCATTTACGTGTGTATGCATGTGCATGGTGCGTGCGTGTGCAGTGTGTGCATGGTGCTGTGTGTGTGCATTTGCGTGTGCACGTGCGTGTGCATGGTGAGTGCGTGTGTACATAGATTGTGTGTGTGTGTGCATGCATGTGCATGGTTTGTGGGTGTGTGTGTGTGCACGGGGTGTAGTTGCATTCACCTGTGCGTGTGCGTGTGCATGGTGGCGGCTGCGTCTGTGTGTCTGTATGTGCGCGTGCATGACGTAGCGTGCGTGTGCGTGGCCTAGCGTGTGTGTGCCCCCACAGGTCCCCGGTTGGCTGCTCTAGCCTCTCCCTCCTTCCTAGCGGATGCGTAAGCATCGTAGCGTAGCCGTTACCTACGAGGTGAAGCAGCTGGTAGGCGGTGAGCCAGGCCTCGGGGACGGCCGCCGCCTGGCAGAGGGTCAGCCCGGGGGGCACCGGCAGCAGGAGCTCCTCCGGCACTGCCACGTACTCGGCGTAGCCTCCGCCGCACAGCAGGGCCATGACCCTCTCCTCCGGCACCCAGGGGCCCCTCACGCCGGGGCCCACCTCGGCCACCGTGCCGGCCACCTCCAGGCCCAGGATGTTGCTCTCTCCCGGGGGCGGGGGGTACAGCCCTCTCCTCTAAGACACCGGACACATGGGGCAGTCAACGATGTAGGAAGCTTTATTCATAATCAGTAACAAACAATAGCAGCACACAGGGGACGTAGGTGTGTGTGTGTGTGTGTGTGTGTGTGTGTGTGTGTGTGTGTGTGTGTGTGGTCTTTCTGTAATGCATTGTAATGAATGTCATCCTTCTTGCTCCATGCTTTAAAACAGACTTGACTTGAGTTATGTCAGCTATAGCTCATTGAGTAGACATGCTGTTCTGGTTCTTTAAGTTTCTAAGGTGGGTACGTAGCATATGCTGTAGGCTACCTGCAATGTGTCAGCTCTGTTGAGGGCAGTGGCGTGAACTTTAATCAAGACCTCTCCATCTTTAGGTCGGGGTTTGGGTACCGTGCCCACTCGCAGATTCTCTGGTCCTCCTGGCACGTCAACACAAACGGCGAGCATAACGCGGTTCCGGTCTTTAAACAACTGTACTGTGCACACACGCCACTGCAAGCACGTCCAGGCGTGTCCAAATGGGAACGCGACAACCAGCGACGCTGAACGATGAAAAGTTCGGACAAAGTCCAACTTCAATGCAAATAGTAAATGACGCGGTGCAGTAGCCTAGAAGTGGACCAATCAGAAGACTGTATGTGCGCCACTTTTACGCGTAAGGTTCCTCTTGAGTAGGAGAACTTTGTTCCTACTTCTTCCCCCCACTTCCCCCTATCCAAATAAATACAGCGCTGATACCGTTTGCTGATATTATACATCCATTGTGCACACATTATGATATTGCTATTTTGTCACAAAAGCTGACTAAACGGTTTTGTTAGGCTACACATTTGCCTCTCAGGCTTGTGGGAACATTCCACTACCCACTCGGTTCATCATTGGTTCCGTTTCTTTCCATATCTGTGTTTTTTTGTAAACATGAATAAATCCTATTTAAGGAGTTAACTGTAGGGTGACAAAATGTAGATTAACCCGTTAACATTTATTAAAGAAATTATTTTCTTTATTTTGTTACGTATTTTAAGAATCTAAGCTACCCACACATAGACTCAATGAAGACCAAACATATTAGCCGTAAATACCATACATAGCCACAAGGGGAGCCTTACTGAAGGCTGCAATAGATACTTTATCCACAGAGGGCAGCACCACAGACCAAGCGAGGAAACCGAGGATTACGTCCCACCGGTTTTCTCCAAGTCTTCCGGTCCTCCGAGTCCATAAGAAAGCCTCCACATCTTGAAGACAGGTAGAACTCTCAAGGCTAAGCTAGGATATCGGTGGGTTAGTGTCTTGGATTAGCTAGGAGAACACTCTCGCACGTGCTAAGGCACATCTTCAATCTCTCTTAACTTCAGAGCATCAGTTTACCATACCGAAAATACTTTATACAAATAAAGTATCTCTTTAAAGCTATTCCTTTGGATTCGACCCCTCTTTCCTTGAAGAACATGATAATTTCAATGTATTTATTCCAAATTAATTTAAATCCCAATGATGATATACATGTTATATGCATGTTGTATACATATTATTATTTGCGAGACCCTTACAGTATTGGAAACCCCCAAACTGAATATGATTTTACCTCTACTTCATCACTTAACTCTATAATGAAACACACACACACACAGTTTCCTTCCCAGGCACATATGACCCTGGCAACTGTGGTTAGAATATACTTTTACTCAGGACGGGTTTGTATACAATACAACAGTCAAACCATCAAATCTGTGTCACCCACTCTTCACTTTGTGAACTACAACCCTTACCCCCACACTGTACCCTAGGCCTACCATACACACACACACACACACACACACACACACACACACACACACACACACACACACACACACACACACACACACACACACACACACACACACACACACACACACACACACACACACATCCCCGCTACCACACACACACACACACACACACACAATAACCAGTTCCATAATTACCCCACAATTTACCACATGGCACAATGGCCTATTGTGTTCCAGCAAATGAAATCCATGGTAGCAAATGGCTATTCCTCTCCAACACAAACCCCTCCGGTGTTAACAGAGGAACCAGCACGAGAAGACGGCCGCGTTTCAGCTTATCGCTCTATAAGACAACATAAGTTAAAAGAGCCGGTGGAGATTGCAGACAGTTCCCAGACAGACAGATCCCAGAAAGAGGGATCCAAGACAGACAGATCCAAGACAGACGGATCCCAGACAAACGGATCCTAGACAGACGGTTCCCAGACAGACGGATCCCAGACAGACGGATCCCAGACAGACGGATCCCAGACAGACGGACGGATCCCAGACAGACGGATCCCAAGCTGCCGTCATGAGGAGAGCGGACTGGGCATCCGGTGTGAGCCGGATCACGGACCTGATGCACACCAGGAACAGGAGGGCGGACTTGGAGCACCGGCGGAGGTTGGAGCTCCTGGACGCCCAGTTCAGGTACTGGTGGAAGGATCCCCATCGGAGGGACTGCAGAGATATGGGTGTGGAGCGTGTGTCCGTGGTTGACGGCTGGTTGAAGCAGCCTCACCTGGCCCCCCAGAGTCAGGCTGACGGCCCGACTCTGGGGCTGGCTGAGGCTGCACACCTGTGGTGAATCAGTAATCAAGGCACAGGATAAACCGCCCATCACCAAAAGCAGAGGGTCTTAAGACACGTCAGCATTAACACCAGCTCTATGTGTTATGATCCTTTACTCGTGACATCATGAGGTGGCGTGTCGCGATGGACACTGTTCCAAGGGTCCCTGCCCTCACTTGAGTTAGGGGAACATTATATTATCATGTGGCTTGATATCATCTGTGGCGTCTGTGGCCAGTGTGACATTGCCCGATAGAAGGCATGTGCTGTGTAGTAAATGAGCTACTCACGCGATGGTATCGGATCGGCACATAGAGGCGATACCAGATACTGCATTTTAGGCAGTATCGGACGAATTTTCGTTACTGGTATCAACTCTAAGTGGCTAGGCTGGCATCCGTACTGATGAGGTGTTGGGCATGGAGCTGGTCATGTGAGCTGGGCCTTCCTCCCCAGGTGCACGATGAAGAGGCTGCAGCAGAGGGAGGCCATCCTGCGGAGGGAGCTGGAGCGCGACGCGCTGCTGAGGGCGTGCGAGCCCAAGGCCACCGTCCGCCGCAACATGCGGGAGATCGCGCTGCTCGAGCGCTCCGGCGAGCGGCCGTGCTCCAGCAAGTCCCTCGCCGCCGCCGAAGGGACCCGACCCGGCGAGACTCCGTTGGACACTCCGTCGGAGCTGCTTCCGCCGCCGGAGCAGCAGCGCCCGTCTACCGTGCCGTGGCTGTCCATCCGGCAGCTGAGGGAAGTGGCTGCCATTGACAGCATCGCGGCCCGGGAGAAGGCCTGGCGAGAGCAGAGCGCCCGGGAGGAGCTGAAGAGGCTGGAGGACGGGGAGAGGCGGGAGATGGCGGTGCTGCGGCGCAGGATCAAGGCCTTTAACGAGACCATCGGCAGCGTGGGGGGGCTGGGGCGGCCGGCGTCCACCGGGAGCGACCGGGAAGGACCGGGAGCGACCGGGAAGGACCCCAGACGCTGAATACCCGTAGAGGGGCGGCGGTTTACATTAACATTGAGGGCGTTTAGGCAGACGCTTTAATCTAAAGCGACTTACTTAAGTACATTTGGCAGAGGGAAGAGAAACGACACTATATCGCTGTCGGTACCGTCAGGATGTTCATAGAACCAAGTGCCAAGCACTCACAATTGTTAGGCTAACCCCTTACCCGTATACAATAAAGATAGTTAGGATAAGATGCTTGAAGATTGCTAAGTACTATTTTTAAGTGCAAGGATGTACATCACACAATAAGTGCGTAAGAGGGGTGTGTGTGTGTGGGGGGGGCAGGGCAGAGGCTATGCCGAGTCTCGGTGAACTCTGAACAAGTGTTTAGATCAGGTGAAGTTTAGAATAAAAAAAAAAAGGCAAATAAAGCCTGCAGTTGCATTTCTGTTTTTATTATCAAGTATGGTATAACATATATGTACATGGTTCTTATTAAATATATATAAACAAAGAGGTTAAGGAGAGATGGCTGGGTGTTGACGCGGTTCAGAGGAACTACTTGATGTCTCCTCGTTGGATCAGGGTGGCCACGGCTTTGTGCAGAGGGGTCTGCTTCAGCAGGGTGCAGATGCCCTTCCACTGGGCGGTCTCAGGCAGCTCCCCGTCTGCAGAGGGGACACATTGAAGCTGAGGACAAAGAGGTCGACTCTTGCATTGTTTGAAAAAAATTTTTTAAGTTGAATACGAATACGGCTCTCGGTAAATGTTTACGTTTGTAATAAGTACGCCTAGCCAATGAGAGGCCGGAAATGTAATTGTATTACCGTAGTTATAATTGGGGGTCAAGCAGCGAAGCTGCGAGACAACCTATTGTTTTTGTACGTTTTCTTATTATTATTCTGTCATGGGAGTCTATGGCAGCCCATAGAACGCCTTGGTGAAAAGTTGTGAAATTTGGCACACTGATTCAGGACCGTCCCATGATCCCATCAAGCAAATTTGGGGTCGTTAGCTCATGAGCTCTAGCGCCACCAACAGGTCAAAGTTGGACGTGCATTCATGTTTATAACTTTTGACCTATTCAATATTCACAAACAAGGTATCATTGGATTCCTTGGTCCAAGCCGGGTTCAAAGCACATCGTCGTTTTGCACCACGATGGATTTTCCGTCATCTTGGTTTACGTCAAAAACCTTCAAAATGCATCCCCTATCACAATTATTTTCCAATCATCTCGAAACTTGGCACACATGATCTTCAGGCCATGCTTGACAAAAAACATCGAACAGATTTTTTCAAATTCAAAACCGTTTGGCCGCTACAGCCAATCAAATCTGACTGCGAAGTCGCCAAGGATGTAGGCCAATATCTCAGCAGCCCTTTCAAATATCATAACCAAACTTGGTACATAGACTTATGAGTTATGACATCATCATGGGGACCGCTAGAACTTTGACCTCTAGGGGGCGCTGTTAATAATGTAGATGTGTTTTAACTCCTCCCTTCACATGAGTATATTTCAAACTTATTGTCAATGTCTGGTGATACTGTCAGACTACCGCATATATTTAATAAAATATTTCCCATGGCAACATCAGAATTTGGCCGCCATGTTGAAAGTTGCCCAAAACAATAGTACACATCCACAGGCCACAAATTATGTCCAATCATCATGAAACTTGCCATATATGATCTTCAGACCAAGTTGAACAAATGTGTTGAACTGCTTTTTCAAATTCAAAACAGTTTGGCCTTGACAGCCAATCAAACTTGACGGCATCTCTTTAACATATCATAGCCAAACTTGGTACAGACTCATGACATCATTCTGGGGACACCCAAACAATTTGGAGACCTTTGACATCAAACAGGAAGTGAGCTCATATCTCTGCAAGGCCTCCATGTATCCAAACCAAACTTGGCTCATAGTCTTATGAACCTATCCTGATGATGCCGATCATCAACGCCTAGGGGGGCGTTGTTAGCAGCAAGTCTATTCCAGCCCTTAGAAAGCAACTTCAATGTATTGCCGTTGTGCTAAGCATTTGCCATTAGATTTCATTGTGAGTAAAATTATATCTAATCATATGAATTTTATCATGGTCATCATATACTGTGTTACATAAAACTGATAACATATCAAACATATTCAATCATCATGTCAATCTGACATACAGCATACAATCAGACCACTACAGTACCGCGACAAGTGGTACTGCATGTATAATGCAACTATGACTTTATTTACCATTCCGCCCACTCACAAAATAAACTGTAATTCTTAATGGATAAGATGCTTCATGAACCACCTCCAGAACGGATGCTTGTTAACATTGTGTCTCTGTTAGGGATATTGTTCCGAATACCCCAATGTATGTGTGATTTGTTTGGTCAGGCAGACGATAATGCGCCCTTATCACTAGGTGGGGTAATTTTTCCATTTTGTGAACATTGACTGTAGAATGCTCTGGTTTATTCCACCAGCTGTCGTCATTACTAATTACCGAGACGGTCATCATGTAGCCACCTAGACGAATGTGTATCCAGCAAAATTAGTTCATAGAGTCCTATTCTGCTTGACCCCCACATTGATGCTGACAGCTATATTTATAGTTAGGTTTATATTTAAGAAATGTCTTATATGCATACTTGAGTTATTGTTTTGAATTCTATGAGATTATTATTAAGATTGCACGTTAGCATGGACGTTAGCATCGTTAGCATTGCACGTTAGCACGTTAGCATAAGGCTTCCGTCGATGAATGACTTCAGAAGTAGTGAAATCCTGTGCGGGGCCGCAATCCTACCTTCTGACTCGACGGTGACCTCCTCGGGCAGGCAGCGGGTGTGGTCGGAGTAGTGCAGCTTACACAGAACGGCCACGTCCCCCAGCGGAGGTGTCCGAGGGGCCGTCAGCGTCAGGACCAGGAGGGAGCACGGCGCGTTGCTCTCCATCACCGTCACCGAGACGTGCTGTTCCTGGGGAGGAGACGACCGTCAGAAGCTCTGAACCCACGGGGTCCGAAGGGAGGCCAGCCCGCTGCCCCCGCCGGACCCAGCATCCCTGCCTCTGAAGGGACGGTTCGGTGTGTGTGCTGTACGCTTGGTGATGGGGTCGTCGTTTCCCCTCTGAATGAATAATCAAAAGAGTCTCCCTCCCTCCCTCCCTCCCTCCCCCTCCCTCCCCCACCCTCCCTCTCTCTCCCTCTCTCCCCCCCTCTCCCTCCCCAGCGGCGGTCCTACCTTGAGCAGCCTGAGCTGCTGCCTGCGGCCTGCGTAGCCGTCCAGCAGGCGGCCGAGCTCCCCCAGGAAGCCCGTGAGGTGGTGCTGCAGCGCGCCGTCCTTCTCCGCCAGCCGGGCCAGGGGCACGAAGACGGGCACGTCGTGGCGGACGATCTGGACCGCGGGCGCCATGACCATCTCCAGGCTGTACCGCTCCAGGTACACGCCCTCGTAGGACGTCGCCACGGAGACGCACACGCCTTTCCCCTGCCGCGTCTCGATGATGTCGTAGCCACCTATGGGTGGAGAGTTTCTCCCGGTAAATACTAGTACACACAAAGAGAGATGCATTATGGGGATTTACCTTTGGAGTAAAGGTTTGAGTCAGGATTGGGATCATTGATAACAATAAAGCCACGCCCTTGTTCCTCATCAACAGGTCTGCCATCGCTTCACATGCAAACAGGAAAGTCTAGTGGCTAGGCTGTTTGGGTCCAAAGGCTCCTGGCAAAATGTCTGTGGCGTTGACCGAACACAATGACCACGCGGCCACTTCTACGCAGTTGTGAACCTGTTTTGGTTCTGCGTCGGATATATAGCGGACCAATCACATCACAGCCCTTGCTGCTGCGTTGCCTCGACGCAAGGTTACAATATTTTGGAGGCGCACGTCCGGCCCTTGCGGTGGACGCAAGGCGGGTCCACAAGGACGTAACGGGTCCGCAAACACCCTTGCGTTGCGTCGACGACGACGTCCAACCATAACTCGACCTTAAACACTAGCCACAGTATGTGGCCAGCGGGGCGGTCATACCGATGAGGTGGTGGGCGTGGAGCCGGTCTGTGAGCTGGGCGTGCCTGGCCATCAACTGCAGTAGCTGGGAGTTCACCGAGCCTTCAGAACCCTCCGCCCCCTCTCCCCTGGTAGACCGGCCTGGGTCGTCACTCCCCAGCTCCTGCACAATCCGGGATAAGATGTTCTCTTTAGTGAACCGCAGATGCAAGATTAGGGGGTCACAGATTAGGGGGTCACAGATCAGAGAGGGGCATAGATCAGGGGGGCCACCGATTGGATTTTTCTGATACCTATGGCTACTCTGCACTGGTTCGTCTTTGTATCCTACTCTACTTGTGACTGTTTACTCTTATTTCAGAACTTTTTGAACTCCACTTTATTGCACCTTTACTTGATCAACAACTACCTCATAACACTGAATATTAAATTCTGTATAATATGCACTGGCTGTCTGTATATCTTGTGCTTATTTTTTGTTGTCTTTTTGCAGTTATGTTATTTATGTTTTATTATGTTTTGTTATAGGGTGTGTGGTAAATATATTAATAGCACATTTGGAGCATGGGGAAACTCAATTTCGGTCATCTCTATGTAACTTGTTGTCGGCCTGACAATAAAGTTGATTTTGACTATTATAATTATATATTAGTGGACATGATTCCATTCAGTCACCTTGTTGGCCTCCATCTTGGCCTTCAGATGGTCTCTCTGGATGACGAGTGCGTGGACCGTGGCTCTGAGCTTCTCCAGACCACTCTGCTGAGGAGGACGCTCCTGCTGCCTCGTCGCTTGCGACTCCAGCAGGCACAAGATGCCTGCAAATGCGATCGTTTACGTTCACATTCAGGGCGATTGGCAGACACTTTCATCCAAAACGACTTGCAATAAGTACATTTTCAGAAGAAAGAGAAACAATATGTTGCAGTAGGTACAGTAAGGAGCAAGGTGCAAATAACTAACTATCACTAGGTTAACCCATTCCCCGTGTATAATAAAGATAGCTAGTATAAGATGCTACACGATGCAAAGTACTATAACTAAGTACGACACACAAATGGTCTCATCTCATTTTCCTCTAAGGCGTACATTAATTGCCGGGACGTACAACATACAATAAGTAGGAGGGGTGGGAGGGAGCGGCTATGCAGAGTCTAGAGTCGGTGTCTACTACACTATAAAGTCAGACATAAACACCAGCCATATGTGGTGGTTGTTGTGACCAGTTGACCACATAAAGCCACAACCAAACAGACCTTGTGTAGACATATTCCCGCGACGGATTAGAATTATTTCCCGTGGGGCTCTCCCGTTGGGGATATGTGTTGCAGAGCAAGATTTATTTCGGTGAAAAGTAGGATTTGACGGCTTTGAAGGAGTCGAGACCATGGACCGAGACCCAGCTAAACGCGACCCGCTGCAGCTAGGAAGCGTTTTCAAATTTGGCGGCATGTCGATGACGTCAGTCACCCGTGACGCGTCAACGCGTCGGGGCACGTCCATGGACCTATCGGCACGCCACTCAAACCCGGAAGTGCAGTCAAAACAAATCTCGGACCTGTCACATGGTCCGATATTTACAACGGTTTTGTTTTATTTTTTTTGCTGTGCATTATATGAGATATTCAATTGTATTTGTAGGGTCTGTCACGTAAAGCACTTTCATTCGCTGATTCACCGATTACTTTCGGCGATTAGAAAAGTTTGCAGGGGAAGTGTCCCTCCAGTGTCGCCACGCATCTCCCCAAACCCGCCATTCACCACGACCTAGTCCCCGCCGTGTTCCGTCGGCGTGGAAGACGACAAGGCATCGCTGTGTGGGGCGACGTTTAATTCATGTATGGACCGACAGCGGCTATGCCTGTCACCCTGGCGAGGCCTGGCGTGCAGCCCACCGGAGGCGGGGAATCGGCACAACACCGCCCGTTGAGTGTGGACACATTAGGGTGAAGTTCACTCAGAGGTTGTGTGACGCTCTGTCCCGAAGCCTTGGGACTCGCCACATGTTTTGGTACGGCACCACTCTAGCCTAACCAAACCCAGAGATCCGAGGAACAGGTTCGGTGAATGTCGCCTGGAGGTCTGCAGGACCCTCATCATGCATTCCGACCTTTTTGACTGAAAAAAGCCCCATGCCAAGGAGCAGTGCAGTGACAGTCCTGATTTTGGATTTGATGTCGGGACTACCTTCATATTTGGGGTGAGTAGTATACATGTGGATATAGTGGGCATGTTGCAATTTCCTCTATACTAGTCGAACCGCTTTTCAGACACCCCCCCTTTGTTTGTTATATGAACAGACACAACATTGTTTGCATGAACTTAAAAACTAGTGCAACTGTTCCCAGGCTACTCCTGTGTACTGCCTGATAAGTGTTCGTCAGGACGGTGTCTCTCATTCCTTCCTTCCGCCGGTTCACCGAGAAACGAAGACAATCATTCTGAACTGCCCTTCAGCGGCTGTACCCGTAGGAACCCGCCGCTATGGAGCAGATGTACTTCTCGGTGGTGGATTATGTGATATTCGCCCTCCTGCTATTGGCCTCTATGGCGATCGGGGTCTACTACGCCTTGTCGGGGGGGCGTCAGCGCACCACGCAGGAATTCCTTCTGGCGGACCGCAGCATGGCCGCGGTGCCAGTCTCCCTCTCCCTCATCGCGTCCTTCCAGTCGGCCGTGGCGATCGTGGGCATCCCTGCGGAGGTGTACGCCAACGGCACCCAGTTCTGGTTTATCGGCTGCGCCTACGTCCTGGGCCTGCTCATCCCGGCCCAAGTGTTCGTCCCCTTGTTCTACCGACTGCGTCTGTCCAGCGCTTATGAGGTGTGTGTGTGTGTGTGTGTGTTGTAGTATTGGTCATTCCAAATAAATTTATCAAATGTGTGTGTGCGTGCAGACAAAACACAGAACATGTAGTTGTCAAGTTCTGTAAAAGGCCAAAGAAATCAGAACATTTGATGTCTTTCCTCTTTGCTCCTCAGTATCTAGAGCGTCGCTTCAACAAGGCCGTGCGCATCTGTGGAACGCTGACTTTCATCTTCCAGACGGCACGTACAGCATGCACATGCACGCACACACTTGTATGCACACACACATGCATACATACACATACATACATGCATACATACAAGCAAGTAAGCATTCACACACATACACGCACACACGTTCATACAAGCAAGCGTACCCCATAGCAAGTGTACCCATATACACACGTACACACACGCGTACACACAGGTAATTGGACTATATCTGTAGAAACATCAACTGATCAGCAGATGATGAACCAGGCCTACAATACCTCGAGGGGTTTGAAGTAGGGCGTTTCCTAACCTAACCTTTCCCTGCATGTCCAGACGTTTCAACAGACGTTTTGTTTCGTTCTTCAGGTGATCTACATGGGGGTCTGTATATATACGCCGGCGTTTGCACTCAATAAAGGTAGGAGATCTCAATATTTCAAATTGTCTTTACTTTTCTAAAGAAGGATGTTTTCAGTATTTACTCTCTCTCGCTGTCTCTTTCTATGCACCAGTCTGTGTGTCTGTCTTCTCTCACTCTTGGTTGGTCTGTCTCTCACTCTTGATCTCTGTCTATCTGTCTGTCTGTCTGTCTCTCTCTCTCTGTATCTCAGTAACTGGACTTCCACTGTGGGGAACGGTGTTGGCTACTGGACTCGTTTGCACGGCCTACACAACAATAGTAAGCCAACATCAACCACTTGATTTAACCAAACTGTCTTTCCTCCCCTGTACCATTGCTTTGATTCAGAGTGTATACATTTTATTATTTTAAGTTAATTTTTTTTACATATACTGTGTTGTAAAGAGTTTTCACACACACACACACACACACACACACACACACACACACACACACACACACACACACACACGCACACGTTTTAAACGGGCTGTACGAACACACACACGCACGTTTTGAACGTGCTATACGAACAAATTATATTTTCCGATCAGAAGTGACGTCAGTCTCCCAAAGGGGGGTCTTCCTACTCACTGCCGTGTGTCCGTCTGTTCCCCGGGGACAGGGGGGGCTGAAGGCGGTGATCTGGACAGACGTGTTCCAGACGGCGGTGATGTTTGCAGGGCAGCTGGCCGTCATCGTGGTGGGGGTGCAGCAGGCGGGCGGTGTGAAGGCCGTCTGGGACCGCGTGTTGGAGGGAAACCGCATCTCCGGCCTGGAGTAGGTGTTTCGCTCGGGGGGGGGGGGGGGGGGGCTGCAGGGGGGGGAGGGGCGGGGGTCTGTTGCTGGAGAGGGGGGAGCGACTCGCTATAGTTTATTAGAGAGTGTAGAGATGTTCCGATATTTTTTCTTTCTTTCCGATGCCGTGTTTCCCATTCCGACTTTCCACCTCTGACCGTTAACGAACGCAGCATAACATGGACTTGTTTGTGATTATCTCTGCATGCGTAGTAAATGAGCTAGGCATGTGATGGTATGGATCAGCGCATAGAACTGGGTACTCGCCGATAACCATTTTATGCAACATCGCAGGAGTTTCCGATACTGGAATCGGTATCGGAAAAAAATCATTAAAGAGCAGGAAGACTCTCATCCCTGTACCATCCTCACCCATGTGTTCCTCCTCAGCCTGAACCCCGACCCCACGGAGAGACACACGTTCTGGACGCTAGCGGTGGGCGGGGTGTTCCTCATGCTGGCTCTGTACGGCGTGAACCAGGCCCAGGTGCAGCGCTACCTCAGCGCCCGCACAGAGAGGGAGGCGGTCAGGTACCTCTCTCTGACCCACTCATACCCAGAACCTCCACCCTAGGGGTCGGTCTGTCTGCCTGTCTGGGTCCTATGATTCTCTCTCTCTCTCTCTCTGTATCTGTCTGTCTGTCTGTCTGTCCTATGTCTCTCTCTCTCTCTCTCTCTCTCTCTCTCTCTCTCTCTCTCTCTCTCTCTCTCTCTCTCTCTCTCTCTCTCTCTCTCTCTCTCTCTCTCTCTCTCTCTCTCTCTCTCTCTCTCTCTCTCTCTCTCTCTCTCTCTCTCTCTCTCTCTCTCTCTCTCTCTCTCTCTCTCTCTCTCTCTCTCTCTCTCTCTCTCTCTCTGTGTGTGTGTCCTATGATTCTGTGTCTCTCTCTGTCCTATGATTCTGTCTATGTCTCAGACCTGCACAAACTATATATTATATGAAAGCTGAGCCTCCACCAATTCCGATAATCCAAACCATATCATTCTGGGACTAAAACTCACAAATAACAACTTAAGAAGAAACTTCCCCTTTTCTTTTAAAAACCAAAAATGAAATTTTACCTTTGTGATTTTTGTCCACAAAGTTGAATCTGATCTCATTAAACCCCCATAAACAGATAATCCAGTGGCCACATTTTGCAACTAAACATGGTGTTTGGAATAAATTACTTATTAAAAAAGGTAAATTGCCTTCAATCAGAACACATGTTCTTCAGCGCAATCTAGTGGCCATATGTGTATTTGCGAATGTTTGGCTTGGTGTCATTCGATATATTTGCCCTGAACTTTAAATAGAGGTTTTAAGTTTCAAAATGGTAAGATATCTACCTGTTTGTGTCTCATAGTAAGACAGTGATACCAACTGATAATGACCAACTGATAATTATTTCAGGTGGAAATGTAATCTTATACTTATGCCGTAAAGTAGTATCCACATTGAATATTTCACTTGCACAACAATCTTTCTATTGACACCAAGTTGTAATATTATAGCCCTAGCAGTTTTGGAGATATACTCTATTTACTTTGGTTACGTTCTTTTCTGAAAAAAACTGTTTTCCCCTGGTATCGAAAATGGTATAGAATATCAATATTTTTCCAGGTATAGTATCGAAGTTAGAAAATCCAGTATCGTGACAACACTACTATAAAAGCGATTGTGATTATTTAGTTAGACTTACAAGAAACGTGAAAGTTAAAAAATACATATCTTTGCAAATACCTTGGACAATCAGTTATTTACATTTGCATAAAATCCAGATGAAAGCATGCAGGTCTACATATAACTGGGCGATAGCTTTCATAGGTTGCAACGGTGGACTGAAATCACTTCATGGCACGATGTGACTATTTGGTATATAAGTAAACAAAGAAGAAGTTTGTTATTTTTTAAACACGTACTATGTGGAAGCTAACATTCAGCTTCATTCTGAGCGAGGATGAGTTTTCTGAGTTCCCCAAAATTAGGCCCGGTGCCTCGCAAAAAGAGGCCCGTTCATGATTCTGATTTTAATTTGGACAAGTGAACATTACATTCGGGCAAGTCGAACATGACCTGTACTTGCCCGATGGGCAAGTGCTTTTGAAACATTCGTTTCAACCCCTGCATCTCCACCCAGACTCAACAGTGTCTCTCCCGTCTGATGCTGGTGACGAGGACACAACCCTTGCTGTGGAGACGACCACGAAGAGTTCTGAACCAGAGACAAAGTTCACGGGAGGAGGAGGATGGGGGGGGGGGGGGGGGGGGGGGGGGGGGGATATCAGCCTTCCAAGGCCGAAGTGGGGGAGCCGAATACAGATAACGATTGCTTTGGGTCAGGCCGACTCTGCAATTTTCGCCAGACTTAAGTCTCTCTGATACTCTCTACAATATTCCAAATTCCAGATTCCGAATTAGCCGAATTTCGGTGGACCCGTTTAAGCCCGATCCAACTTCACCAGAATGGTATCCAACTTGCGAATAAGTCCGTCCTGCTTGCGATTTAGTTCGCACATCGCATGAGTCTGTGTGTTGGTAGCCCGGCACAATCCAACGATGACGGGCAGCTTCTCAATAGCCCAACATTCTGCCATCGCCTTCCTAGCTTTGCGATAAAACAGGAGCCTGCAAACTCCAAGCAGCAGGAATCCTGTTATCATAATCACAATTATGTAGACGTCTTCAACATCCTCGACGGAAAGCATGGCGAGACACAAAGGCCTCCACTTCTCCCAGGAGTCCATCGTGTATCCCGCTGAGAACGTTCCGTCAGGGCAGGCGGTCACTCCTTAGGCCAGTTTTCTCGTCGAGAAAATTTGATCATTAGCGTTGAGAGACCAGCCAATCCGATCAGTAATTTAGGTTTCAGATAGAAATGCAGAGAGAGGCTCTGACCGATTTAGACAGACACAAAGAGCAGAGGCAGGAGAGATAAGGTCCAGGAGGTCGCAGAGAGAGAAGCGACCGCCTTCGTTGGAGTCTCTCTCTCTCTCTCTCTCTCTCTCTCTCTCTCTCTCTCTCTCTCTCTCTCTCTCTCTCTCTCTCTCTCTCTCTCTCTCTCTCTCTCTCTCTCTCTCTCTCTCTCTCTCTCTCTCTCTCTCTCTCTGCTTCTCTCTCTCTGCTTCTCTCTCTCTCTCTCTCTGCTTCCCTCCATGGTTAATTGTCTCTCTCTCTCTCTCTCTCTCTCTCTCTCTCTCTCTCTCTCTCTCTCTCTCTCTCTCTCTCTCTCTCTCTCTCTCTCTGCTTCTCTCCATGGTTAATTGTCTCTCTCTCTCTGCTTCTCTCTCTGCTTCTCTCTCTCTGCTTCTCTCTCTCTCTGTGTGTTCTAAACGGTTCTGCCCCCCCCCCAGGTCCTGCTACATGGTGATCCCGGCTCTGCAGGTGGCCCTGGCTCTGAGCTGCGTGATGGGCCTGGTCATGTTCGCACGCTACTGTGGAGAAGACCCCTCCCGGAGACCGGGCTCCCTGTCCGGGGACGCTGTGAGTGGGTTCCCTCGCCACCTCCCCTGTCCCGCCCTGGAATCGTACACGTTAGGGCTTTGACTTTTGCCCAAAAATCCTATTCGAAGTTCGTTTGTTTATTAATATTAATATATTTGAAGACCTGGATTGGGCGTCGCGAGGTTTGTTTACCGCGTTGCTATGGTTACCAGTCTTGCGTGTTCCAACGTTTTTTTAGGTTTCTAATAAATCGCTGTCTAATCAATACTTCATTCACGGCCTCGTCCGTGGTCATTACAATATTATGAATAGACTGCGTCGGGTTCTCCGACGTCTCTCCCTCTTGGCCTGCCCATAACAGGTTCGAATATTAAGGGCTGCCTAATATTCGTTCGAATTTTGATTTCATTTTTGATATTTGAATGACACGAAGTTCGGAGTCAAAGCCCTAGTGCACGTTAACATTTACATTCAGGGCGTTTAGCAGAGGCTTTCAACCAAAGCGACTTACAACCAGTACATTGAGTTGGCTGGTTGTTGGTTTATAAAGGGCTGTTCTTAATAGAGACGCTGTATTAAAGGTTTACCGCCATCGTGTTCACAGACCAACAGTCAAAAGGTTCTGGGTTCAGACGAAAGGTTCTGGGTTCGAGACCCAATCCACGTAGGATCACTGGGACATTGGTCTGCAGGGCAGGGGATCACGGGGTTAAAACAAATGTGTGGGGAAGCCGAAGAAAGGGCGGCATGTGGCTCAAGAGGTAGAGCTGGTTGGCTGGTAACTGGAAGGTTGCTAGTTCCAGAAAAGCGCTGTATGAATGTAGACAATTAACCATTTAAGTTGAAATACGTTTTTGGGGGATTTTAGGAAGCTGAGCCAAGTTTAGGAAGCTGTGCCTGAGACTAAGCCATAACCACACTAAGGCCCAATCCCATTTCTACCCCTTACCCCTCCCCTACCCCTTACCCCTCCCCCTTCAAAACAAGGGTACGGGGAAGGGGGAAGGGGAAGAAGGGGTAGAAATGGGATTGGGCCTAAACCACCCCGGTTACACCTGGCCAGCCGAGTGTTGACGGAGGTTTAGGGCTCTGATCCCTCCCGCACTTCCTGTTTGTCCGGTTTTCCCTAACGGCATTGCGGGACGAAAAACGTTACAGGCCCCCTGCTCCCCTGCATCGTCGAGGCATCCTTCTTAAATGTAAATGTAAATGGACTGGATTTATGTAGCGCTTTTCTAACCATTGGCCACCCAAAGCGCTTTCCAATATTGCCTCACATTCACCATTCACGCACGCATTCACACACCGACGGCGGAGTCAGCCACGCAAGGCGACAGCCAGCTCGTCGGGAGCAGTTAGGGTTAGGTGCCTCGCACAAGCACACCTCAACACTCAGCTAGGAGGGGATAGCCGGGGATTGAACCGGCAACCTTCAGGTTACCAGCCAACCCGCTCTACCTCCTGAGCCACTGCCGCTCCTGAGATAGAAGACCAAGATGTCTAACGCGGCCAATCTCTCACACATTTAATTCATTAATTCGATGTGATGCATAGTGAAGCTATACATTTAAGCATTCGGAGTGTCCATAGGCCTGCGTTTTTTTTTGTGTTTGTTTCTAATTTTAAAATGTTGCTAAAGAGTTCAAAATCAAAGTTTGATATGTTTCAAATAGACATGAATTCGCTAGCGTGCTATTTTGCTACTGGACTTGAATATGCTAGCGTGCTATGTTGCTAATAGACGTGACTATGCTAGCGTGCTATGTTGCTAATAGACTTGACTACGCTAGCATGCTATGTTGCTACTAGACTTGAATATGCTAGCGTGCTATGTTGCTAATAGACTTTACTACGCTAGCATGCTATGTTGCTAATAGACTTGAATATGCTATCTTGCTAAGTTATTAATAGACGTGACTATGCTAGCGTGCTAGGGTGCTTATAGACATGCTGCCCTGTCTCCTGAACCCAGATGGTGCTGTTCTTCGTGATGGACATGCTGCAGGGCCTTCCCGGGCTGCCCGGCCTCTTCATCGCATGCTTGTTCAGCGCTGCCCTCAGGTTGGTCTGTCTGTCCGTCCGTCTAGCTTTAGCTGTCTGTCTCTGTCTCTCTCTCGGCCTGTCTCTCTGTGCCTGTCGGTCTCTCCCTCTCTCTGTATGTCAATATATATTCCTGTTGATAGTACGATTCCAGTAAGCAATGAGAGAGGTACTGGCCATAATTTTTCATTGGTAGAATATATTCTATGATGCTACATTACAACGTGTGTGTGTGTGTGTGTGTGTGTGTGTGTGTGTGTGTGTGTGTGTGTGTGTGTGTGTGTGTGTGTGTGTGTGTGTGTGTGTGTGTGTGTGTGTGTGTGTGTGTGTGTGTGTGTGTGTGTGATGATTAAGTGAGGCTCAGTTAGATAGTCTTTGAGGTGTGCGACGGATTCTGCTGGTGTCCATGACGACGGCATCGTTCCACTTGTTTCACGTTGTGTCTCTCCCTCGCCTGCAGCTCCATCTCCTCCGCCTTCAACTCCCTGGCAACGGTTACCATGGAAGACCTCATCAGACCACGCTACCCAGCGATGACGGAAGCCAGAGCGACGCTCTTGTCTAAAGGCCTCGGTTGGTTACGGGCAAGCCCTCCTGAATTAATTCTAATAACAGACTTCGGGAACCAGAGATACTTAATTTCTTCAGATATTATTTATTTCTATGCTGTTATTTCTACTGAAATAAGAGTATGACAATCTGAATCCATGGGATACATTTGGATGCCAGGCACATACAACATTAGAGAACACCACCAGGTTGGAAGTAAGCGAGGCTAAACGGTTGGTAGGGCTGAATGATTTGGGGAAATAATCTATTTGCGATTATTTTGACCAATATTGCGATTTAAAGTGCGATTTAATTTATATATTATTATTTATTAATTTAATTTATTACACAACACATTAGAAGCAGTCAACTTAAAAACTGCTCTTTCCTTTAGGCCAGGCCGATGTGTTGATTAGTTTATGTTATAAACTTCTTTATTTAACTATTGAATTGTAAAATATAAATGAAAATAAATAAATCGTAACGGTCAGTAACGGTAACAAATCACTTCATTCCTTTTTTTCTTTCTTTTATTAGAATCACAGCTTTTGCGATTTGCATGCCACGTTGTTTATATCGGGATTTGAATTTGATTAATCGTTCAGCCCCAACGTGTACGTTAACATGGGTTTCCTAAGTATGGGGTTGTGTTTGGTCAGAGTGTGTGTTGAGGATGGCCTGTGGTTTTATAGAAGCACCTCTACTGCATTGAATGTCTTGGATTCCCCCGTCCCCACGCTTCCATGGCAACGGTGCCAAGCAGAGTCGGGAGCGGTTCAACGAGTGCAGTAGCGTTGGCAGCCGGTGCCCAATGCACTTCAAAACGAGAACGTTGAGAATCAACGATCAAAGGCGCTTTCGACGAGTTTCAACCGGTCGTCGTTGTCTGTCCTTCTTTACCAACAGCCATGTCGTACGGCCTGCTGTGTCTGGCCATGGCATACTTCACTCACCTGATGGGAGAGTCCGTCCTTCAAGTAAGTTCTGTGGACCCCGGTTGGAACCAGATGATGATGATGATGATGATGGTGATGTTGGTGGTGGTGATGAAGATCTAACTGTTTCTGTACCGTAGGTAGCGTTGAAGATCTTCGGCATGGTGGGCGGGCCGTTGCTGGGCGTGTTCTCCCTGGGGATGTTCTTCCCCTGGGCCAACTCCACTGTGAGTGACCTCGACTCTGTCAGTCTCTTTGATTGGCGGGTCTGGAATGGGGCGTATTCCTAATGATTTAAGGAGGCAGCGTTCCATTTAATTGAGAACTACTATCTCAGTGAAGCTTTGGTGATTTGATTTGAATGATTGGTCAGCGACCCTTTCTATGTTGGAATACATAATATGATATATATAATAATATTGAGAAAATTGGTGTCAAACATTAAACCTTTTTGGCTTCATCGTTCGGCTCAGACTCTGTTCAAACCTGTTCAGACATTCAGTTCAAACCTGTTCAGACATTCAGTTCATACCTGTTCAGACATTTATCCTCCATTCCTGGCTGCTCCTCAACAGTAGTTTTCTGTTTCTGAACACAACCGTGACTCCCCCACCCCCCCCACTCTCTCCAGGGGGCCCTCGTTGGCCTGGGGGCCGGCCTTGCCACGGCCTTCTGGATTGGCGTCGGCAGCATCATGACGCGCGGCGGCGGTGGTGGCAGCGGCGGCAGCGTCCTGCCTTCAAACTGTTCCGTTGCCTGGCTGCTCTCGGGGAACACCACCGTCTCACACGCCAACATGTCTGCCGTACCCGCCATCTTTTTCAATATCAGCGCCACGCCCCCAACGCTGAGGTGAGCCTGAGAATGCTTTTCCTCCCCGGTCCCTAACCTTTAGGGAATCCCACAGGCCTGAGAATGCTTTTCCTCCCCGGTCCCTAACCTTTAGTGAATCCCACAGGCCTTAGAATGCTTTTCCTCCCCGGTCCCTAACCTCTAGTGAATCCCTCAAGCTGCTCTGTGCTGTTCCCTGATAGGCCGACAGGGCTGAGGAGGCTCTACTCCCTGTCCTACATGTGGTACAGCGGACTCAGCTGTCTGGTGGTGGTGCTGGTCGGGCTGCTCGTCAGCTTTCTATCAGGTAGGAATGAATGACTGACCCGTCACACACCCCACCACACACCCCGCCACAGAGCCCGCCACAGAGCCCGCCACAGAGCCCCCCACAGAGCCCGCCACAGAGCCCGCCACAGAGCCCGCCACAGAGCCCGCCACAGAGCCCGCCTCATACCCCGCCTCAGAGCCCGCCACAGAGCCCGCCAACACATGCGTGGATCCCCGTTAAGGGTCTGCCAATGTTATTTACCAGGTGGCAGCCTGAGCCAGTGAAGACTGCTCCCTTGGCCTGGTCCAGGACTGGAGCAGGCCCAGGATCAGTGTAGTGAGTGTTAAGGCCTTCCAGGACTCTTCTGGGAAAGGATCTATGGCCCATTCACATAACTCTGTCATCATGGGGGCGTCTGGTTTAGGTATAGCTCAAGAAAAGACATAACTGATCAAGAAAGTATACATAATCATGCTGGGGCCATAGACGCATAAAAACAGACCTAATGTTAAAATGTCAGGCAAAGGAGTTTACCTTTTTGTTTTTGTTGACGGCCTGTGAACAGGCGAGAGAAAGCTTCCTCTTCCTGCTTCTTACTGCCCATGTTTCTTATTGGTTCATCCAAGGTCCAATGAAAGAGGAGGACGTGTTCCCGGGCACTGTGTACCCCCTGCTGGGGAATCTGTTGTTCTTCTTGCCTGATCGCTACAAGAAGAAGCTGTGTTGTACGGGACAGAGCGTGAGTACCAACACACCAAATGAACCCCGTCCCTTTAAACCGACCGGTGACGACCGGTTACGGCTCACAGCCGCCAAGCGACACTGTCAACCTCCGCCTCGACAGAGGATAACGCAGGCATTACATTAACGTTTACATTTAGGGCTTTATTTTATCCAAAGCGGCTTACAATAAGTACATTTGTCAGAAGAAAGAGAAACAATATATCGCTGTCGGTACAGTAAGGATGTTCATAGAACCTAGTGCAAAGCGCTAACAATCGCTAGGTTAACCCATTCCCCGTATACAACAAAGATAGCTAGGATAATATACTACACAATGCTAAGTACTATTTTTAGTGTGTGTGTGTGGGGGGGGGGGGGGGGTGAACTCTGCACAAGTGATTCTTGGTAGTACTCTCATAAAGAACACGGGCCCCGAACCATACAGTTAACGGAACACACCTCTTGTCATTTCCCGGACAAGACGCACGCGGAGGACAGGAACGGAGACACCTTCTCGTCGGACAAAGGAGCCACGGAGGCAGAGACCAAGGTGCTGCTCCGCGCCTCGGCCCCCCTTCTGATGGAGCGCGAGACCTCGGTGTGACCGGCAAGATGGATCGTGTGACCTCTGTTCGACCGTCAAGATGGATCGTGTGACCTCTGTTTGACCGTCAAGATGGACTGTGTGACCTCGTTCTGACCTCCAAAGTGTTCCAGAACCACGTGTCTGTGAAGTGCTCACCGGTTGTTGGAGGTACTATGTGAAGAGTTGGTCCGTACCAGGGAGGAACTCAAAATGGGTTATTCCCACACCGGGGTAGCATCACTGACATCAAGGCATCCAGTTTTGGGAAGGCCGCAAGACACACTCAAAGAATGTAATTTGAGTTTTTAATTAGTTTTTCGCTGCATCTCAGAAGGACTTGGTGCAATATGATGAGTAATTCATAACGCAGAATTACGATTGAGTTCCCAAGCGTGAACTCATACCACCAAGTGAACCAAACGTTGGAGAAGAAGCTGATCATCATAAAGATAAAGAATTGTGTATTGTTTTTCTTATAATCCAAAATAAGTAAATATGTGTGATATCCTTATTGACTTTTGTATGCGTTTTTTTACTTGCTACCGCAAGACCGAAGGTTAACTGGATGCGTATAGATGAGACAACACAGATTGTTGTGTTTTAGACTCGAATGTGCCAAGATGCAAATCGAGAGTCAACATAACGGGGGGTGAATGATTTTTTACATGTTAAGCATTTCCTTATTTTTCTTTTACGCTAAACTACAATTCTCAGGATAATCGTTGTTTCCTTTCCTTTTTTTTGCAGATCATTTTGTTACTGTCACACCTCGTGATCCCTTCTTGGTTAATGGATGTGTTTGGTTAAGCTGTATTTGGTTAATATTTGGGTTTATTTTATGTGCATTGATGACCTGATGTTTACCTTTTTCAAAAAAAAAGCAGAGTAAAGTTTTTTTTTTCAATTCTACTCCATACAACACGAGTAGGTTTTATTTCAAGTGACACTGTACAACCTAGTATGTTATGCTTTATACATCAGAATTATGTGGTGACCCAAGAGGAGGAAAGGTCAACCTTTATGTGATGGTGTTTAAGCATGGAGGCTCAAACCTCTTCGACATGACTCAAGAGAGGCTTTCATTACATTCAAATCTAATCTGGATTCAACAAGGAACATCTTCTCAGCTGTACACAAGGTGCTATTCATGTTATGGCAGTGGATGTATGGAATAACCATTAATCTATTCAAGCTTTACGACATGTTAAACACGCAGTGTTGTTTTGTTATCAACCTTTTCTTGTTATCAACCTCGCCCATTACCAGAGGGGTATATTAGTGGGGGTGATAAATGTTTATAACAAGCATGGTTGACCGGTTATGGTAAGGGTTTTACAAGAGCAAGTCATCAGAGTCTGCTGTTGGGTCGGTCAGAATAACGCTGAACTATGCACTTCTAGTTCATTTAAATTATGGAATAAATGTTTATAATGTGTGTGTGCAATTGACACAACACAAAAGTGTTGTGTCAATTGCACAATTTTGTTCTGTATATTCTCAGGGGAATTTAATGTATGTGTATATATATATGTGTGTGTGTATGTGTGTGTATATGTACATTAAATTCCACTGAGAATATACACAAAACAAAATTGTTGTGCAATTGACATCGAAGGAAAGTTTATTGCATTGATACTTTGCAGGTTCACAAACACGAGCTAAATTACCAGTTAAGACGAGACGTTTATTGGTTGCCGCAAGAAAGCTTGTATCGAAATATACACCAGTAAATGGTGACGCAGAATTGTAGGTACTGCAGGGATCTGAACCCAGGATCTTCTGTTTACTGGACAGGCACCTTAACCAACTATGCTACAATGGGTACAACACCAATTTATTGAGAATACGGCCAAAGCCGTATGTATTATTCCGTGGCTGTGTGATGAGAGGAAAAAGATTGGTACCATAAGCCAATTGTGGGAGACAGAGACAACTTAATTTTTATTTCGGCCATTCATTTGAACTATAAATGAAACACTGGGCGTTTGTGGCCTCCAAATAATTAGATTTAAAAATAGGATTATCTAACGACATTTGTTTTATGTTATTTATGTTAAGTATTGAAATATTTGCAACCTTGCTGACTAAACAACTATAGTAATAATAGGCCTATTGCGAATGAGTAACCAAAAAAAGGAAGTAAAATTACACTAACACCACCAGGTAAACAGCTAGCTGCTATTTAGATAGTCAAATGCAAATGCAGGCGAATAGTAAGATAAAGACCCTGCAGTTCCTTCAGTGGGTTGCGAGGAAATGATCCCTTAACAGATGTTGTTTCTGCGGCGCCAATACAACACGCAGCTGAGCAAGAAGGAGAGGTAGGCTACTCTTTAAATAGATTGAAATATTTTCCAAATTGTATTTTCAAGTGTTTATTCAATTTAATGAATCTATAACATAACGGTATTTTTTAATTGGGACTATAGTCTGAACTCTTGATTTATGACATGTTTATTTCTTATGTCATGTATTTTGTTTTTGTATTATAGGCTATTTGATTAGGCCTACAATCTCAAATAACCGCCTGTAGTTCCTGCTCGTAAGGGAGTGCAATGAGAGTCTGTATAATATACCTGACTCTTTTTATTCTGGGACTGAGCTGTTTTCAGGTGAGTCAGACGTTTTAACGTAGATTCAAATCTTAAATCATGTTTAACAATCAAATGGAAAAGTATATTTATTTAATTTCCCTTCTTACTTGAATCCCTTTTCTAGGCATATGGAGGAGGTAAACTGATTTGTGTTATCACATAGGCACACGTAATGAACTTTCAACTATAATACATACATTCATAAACCCGATGAGTCCTAATCTGGGTCCTGTTCCAGATAATTCCACGCTAGTGTATTACGCGGTGCTCACCATCGAGCCGAGCGCCCTCCCCAACATCACGGAACAGCTCAGCTCTATCGTGCTGGACGGACCGCCACATAACGTGATAGTCAGAGACTTAGCGGTCACTACAAGTTGAGTGACCTCTTTTTTTGTAGCATCACCAGTAAAGCCTTTTCATGTGTTTTTCTGTGGGTTTTTATTAATCAAAGCTGACAAATGAATAAAACTTTTGTTTAAATATTTTTAAGAATGTGACGCGGCGGCTGTGTGCTCCTGTCAGGCCGGGCACGTATGGAGCAATGAGGTTTGTGAGAAGAAGAGCGAATGTTGTAATCCCACCAATCCCACCAAGTGTAGCCCTCCGAAAGATGTCGACCCAATTTGCCATCCAACGACCAGAGGTAGGCTAATGAATATAACGGAGTAAAGAATTTGGGTAAATTCCCGTGGCTTTTCTTCTCCAAATGAGGTTGGCCTACATAATTGTGCCTCATATCGCGAGTCTTCTCCGAGAGGAGCGCGCAGCATTCACTGTTGTTTGAACCATGGATAACATAAATAAACTATTTTTATCTTTACAGTCACAATTTATGGGTCGATTTTTCTGAACGATGTGATATATTACCACTCCATGGCCGACCCGAATACTCCGAAGTTCAAAGAACTTGCTAAAAATCTGATAGATAAGGTAGGTTTTTGACGGATGCGAAGTAGGATTTAGTTGACTGGGTTTAATCGCACGGTTTAATTGATTCGGTCTTGATCTTTTGGCAACACGTAGCCTAGTCTATAACATATGTGTGTAGTGACTAGCTCCCTGTCGTCTGAAATCTGTTTTTTCCCCATCAGATGAAACCTGTTTACAACACCCTGCTGCGATTCGATGGCATACAGGTCACCGGGTTCAGGTAAACTACCCCGTTTATTAGACCTTATGGCGTTATCAGACGCCATACCAAAAACACTGACTTTCAATACATTCTAGTAGTCTGACTTCACTTTTCCCTAGCTGTGATATGGGCTATTAATTGTAGGCTACTGTTTCAATGCCCACTACAGTGACTGAGTGAGTGAGTGGTAGTAAGTAAGTGAGTGAGTGATTGGGGGATTGAGAGAGAGTGAGTGATTCGGGGATTGAGAGAGAGTGAGAGTGAGAGAGAGAGAGAGAGACAGATTTATATCATGTAAAGCACTTACATAAATAACATTTATTATCATTTATTAAAGGCTAGGTGTGTATTCATCCTTTGAGGTATATGTCAACACCCGAATGAATACAACGACCTTGGGGCAGAAAACCGCGGCAGCAGCGAAAGCATTGAAATACACCATCGAAGTGGAAACTGAAGGTAAACAACCGTAGGACGAACAACCCAATACCTATCTTATAAATACAGTCTAATACATTAAATAAGTATTAAGTATTAAGGGGCCTAAGGGGCTCCAAATGGTTCTAGGGGGTGATTTACATGCAACACAAGCTGTGGATAATTTGTCGCACAATAAAGATTCCCTCCCATTATTCAAACGTTAACTAGTGAACTACCTTTCAAAAGCAGAGCAGTTGCAAGCTTTCAATGTTTATTAGAATCGAAGCTAAGCTAGGTAAGCTGTGCTCCGCAACTAAAAGGTTGCGTACCAAGCCCTGCTCGTCAAGCTTTTCCTCCCCCTCAAGGTTTTCATCATGTGGATGTCGAGCTGTAAGTTTACAATTGTATTAGTTGGTGCTATCGGGGCAATGGCATCAACTGGCTGGGTGCCTCAGTCATTTGCCTTTTTCGACTAATGGGACCACTGCCCCTGGGCATGCTAATTCTCAATATCAGTGGCAAAAGACCAGAATATTATTTAATTCGCCCCAAATCTTATTTTTTTGTAAAAAAACAAATAACTCATAATCTACTTTCCGACGGTCCATGAATGCCCCTCGTTTACTGCACGTCAACAGAGCCACAGGTGAGTCAGTACACTTCAGCAGTAGGTCTCAGTGTTTACTACAGGTTAGTTGAAAGCACAAGCTCTAGATTTCACTATGTCTTTACTATATGTCAGTAATTCTTAGATCATGGTGATGTCATTGACCGGTTTGCCCAAGTCAGACGAAGGAGGTACCCACTTATGCTCAAAGGACAAAAGCCCAAAGAATGGAGCAAGAAACAGTCAGATAGCAACAGGGAATGTAGAAAGGCAATTGCAGAGAAAGAAAGTAAAGAGTTAAGTACAAACAAGAAATGAACAAAGAAAGACAATGCATTTAGAGTATCAGTTGCTAAGAAATGGGATGAAGAAAAACATGTAAATAAGTCATACATGACTGTGTGACTCTAAAATCTCAATGTTTACTTTTGCTGAATGTTTACTGTTGGTTTGTCTGTGAATGAGGCACTTTTGTGTTTGGGCAAAGGGAAGTTTGTGAAAATTGGTTTTCCTTTTTTACCATTGTTATCGATTGATATTTACTGGTAACCATGGAATGCATTAATTCAATTCACTCTAGAAGTGATGAAATTATTCTCGTCACTAATGGTAGTCAGCTTTTAGTTGGATGTCCTGTGTGCTTTACATTAGAAACAAACATGGGGATTCAAGGGGCATCTCAAAATAAAGTAGCCTAGTCCTTCTAGATAGTCCTTTTGGCAAGATAATAAACGGTTTAAAAACATAACCAGACTGTTTACCACCTCAAGTGAATTAACCTATCCAGTACCCCAGTCATATATATATATATATATATATAATATCTGCTTCCCGGAAAATAGTGTTATCTTGTTTATCTTTGGAGTGTTCATGTGTAATATATACTAAAACAATTATTCACCTCTTTGGCAAATAATTGTTAAATATATGTATAGGTAAGATCTGTCTCACTAGCATTCATTTTACTCTAACTTGAATGGAGCTTTAGATGTCTGGGGAAAAGCAGCACAGCAGTCAGGTAGCTATTTAAAGCTGTAATAAACTGCGTATTTTTTTTTTAGGTAAAGCATTTTGAAAAAATGTGCATGTGCAATAAAGCGTACAAAATTTGCCGGGCTAAGTCCCGGATGCTTCAGATAACTAGAAACGCCCCTGCTCAATATAATTTTAATGTAATTTACTTGTCCGGTGTTTTAGCCTTTTCATCAAAGACAGTCAAATTCAATTCTTCAGAAATGACCTCATGTACATACTAACTTAGAAAAGATAATATCCACTGATTCTCCACAGGCCTTGTGGACATAAGCGCCCCCGAGCAGCCGGTGAAGCTGAACAGCAGGATCGACATCGTCTGCAATTCGTCCCAAAGCAATATGGCGGAGTGGAAACAGGCCACACACAAAGAGGTCTCTCAGATCACCAACGGAACGGAGTCCATTGTGACATCACAAGGACACGGGACCACCAAACTCACACTCGAACAAACATCTGGAATTTGGGCAGGTGTGTGTGTAATTTTTTTCCCGTTTCATCCAAATGACCAAATAAAAAAAGGATGAACCTGAAACTCGCCATCAAAAGTGAAATGTGCAAAGAATTGATATCGTCATGTCTAGCCAAATCGAGATCCATTCAGATACGTGGAGCAGATGTCTTTGTACTGCAGTGTACTGACAATGAAGCTGTTCCCTTGTTCCATTTTTCCCAGGCCTGATCACTTGTACCTTCGGGCCAAAATTCGTTACCGGTGTGAAGATACTTCACAGAGCCAGTTTCAAACTGGATGTCGCACTTCTGCCTCAAATCGACATCTTCAGCGACCCCCAGTTCCCCGAATGTGAAAAAGGCTCCACAGTGGTTTCTGTAAGAGTGAAATGTCAGATAAAGAACAGCACCGAACAGTACGCCGTACATTGGATCGTGAAGGGGAATTATTCACAATTGGCGACAGGAGCAGACGTCGGTGAGCAAGGTTTCATGGTCTTTTAGCCACGATTGTTTAGTCTGCTTTCCCTGTTGTCTCGTGTGATACTCATTGGATCAACAATCTTCACTCACTTGATGTTTTGATGATCATTAGGGCAAGATCCCAGGTCTTACGACGCCCAAATGGCCTTGTCGTGTTTGCCACAGCATGACGACCAACCGGCAGACGTGACATGTGTGTTCAGCAATAGGATGAACCAAACACAAAAGGCCTCGATTGAAATCCACATCATAAACGGTACGGCTCAGGTGTAACACCAAGTACATTTGTGTGGTAAACCTTTACAATTAGGGTACATTAATTAACCGTTAATTAACATTAGTTAATGTGGTAATAAGCATTGCCTAAAATTTACTCGCTGTTAATTAATAGTTAACTAATGGTCGAATAATAATGGATTAATGGTGTTCATGTTTAATAATGTTGTTCATGCTAACTAAGTTAACGATGTTCATGGTAACAAATGTATTGATTTAACCATAAACTGGAATATTGTTGCAATATTGATTTGGAAAATGCAGGCATGTATTGTGCCAGTTAGGCAAGGATTTATCATAGCATTATAGGGTTGCGGTTGAGGTTTTTTCCCCCGCAAATTGTTTTCCGATAGAAAATGATCCGCGTTGTCAGGCGGGCGAGGATTGGCCAGTCACAAAGGCCGGCTTCACTGCCAAGCTGCGTTGTGAGGGAGCTAGAGAGGGGTTTAGATCACGGGAATGTGACAACAACGGAATTTGGGGGAAGGAGGAGTCAGAGTGCGTAAACCGCGACCTCTTCAGCATTTCAGAACGCACTCAAGTAAGTGGCAGACATTTTGTTTCATCACATAATAATTAGACAAAGCATTTGCAGAACAATGTGTGTCATTGCTTACCGATAATTGCCCAAAATGCCTCCCAGGTGATTGACAAAGGTCTCGGATCCGTCTTCCTGAACGCCGCAAAGCTGTTTTCTCGCCTTACTACTGCTACTAACAACACAAAGAGCATCAACAGTGTTTCTAATCTAAATGCGTCCGTCAACATCCTCAACAACATGCAAAACTTAAACACCTGGTTCAATGAACTCACATTAGAGGTAAGTCCCAACTCGCATTGTTGACCCCGTTATGTTTGAATTTAAGGTGACATATTATACCAACAGTTGTGAGTGTGATTAGCTGTGACAAACCGTTTTGAAAATCTGCCTCTTCTGACATCACAAGTCGGCGTGTCCACTTAGATGTAGGCTGGATACATCAGTCTACCAGCCTACCCAGTGGACTGAGGCAAACGTTCTCTATCCGTCATACATCTTGGTTGACACACCCACTTGTGATGTCAGAAGAGGCAGATTGCTTGTAACGGCTTGTAATCTCACTCACGACTGGTGGAATAATATGTCGCCTTTAAGTTCCCACAACCGTCAATAGTGTTCAACACATTATATTGCTCGGTTGTGCCGCCTTTTCTAAAATTGAAATCTGTCTTACCAGGAAATCGTGAAGTCGTCCAGCAACATCCTGGACATTCCTTCGCCGGAAGTTTGGAGGCCAGAACAACCTATCGATGCGCAGAACAACCTGTCGATGGCTGAACTGTACTTGGCGTCTGTTGAGCAGTTGATAAGGCAGACCTCCATACCAAAGAAACATACCAGTGAGGCGTCAAATGTACAGATAAAGACTTGCGAGTTCCCGGGCTGTAGGGACAATGTCTTCGGCGTCAACTTTTCCATCGACGGGCAACAAGGCGTTGTGAAAATGGCGGGTTTTAAAAATCTTGTCAACTTCTTGCCACCCATACAGCCCGACGCCGACCCCAACAGCATCGTGGTGATGATGAGTTTTGACGGCAAGAAAGAGCAAGCGTTCAATCACGACCTCGGCAGTGAAGAAGTCTTGATCCAGTTCAAGCTAACCAACCCGCGACCACGCAACCGTGAAATGAAGTGCGTCGCCATGGACGTAAAAGGGAAGTGGTCGCTTGACCCGTGCGTCTGGGCCGGTCCGAGAAACGAAGGCAGCTGTAAATGCAAATTCTCTTCTGCGTTTGCCATCCTCCTGTCAAGAAACGCTGTCAATCTGCCGGCGCTGCGCGAGATCACCTTCGTGGGTCTAGCCATTTCCATCGCCTCTCTGGTCTCGTTCCTGATGATCGAGTGCCTGGTCTGGAAGGCCGTGACGATGTCTGTCGGCTTGTACTTGCGCCACATCATTCTATTGAACATCTCCGTGTCCCTCCTGATCGGAAACTGCAGTCTCTTTGCATCCGCATTCCCGGGGGTCGTTTCCGACCTCTGGTGTCAGATCTGCGTGGTCCTGGAGCATTTCTTCTTCCTTGCGCAGTTCTGCTGGATGTTCTGCCTCAGCAGCCTTCTGCTCTACCAAACCTTGTTTGTGTGGTCGGATCTGAGCAAAGGTTGGTACCAGGGCATTTGCTACTCAGTGGGCTACGGCGCCCCGTTTCTCATCGTGACCATCACGTTTGTGTCCCATGATGGCGGGGCAGAGGGGGAGTACTACGACGCCCATAGCTGTTGGCTGACACACCACGGCATGCTCAAGGGCTCCTTCTATTCCTTCATCATACCGGTGGGCATCATCGTCTTCATCAACCTTTTCAGCATGGCCTTGGTGATCGTCAAGCTGTTGAACCCCATTAAGGGATTAGGACCAGGAGGACGTGAAAGCCGCAGTGGTGGCCACGCCGCCATACGCGTTCTCAGGTCCATCATCATCCTGACCCCTGTCTTCGGAGTGACCTGGATCTTCGGTTTTGCTAGTGTAGCCCTTGACCTGGCGGAAGGCCTGGCAGCGTCCGCTGCCTACTACATCTTCAGCATCTGTAACTCTTTCCAGGTGGGAGCCCTCAGATTTACATTTTACATTGAGGGCATTTAGCAGACACTTTTATCCAATGCGACTCACAATAAGGTCATTTGCCAGAAGAAAGAGAAACAACAATATATCGGTCGGTACAGTAAGGATGTTCATAGAAACTAGACACTAAAACTTGTTAGGTTAAACTATTCCCTGTATACAACAAAGCTAGCTAGGATAAGATCTATTTAGATAAGAGTACTATTTTTAAGTGCAAGGACGAACAACATATAATCAGTGCGTACATGAAGTGCTCAGATCCTGGTGAAACTTCGCTATATACTCCTGTTCCTGTATGTCATGGTCCGTCCCTGGTTTTCCCATTCACCTGCCTGCCACCCTGATCTCTCCTAATTAACCCAACCATCTTTACCTGTGCTCCCCCTATATCAGTCCTCTCCTTCCAATAATTCCCTGCCAGATTTTCTCAGAGCTTTCCCGCGACTTGATTCCTCATACTTCTCCGATCCTGCCAGTTGCCGATTCCTGCCTGCCTGACTACCTTGCCTGCCGCCCAGCCCCTGTCGGTCTGTCTGGTCTTCTGTCCCCGGCTCCTGATCCACCAGCCTGCCCTCCCGTTGCCGACCTCTGCCTGCCGACTACCCTCTTCCTGTCGATCCGGTCCCTAAATAAAGCCTTGTACCTATCCTCCGCTAGTCGTCTGTCCGTGCACTTGGGTTCTGCTAAACGCCCCCGTTACACCTTTATAAAGGCTCCGTCTCCAATGTCTCCCCAGGGACTCTTCATCCTGCTGACCGCCAGTGTCGGAGAGAAAATGGTATTTATTTCTTACAACTTTATATTGACCTGCAAATACTGCGATCACTAAAATGAGTCACCAGGGGTGGGTTAATGAGGCGATCTGAAAGAGTTCACAGCTTGGTTGCCTCTTTAAATACAACACAATCACAGTAGTATATTAAGAGGTACAATGTGCGAGATCTTCAATTTCAAGCTAGCAAAAATCTACCCCTCCAACTCCGCCCGTCTTTGATAAGCGCAATTACTTTTTGAGTTTGAACAGGAGATTTCTCTACCATGAAACACAGATCCCCGTAGCCCTATCTAGCCCATCTACACGACAGAATGTGTTTTTGAGAAAACAAAAAGCTGTTCCACAATGTACACAAATTAAATGTTCAATGGACCCCGTTTTCCTTTTTATTTGACCCAGGTTCGAGACGCACTGAGGAAACGTTTTTCCGCAACTGTGAGTTCAACACGGATCACTAACCGCACTTGTTTCATTAGCAGATGTGTTTTTGCAGTCGTGTTGACACGTTGTCTCTGATCCCCTAGCGACGGCCATCGTCCACTAAGGAGACCTCCATGACCATGCCGTCTTCGATGGAAGACTGACTCCTGAGACACCAGCCTGTCCCGTTTAGTGGAGGGAAACGCATTTCATCTTCAGCGGGGAAATGTAATTATTTTTGGCATAATCTTGTAGGCTACTACTTTAGAGCATGGGATGTCCAACAAGCTTATTGTGGATGTGTGATGTCAAGGGCTTTTATTATTTATTTTCGTTGCTTTTATTAGTAATGGTAGTCAAAGAAGACATTTGAATGCATTAACTTGTTGCCTCACGACAACCAAAACAGATTTTTTCTTTTTTCTGTGTGTAAATTTAGATATTTTTTATATGATTGAGACCTTTTGATCTTTCTATATGGAGCCCATTGTGTTATTAACCTTCCAGATCATAGACAAACATCATCCAAATAAAAAAGTTGTTTCCGAACAAATCTCTGTTTTATTTCATCCTTTAATCCCTGGTTACTTTTCCATTCCGTTCTCTTTTTGCCGATCTTCCCACTCTTCGTCCGTCTCGTCCAAAAAGAGGCCTTTCTGAACCGCCGACTGGCGGTAGGCTTCGGACTCCACCTCTGCACTGCAACACACACAGACCGCATTTCTCATTCATTTCTCAAGACTGTGGAGTAATTCATTATGTTCAAGTAATAACTACCCTATCCAACGGACGTCAGATTACGTTTTTCGAACTGTGGCTTGATATTTGAATCCATCCAAAACCAAAGCAAACATTCATCACCTTGTTATGAGTGACAGTTGACTGTAAATTAATAGATTGATCAATGGGCACTAATATATAAAAAATATCTACACATATTTTAAAAATAAAAATGGGTCTTTAGTTTTATTGAAGCAGGCATAAATAATTAACCATGTGGGTAATCAAATTAGGAGGAGAGCACATTTTCATTGTGTGGGTGGGCCCTTTATGTGTATAGGCCTATCCTACTTAGGAGAAAAAAGTATCAATTACTCAAAGGCCTACATTTGGAGGAAGCGAACACAGTCCTCGTGTCCATACATTTCTGCCAGCCTAATGGGTCGGTCGCCGGAGATGTCCTGCTTGTCTACGGGGGCATGGAGCGCGTGGAGCAGACGCAGCACACCCAGGCGTCCCGCCTCGGCGGCGAAGTGCGCGGCGGTCCAGCCGTTATCCGTCCTTAGACACGGCCGTCCGCCGCTCTCCACTAGAAGCCTGACTATTTCCGTCTGTCCTGAATGCGGATGGGATTTCAACTAACGTGAAACACAGTCGGCATAGTATTGGCCAACTGTGTGCAACGTAAGACTTTAAGAGCGAACGCAGGGAAATTAATTGTTGGCTCTGGCTCTCCGTATGCATACCTTTAGCCGCAGCCCAGTGGAGCGGTGTCTTGTGGTTCCAGTCGAGGTCTCTCTGGTTAGGATCGCATTGGTTGTTTTTCAGTAATTCCTCGACCAGATCACAGTCCCCAGCCGCTGCGGCCTGGTGCAACTCTGTCATGGCTCAAGGTGAGCGTCGCCGGGCAACGCTCAACAAACCAACGACCCAGGAAATCAGTACATAGGATTGGTTCTGCTGTCATCTGGTGGTTGAATACCTTAATTTATTTTCAGTGTCTCAGAGACCTGATAGTTGCCTATTCTATATAAAGTAACATAATATTTAGATATGGATACCTAGATAGATCTACATCTATATTTTTTGCATGTTTTCTTTTACTTATCTATTATTTTATTGTATGAAAATGTTTATGTGAAGCACTTTGAGTCTGCCTTGTGTACACTGTAAGAAATACTTGGTTCTATTTAAAATCATAAGTTTCCCAGCTACCTTCAAATTTCAAGTAAAAAACACTCATTATTTTAAGGCTAGTTAAGCTTTGATTTGCCTTCTGTGAGTCAACAAGACGGTTGAAATAATATTTATTGTTGTTTCAACCTTGCTTTGCAAGTTCAAAATAAAGTGGACTAATTTACGTGGACCTTTGGCACAATATTGACCGAGTTATCAGAACGGCAGCTATACTTGCCTCCAAAGCTTCGCTTTAGTTGCTGTCCTGATAACTCTGTCAATATGGTGCCAAATGTTCACGTTATTTTTTTTATTTTAGCAATTAAGTATTCACACACATACACGCACGTTCATACAAGCAAGCAAGCACATTGAAGCAAGCGTACCCATTGCAAGTGTACCCATATACACATGTACACAAACGCGTATATCTGTAGAAACATCAACTGATCAGCAGATAATGAACCAGGCCTACAATACCTTGAGGGGTTTGAGGGCGTTTCCTAACCTAACCTTTCCCTGCATCACCAGACGTTTCAACAAATGTTTTTGTTTCGTTCTTCAGGTGATCTACATGGGGGTCTGTATATATACGCCAGCGTTTGCATTCAATAAAGGTAGGAGATCTCAATATTTGGAATAGTCTTTACTTTTCTAAAGAAGGATGTTTTCAGTATTTACTCTCTCTCGCTGTCTCTTTCTATACACCTGTCTGTGTGTCTGTCTCTCACTCGTGATCTCTGTCCGTCTGTCTGTCTGTCTGTCTGTCTGTCTGTCTGTCTGTCTGTCTGTCTGTCTGTCTGTCTGTCTGTCTGTCTTCTCTCACTCTTGGTTGGTCTGTCTCTCACTCTTGATCTCTGTCTGTCTGTCTTCTCTCACTCTTGGTTGGTGTGTCTCTCACGCTTGATCTCTGTCTGTCTGTCTGTCTGTCTGTCTGTCTGTCTGTCTGTCTGTCTGTCTGTCTGTCTGTCTGTCTGTCTGTCTGTCTGTCTTTACTTCCACTGTGGGGATCGGTGTTGGCTACTGGACTCGTTTGCACGGCCTACACAACAAGCCAACGTAAACCACTTGGGGGGGAGTGACTCGCTATAGTTCATTAGAGAGTGTAGAGATGTTCCAATAATTTTTCTTCCTTTCTGATACCGCGTTTCCCATTTCGACTTTCCACCTCTGACCGTTAACAAACGCAGCATAACATTGACTTGTTTGTGATTATCTCTGCATGCGTAGCAAATGAGCTCGGCATGTGATGGTATGGATCAGCGCATAGAACTGGGTACTCGCCGATAACCGATACTTAATTTTATGCTATATCGAAGGAGTTTCCGATACTGGAATCGGTATCGGAACAAATTCATTAAAGAGCAGGAAGACTCTCATCACTTTACCATCCTCACCCAGCCCGTGTTTCTCCCGAGGCCCTGTCCACACGGAGCCGAAACGGGCAAAAACAATCCGGTCTCGTTTTATGCGGTTCAGGAATGTCTCCGTAAAGACGCGTTCATTGCGAAACCGCATCGAGCTGTAGAAACGCTGTAGTAAATATTCAAGGCGCTGGTTCTCCACAGAAGAAAGTGGAGCGCATCAAGCCTGCGCGCATACAGCCTGCGCGCTGTATGCAAACATTCAGTCACGAAATTTAACCTTTAAATTGAGCAGAAATACTTTTTAATGTACAGTTAGTAATTACTTTTATCAAGGGGCTGTATTTAAAGCTACAAAAAGAATACAAATCAAATGATAAATAAAAAATTCTACGCAACTCTGACGTTGCCCAGCTGGTAGTGGGCTATTGACGTCATCGTTTGCGTTTTAAGCGTCCACACGAATCCTAACACGAAACCGCATAGGTCCGGATAGATTTGAAACCATCCTGGGACATGGTTTCAGAAATGTGCGGTTTTGGGCACCGAATTCACCGTCTCCGTCTGGACTGTCAGCCGAAACGCACAAGACTTATGTGGTTTCACCAAATAAAATCGGCTCTGTGTGGTAGGAGGCGGTCAGGTACCTCTCTCTGACCCACTCATACCCAGAACCTCCACCCTAGGGGTCGGTCTGTCTGGATCCTATGATTCCGGGCTCCCTGTCCGGGGACGCTGTGAGTGGGTTCCCTCACCACCTCCCCTGGCCCGCCCTGGAAACGTACACGTTAACATTTACATCCAGGGCGTTTGGCCCAATCCACGTAGGATCACTGGAACATTGATTTGCAGGGCAGGGGATCATGGGGTTTAAACAATTGTGTGGGGAAGCCGAAGAAAGGGCGGCATGTGGCTTGAATATGCTCGGGTGCTATGCTGCTAATATATTTGAACTGTAGTGTGCTATGTTGCTAATAGACTTCAATATGCTAGCGTGCTGTGTTACTAATAGACGTGACTATGCTAGCGTGCTATGTTGCTAATAGAATTCACTACGCTAGAATGCTATGTTGCTTCTAGACTTGAATATGCTAGCTTGCTATGTTGCTAATAGACGTGACTATGCTAGCTACTATATATATATATATAGTAGCTAGCATAGTCTAGGGTGACCAGACGTCCTCTTTTTCCCGGACATGTCCTCTTTTCGAGACCTAAAAAATGCGTCCGGCAGGGATTCCAAAAACGTCCGGTTTTTTGCCTCGTCGCATATTTGTGTTTCTGGGTCTTTCACATAACCTACTAGTTATTACCATTGTATATGTCTATGGTTATTACGGCCTTCCAAGTTCTGGAAATGGTATCTCCCTTACGTTCCACCTTCTTGCGCGAGCTGACTGTAGAGAGAGTCTGTCATTGGGCGACCGATCTCATGTGCTCGTTGAGAAGGTGCCGTGTATAGACGGAATGAAACCCCCACTGAAGTACGTAGGCTCACGATACAAACCCCCCCCCCCCCCCCCCCCCCCCCCCCCCCCCCCCGCGACAAAGTGTCCTCTTTTTCACAAACTCAAATCTGGTCACCCTAGCATAGTCACGTCTATATATATATATATATATATATATATATATATATATATATATATATATATATACACATGTGTGTGTGTGTGCGTGTTCATGTGTGTGTGCGTGTTCATGTGTGTCTATGTTGCCATATTATGATGAAGTGAGGCTCAGTTATATAGTCACCGAGGTGTGCGACGGATTCTGCTGGTGTCCATGACAACGGCATCGTTCCACTTGTTTCACCATGTGTCTCTCTCCCTCGCCTGCAGCTCCATCTCCTCCGCCTTCAACTCCCTGGCAACGGTTACATTGGAAGACCTCATCAGACCACCCTACCCAGCGATGACGGAAGCCAGAGTGACGCTCCTGTCTAAAGGCCTCGGTTGGTTACGGGCAAGCCCTCCTGAATTAATTCTAATAACAGACTTGGAGAACCAGAAATACTTAAATACTTAAAGAGTATTTCCATGCTGTTATTTCTACTGAAATAAGAGTATGACAATGCGAATCCCAGGGATATATTTGGATGCCAGGTACATCGTGAAACATTAGAGAAGACACCATCGAGGCTGGAAGTAAGCTAGGCTAAACGTGTGCGTTAACATGGGGTTCCTAAGTATGGGGTTGTGTTTGGTCAGAGTGTGTCGAGGATGGCCTGTGGTTTTATAGAAGCACCTCTACTGCATTGAATGTCTTGGATTCACCCGTCCGCACGCTTCCATGGCAACGATGCCAAGCAGAGTCGGGAGCAGTTCAACTAGTGCAGTAGCGTGGCAGCCGGTGCTAAATGAACTTCAAAACGAGAGCGTTGAGAATCAACGATCGAAGGCGCTTTTGACGAGTTTCAACCGGTCGTCGCTGTCTGTCCTTCTTTACCAACAGCTTCAAGTAAGTTCTGCGGACCCCGGTTGGAACCAGATGATGATGATGATGTTGGTGGTGATGACATTTACATTCAGGGCATTTAGCAGACGCTTTTATCCAAAGCGACTTACAATAAGTACATCTGTCAATTCAATTTCAATTCAATTATATTTGTATAGCCCTTAATCACCATTACAGTCTCAAAGGGCTTAACAGGCCAAATATTTGTGACACCCCCCCTTTACCCATGCCCCCACACGGGCAAGAAAAAACTCCCTTGAAATCAGCAAGGAAGAAACCTTGAGAAGAAACGTGTTGTAGGGGATCCCTTCTTCCAGGGATGGTCAGGAGTGCAATGGGTGCCACAAATTGACCTACAGGTAAATACATGCACATCATATTAAAATGGTGATGGGGTTCTGGCCGGTTATCCATGAGGAGAGTCCAGGCATCCAGTCCAGTACCCGCAACACGCTAGAACAGACAGAATAGTACATAGTGGGAATGTATAATGTAATAAGAAAAGCACAAGCAAACAGAGTGGTCTTCACTTCGCATCTGTCGTTTTTACACTCCAAATGCAAGATTGCAGAGGTGCGTTTTGAGCTTTCCTTTGAATAGCTCCACAGAGTCAGCTTCCCTGATCGCTGATGGCAGCCTATTCCATAGGAAGGGGGCTCGATAGGCAAACGCTCTCTGTCCAGCCAAATTCTTTTTAACCTTCGGCAATGAAAGAAGGCCGGCTCCCGAAGACCGGAGGGACCGAGAAGGACTATAGGGAATGATCAGGACCTTCAGGTAGGATGGAGATAATCCATGCAAGGCTTTATAGGTTAGCAATAGCACCTTAAAGTCTGATCTGAAAGTTATTGGTAGCCATTGCAGAGAGGCGAGAATAGGTGTGATATGATCAAACTTTCTCGGCAACTGAATCAATGGCAACAGACAAGGCAATGTTGAGGTCATCAGTTAGGCACTCCACAGAACCACTATAGTTACAAAGAGGTGCAAATGAACCAGATAACTTATCTGCCATAGCTGTAATGGTTGCAGGTGTGATGCGGCGACAGCTGAAAGTAGCTTGCTGATCGTTGCAGGGGCAGGATACCACCACCTGGAAAGTGAGCAAAAAGTGGTCTGATAAAGCTGAGGTGTAGGAAGAGACCACTAGCTGTGAAATGTCTACACCGCGGGTCAGAACGAGATCCAGCGTGTTTCCACCGATGTGGGTTGGGTGCTGGACGAGCTGTTTGAAGCTAAGTGTATCTGTAATGGACAGAAAAGCCCTTGCGAGGGCATCAGATGGGTTATTCACATGAATGTTGAAATCCCCAATAAGCAAAATATTGTTGTATGTAGCCAGATCAGCTGCAAAGTCAGAAAACTCATCAACAAAAACTGAATACGGTCCTGGGGGACGGTATACTACAGCTAAAACGAAAGAGTCTGGAACTCGTTTCGTGGTGCAGAGCGCTAGCACCTCAAAGGATCTGAAAATATATCTATTCTTTGGCTTTAAATTAAGCTTAGAATTAGATATCAGGGCTACTCCACCAGGGTCCTGTGCACGGCAGCCTCGGGTCAGCCTGTAGAGAGAGAGCACAGGTTACGGGCAAGTCATAAGAAGTGCATCAATATATCGCTGTCGGTACAGAAAGGATGTTCATAGAACCAAGTGCAAGTACAACAATTGCTAGGCTAACCAATTCCCTGTGTTACAGCCATGATAGCAGCTACTGAAGTTGCTACACTGTTAAGTACTATAAATCAGTACAATACAATACCACACGGTGTACAATGGTGGCCAGAAGGGGGAGGGTGGCTATGCAGTGTCGAGGTGGACTCTGAACAGGTGAGTCTTGAGTCTTTTCGGAAGATGGTGAGCGACTCTGCGGTCCTGAAAGCGGCAGGGAGCTCGTTCCACCACTGAGGTCCCAAAACTGAGAAAAGTTGTGACTTTGCTGAACGGCCTTTGCTAGCCCTTAGCGATGCCGGTACCAGACGTCCAGCTGAGGTAGTTGAGCGGAGGGATCGAGCTGGGGTGTGTGGCTTTAGCAATGCTTGGAGGTAGGCAGGGGCAGTTCCATCGACTGCCTTGTATGCCAGTACCATCGTCTTAAATTTGATGCAAGCTACTACAGGGAGCCAGTGGAGGTCCTGGAAGAGGGGGGTCACATGGGAGAACTTCGGTAGGTTGAACACGAGGCGCGCTGCCGCATTCTGGATGCGCTGCAAAGGTTTAATCGCAGAGGCAGGAAGTCCAGCCAGGATTGAGTTGCAGTAGTTGAGGCGGGAGATGACCAGTGATTTGACTAGAAGCTGAGCTGCTTCCCTTGTGAGGAAGGGCCGGATTCTGCGGATGTTGTAAAGTGCAAATATGCAGGATCGGGCCACCGCAGTGATGTTTGCGGTGCAGGATAACTGATTGTCCAATACCACACCGAGGTTTCTGGCAGTTGGAGAGGGAGATACAGTGATGTTCTCGAGGGTGACCAGTAAGTCCATGTGTGGGCAATCTTTCCCTGGGATTAGGAGGAGCTCGGTTTTGTTGAGGTTAAGCCTCAGGTGATGGGCAGTTGTCCAGGTGCTGACGTCCGCCAGACATTCCGATATGCGTGTTGCAATCAGGGCTTTATCAGATGAGGGGAAAGAGAGAATAGCTGAGTGTCGTCAGCATAGCAGTGATAGGAAAAGCTGTGTGATGCAATTACTGAGCCCGGAGATCTGGTAGAGGGAGAACAGAAGAGGCCCCAGTACAGAGCCTTGAGGGACACCAGTTTCAAGCGTGCAAGGTTTGGACAACAAGCCATTCCATGTCACTTGATAGGTGCGGTTCGTCAGGTAGGATATGAACCAGGAAAGAGCAGATTCAGCGATGCCAAGTTCGGCAAGAGGGATCTGGTGGTTCACCGTGTCAAATGCTGCGGACAAGTCGAGGAGAATGAAAACCGATGAGAGGGACGAGGCTCTGGCAGCATGGAGGGACTCAGTCACAGTGAGGAGAGCCGTCTCGGTGGAGTGTGCCTTCTTGAAACCTGACTGGTGAGGGTCAAGGAGGTTGTTAGATGAGAGATAGGACAGTTGGTTAGCAACGGCACGTTCCAGTGTTTTAGACAGGAATGAAAGAAGAGATACCGGTCTGTAGTTCTGGATGTCGGTGGTTTTAAGAGTTGTTTTTTTGAGGAGAGGCTTTATTCTGGCAGTCTTGAAAGACGCTGGAACAATGCCTGAAGTGAGGGAGGAGTTGATAATTGAGGTGAGAAATGGCAGGATCTCGCTTGAGACATCCTGGAGGAGCGAGGAGGGGGTAGCGTCAAGGGGGCAGGTGGTGGCATGGTTAGATGTTATTATTCTGTTGACCTCGTCAGAGGTGAGAGGGCTTAATTGGGTAAAGACAGCGGTGGGGATGGGAGGAGGGAGAATCGAGGCAGGGATAAAAGAGGAGCTAATGTCCTTCGCTTTCTGGGTAAAGTAGGTAACAAAGCAATCAGCAGTGAGGCAGGAAGGAGGAGGGGGTGAGGGAGGGTTGAGGAGGGACGAGGAGGGACGAGAACAGGGAAAACAGTTTCCTGGGGTTTGAGGCAGAGGAGTTGATTTTGTTCCGGTAGAAGGCAGATTTGGTTGTTGACACACAAGAGGGGAAATCTGGAAGAAAGAAAAGATAGTGAGATAGATCATTAGGACAGTCTGATCTCTTCCATTTCCTCTCAGCTGCTCTCAACTTTGTTCTACAAGTCCGCAGAGGATGGGACAGCCAGGGCGGGGGGGGTGAGGATCGCGCTGGTCTGGAGTCGAAGGGACAGAGGGAATCCAAGGAGGAGGAGAGGGAGGATAGCAGAGTGTCTGAAGATTCATCTGTAGATAGTTGAGAGAATCGTTCGATAGAAGGTAGTGAAGACAGAACAGTAGAGGCAAACGTAGAGGGAGAGAGGGATTTGAGGTTACGGCGAGTGGTGACAATGTTGGAACTAGAGAGGAGGGGGGGAGAGGATTTCAAAGGGAGAGAAAAATCCACAAAGTGATGGTCGGACAAAGGGAGCGGGGTAACGGAGAGAGCAGAGGTGCCGCAGGACCTGGTGAATATTAGGTCAAGCTGGTTCCCGGCCCTGTGTGTGGGAGGAGAAGTGGTTAATGTTAAGTCAAAGGTGGCGAAAAAGTTGGTTAGTTCAGGTGAGTGCAACTTCTCTGGCAGGATGTTGAAGTCGCCGAGGATAACGAGTGGGGTGCCATCCTCAGGAAAGCAGCTGAGGATGGCCTCCATCTCATCGTAGAAGTAATGGAGGGGACCTGGAGGACGGTAGATCACCACAATGGAGAGCTTGATAGGAATGGTGACCGTGACAGCATGGAGTTCAAACGCAGATCTGGCCAAGTGTTCTAGTGGAAGGACCTGGTAGGACCACATGGGCGAGATGAGGAGTCCGGTACCCCCTCCTCGCCCGGATGGTCTAGGGGTGTGCGAGAATGAGTAGACGGTGGAGAGGGCAGCAGGAGTAGCAGAGTTCTCTGGAGTGATCCAGGTCTCTGTCAGGGCCAGGAAGTGAAGGGTCATGAGGGACACGTAGGCTGAAATCGAGTCCGCCTTCTTGACCGCTGATTGGCAGTTCCAGAGTCCTCCCATGACCTCAAGGTCAGTGTGAAGCACGGGTAGGTGGATGGCAAAGATTAGACGGGTTACTGCGCCGAGCAGAGGAGCCATGGTAACGCCGTCTATGGGTAGAAATCCTGACAATGATTGAAGTACGAAACGTAACTACAATAGGGCATGTGGCCTCCCCGGGCTTCCTCAAGGGACTCCCGCAGAGACTCCCTTAGTCTTTGTTTCCCGGGTCTTGACTCCCGCAGAGAGACTCCCTTAGTCTTTGTTTCCTGGGTCTCGACTCCCGAAGAGAGACTCCCTTAGTCTTTGTTTCCCGGGTCTTCGTTTGCTGGGTCCTGACGCTACAGCTGACTCTAACAATAACTAGCCCTGGTAGCTGAGGCAGACTTAGCTCCGCCCAGCTATCAAGCCTTGTTTTTCCCCTTAAGTGACAGAAACTAGACAGAGTTGCCCCTTAACCGATTACTCTTCTAAATAGGCCTAAATCACACAGAAGTAACATATGGAAGGTTAAAACAAACAATCGTAGTTCTAAACACTATGGAATCTTAGTTTACCAAACTCACCTACAGCCAGATATGACGCAACCTACTTGTAAGTCAAAAATGTATATTATGATGATGAAGATCTAACTGTTTCTGTTCCGTAGGTAGCGTTGAAGATCTTCGGCATGGTGGGCGGGCCGTTGCTGGGCGTGTTCTCCCTGGGGATGTTCTTCCCCCGGGCCAACTCCACAGTGAGTGACCTCGACTCACTGTGTCTCTTTGATTGGCGGGTCTGGAATGGGGCGTATTTCTAATGATTTAAGGAGGCAGCGTTCCATTTAATTGAGAACTACATCGCAGGGAAGCTTTGGAGATTTGATTTGCATGATTGATCAGCAAAGCTTTCTATATAGGAGTAAATAACATCAGTTCAGATATTCAAGCAAAGCTTTCGGTTGAGAAAAGTGGTCTCAAACATTAAATTATTTTGGCTTCATCGTTCGGCTCAGACTCTATTTAGACACAGTTCAAACCTGTTCAGACATTCAGTTCAAACCTTTTGAGACTCTCAGTTCAATCCTCAGACATTTATCCTCCATTCCTGGCTGCTCCTCAGCAGCAGTTTTCTGTTCCTGAACACAACCGTGACTCCCCAACCCTAATGTTAAAATGTCAGGCAAAGGAGTTTACATTTTATTTTTGTTGACGGCCTGTGACCAGGGGAGAGAAAGCTTCCTCTTCCTGCTTCATATGCCGTGTTTCCACTGCAGGTTGCGGAACGGATCGGTTCGCAAAGGTGCGGTAGGGAGGGGGCGGTATAGCCCAGCTCAGTTCCGAGGTCGCGTTTCCACCGCCGACAGTACCCTTTAAGGTAGGCCGGATGTCGATCGCCGCGGCAGTTGCGTAAACATCGTAAACAACGTCTTCCTCCGCAAGAATGCAGACGAACGTCTCCACCTCCTTGTTAGCCCAAGCAAGCGTTTTACGCGACATGTTAATTGTAAAGAATAATACCTCGAGGCTACTGTTTGTTTGTTTTTATCCCCACGTCGCCCGGAAGTGATGATTCTGTCGACCAATCAACGGAGGGGGTGTGTAGCTAGAATTTCCCGGGACCCTTTCAGGCGTCTCGTCTCGTTTTCAGTACCCCAACGGAGGAGTCCTGAAAATGAGGCCAAAACGGGTACGGCTAAGTCTGGGTCACACCCACTTTTGGCGGTGGAAACGCAACCCGTACCGCACCTTTGCGAACCGATCCGTTCCGTACCCTGCAGTGGAAACGCGCCATTACTGCCCATGTTTCCTATCGGTTCATCCAAGGTCCAATGAAAGAGGAGGACGTGTTCCCGGGCACTGTGTACCCCCTGCTGGGGAATCTGTTGTTCTTCTTGCCTGATCGCTACAAGAAGAAGCTGTGTTGTACGGGACAGAGCGTGAGTACCAACACACCAAATGAACCCCGTCCCTTTAAACCGACCGGTGACGACCGGTTACGGCTCACAGCCGCCAAGCGACACTGTCAACCTCCGCCTCGACAGAGGATAACACGCATTACATTAACGTTTACATTTAGGGCTTTATTTTATCCAAAGCGGCTTACAATAAGTACATTTGTCAGAAGAAAGAGAAACAATATATCGCTGTCGGTACAGTAAGGATGTTCATAGAACCTAGTGCAAAGCGCTAACAATCGCTAGGTTAACCCATTCCCCGTAAACAACAAAGATCGCTGGGACAAGATGCTACACAATGCTAAGTACTATTTTTAAGTGCAAGGACGTATAACCTACGATGTGTGTGTGTGTGTGTGTGTGTGTGTGTGGGGGGGGGGGTTAAGGGGGGAGGCTATGCAGAGTCTAGGTGAACTCTGAACAAGTGATTCTTGGTAGTACTCTCATAAAGAACACGGGCCCCAAACCATACAGTTAACGGAACACACCTCTTGTCATTCCCGGACAAGACGCACGCGGAGGACAGGAACGGAAACACCTTCTCGTCGGACAAAGGAGCCACGGAGGCAGAGACCAAGGTGCTGCTCCACACCTCGACCCCCCTTCTTTAATCAAAAATAAGTAAAATATGTCTAGGCCTAATATCCTTTTTCCCTCCTCTATTGACTTTTGTATGCGTTTTGTACATGCTACCGCAAGACCGAAGGTTAACTGGATGCGAGACGACACAGAATGTTGTGTTTTAGATTTCAATCCATGTGCCAATATGCAAATCGAGAGTCAACACAGTGGGGGGCTGAATGATGTTTTACATGTTAGGCATTTCCTTATTCAACAACATCTTCTCAGCTGTACACAAGGTGCTATTCATGTTGTGGCAGTGGATGTATGGAATAACCGTTAATCTATTCAAGCTCTACAACATGTTAAACACGCAGTGTTGTTTTGTTATCAACCTTTTCTTGTTATCAACCTCACACATTACCAGAGGGGTATATTAGTGGGGGTGATAAATGTTTACAACAAGCCTGGTTAACCGGTTATGGTAAGGGTTTTACAAGAGAAAGTCATCAGAATCTGCTGTTGGGTCCAAACAATTCGATTTAAAAATAGGATTATCTAACAACATTTGTTTTATGTTATTTAGTAGAAAAACGAAGTGGCTGTGAAATGGTAGCCTATTTATTCACGTTTTTTTTTATTTGCAACCAAACTCCTATTGCTGGCTAAACAACTAGGCCTATAGTAATATTAAGTCCTATTGCGAATGAGTTTCCAAAAAAAGGGAAGTCACATTACACTGACACCCCCAGATAAACAGCTAGCTGCTATTTTGATAGTCAAATGCAGAGGCAGTTAAGATAAAACTTGCAGTTCCTTCAGTGGGTGCTGACGGAATGATCCCTTAACAGATGTTGTTTCTGCGGGGCCAATTTACAACACGCAGCTGAGCAAGAAGGAGAGGTACTATTCGAATAGTTATCAATCTATTGATTTTCTAAATTGTATTTTCAAGTGTTTATTCAATTTAATGGGTCTATAACATAAATATTTTTAAATTGGGCCTATAGTCTGAGCTCTTGATTTATGACCTGTTTATTTCTAAGATGTCATGTATTTTATTTGTATTACATTTGATTAGGCCTACAATCTCAATTAACCGCCTGTAGGTCCTGCTCGTAAGGGAGTGCAATGAGAGTCTGTATAATATACCTGACTCTTTTTATTCTGGGATTGAGCTGTTTTCAGGTGAGTCAGTCTTTCGAATGTGGAATTCAAATCTTAAATCATGTTTAACAATGCAATGGAAAAGTCAATTTATTTAATTTCCCTTCTTACTTGAATCCCTTTTCTAGGCATATGGAGGAGGTAAATTGATTTGTGTTATCACATAGGCACACGCAATGAACTTTTAACTATAATACATACAAGCATAAACCCGATGAGTCCTAATCTGGGTCCTGTTCCAGATAATTCCACGCTAATGTATTACGCGGTGCTCACCATCGAGCCGAGCGCCCTCCCCAACATCACGGAACAGCTCAGCTCTATCGTGCTGGACGGACTGCCACATAATGTGATAGTCATTGACATTGGGGTCACTACAAGTTGAGTGAACTCTTTTTTGTAGCATCACCAGTAAAGCCTTTTCATGTGTTTTTATTAAATCAAAACTGACAAATGAATACAACTTTTATTTAAATATTTTTAAGAATGTGACGCGGCGGCTCTGTGCTCCTGTCTGGCCGGGCACGTATGGAGCAATGAGGTTTGTGAGAAGAAGAGCGAATGTTGTAATCCCACCAATCCCACCAAGTGTAGCCTTCCCAAAGATGTCGATCCAATTTGCCATCCGAAGACCAGAGGTAGGCTAATGAATATAATGGAGTAAAGAATGTGGGTAATATCGCGTGGCTTAACTTCTCCAAATGAGATTGGCCTACATAATTGTGCGTCATCACGAATCTTCTCCGAGAGGAGCACACGGCATTCTCGATTGTTTGAACCATGGAAAACATAAATAAATTACCCTTTTTTGTATATATTTTTTTCTTTACAGTCACTATTTATGGGTCGATTTTTCTGGAAAATGAGATATATTACCACTCCCTGGAAGACCCGAATACTCTGAAGTTCAAAAAACTTGCTAAAAAGCTGATAGATAAGGTAGGTTTTTGACGGAGCGAAGTAGGACTTAGTTGAATTGCACGGTTTAATTGATTCGGTCTTGATCTTTTGGCAACACGTAGCCTAATCTATAACGCATGTGTGTAGTGACTAGCTCGCTGTTGTCTGAAATCTGTTTTTTCCCCATCAGATGAAACCAGTTTACAACACCCTGCTGCGATTCGATGGCATACAGGTCACCGGGTTCAGGTAAACTACCCCGCATATTAGACCTAATGGCGTTATCAGACGCCATACCAAAAACACTGACTTTCAATACATTCTAGTAGTCTTACTTCACTTTTCCCTAGCTGTGTTATGGGCTATTAATTGTAGGCTACTGTTTCAATGCCCACTACAGTGACTGAGTGAGTGAGTGGAAGAGAGTAAGTGATTGGGGGATTGAGAGAGAGAGAGAGAGAGAGAGAGAGAGAGAGAGAGAGAGAGAGAGAGAGAGAGAGAGAGAGAGAGAGAGAGAGAGAGAGAGAGATTTATGTAAAGCACTTACATAAATTACGTTTATTATCATTTATTAAAGGCTAGGTGTGTATGCATCCTTTGAGGTATATGTCAACACCCAAATGAATACAAAGACCTTGGGGCAGAAAACCGCGGCAGCAGCGAAAGCATTGAACAACAACTCCATTGAAGTGGAAACTGAAGGTAAAGAACCATAGAACGGGCGTGAACAACCCAATAATTATCTTCTAAATACAATATAATACATTAAATAAGTATTTTTTAAGGGGCCTAAGGGGCTCCAAATGGTTCCCTCCCATTATTCGAACGTTAACTCGTGAACTATTCGTTTTGCATGCTATTGGAGTACAACAAACCTTTCAAAAGCAGAGCAGTTGCAAGCTTTCAATGTTAATTAGAATCGAAGCTAAGCTAGGTAAGCTGTGTTACCAGCCCTGCTCGTCAAGGTTTTCCTCCCCCTCAAGGTTTTCAACATGTGGATGTCGAGCTGTAAGTTTACAATTGAATTGCTTGGTGCTATTGGGTGCCTCAGGTATTTGCCTTCCTTGACTAATGGGACCACCACCCCTGGTCATGTTAATTCAATATCATTTTCAATATTGTAATTTACCTGTCCGGCGTTTTAACTTTTTCATCACAGACAGTCAAATCCAATGCTTCAGAAATGACCTTGTGTACGATTATTTACTTCATACTACATACTAACTTAGAAAAGATAATATCCACTGATTCTTCACAGGCCTTCTGGACATAAGCGGGCCCCCGCAGCCGGTGAAGCTGAACAGCATGGTCGACATCGTCTGCAATTCGTCCCAAAACGATACAACGGTCAAAGAGTGGAAACAGGCCACACTGAGAGATCCTTTGGTGATCTCTCAGATCACAGACGGAACAGAGTCCAATGTGAACTCACAAGGGAACGGGACCACCATACTCACACTCCAACAAACATCTGGAATTTGGGCAGGTGTGTGTGTGTCAGTTTTTTCCGTTTCATCCAACTGAACCCAAAAAAAAAGAATGAACCTCAAACTCGCCATCAAAAGTAAAATGTACAAAGAATTAATATCGTCATGTCTGACGAAATCAAGATCCATTCAGATGTGTGGAGCAGATGTCATTGTACTGCAGTGTACTGACGATGAAGCTGTTCCCTTGTTCCATTTTTCCCAGGCCTGATCAATTGTACCTTCAGGCCAAAATTGGATACCGGTGTGAAGATACTTCACAGAGCCAGTTTCAAACTGGACGTCGCACTTCTGCCTCAAATCGTCATCTTCAGCGACCCCCAGTTCCCCCAATGTAAAAATGGCTCCACAAGGGTGTCGGTGAGAGTGAAATGTGAGATAAAGAACAGCACCGAACCCTATGCAGTAGATTGGACCGTAGAGGGGAATTCTTCTGCTTTGGTGGCTGGAGAAAACGTCGGTAAGCAAGGGTTCACTGTCTTTTAGCCACGATTGTTAACTCTGATTTCCCTGCTGTCTTGTGTGATACTCATTGGAACAGCAATTTTCACTCATTTGATGTTTTGATGATCAGAAGGGCAAGATCCCAGGTCCTACGACGCCCAAACTGCCTTTTCGTGTTTACCAAAGGACGCGAAGAACCCGGCAAACATGAATTGTGTGTTCAGCAATAGGAGGAACCAAAAACGAAAGGCCTCGATTGAAATCCACATCATAAGCGGTACGGCTCAGGTGTAACACCAAGTACAAGTTAATTGAAGTGGTAAACCTTCACAATTAGGGTACATTAAATAACCATTGATTAACATTAGGTAATGCGTTAATAAGCATTACCTAAAATGCACTCGCAGTTAATTAATAGTTAACTAATGGTCGAATAATAATGGATTAATGGTGTTACTAAAGTTTACTAATGTTGTTCACGCTAACTAAGTTAACGATGTTCATGGTAACAAATGTATTAATTTAAAGATAAACTGGAAAATTGTTGCAATATTGATTTGGAAAATGCAGGCATGTAATTGTGCCAGTTAGACAATGATTTATCATTGCACTATAGAGTTACCGTTGATGACGTTTTTTTCCGGCAAATTGTTTTCCAATAGTAAATGGTAAGCATTGTCAGGCGGACGAGGATTGGCCAGTCACGAAGGCCGGCTTCACTGCCAAGCTGCGTTGTGAGGGAGTTAGAGAGGGGTTTAGATTGCGGAAATGTGACAACAACGGAATTTGGGGGAAGGAGGAGTCAGAGTGCGTAAACCGCGACCTCTTCAGCATTGCAGAACGCACCCAAGTAAGTGGCAGACATTTTGTTTCATCACATAATAATTAGACAAAGCATTTGCTGAACAATGTGTGTCATTGCTTACCGATAAATAATTGCCCAAAATGCCTCCCAGGTGATTGACAAAGGTCTCGGAGTTGTTTACCAGAATGCCGCAGAGCTGTTTTCTCGCCTTACAAATGCTACTAACAACACGAGGAGCATCAGCAGTGTTTCTAATCTAAATACTTCCATCAACATCCTCAACAACATGCAAAACTTAAACACCTCGTTCAATGAATCAACATTAGAGGTAAGTCCCCATTGTTGATCCCGTTATGTTTGAATTTAAGGTGACATATTATACCAACAGGTGTGAGTGTGATTAGCTGTGACAAGCCGTTTTGAAAATCTGCCTCTTCTGACTTCGTAAGTCGGCGTGTCCACTTAGATGTACGCTGGATAGATCAGTCTACCAGCCTATCCAGTGGACTGAGGCAAACGTTCTCCATCCGTCATACATCTTGGTTGACACACCCACTTGTGATGTCAGAAGAGGCAGATTTTCAAAACGGCTTGTAATCTCACTCACGACTGGTTGCATAATATGCCGCCTTTAAGTTCCCACAACCGTCAATAGTGTTCAACACCTTATATTGCTCGGTTGTGCTGTTGTGTCAAAATTTGAAATCTGTCTTACCAGGAAATCGTGAAGTCGTCCAGCAACATCCTGAACGTTCCTTCGGAGGAAGTTTGGAGGTCAAATGTCACGCATAACCTGTCGATGGCTGAATTGTACTTGGAGTCTGTTAAGCAGTTGATCAGCCAGACCAACATATCAAAGGAACATGCCAGTGCGGCGTCAAATGTACAGATAAAGGCTTGCAAGTTGGCGCGCTGTACGAACACTCTCTTCGGCGTCAACGTTTCCGTCGACGGGCAACAAGGCGTTGTGAAAACGGCGGGTTTTAAAAATCTTGTCAACTTCTTGCCGCCCATACAGAAGGACACCAAGCCCAACAGCATCATAGTGACGATGAGTGACAGCAATAATGAGCGACGGTTCAATCACGACCCCGGCAGTAAAGTCTTGATCCAGTTCACGCTGATCTCCCCGCGACAACGCAACCATGAAATGAAGTGCGCCGCCATGGACAGAAATGGGAAGTGGTCGTTTGACCTTTGTGTCTGGGGCGGTTCGAGAAACGAAGGCAGCTGTAAGTGCCAATTCTCCTCCTCGTTTACCCTCCTCTTGTCAAGAAAAGCTGTCATTCTGCCGGCGCTGCGCGAGATCACCTGCGTGGGTCTAGCCATTTCCATCGCCTCTCTGGTCTCGTTCCTGATGATCGAGTGCCTGGTCTGGAAGAACGTGACGAAGTCCGTTGGCTTGTACTTGCGCCACATCACGCTAGTGAACATCTCCGTGTCCCTCCTGATCGGAAACTGCAGTCTCTTTGCATCCGCATTCTCGGGGGACGTTTCCGACCTCTGGTGTCAGATCTGCGTCGTCTTGAAGCATTTCTTCTTCCTTGCGCAGTTCTGCTGGATGTTCTGCCTCAGCTGCCTTCTGCTCTACCAGACCATGGTTGTGTGGTCGGATCTGAGCAAAGGTTGGTCCCAGGGCGTGTGCTACTCAGTGGGCTACGGCGCCCCGTTTCTCATCGTGACCTTCACGTTTGTGTCCAACGACGGCGGAGCAGAGGGGAAGTACTACGACGCCCATAGCTGTTGGCTGACACACTACAGCATGCTCAAGGGCTCCTTCTATTCCTTCATCATACCGGTGGGCATCATCGTCTTCGTCAACATTTTAAGCATGGCCTTAGTGATTGTCAAGCTGTTGAACCCCGTCAAGGGATTAGGACCAGAAAGATGTAAAAGCCGCAGCAGTGGCCACGCCGCCATACGCATTCTCAGGTCCATCATCATCCTGACCCCTGTCTTCGGAGTGACCTGGCTCTTCGGTTTTGCTAGTTTAGTCCTTGACCTGGCGGATGGCCTGGCAGCGTCCGCTGTCTTCTACATCTTCAGTGTCTGTAATTCTTTCCAGGTGGGAGCCCTCAGATTTACATTTTACATTGATGGCATTTAGCAGACGCTTTTATCCAAAGCGACTCACGATAAGTACATTTGCCATAAGAAAGAGAAACAACAATATATCGCTGTCGGTACAGTAAGGATGTTCATAGAAAATAGTAACAATTGTTAGGTTAACCCATTCCTCGTATACAACAAAGCTAGCTAGGATATGATGCTACACGATGCTAAGTACTATTTTTAAGTGCTAGGACGAACAACATACAATCAGTGCGTACATGACGTGCTAAGATCCTGGTGAAACTTCGCTATATACTCCTGTTCCTTTATAACCGCTCCGTCTCCAATACTTCCCCAGGGACTGTTCATCCTGTTGACCGTCAGTGTGGGAGAGAAAATGGTATTTATTTCTTACAGCTTTATTTTGACCTGCAAATACTGCGATCACTAAAATGTGTCACCATTGATAGGTCATTGAGCCGATCTGAAAGAGTTCACAGCTTGGTTGCCTCTTTAAATACAACACATTCACAGTAGTATATTAAGAGGTACAATGTGCGAGATCTTCAATTTCAAGTTAGCAAAAATCGAGCTCCTCCACCTACCCCTCCAACCCCGGCCGTCTTTGAAAAGTGCAATTATTTTTTGAGTTTGAACAGGAGATTTCTCTCCCATGAAACAGCGATCCCCGTAGCCTTAGCATCTACACGACAGAATGTGTTTTCGAGCATGTTACAAACAAAAAGCTGTTTCACAAATTAACTGTAAAATGGACCCCGTTTTTTTTATTTCACCAAGGTTCGAGACGCACTGAGGAAAAATGTTTTCTCAACTGTGAGTTCTACACGGATCACTCACAGCACTTGTTTCATTAGCAGATGTGTTTTTGCAGTCGTGTTGACACGTTGTCTCTGATCCCCTAGCGACGGCCATCGTCCACTAAGGAGACCTCCATGCAGTCTTCGATGGAAGAATGACTCCTGAGACACCAGCCTGTCCCGTTTAGTGGAGGGAAACGCATTTCATCTTCAGCAGGGAAATGTAATTATTTTTGGCCTAATGTTGTAGGCTACAACTTTAGAGCATGGGATGTATAACGATCTTATTGTGGATGTGTGATGTCAAGGGTTTTTATTATTTATTAGGGTGGCAAGCACAGATTGCGAAGCTAACCTATCGTAATTGTTAGTTTTACTATTATTAGGTGAGTGCTGCAAGCAGTGCTCAACTATTGTTCTTCATAAGTTGTATTCATTCTTTCTTTCTCTCTACAAACTTTGAGACTTATCTCCTTCCTCATTTTTCCCCTAGAGACTCCATTCAAATTTAAAAATATTCAGAATACCTTGGAATCGCGAGGTTCTTTTCAGTTTTTTTTAAATATTTTATACTTCTTAAGATATTCCACTTTTAAAATATTATATATTTTTTAACATGGGAGAGACGTAACTAAATCAAATTTCAACCGTTTATCTTCGTTCAAACCATTTAACAAATCTACACACTTCTATCTTCAATGTTATCCACGGAATTTCGATATCATCTGAAAATGTATTCAGAATCACAGTTTTAGTTTCATAACTATGGGGTCAAAACAGTCTCATTAATAATGAATGCACAGAGAAGGATTCACAAATAAATTACTCTCTTCTCACAAATACATTTCAATGGACACATAAATGGATGTCGGTATGTATAAATGTAAAATTTATCCATAAACAAATTGGCTGAAAACGAGGGAGGCATCTGATTGGCTACAGAGATCCTTGTTGAAAAAAATGCATTTGTGAATCTAGCGACATCAGGAGAGTCTCAAAAATCATATACAGTCCAGTTCACACACAAATGCAAACAAGTGTGCTTGTTAATTCAAGTTTAACAGTTTGTATATAAATTAGCGCTGTCAGTTAAACACGTTATTAACGGCATTAACGCAAATCAATTTTAACGTCGTTAATTTTTTTATTGTGCGATTAACGCAATTCTTTTATTTAAAAAAATAATAATAATCCGTGATTTATATATAAATTACTCTCTTCTCACAAATACATTTCAATGCACATACAAATGGATATCGGTATGCATAAATGTAAAATAAATCCATAAACAAATAAGTTTCACAAACACATTTCTGATCCACACACAAATGTGCCTTGTTTTAAATAAATGTAATATAAATCCATAAATATATTAATTAAAAGAATGTTTGCAATTTATCAAAAATGTATTTGTGTGTTGTTACATTTATATTAGTGCTGTCAAGCGATTAAAATATTTAATCGCGATTAATCACATTAATGTCAGTTAACTCACGATTAATCGCGATTCTTTTTTCTATGCTAAATATCCCTTGATTTCTTTGTCCCATTAATTTCTCATTTTAATGCTCTTATCAACATAGTGCATCGGCTTGCCTTGTGCAAATGTTTTTTTATTGATAACAACATTGGCATATACTGATCAAAACAGGATACAAAAAAAAAACCTATAGTGCAACTAAACGATGAACATACAAAGATACTGCCTTGAACATAGCAGTCAGGCTACTGCTTCTTTGTTTTGAGCCAAATAAAAAAATATTCACCCCCTGCCGGCGACTTTCATTGGTTAATGCTGCAATTTTTTCCCGCCCACGGACGATCTGCTTCATATCACGGACATAAAAAGAATGGACCACAGAAAGAAAAATGGCCGCCCATTCATTCCTATGGAAACTGCTCAGTGGTGCAGGGGAAACATGAACATATTATAGAATGGACACCGGATTCCAAAATGGCGCCCATTCATTCCTATGTAAACTGCTCAATGGCGCAGGGTAACATCAAGGAGAGATATGCTTCCGCATCATGGGAGCCTAGCCACGCCCTAGTTCAGGACTTACCGGATGCAGAAATATTCTTGTTTTTTCGCATTGTTAGCATTGTAGCATCATAAGCGAGAGGTCTGAGCGATCGCAGTCGCATTGCTTACCGACCATGGAAGCAGGGTTTGAGTTAGGTTGGAGCCAGTGGGAGCTGAGCACCCATAGAGAGAGGTCTGGCTCCCATGAAAGCACTGCAGTAAACTCAAATATCAGTGGGGGTCTCTACAGCAGCATAATATTGTAATTACAAATAAATCTATTTTCCCTTCCACATACAGAGTAATATTGACGTTAAGGAAGGGATAATAGAACGCCAGTCATTATCGGGAAAATAAGCCTAGACAGGGCGAACAGGACACAGACGCGAAACGGAGGTGTCTTGCTTCGACCTGAAAGGGCTTATTTTCGAAAATGAGCAGCTACTTGCCAAACGAAAAAATAACTTCACAAGGCGTCTTTTTACAATTTATTGTTACCATTCGTAGTGTTGATCAGCAGAGAAACAGTAAGCCAAAGACGTTGACGTCGCTTAGCAACCGAAGACGCTGGTGTTGCGGAGGGCCAATGCAAGTGAACGGAGCGTTCCACGGCATTGAGAAGAGTAGTGTCATATTAAATATTTACTTCCTATATTTACACCCCTCTCCCCCCCCCCTCAACAACTTCAAGAGACCCCCACAAAGATGCAATCCTTAACTCGAACCCTGCATGGAAGCATAAGTTAACTTCATAAATATGAAAGATTGCTCCATATAACACCAACAATGTAGTAAACGTATGTAGGCCTAGAAAAAAATACAGTTCATTGTTATTGTTTAAGAAACAGATTTATATACAAATAAATGGTTACATATCGATCAGCAATGAGGTTGGAGTAGCCTACCCACATAAATAATCACGTGACTCAAAGCTTGCGCCTGTGTGGTCAAATCTTTGAAAAGTCAGTGCTGAAAAGTCATTTCTGAAGAAATACATTTTAATGGTGTACCTACATTTACACCTTTACACGTTTTTAAAAATAAATATTCAACCTTTCAAAAATTATTTCTCAATGTATGAACACCTGTTTGCAGAATCCCATTTACAAGGTTTCAAAACCGGAAAACAATGAAATACACTGTTAGAACAGTGCCAGATTTGAAACTCTGCAAATGCGTTGGTGACATTTTTTAAACTTTGAAAATGTGTTTGTGAAAAAATATTTACTTTGAAAATGTGTTGGTGAAAATGATGAAGATAAAATAGAACACAAAATCATGTTTGCAGATGTTTTTGATTTTTTTTTTCAGGCTATAATCTCGTTTTTCAGTGTTGCAAAACCTTTCCTACAAGGTGTTTACAAGGTGTTGAGTTTTCAAACCCAGACTTACAAGCCTTTGAAACTTTTTTTTCAGGTTTAAATTATGGCAGGAAACTAGCTCCATAAAAGGTGAGCGTCGCCGGGCAAAGCTCAACAAACGAACGACACAGGAAATCAGTACATAAGATTGGTTCTGCTGCCATCTGGTGGTTTGATGCCTTAATTTATTGTCAACGTCTTTGAGACCTGATAGTAGCCCATTAAAGTAACATAATATTTAGATAAAGATACATAGATCTACATCTATATTTTTTGCATGTTTTCTTTTACTTATCTATTATTTTATTGTATGACAGTGTTTATATGTGAAGCACTTAGTCTGCCTTGTGTATAAAAAGTGCTATATAAATAAAGTTGCCTTTCCTACATCCCCATATATATATACACACACACACTTTTTATTTTCCACTATAGAATAGATGAAAATAACCCAGAACTAAAAGTGTTGCAGAATCTGAAAGCCACATTATATAAACCAACCATTATTTCCACTAAATGATTACAATGACAGTTCATATGAATGAACATTTTCTTCCCGCTTAAAACAGTGATGATATAAAAGTATTTTAACAATAAAGGTACGCTGGTCAATCATTTACAGAAATCAGGTTTAAAATGTGTTGAGCTGTGTACTTCTAGATATTTTTTTTTAAAGCAAGATAAGGCTTTAATTCAAAACTAGATAAGGCTTTGATTCAAACAAACCCTAACCCAAATGCAATTGTGTATGCATAATAGAAAAATGTAAGTAAAACAAATGGCAAACTCAATTTAATTACATCAAATTTATTATACATAGATTTTATTTTTTAATATTTTTCTCCGTCCACTGGTCATGTTTGAAATCAAGTCCTGCCGATTCTTTGAGGTTTATGTTTAATGGTCTGTAAGGCAAAAAAAAATATTTTCAGAGGACAAAACTGCAATAACAAAAAAAGTTCTCAGACTCATTACACTAGTCTGTCGTACATGTATAAATCAACTAAAATTAGTTATAGAACAAATGGCAGAGTTTGGTCATATTTAGCCGTTATTTACCGTTCTGGGAAAGCCTTTAGTAACATGGTAGGCTGCTGGAGTTAATAACTTTGTCCTTTAACAACTATAAAGGACGAAACGGAAATACATAAACAGATATTTAAACAAACTGCACAGAACTGAACAGCACATAAACTGGGACAATTCTTGGATATGCAGTGGAAAACGGATATCGCATGATTTAAGATTAATCTAATGATTAAATGTATTTTAGTAGCCAATGTGCATCTAAATGGTCTCGGCGGTACCGACCAAAGAAAGTTCTCATAAAATACAGGGATACTCACCAATGGGGGGCTCTGCGCCGGGCTGATGTCACCATCTTTACCTCCCAAAGCTTTCCAGTGATTTTCCATTGCTTTGTTCACCACCGTTTCCCCAATTTCCGCCCTCACGGTGTACTGAGGAATCGCCGTGTAAAGGTTGTCCCCCACACTAAGCGGAGTCACGCAGAGAGCCTTGTCCACCAGGAGTTCGTAGAATTCGTCAGAAGCGCACTCCTCCCAGGTGCCCTTCGACTCGTCAAACCCTTCCAAGGCGCAGAGGAACGCCTGGGGCGCCGACTCGAACAGGAACCGGGGCACCGCCTTCACGCCGCTCACGTCGACCTCTGTCTCATTGCCGTAATCTACGAACAAAACCGAGATGGCGTCGCCGGTCCTGCGGATGACCTGAGCGCGGTACCAATGATTGTCGTCGGGGAAGAGGGCGAGGCAGGGACTGCCGAGGCTCAGGGTCCCGACCCAGGCGGGGTCCTGCCCTCCCAATCGTCCGGCCTCCTCTGTGAGCTTGGTCACCTTGTCCAGAACCTCCGGGTTCTCATGCTGACACCAGAAGAAGTGCGGTCCCACAATGCACGTCGCAAACACCTGATACAGACAGTTTGGGAGGACGTCCGGCTTGGGGTATCTGGAGGTTCCTTCAGTGCAATCGGTTTGCTTTGAGTTTGATCCGGGTTGAGGTTGCTGGATGAGTTTCTGTGACAATGCAACGCCCTGGTCGACCAAAACAATATCCCAAATGTCTCGAGTTTCTTTCATGAAGGTGCACGAGTAAGTCTTCTCAGGATTTTCCACAGTATCACTTTTGAACGCCGATATCGCCTCCTGATCCCACTGTTCTTGTTCGTTGCTGATTTCTCCAAATTGACATGGAATAGCGAACCGTGGCTGAGCTAGGAATTCCTTGTCGAGGTAGCACGTCTTACCACAAGGGATCGTGGCCTCGTTGCCAAAGTCTATGAACTCTACTGCGAGTGACCCGTCGTCAAGCTTCTTCCCAACAACTGCACGATACCATGCACTGTCGTCAGGGAACTCTGCACTGATCAAATCACTAACATTCAAGCTGTCAAATTGAACTGGACCGGAAAACACCCCGTCTTGGTCGTTGAGTTTGTCCACAATGGCGTATATGTCCTTCTCATCCTGTTGGAGTTGAACAAAAACCCTTGAAGGGTTCTTGAAATGGGAAACATGGACAGCAAATGACGATCTTTGCTCTATTAGCTTTGGGGGAAGGTCTGCCAGTGTTGCATTTTTTAAGGCATTACTGGGTGCCACTGAAGGTTGCACAGGTTTATTCGTGTCCAGCAGGGCATATGCTACGGACGGTCCACTCTGCTCCACCTTTGCTTGGGGCCCATTTCTGCCACACATTTCGTTTGGTTGCGCGGTCCTCATCTTTGGTTCAGTGATTGTTAGTTTTTGCATTTGACAGTGGTCCACTGGGATTTCCAGTGCGTGCCGTTCGGCGCCTGAAGACGGCGAAGGAACGGGCTGTGGGTGTGAGCCATTTCGTTTTTTTGCCATCACTGTCCTCGCTTTGATTGTAAGATTTACATTCAATGTCCCGTCGAAGAGTACCACAAGTAGCTTCCCACTGGAGTCTATTTCCTCGACAGAGATGGTGAAACAGTGGCCGACGGCGTGCTCTTCAAACCAGTCGTTGATTTCCTTTGGTGCATCTGCCGGAACATCAAACAGGCCAACTTCGACAGCCTGCACAGGAAGCGATCGGACGGCACTACATTCTGCTGGAACGGGAAGAACGTCTGACATTTTCAATGACACGACATCACCAAATTCCACAAAGCAAACCTGGGGCTGAGTACCTGTCTTCTTTATATGACCTCTGTACCACTTGTTGTCCGTGTACCTTGCGATACATGCGCTGTCGACCACCAGAGGAAGACCAGTGCATTGCGACTGACTGGCCAGAAGCTGCTGAACGCCTTCCATGATTCTGTCAAACGAAGGGTTGTTCCTGGTGAGCTGGCAGTAGAAATGATTGACACTAACGGAGCATGTGATGGACACCTCCTCCCTGGAACCGACTTCCAGGTTGTGGGTTGAGTGACTGTATCCCGTTGGGACGAGTGGAACAGTAATAACCTCCGGAGGGTGTACAGACTGTGACACTGACAGCCGAGTGAGCAGGTCGCATACACTCTGAAGAGGGGTCCCGATTTCGACAACGCTACATGCAAAACCTTGTGGGTTGCGTGTCATAGCTTTGATGGTGCATTTCAACTCGCCTTTGGAGAAATCTCCTTCATCTACGAACTTGCGGAATTCTTCTGTGGCCCCATCTGTCCAAGGAGCAGCACTGGGGTTGTCTGGGTGCAATGGGGTTTGTAAACAGCACTGAAGGGCATGCGCTTTCATACACATGAAGCGTGGATCAATTGAGCGTAGGTCTTTCAAAGGAACCTGGACAATGTGACCGTAGTCTATGAATCTGACATCCGTCATTGATGACTTGCGGTCCATTATTCTCCCGCGGTACCACATGTGGTTGTCTGGGTGCCGGGCAACACAGAAATCAATGACAGGCTTCTCGACCCTGGAAGTGTCATAATAACTTTGCAAATCCTTCATTAGGAGCAGAAGAGATTCTCTGTTTTCTAATATTTGACAGAAAAACATTAATGGACTTTCAATGAAAGTTACTTTCACCGCCACACAGCTTCCTACCGGTAAAATTTGTTCACAAATGTTTTTCTTCTCCACATCGGGGGTTTGGGCAGAAGCGGATCCATTCTGCATCACAGAGTTTGCGTTTTCCTTCCTGAGGGGCGATGGATCGGGCCAGCATTTCTTGTCAACACATTTGTCGTTGTCTGTTCTCCTGTTTGCTGGTGGGTTTGCAGACTTGGGTGACGCGCTGCATTGAAAGAACTGATCCGTCAGGCCGACCTTGGGGATGAAACTATTTTCTGTTTCATCTGTATCTGATGGCGTGGTACGGTCTTCCGCCAAGGAATCCTTACCGGCGTGCCTCGAGTCTGAAAGAACAATAGATTCCTCTATAAAATAAGCATTGATGCATGCCGCGTTATCTCCAAACAACCGGACATCATAGATATTCTTCACTGCATCGTAGCATTCAAATTTAGCCACAACAGAACCACGCATCAGGGATTTCAGAACATCTATTTGGTCTTTGGGCCGAGTGGTGCCGTCCACTCCATCGAGAGCACAGTGGTACGCGAAGACCGGTATTCGGAGGAAGCTGTCGTGCAGATGTCGGACTTCAGACATGGGGATCCTTTGAGTCTCCCCGTGATCCACGTGTAGCACGTCCACGAAGCCAGTGTCGCTCACTGCGGCTTGGGTCAGTTGGGAACGCTGCCATGTGCCGTCAGCGCTTCTGGTGGCACACGGGGATCCACTCGCCCATGGTCTAGCTGGCCCCAGGGTAGACCTTCCCTCATAGTGCAGCTGCATCTGCTTGGAGAGCTTCTCCTGCTCTTTGGAGAATATTGAGAGTTTACAGAACAGGCTCATTGAATCCGTCACTTGGGTCACCTTGACATTTTCAAAGAATCCAGATTGCAGTTCGAGGTAGAGGTATTGTTTTGGCACATCCCCACCATTAGACAGTGAAGTGCTTAAGGAGCACGGCGTGGAAGGACTGGTAGGGGAATCTAGAGATGAGAGGACCAGGCTCCTGAAGTGGCCAGCTTCAATCTTCTTTGCCATCCGATGGCGGGATAGAAAATTGCCGATCAACGGAATGTCAATGAGGATGATCCCGTCTGGCATCAGTACATCTTCAACCAATCCACTCATTTGCTTGTCAAGTACAGATTTCAAAAATATTGTTGCTTTTTCTGACCATTTCTCTGTAAAAGGCAGAATATTAGCGAGAAAGCAGGTTTCTAATTGGTATGGCATTATATTCTGCCGTTTTGTTAAGACACATTCCGGGACAGGGTTATCTTTTGAGTCGGGATTGATTTGATCAGACGCTACTTCCTCAGTCTTGTTCTCCTGGACGCCTTTAACTTCATAGCCGATGTCCACCAACAGTTCCACCAGACCGAAATGGCTCTTAAAACAGACCTTTTTAACCACGAACACCACCTCCGATCCGGACGTTGGAGGTTCTGATATTGAAAACATTTTCAAGTCCATTTAATTTCCAATGTCACCTGCAAAAAATAAAAGCATTAGAGTTATCTGGTACTTTTCAGATTATTTGCCAATATAACATTTAACGTTCTTTTTAGTTTCATTTAAATTAGTAGAATGTTAGGGTCAAGGCAACCACACACCGGACCAACTGCCCGATTCGCGTCGGTAAATTAAGTCGGGCTATTTAATCTGGCCAACTCGAACACCGACATGGGCTGTACACACCTACGGGATTACAGCCGACGCAGTACGTTCCGCACTTGCGCGAGATATGTCTCCAAAACAGCAGGTGGCGCTCCAAAGCAGCAGGTCCTCTTCTTCGATTACTCCGTTTCTTAATACCAAGTACGCAAACTAGGGACTCGCGGGCTGTTTCCCAAAGTGAAGGCTGCAGCCTTTCTAGAACACTTCCTTGCTAGTCGCGTCCTATGTAGATAAGGCTAGAGTGCTACCTAGCGTTTGTAGCATTCAGAGTTTGGAATGACTTGCTAGTGTGGAAGCGCTTCCGGTTTTAAATATTGCTCCAGTGTTAAATATGATAATGTTTTAATTGTTGAAATTGTTACTGGCGACTAGGGATGGGCATTCGATTAAGTTGTCTTAGTCCATCGTCGGGAGAATTAACGACCAATTAGTCGATTAATCGTTAATATTTTACATTAAAATTAAAAAAATATATTATATTAAAAATGAAATGAAAATACAAATGCAGCGTGTTTTCCTCATTGGGATCTTTATTATTAGATGAACAACTCAGTTAAACCAGATCCGTTCAATAGTTATCAGCTACTCTGCTCTACGCAACGGAGCATGCAGCTCGAAGCCGGTGCTCATAAACATAACTAAAAATAAACACAACCCTAGTTTCTTCCCAAAATAATAACAATAATAATATAAATAAAACAATCATGTTATAACTTAACCAACCAGTCTACGGATTTTTGTTCAGAAAGATGAGCATGTTGACATGCTATGGGGTCAGACGTGACCGCAGCCTGGTGACAGTCAGTCCAGCCGCCGAAAACACCCACTCTGTGGGGACCGACGTTGCCGTGATGCACAATGGCCTCCGTGCTAACTTGGCATGGCGGAGGAACAACTTTCCACAATCCAGGGGCTCAAAAAGTTCTTTATTTCTGCTTCGATGCTAACCTCGCCTTGAGTGGTAGGTCTTTAGTGCTCCCCAAGAAGTCATTTTTTAAATCATAATGGTCCCACACCAGACTTCGCCGTGGCCTCGTCCGCTTCATTATAACATCGCCGGGTTCCAATATCCATACTATCCGTACTTACTAGTCTAAGTTTGAGTACGTAGGGCGTTCCGATTGAGATCGGGCGAAAATAAGTGTACTGAAAACGGTCAAATCGCGAAGTGTGTGGCGATGTACACTTTTCGTACTCAACGGCAGCCATCGTAGCGGAAGAGGGCGGAGCCAGGCTGAGCCAAAGTCGCCGCAATTTCCACATAGCCTGCATTAATAGTAATTTTGTAGTTTTTATAGATTTAATAGCTTTTTATAGCTGCTAGGCGTGAAGAGTTCACCGTTCAAAGCGGGATGTTTATTGCGGGGGAGGAGCCGCAAATTTAAATATTGCCCCCGTGTGGTCAAATGTTTAATTGTACACTGCATTAGTTTAATCGATGAAAAATGTACGTAATCGACGAAATTCTTAACGATCAATTAGTCGATCGTCGATTAATCATGCCCATCCCTACTGGCGACAGTAGTTTGTTTAAACACCACCTATTTGCATATTAAAATCAATCCATGCAAAATATAGCCTATATCATTACGTTGCAAGAACGTTTGAAAGAAATCGCACAGGTTAATTTTTTGCACTTGCATGATTAATCTATAAAAAGCAATACGGCACAAAATATTTCTGAAACATTCAAATAACTCCACGTAAAGCAATCCGTTTCTCAATTTGCGTTCTTTTCTGTACTTGTTTACTTGCATTCTTGTGAAACGTCATCAGTCATATCCCAAGTACTCTTCCAATTCAAAGTACGCATCAAGTCAAGTACTGTCGTAAAACCCGGAAGTATTCTTGATGCGTTCTTAAATTGGCCGTTTAATCCAGATATATATTAACTAGATGCCCTACGGCGGCGTCTAGAACGTCACCATAGGCCGCCATCTTACCACAGTAAAGCTTTCTGGTGGAATATGTTGTAGCGGACGTAAGTCAGTGATCTGCACAAACGCTAATACTCTTATCTCGCTGAAATCTTGGCGGATTTACAAACGGTTTGGTTTCTTACAAACGTTATTAACGTGGTTATAATTCTGGATGTTTAAATTGCAGCTTGTCTCTTCGAAAAATAACTTAATCGTGCAGCTTAGTTGTTTATCCCGGGTAGACTACTAGCTACCCAGTAATTTTACATCGATGGGAGAGGCAGAATTGCTATTTTCAATATGATTTAGGTTGAACATGATTAAACTGAAGTTGCACATGACTTCCAATCAGGTTTGTTTGTCTTACATTATGAATTCTACAGGAAATTACTGACAAGTGAAGATGCCAGACTTTTGTGCAGCCTACGGATGCGTTAATCTGCAAACTCTCGAAACGAGAACCCGTGGGATCACCTTTCAGCTGTAGGATATTACAATATTATGACTTTTATTTTTAGGATAATCGTTAGTTACTTAGTGGAAGTATATACAATACAGGTCCTGTTACACAGGAACAGCGGGGCTGGTATGACATAATAGTATTGCTAGATTGTTGTTGACAAGGCTTTTTAGAATACGTTTGTTAACACAATCACTGAATGGAATTTTGGACATCTTGTTATTGTTTTTAGTGTGGTTAATCTTAAAAACTGATTGAAAATGTTGACAATTAATATATCTGGGTGCATTTCTCACTTTTTTAAGGTTTCTCAAAGCATATTGTAAATATTTATCTGCAAACCTATAGGCATTATTAGGGATGCAAACAATTAATCGATTATCGATTAATTGTCGATAAGAGATTACTCGATTAAAATAAATTACTTGCAATTAATCGCATTTTAACCCGTAATTCCCCAACCGTCCACGTGAGGGCGCACTTGACGCCAGACGTACTTGACGCACACGCGGGAACACAAGCGGGAACACAAGCAAAGCAGGGCCGTGTTCCAATACCCGTACTTCCATGAATATACTTAAAGGAAGTATACTATCCGCACTGGCTACTACGTACATTTTTCAGATGCGAGTGCTGTTCCAAATCGAGTACTCCGTGGTGCACTAACCGGAAATTACGATCACGACTGCCGCCGTGGCTCCTCCCCCGCAATAAACATCCCGCTTTGAACGGTGAACTCTTTACGCCTAGCAGCTATAAAAAGCTATAAAAACTATAAAAACTACAAAATGACTATATTAATGCAGGCTATGTGGAAAATGCGCCGACTTTGGCTCAGCCTGGCTCCGCCTCTTCTGCTACGTAGCTAAGAAGGCTGCCGTTGAGTACGGGGAGTGTCCTTCGATCCACACTTCACGATTAGCCCGTTTTGAGTACGGCATCCGGGTCCTTGAAGTATACTTCTTTTCGCCGGATCTGAATTGGAGTACTGCGTACTCAAATTTTGGCTAGTAAGTACGGACAGTACGGGTATTGGAACACGGCAGGACGGAGTGCAGTATGGAGCCACTTTAAGTTGGTTAATGACGACAAAGACGCCAAATGCACAATATGTGGAAGTATTCTAAAGTACAACAACTAAACGACTTTGTTGAATTACCACCTAAATGTGTCACATTCAGAAGGAAATTCAGCTTCTCAGAAGAATTGCCGCTTATCAATTAATCGATCATCGATCGATAAGATGAAACAACTATCGATTAATGAATTACTCGATAATTTGCATCCCAAGGCATTATGCCTTCAGTGTGCATATTATATATAGTTCTCTCAGTGATGTTGATTTTGTGACATCACTGAGATAGTGATGAGGTTTTCAATGTAGTGAGTCCCCGGGACCCACAGGTGGCGAGTTGGGTGGGTCCCTGAGAAATTCACTGGGTCCCGACTCCCCAGTTTAAAAAATGTTTTTCTTTTTTATTATTATTCTATTTCTTAAATTAAATTAATAGTGTTAAACTCCTTGATGGTGTTATGATATGGTTAGAGCTGGAGTACTCAACCGTTCATGTTTAACACTAGAAACACCGGGCCATTTTTACTTACTCCTAGCGCCACAAGAGGGGTCAAATGACCCCTAAGTCATTTTAATGAGAGGCTGTGCATTTGCACATAATGATCACTAGGTGGCGCCAATGAGCTATTACCGCGCGAGCGCCACATTTGTGTGTGTGTGTGTGTGTGTGTGTGTGTGTGTGTGTGTGTGTGTGTGTGTGTGTGTGTGTCACAAGCCTAGTCCTCACGATTTTGTCATAAATGTACATATATTCAATCAGAAGGATTGCAAAAAAATCCTGTTTGATTTGCTCATTCGACACGAATGAGCACAGCATCGAGCAGTGGAAACGTGGGTTTATTTACTATGAAGTTCGTATTTTTAATTGTTGAAATGAAATCAGCGGTGACGAGCTAGTTGTTTTGGTAGCGGCTAAATTAGCATGTCGCGATACTTTGTACAGGGGATCACGTCTGCGCCTAGTAGATGCGCAGAGGGTTGAAACAGCGCTTGTCCGATCTGCTCACAAGAAGGTTTCTTTGGCCAGTTACTGTGATTAAACACGAGTTGTTTAATGTTCACAATGTATCGTTTTTCATGGGGAAAATGAGATGCGTCCCCGGGACGCATGGATAGTGAGTTTAGTGCGTCCTTTCAGATTTTAATGCGTCAGGGACGCAGGACGCGTACCTAGCAACATCACTGTTCTCTGCAAACCTATGGTGGCATCATGCCTTCAGTGTGTCTTGAACAGCCACAAAGGTTGCACATATTATAATCATATTTTATCGTATTTGTCTAAATGCATACTTGACTGTAGATAGATTTGAGTGAAGTTACCAACACAATATATTGCCGAGTTTTAGTAGCCCATGTATTGATTTAACATAAATAACATGAATACCTTGTGCAATGTGCATGTGTGTATTTCTTGCACCTATCTGTTCTGTTTAATGTTCATTTCATATGAAAACACATGGTTATATATAATTACATAAATACATCTCTGTACAGGGTGGGGATTTCAACATGCAGCCTTTCTTGATGTATATTTGTAAAGGGAAATCTTGTACCTATTTTAGAACATTATTCTATTTTTCTTAGAACCTAACAATTATTCATAAGTATGTACTGTCATACCTACATCTCCGACGTTCATAACAAACCAAACCGTTTGAAAATTGAGCAAGTTATGGTTATTTAAAAAGTACATGAATCACTACCAACAGAATGTTATTGGTGAGCAGCTTACTGTGGTAAGATGGCCGCCAGTGGTGACGTTCGACTCCATTGGCCAGCACCGCGGACGAGGCATCAGGTTAATATACATATCTATAGGCTGAATCCAAATACTTGGTACATACTATTTCCTTTCAGTGTCTACTACTTGACCGTACTACACCTGACTGTGTAGTACGGTCTACGGCTATGCGTAGAACGCCTCAGAACACCGCCGAAACTCCACCGGATGTTTGGAGATTACGTATCTCCCCTCAGATGCCGGCAAAATTACCTTGATAAGTTAACTGTTTTCCGTCTTGTCATCGTTGCTATTACATTTAAAATGTCAATTTTTACTTATTTACTTACTTTAATTTTTTAATATTTTTAATGTCTATTTTTTCCGCCGCTTTCTACGACGTCTTTCTGGTGGTGTCGTGTCGGGTCAGCCATCTCTTCTTCGTTAGTTACCAGACTCCGGTTGCATTGTGGGATAGCAGTGAACTCCGTTGTTTACTGTGGCGGTAGTACGCATTCGGAAACGTTCTCCGTACTACACAATGCGTACTGAGCATTCGGACGCGCTATATTTGTGGCGTACTACAAAATGCATACTATATAGCAGTCAAGTATGAGTATTCGGATGCGTTTACCATAGATATATATCTATATATATCTATAGATATATATCTATAGATATATATCTATAGATATATATCTATGGTGTTTACCTATGGTGTTTACCATCCTCACTTCCGGGCTTCACTGATTCGCTAGTGAAGCTGCTGGCCCTCCACCAATCAGAATGGTAAAAGAATGACCGACTCGAATGGCCGATTACACGTGTTGAATCGGTTGAAATGAACGCCAACGTGGCAGATTTGAGCGACCACATCAAATAGACTCATGTCACCGACGCCGATGTGGGCTTGCCTTTCTAATTGCAGTAGAGATAACCTTCTATTTCTCTACACAAAAAAGGGTCAAAACGCACGCTTCGCGCAAAATAATGAACGAATGATAATGTATTGAGGTTTTACCTTCATCCGGTTGTTCCAATTGTCGTTCAGTCCTTTATAAAAAAGAAAATAGGTCCGATAGTCAATCAAAATCCAGACTACAAATTAGTGACGTTAACGATTGAACCCAAATATCAGTAGTACTTCCTAGGACCTCGACCGCACCGTGCAACACACCTGTTCTGTTGTAGAGCACTCCCCGAGCCGACGGCTCCATGGGGCGTCATTCCTTTTGATTGGACCACAGGAAAGTAGGCGTGTCTTCCTTGTGCGTCCGTTACGTCCAGGGCTTCCTCCAATATGCCTCGTAGGCCTTCGGCAATACAGCCAAAGCTTGGCATTTCAACCTTACACCATCGAATGAGAAAATATACAGGACTGGAGAATTTTATTTTGGCATTTCAAAAATGTTCTGTGTAGTTTATGATAGTTTCAGACAGTTATGGGGAATCATAAAGAATATGGTGTTGTTTCACCCAGTATGCTCATTTCACACAGGGATGAATATTTTTTTTAACGGAGTAGGCCGTAGATGACAAGGACTATCCTACTGCGCCAAGCATATGCAATTACCTTTCTATGTGAGCTGAATTTTAATCAGTATTGCTGATTATTAATTGTCATACATCGCTTTGATGCAGAATGGACCAGGATTGTCTAGGGTAGCCCAGAGGTTCTGGGTTCGATCCCAGCATGTCTGTGGTCTACCTGCCTGTGGTCTAACTGTCTGTGGTATCCTGTATGTGGTACCTGTCTGTGGTACCTGTTCGTGGTCTAACTGTCAAGGCATCCTTGAGCAAGAAGCCCCTAGCTCGTAAGAGGACGATATCATGAAAATTGTGAGGTAGAGAAGCATCTTTTTCAAGCTGATGTTAGACAATCGTCTATATGGGAGGAATGGTTTCCTAGGAGAAGACTTCCTACTATAATGGCTGAATAATGGATCCATGCTCAGGCAAGTGATGGATGGGTGCTACTGGTCTGGTGTCTATATTTAGACCATCTCTCCGTGTGTACGATAAGAGCTGAAACTGATACATGATGATTCGCACAGATAGCCCCGACTCGGCGGGCTCGTGCAGGGATCCTCAAACAACCACAAACCGTTTGTGTGCACAAAACCCCGGCGGATATGTTCGCTGTCTCGTGTTTGTGCCAAACTAGAGGCTCAGGCATCAGATTTCTGTACGACTAAATGTTTGTTATTCACCGGGGAAACGTCCACATAGAGGGGCTGCTCTCGGGCTTTCTTTACGTCGCGCAGGTCGATGGCTCACATCCCGGGGGTTGTGTTGCAGACAGGAATGTCGGCGGCTGCTGGGGCACCCCGATGGTACACCGGGTAGAGCGCATAGCGTGCAGGTCCTGAACGCAGCGACCCGGGTTTGATTCCTGCCCTGTGGTACCTCTGCTGCATGTCCTCCTCTCTATCTCCCTCTACAATAAAATGCCATCAAATAAATCTTAAAATGAATGTTGGCGGCAGTTTTGTTTGCCTCTTCGGTAGGTTTAATCTCTGACTTCTGTGTGAGTTCGCAGTGTGTACATTCTCAGAGCGGAATGGGATGCAGTGGATGATAGTGAGGGTTACCAACTAACCAATATGGCGTCTGTATGAATAGAGACTATGGCTCCTCCTGGTCTCCAGCCTATACGGATACCAGTTTTTTTGCTGCACCCTCGTGGATAGGGCCTGTGTCTATCAGTTGAAAAGGAACTGCGTTCAATCCTCAATGTCCCCAAACTAACTAGCAAGATTTCTACCCCCTACCTTTTCCTTAACGACCTGTATCTGAGTAAACTGTCTAACCCCTACCTGCTCCTTAGTGACCTGTACCAGAGTAGACTGTGTAACCCCTACCTGCTCCTTAATGACCTGCATCTGAGTTTACTGTCTCTTACCCCTACCTGCTCCTTAGTGACCTGTATTAGAGTAGACTGTCCAACCCCTACCTGCTCCTAGTGACCTGTATCAGAGTAGACTGTGTAACCCCTACCTGCTCCTAGTGACCTGTATCAGAGTAGACTGTGTAACCCCTACCTGCTCCGAGTGACCTGTATCAGAGTAGACTGTGTAACCCCTACCTGCTCCTAGTGACCTGTATTAGAGTAGACTGTCCAACCCCTACCTGCTCCTAGTGACCTGTATCAGAGTAGACTGTGTAACCCCTACCTGCTCCTAGTGACCTGTATCAGAGTAGACTGTGTAACCCCTACCTGCTCCGAGTGACCTGTATCAGAGTAGACTGTGTAACCCCTACCTGCTCCTAGTGACCTGTATCAGAGTAGACTGTCCAATCCCTACCTGCTCCTTAGTGACCTGTATCAGAGTAGACTGTCCAACCCCTACCTGCTCCTTAATGACCTGCATCTGAGTTTACTGTCTCTTACCCCTACCTGCTCCTTAGTGACCTGTATTAGAGTAGACTGTCCAACCCCTACCTGCTCCTAGTGACCTGTATCAGAGTAGACTGTGTAACCCCTACCTGCTCCGAGTGACCTGCATCAGAGTAGACTGTGTAACCCCTACCTGCTCCTAGTGACCTGTATCAGAGTAGACTGTCCAATCCCTACCTGCTCCTAGTGAGCTATATTTGAGTTAACAGTCTAACCCCTACCTGCTCCTAGTGACCTGTATCAGAGTAGACTGTCTAACCCCTACCTGCTCCTAGTGACCTGTATCAGAGTAGACTGTCTAACCCCTACCCGCTCCTCAATGACCCCTCATAGAGCTATCTGTCAGAGTGTGGCCCTGTAGACGCCTCCCCAGGGGCCTACTGCTCCAGGGGCCTTCGGCTCTAGGGGCCTGCTACTCCAGGGGCCCAGTTCTCCAGGGGCCGGCCGCTCTAGGGGCCGGCCGCCCCAGGGGCCCTCTGCCCTAGTCCCCGGGACCCACACACCATGAACCAGCCAGCGTTGGCCCCGCCGTGTCTTTTGAAAAAGCCCATTGAAGTTTTATTTAGTTTCAGTCACTACAGAAGTCATTTGGTGCAACACATGCCACATGTAGAAAATAACAGAACAGAAACACACTCACTTTGTGGTTGGATTTGTCATATAAACATCGACCAGACGAGAAGGTGTTGACATGGCGGTGGGATTGGACTGGATCAATTATAGAGACGGTACCCATGGGGGGATTTGAGGGGGTGTTGGTCTCAATAAAATATTTTCTACCGTAAATCATTCAGCATATCCCATTACCGTATAGGAACGAACGCCTAGCTAGACACCCAGTCCTTGCTTGCATAGCCTACAATCGGTATGGGGGGGGCTGTTGAAAGTGTTGAAATGAGGAGAGCTAGCGCAGCTAACGTTAGCAGTAGCCTACGTCGCCACGGCGGCCATGTTTAAAGTAGGGAAAGTCCTCCTTCCTCCAAGAGTCTGCACCACTGATAATCTCTGAAAAGACCTAACGGATTATAAAATGAGACAATCAATAAAAAGTTAATCTCGTTATAAAGTTATTTTTTTATTCTTATTAATATTATAACTATAGGTATCGGAATGCAGTGTGTCCAGTAAACATACTTTGAAACAGGCTTTGAACTTTCGTCGCCTCTCCCCCCACTTGTGGAGAACGTGCTCGCGTAGCTTCGAGGTTCAAAGCCCTAAAGATTGTAAATCGTTTTTGTAGTGCTCTTTTTGTATATTTTATTTCTGTAAACATAGTGATATGTCCTCTGTAAAGTTACTAGAGTTGAAATCATGTGACGGTGGCTGCGGCGGTGGTGGGGGAGAGGGGAGATATTCCAACGACGTTCAGGTTGTAAATGCGGGTAATGCGTAATGTGTCTAATGATGTTAGACGCCATTTTGTCTCTCGTCGCTGTTCGACGGCGGACGGCGTCGACCACAACATGGACGCCGCGGTTTATCGCTTAGTCACCGACGCAAATCATAACTGAATCCAAGCCAAGGGGTGGGAACCAAACACACAATGTGACTCCTCCGTTGTCCTTCAAAGTAAAACACAAACCATGAAGAGAAAAGCAACAACTCAAGAGGCACAGGTGCGTGTGCGATGGGGTGAGAAGGGGACCATCGTCCGGTATCAGGTGACGTAATGTACTTATTTACCACACACTGTACATCCCATGCAACAATACTAAACAAATTCTGTAGGGACACTCGTTTTTATACCCACCTAAGGATGCAAAAGGTAAGAGATTATATATATTCATATATATATATATATATATATTATCAATATTTTTCTGACACATAATAACTGCATGCAAAGAACTGACACTCCCCAATGTGTGTGTGTTTGTTTGTGTGTGTGTGTGTGTGTGTGTGTGTGTGTGTGTATGTATGTGTGTGTGCGTGTGTGTGTGTATGTGTGTGTGTGTGTGTGTGTGTGTGTGTGTATGTATGTGTGTATGTGTGTGTGTGTGTGTGTGTGTGTGTGTTGTGATCCTCCCGTCCGAGGTCTGAACAGTAGACAGTTACAATTATCATAGGAGTTATTGTCTTGGTACTATTTATATAAAGCATACATTAGCTTCAGCAGTGACCACCGGCTGGTTTGAAGGCGGAGCGTTGGGGTGGGTGGTGCGTTGGGGTGGGTGGGGTGTGATGGAGGTGTCCTAGATATACGTCGGGGGACATAATTCATAAATGCAGTGCTCCACTGATTTACAAGCTACGAGGTGAAGGGGGGGATGTATAGGTGCGTGTGTGTGTGTGTGTGTGTGTGTGTGTGTGTGTGTGTGTACGTATGATATCGTTGAGCTATAAGAGAGATGATTCAGCCTTTTACATTCTCATGCATACGACCACAAGAAGCGAGTCCATTGAAAAAATAGTCCAAGCATTATTTTTTTTTTGTCGTTTTTTTGTTCGTTATTTTCCTGTGGAAATGGCAGAGAATCTAACATCAAATCGTGAGCTGCTGCTGCTGCTGCTGCTGCTGTCCGGAGAGAGTGAGAGTGAGAGTGAAAGAGAGTGTGAGTGTGAGTGCGTACGTGTGAGTGCTTGTTTGTGTGCTTGTATGTGTGTGTGTGTGTGTGTGTGTGTGTGTGTGTGTGTGTGTATGTGTGTGTGTGTGTTTGTGTGTGTGCGTGCGAGAGGAAACAGACTGGACACGGTGGACGGGGGCGTTTTGATGGGGGCGGGGCGGGGGTGTGTGGTGGGGGGGGGGGGGGGGGGGGGCGCGCTCACTTCTGCATGTCGCACTGCAGGAGCAGAACGATGGAGGGGTCGCTCTTGGCCGCCTCCTTAAACTCGTCCAAAGAGATCTGGTCGTCGTTGTTCTTGTCCATCTTGGAGAAGATGCGGTCCACGCGCTGCTCCGGCGTCAGGCCGTCCTCGTTCATCTTCATCATGATCACCGTTCCCACCATCTTGTAGATGGCCTGCGGGGGACATCGTGGGAGGCAATGAGAGAGACTCACTCACAGGACGCTGGCCGTCGGCGGGGACCGTGCCGTGTGTGCGTGCGCTACATGCAGGCCGGTCATGCCAGCTTGGAATCCTGTGTGTTCTAAGAACGGTTCTTTATTATAGGATGTAGTAGGATTGGGATCGATGCACACTCAAAACCCACCTCCTTAAGATCGCTTTCACCACATCGGCTCCTTCCCTTCCCTCCCCTGCTTGCCTTTTTATCGTTTGACTTATATATGTTCTTATTAAATATTAAAAATGCAAATGATTTTGGGTTCACCCTGTAAACCGGCTTTGATCATTTAAAAAAGCGCTATATAAATCAATTGTATATTATTATTGCTCTTGATGAATAAACGCACCGAGGATGATTCATTTTGTATCAAACAGGCCAATAAATCATTCATATGTGTGTTACATCCTACGTCACCTCAAAAGTGTCGTCATTTAGCTTATTAGTTGTTTATTAGTCCCTCTTCACTGTCTCTCCTCACTGTCTCTCAACTGTCTCTCCTCACTATCTCTCAACTGTCTCTCCTCACTGTCTCCTTCTCACTTTCTCTCCTCACTGTCTCTCCTAACTGTCCCTCCTCCTCCTCCTCCTCACTGTCTCTCCTCACTGTCTCTCCTAACTGTCCCTCCTCCTCCTCCTCCTCACTGTCTCTCCTCACTGTCTCTCCTCACTGTCTCTCCTCACTGTCTCCTCCTCACTGTCTCCTCCTCACTGTCTCTCCTCACTGTCTCCTCCTCACTGTCTCTCCTCACTGTCTCTCCTCACTGTCTCCTCCTCACTGTCTCCTCCTCACTGTCTCTCCTCACTGTCTCCTCCTCACTGTCTCCTCCTCACTGTCTTTCCTCCCTGTCTCCTCCTCACTGTCTCTCCTCACTGTCTCCTCCTCACTGTCTCCTCCTCACTGTCTCTCCTCACTGTCTCCTCCTCACTGTCTCTCCTCACTGTCTCTCCTCACTGTCTCCTCCTCACCGTCTCCTCCTCATCGTCCCTCCTCCCCTCCTAACTGTCCCCTTCTCTCCTCCTCACTGTCTCTCCTCACTGTCTCTCCTCACTGTCTCTCCTCACTGTCTCCTCCTCACTGTCTCCTCCTCACTGTCTCTCCTCACTGTCTCTCCTCAATGTCCCTCCTCACTGTCTCTCCTCACTGTCCCTCCTCCCCTCCTCACTGTCTCCTTCTCTCTTCACTGTCCCTCCTCACTGTCCCTCCTCCTCTCCTCGCTGTCTCCTACCCTCCTCACTGTCCCCTTCTCTCCTCACTGTCCCTCCTACCCTCCTCACTGTCCCCTTCTCTCCTAACTGCCCCTCCGGGACACAGAGGTCCCTCGCAGACCTTTATTTTGAAGTAAGGGAAGAACTAGGGGAACGGGGACGGAGATGTGGTTGGCCAGTTCGCTCTCTCTCGCTCTCTCGCTAACCCTACACTCAGGAGACAACGTCAGAATAAAAGTCTTGATCCTTGAGAGGGCCGTTAGTGGTAAAGTTACCTCGATGATCTCCAGCATCTCCACCCGGGTGATCTTGCCGTCCCCGTCCAGGTCGTACATGTTGAAGGCCCAGTTGAGCTTCTGCTCGAAGCTGCCCCGGGACGTGATGGACAGGGCGCAGATGAACTCTCGGAAGTCGATGGTGCCGTCGCTGTTCTTGTCGAAGGTCCTGAAGGCGTGTTGGGCAAATTTGGAGGCGTCGCCGTACGGGAAGAACTAGGGAACGAGGGAGGGAGGAGGAAGAGAGAGAAGGTTGGCCGCTTGGCTCTCGATTCGAAAGGTGTGGGGTTGCCCCTACAGCAAGGACACGACTTCAAAATAAAAGTCCAGATTCTTCAGATGGCTGTTAGTTGCTGGCTATAGGAGTGATGACCTTTCAGTTCACCGACATACTTTTAAGTCGCTTTGGATAAAAGCGTCTGCTAAATGTCCTAATTGTAAATGTAAATGAAAGACCTCTATTTCAGGGATGTTTTGATTAAAAGGGAAAATATATGAAATATAAAAAAAATGGTGATTTAGTTTTCTCTGCAGTAGAGCTCCTTTACAGACCAATAATTAATAAAACCACAAGGGACCCGATCCAACGGCAGGTTATGCAATAATCAGCCACTGCAACACACCTATTTGGCCAGAGGGGGCGCTGTTTCCTAGAGTTTTCCTCGTAAACGTTCGGTCACTCTTTAATGCACGCACACACGCACACACACACACACACACACATACATACACACACACACACACACACACAAACAAACACGAATACACAAACCACACACACACGAATACACACACACACACACACACACACACACACACACACACACACACACACACACACACACACACACACACACACACACACACACACACACACACACACACCTTGACGTAGAGCTGCTGGAACTCGTCCAGGTTGAGGCGGCCGCTGGGGCAGTCCTTCAGAAAGCCTTTGTACCACTGCTTCAGCTCGTGCTCGTTGAACTCCGTGTTCTTCACCAGGTCCTCCATGACCTCCGGGGTCAGCTTGCTGTTCTGTTTGCCCATGGTGCTCCTCCTATGGCAGGTAGGGGGGGGGGGGGGGGGAGGACACAGGGGATGAGGCGCGTGGATGAGGCCCACCGAGGCCCCCGTGTTATCAGCGGGGACGGGTGCCGGCGGAGGTCTGTGTCAGTGCTCATGACGCGCCCCGCCTGTTTTGGATCTCTACGGCTCTGCTGGGGCCAGACCCTGAACCGGTGACACACTTACACGCACACGCACACACCAACGCATGCAGATACTCGCGCACACACACACACACACACGCCAAGGGACACGCACACACAGACATGCCTGCCTGCACGCACCACACAAACACGCACACAACACACACACACACACATGTGCTTTGGCACATGCATGTAGGCATGCATGCACGCACACATAACACACACACGCATGCTTTGGCACACGCTTGCAGGCACACAAACAACACACACACAGACACACACATGCGTAGGCACATGGCACATATGCGCAGGCATGCACGCACACACAAACGCATGGACACTCAACATACACACACACACACGCACACGTAGGCCCCCTCGCTCAGGCATACACACACTCAAAAACGCACGCACAGTCAACCATGCACACACACACCCACACACACAAAAACGCATAGACACACAACATACACACACACGCACACGTAGGCCCCCTCGCTCAGGCATACACACACTCAAAAACGCATGCACAGTCAACCATGCACACACACACAAACACACACACACACACACACACACACACACACACACACACACACACACACACACACACACACACACACACACACACACACACACACACACACACACACACACACACACACGCTGGAGCGAGGCCATCAGCGTTGTCGTGCAGAAGCCGTCAGAGGTCAGAGGTTTCGATCAGTCCTATCTGGTTTCCATGGCCAGCCTCTGTCCCGTAAACCTCTCTCCGTAGTGACAACAACCGCCCTGCCCCGCCACTGTGCTACACAACGCAGCCGGGCCGCCTCACACGGGGGAGGGGATCAATACGGCTGATGAACGGGGGGTGAGAGGGTGAGAGGGTGAGAGGGTGAACATTGACGTCCCGGGCTTGAGGGGGCCGCCCCAGATGGATTCATTGTTTGGCCACAAAAAGACGAATCGAAACCACACACAGGCCGACACGGACACCGACGTAGAGGCCGAGATGAGTGGGTTGTTGTTATGTTTCGTTAACACCGACCACACGCACACGCACGCACACACACACGCACACACGCACACACACACACACACCTCTATAAGCATCCCGGCTCCTTGTCCAGTGCGGGATGGCACCCAGCAGCCCCCCTTCACGGTGGACGCTTGCACGCTTGCGGCGAGCGACAGAACACGGTTTCCCGGTGTGTGTTGTCCGCGGTGCATAATGCATCAAAATGAGACCCCCAACAGGGCCGGGCGAACCCCTCATGCTGGTGGGGTTTTTTTTTAAGACGGAGAGAACGTCTAGGGGGACCGGAGAAGACATGATGAGGCAATGGTCTGAGGGGTGTGCGCAGCAGAACAGAGCTGCTGAGACCAGACGCCTCGACTACACTGCATTGGTTTGGGGCCTTTTGGGTGAAAAAACTGCACAGAAACGCGTGATGCTGCGTCCAAAATCAGCGCAACGCACAGCCTGCCTCCTGCTGCCCCTGTGAACACCCGGGACACATGTTGTGCGTTTATAACCCGGCCAGAGTAACGATTAGCAGCCTATTGCCCTCATTAGGGAATGGATGCAGCTGCTCCTGTCCACCAGAGTCTGCGTTGGATGACCTTGAGGACAAATGTTTAGCAGGAAGATTATAAAAACAAAGCGCTCACCTGCCGAGAGGAACAGCCATTAACGAACTGTCTCGGCAGAGAGGCTTATGCTTTGGGCAGGGTGTTTGGCTCTTGGTCGTTCATATCGTCGTAATAGCCTACCGTACGCGCCAAGGCGATGACGGATTGATCAAATATTCTGTCAAATAGAAATCGTAGCTATTTATTTTTGGACGCTGTGTGAAATGACATGTTGGGGGGTGCCACCGAAGCCCCCCGTCTCGGTGGACGCTATACTGCATTCCGATGGAAACGACGCAGTGAGACGTTTTTTTTTTACGCTATTAGACCCTCTCACCCTGTTCCCAGTTACATCTTTCCAAGCGCAATGGGGGAAAAAACGCGTCAAAATGCGTTGCCATTTGGCCTATTTTTTTTTCAAACACCAAACCGTTCCATCTGTAGCACCCCCACGTCGCGGTGGAAAACCACCCAAAAGACGTCCCAGCGTATGATTTCGACGGCGTATTGTCACGTCTCTGTAACATCCCTCCTGGTTATTGCGTAAAAATGAAATGTTTTCGTGTTAAGGGATGCGCAGGTACCCGGCTATCCTCCAGATAGCATGCCAACCCTCACCACTGTCGTTTATTCCCAGACAACGTTATACAACCTGATGGGCTACATTAACGCCAGCCGTCTGAATGCGGATTTTTAACATTTTCCCAAACGGGTTGCATTCCGTTGCGTCCATAATAGATGAGGACTCACCTTAGGATGGATCTAGTGGTTCTAAGGACTCACCTTAGGATGGATCCAGTGATTCTATGGCTGCAAATCGGCGCTCGCTCGTGCGGTAGTACGATGCCCCCCTCTCCTCGATCAACGCGACGGTCTAAATGGGATTAGATTATTATTATTCGGACACACTTGGCTTTCTTTAATCCCGAAAAAAAAAACGGGCTGGAATTCGGAAGACGACACTATGGGCCGATGATGCAGGAGACAGCAGCCGGGACCGATCCCACGCGAGTCTTGGGTTGTTGCGCGATGCGAATTGAGGCGCTCGGCGTCACCCGCGTGCATCAGAGGAGGCTGCGCTCCTCTTCCTCCCGTTCTGCGTGCAGTGCCTCTGCTCGTCACGAGGGATGCAGGGAGCCCAACTCTTGTCTCTGAAACCCAAAACTGTTTGATTACGACGAACACCAAAGGACTGCGCTTATGTAGGATTGGCCCGTGTGTGCCCAAGAACCGGGTGTGACCAGGCTTCGTTTTTTTTTTTTTTATTGGTTATGTCTCTGAATTCGATGAGTTCAAACCGACGCAGAAGACATATAGGACTGGTTCGGCACGGGTTCTCATGGCGTGGCACCGAAAATATGGCATTTTCCGTGATGGTTAATGGACCTTTTGGCTCAATAAGAGACATACGTCACGTGTTTTTTCCGCCTCATTTATTTGACCCAGTTATGGTTGTGCCAGGGACTAGCATACTGTTTTAAGAATCAATATGGATCGATAAAGAACCGAGGTCCGTCAGATCCCTTCTCGTCAAACACTAGTACCATCCAATACATTATCTTTACCTGCCTCTCACGACCAGAATGAGTCTACACAAGGGCCTTTATAAAGCTGCAACTTGAAACCAATTCATGATTTAAGGAAATATCTTGTCCGTGGCACAATAATGAATGATGACTGGATTTGGTTAATTGAATACACACATACAGTACAGTGGATTTTATTTACATCTCACAAACACAAAAGCATACAGTTTAGATACAGCGATAACTTTAGCACCAGTAGAGCTATCGGATTCTTGATGTTTTTTCAAAATAAAAGACCTAAGCTTGATCTCACTATATAGGCCTGGCTAACATTGACTTTAATACAGCAGCATTCACTTACAAAGGTCAGTGGATTACAAAAGGATGTATGGTGCTGTACGCCGGAAACGTTATGCATAAGCAGTGAAGGACATCTGTATTGGCCATTTGTGTTTTTTCTCGGTGTAAAATCGGTGTTGCTGGGGCCTCTGTGGGCCTGCATCTCAGTTGAAACACTGATGCCTGTTAAAAACCTAAAAAAAGACACGTAACCAAAACCATTAGATGGGCTGGTGGAGTAGCCGATACACAAAGAGGCTATCATAAAAAGGACGTTGCATATTGACCATATACATAATGACACAATTGCATCTCAATGCATTCCCCCCCCCCCCCCCCATCAAGAGAGACTCTGACCCTCTATGTAGTATATGTACACACTATCTGTACGTTCTGATCTTAGATTATATTGTTTTATGTTTGAAATGATAGTCAAACTAATTAGAATACATTTAAAAAATGCACCATTCACTTTTTTTGTTTCAGATTTTTTACAATAAATAGTAATGTGAGGAAATAAGTCAGTATAAAAAATGAAACAATCCTAAAGTCTCTTATAGGTCGGTTAACTTTATGCCTTTATACTGTTTTTGAATCATAATAAGATAAATAGATAAATTAACACGCTGGGCCATTCAGTCCAACATGAGTCAAATAAACTCCTTTGTGATTCCACAGCTGATGCATCTTTGTTAACGCGTGTATACATATCTATATCTATATATGCATATAGATACATGGATGGTTGTACTGTATGCACTGCTGCATAACGTGTGCGGAACAAACCACAGCATAACACCAGTGTTGAGGTGGAGGCTCCACCCTGATGGCGGTGGACGTTCTCCTCCACCCTTGCCCCGGTCGTCCTCTCCGCCCTTGCCCCGGTGGCCCTCTCCGCCCCTCGTGTCCGTGGCCGCTGATTGCTCCTGCGTACTGACAACACTTCAATCAAACCCCGGCGTGCCGAAAAGAATACAAAAAGATTGAAAAAAAGATGGTCTAAAAAAACGACAGTGACCAGGGAAACTCGACGGTGGGCGATTACGTGACCATGCAGATCGGGACAGGGACAGGGACGGGGACGGGGGACGGGGGGTTGGGGCGTGGCAAGGTCGTGGCAGGGGGCGTGGCACCTCTAGAGCTTGGTCTGCTTTAGTTTGTCGATGTGGTAGCACAGTTTGAGGGCGGGGCCCAGCTTCAGACCCAGGTACTTCATGATCATGTCGCTCTTCAGCAGGAGCAGGGCGTTCCCGTCGATCTCCTGGGGAGAGGAGGCGGAGGGGGGAGACACACAGCAGGAGGGGGAGGAGGAGGAGGAGGAGGGGGGAGACACACAGCAGGAGGAGGAGGAGGAGGGGGGAGACACAGGCATGAGGAGGAGGAGGAGGAGGGGGGGGAAACAGGCATGAGAAGGAGGAGGAGGAGGGAGGAGACACACAGCATGAGGAGGAGAAGGAGGGGGAAGACACAGTCATGACGAGGAGGGAGGAGACACAGCAAGAGGAGGAGGAGGGGGGAGACACAGCATGAGGAGGAGGAGGAGGAGGAGGGAGGAGACACAGTCATGACGAGGAGGGAGGAGACACAGGCATGAGGAGGGAGGAAAAACAAGCAGGAGGAGGAGGAGGGGGGGGGGAGACACAGGCATGAGGAGGGGGAGACACACGCATCAGATGTCAGAACAATCAACTTCACTGCGTGTTGAATAAACAGAAACCAGTGAGAGATCAGTGTCCCTACATCATGAGTTGTTATGGTGAGACCTTCCTGTCCATCGCTAATGAACGTCGCACCCACACGGCCAGGGTTCCTCACATCCCGCCCCCTTAATTGTTTTCGGAATCCTGCCCACTTACTCCCGGCGATGTCTCCGTCTCGACTATGTTTTGGGATTGTTTGCTTCGATCGTCAATTGATTTCCCCCCCCCCCCCACCGATCTGCTAGTAAAGGGCTCGTTCCACGCATAAGGGTCGACGAGAGGTTTCTGTTGGTCGCTATACATTGGTTGCATGGTGGGGGGTCTGGGGTTCAACTCCCACTGTAGGGTTAGAGTACAGTAACCGTGACGACGACGGGGTAGGCGTACGTGTTTCCTGAAGAGGTCCGCGTGGGGCCCCAGCGCGTGGGGGTCCGCCTCCCGGATGAACCAGACCACGTCCTCCACGGACCAGGACGACGGGTCCTTCTGGGGCGGGCCCTTAGTGTCCTGGGGCTCCTGGGGCCCCCCGTAGGCTAGAGAGAGAGAGAGAGAGAGAGAGAGAGAGAGAGACAGGGACAGACAGGTGTGTGGGAGGGGGAGAGAGAGAGGTAGAGAGAGACAGACGTGTGTGTGTGTGTGTGTGTGTGTGTGTGTGTGTGTGTGTGTGTGTGTGTGTGTGTGTGTGTGTGTGTGTGTGTGTGTGTGTGTGTGTGTGTGTGTGTGAGAGAGAGAGAGAGGTAGAGAGAGAGTGATTGAATTGATTGTTGGTCTGACAGGAAATGTTTGTTTTGTTATTTATTAGATGAAAGGAAGCTAAGCCTTTCCTTCAGAAATGCAGATTTGACTGAATTAATCCACGATTAACATAACTAATTCATAAATCTCTTTACACATTAATTGTTTGCATTTAAAAACCCTTTGGCAGAGCATGATCGAAGGCATTGTGGAAGCTCTAATCAAGTGAAGTTGAAAAGTGACGTTTTGTGACAGGAATCAGTTTAATGCTTGGATGAATTCCACAATTTTTCAGCTTTTTTATTAGGTCAGAGTCAGAGGGAGAGATTTTAAGTGATTGAGGCGATAAAATATTTTTTCCCAATCATAAATTATGATTTATTTGAAGGCTCCCCAATTGATCTGAAATTCTAACATCTGAGAAGAACTCTGCCTCATTTATAACCTCTCACCTTCCCTGTCCCATCCTGCAGTATCCAGGAACCACAGAACCCTGTGAACCCAAACCTGTCTTGGTCATGTTCAGAAGGCAGGCTCACTCAGTGTTTAGGTGGGCCTCCTATCGTACCGATCTTGTTTTTCCCTTCTTTACGGCACCAACCCACACCATGGTTACACACAATGTGTGTGTGTGTGTGTGTGTGTGTGTGTGTTCAAGCACACCATGGTAAATCCTGTCGTCTTTCTTTTCCGCTTTTATGACAATTATCGGAAAATAGTTACTTTATCTTTAACGCACAAAATCTCCCGTCGATCGTGGCTGAGAATGAGCACATGAAAGGTAAGTATATGAAAGATGAATGAATGAAGGACGAGCACGTTAAAGGTGAGCACATGAAAGGTGATATAACTACTTCTGCGTTTGGTTGCTCTGCTACGGAGTTACTGGGAACCATCACCCCTCCCTGTGCACACATCTCACCTGCCGGCTGGTGTAGAGTATTTTTAGGAACAATGTCCTAAATCGACGTCAATTCACGGGTGTTACGGGCGGTCCTCCCGGAGAACAGAAAGTCTTTGTGAACAACCACCCCCATCTCCCTAAACATCCATGAACTCGAATTCATCAGTCCCTCCAGAAAAACGCGATTATGCGATCGCATAATTCAACGCATAATCAGCCAAAGTCTGCATATTCATGCAGGGGCCGCATTTTTTCAAATATGCTGCACTTTCACCGCATAAATTGCCGATTTCCGCGCAAAATATGCGGGGTTTGCGTGATTTCGTAATCCCTGCATTTTCGTTGCAATAAAGTCACATAAATCTTAGCAGAAAGTTGAAAAATGTTGCGTTTACTTCACACAAGAGCAGCCATTTCCCCCTGTTGCCATGGGAAAGTTATGAAGTGACGTAATTACGTGACGTGAACGTCATCGAAAAGCTGCATTTTTCGCAAGTTCCCGCAATTTTTGCAAGTTCCCGCAATTTCGCCACATTTTTCTGGATGGTCTGATTCATTTGTCCTGTAGAACGTCTTTGCAGTACTGCCGGGGCGGCATGTGGCTCAGGGGGTACAGCGGGTTGGCTGGTAACCGGAAAGTTGCTCGTTCGATCCCAGGCCCCTCCTAGAGGGTCGAGGTGTCCCTGAGCAAGGCACCTCACCTGGCCGTCCCCGGCGAGCTGGCTTGCCGCCCTGCATGGTTTACTCCGCCGTAGGTGTGTGAATGTGTGCATGTGTGAGAATGTTCGGCAATGTTGTAAATCGCTTTGAGTGGCCACTGGTAAGAAAAGCGCCGCATAAATGCAGTCCAAGCAGAGGACAGGTGAGAGGCTCACCTGTCCTCTGCTTCTCCTGGAGGGTGGCGGGTGGGGGTCCTGGAGGATGGAGGGCTGAGTGCGGAAGGTGGAGGGTCTCACCTGTCCGGTTGTTCTCCTGGAAGGAGGAGGGGCTGCTGGCCGACTGCCGCGCGCCGCCGGGGAACTGCTGTGATGGGCCACGGAAGCCGTAGGAGGACTTTGGCGAGTAGGAGGAGCTTATGGAGTTGAAGGCGGAGTCCCCGGGGTCCACAGAGTAGCGCTTGGCCTCGGACTGGTCCATGTGGTACTCATCCGTCATGGAGGTTTCTGCCGGGAGAAAGGCGTGGATGGATGGATGGATGGGTGGATCCATCCTCTCCATCTCTCTATCAATCTATCCATCTGTCTGTTCTCTCTATCCATCTCTCCATCTCTCTCTCCTCCTCTATATCCATCTCTCCATCTCTCTCTCCTCCTCTATCCATCTCTCCATCTCTCCACCTCGAACAATCTCTCTAATCCCTCCATTACTAGCCATCTCTCCATGTCTCTATCCATCTCTCTAACTCTCGATGTCAGTCCCTAGGTCTGGTGGGGGGGGGGGGGGGGGGTGGAGGGCTAGGTAGGTCTCTAGGTCTGAGGGGTTTAGGTCTCTAGCCCGATGGGTGGGCTTTAGGTAGGGCTCTAGGTCCCTAGGTCTGATGGGTGAAGGTCTCTAGGTCTGATGGGTTTAGGTCTCTAGGTCTGATGGGTTTAGGTCTCTAGGTCCCTAGGTCTGATGGGTTTAGGTCTCTAGGTCCCTAGGTCTGATGGGTGAAGGTCTCTAGGTCTCTAGGTCTGATGGGTGAAGGTCTCTAGGTCTCTAGGTCTGATGGGTGAAGGTCTCTAGGTCTCTAGGTCTGATGGGTTCAGGTCTCTAGGTCCCTAGGTCTGATGGGTGAAGGTCTCTAGTGCCGCGTTTCCACTGCAGGGTGCGGAACGGATCGGATCGTAAAGGTGCGGTAGGGAGGGGGCGGTATAGCCCAGCTTAGTTCCGAGGTCGCGTTTCCACTGCCGACAGTACCCTTTGTGGTAGGCCGGATGTCGATCGCCGCGGCAGCTACGTAAACGTCTCCACCTCCTTGTTCGCCCAAGCAAGCGTTTTACGCGACATCTTAATTGTAAAGAATAATACCTCGAGGCTACTGTTTGTTTGTTTTTATCCCCGCGTCACCCGGAAGTGATGATTCTGTCGACCAATCAACGGAGGGGGTGTGTAGCTAGAATTTCCCGGGACCCTTTCAGGCGTCTCGTCTCGTTTTCGGTACCCCAACGGAGGAGTCCCGAGAACGAGGCCGGAACGGGTACGGCAAAGTCCGGGTCACGCCCGCTTTTGGCGGTGGGAACGCGACCCGATCCGCACCTTTGCGATCCGATCCGTTCCGCACCCTGCAGTGGAAACGCGCCATAAATCTCTCGGTCTGATGGGTGAAGGTCTCCAAGTCTCATGGGTGAAGGTCTCTAGGTCCCTAGGTCTGATGGGTGAAGGTCTCTAGGTCCCTAGGTCTGATGGGTGAAGGTCTCTAGGTCTCTAGGCCTGAGGGGTTTAGGTCTCTAGGTCTCTAGGTCTGAGGGGTTTAGGTCTCTCCTCTGGTGGGTGGGCTCTAGGTATTCTCTAGGTCTGGTGGGTGCAAGGCTCTCGGTGCAGCAGGTCTGCGTACCGTCAGAGTGGTAGGACCCCCCACTGTGCGGGCCGATGGGCTGGTCGCTGAACAGGTTCTCGCAGTGCAGGCTGCGGCAGAGCTTCTTCAGGAAGCGCAGCACGTACCCGATGCTGTTGACCACCGGCAGGCTGAGCAGGTGCTGCTTGCCGTCGAACGTGGCTGGGGACCAGAATGAGCACATGAAAGGTGGATACATGGAGGATGAGCACATGAAAGATGAATACATGAAAGATGAATACATGAAAGAAGAGAACATGAAAGATGAGCACATGACAGATGAGCACATAAAAGACGAGCCCATGAAAGATGAGAATACATGAAAGATGAGAACATGAAAGATGAGCACATGAAAGATGAGCACATGAAAGATGACCTCTCCTCTCTCCTCTGAGAAGAGAGGGTAGAGAAGAGAGGGTAGAGAAGAGAGGAGAGAGAAGAGAGGAGAGGGGAGAGAGGGTAGAGGAGAGAGAAGAGAGAAGAGAGAAGAGAGAGTAGAGGAGAGATTAGAGAGGAGAGAGAAGAGAGGAGAGAGAGTAGAGGAGAGAGCAGAGAGGAGAGAGAAGAGAGGAGAGAGAAGAGAGAGTAGAGGAGAGATTAGAGAGGAGAGAGGAGAGAGGAGCAGAGAGATTGTGGAGAGGAGGGAAGAAAGGGGAGAGCGGGGGGAGAGGAGAGGAGAGAGGGGAGGCGAGAGTAGAGCAGAGGGAAGAGAGGAGAGGCGAGATGGGAGATAGGAGAGAGGAAAAAGGAGGTAGTAGAAAAGAGAGAGAGGCGAGGGGAGAGAGCAGAGCGAAGAGGAGGGGATGAGGGAGAGGGAAGAGAAGAGAGGAGAGAGGAGCCGGGATGTCACCTGAGATCTTTTCCCCCCCGTAGCCCTGGGTGAGCAGGGTGAACACGGCCTTCTGCTGGAAGGCGCTGTCGATGCAGCCCTGCACGGCCTGCTGCAGGACCACCGAGGGCCGGTCGGGCCCGAAGTGGTCTGGGAGCTGCTGCACCTTCTTCCTGTCAAGGTTGGGCCCCGTCAGGGCCTGCTTGTTGATGTAGATACACACTGGGAGGGAGGGAGGGAGGGAGGGAGGGGGGGAGAGAGAGAGAGAGAGAGAGAGAGAGAGAGAGAGAGAGAGAGAGAGAGAGAGAGAGAGAGAGAGAGAGAGAGAGAGAGAGAGAGAGAGAGAGAGAGAGAGAGAGAGAGAGAGAGAGAGAGAGAGAGAGAGAGAGAGAGAGAGGTGTAGGGGGGAGAGAGAGGGAGGTACAGATTGAGGAAAGGGGGAGGCAGGGGGCAGAGAGCAAGAGAGATGTAGAGAGGGATAGAAAGAGGTGGGGGGAGGGAGAGAGAGAGAAGAGACAGAGGTAGAGAGAGGTGGGGGGAGGGAGAGAGAGAGAGATTATAAGCGAGAGTCAGAGATAGTGGGGCAGAGGTTTGGGGGACAGTTTGGAGGACGACGGTGAAGAGGAGAGAGTGAAAGAGAGAGAGAAGAAGAAGAGCAAGAGGGTGGAAGAGGGAGACAAAGGGAGAGAGTGAGGGAGGGATAAACCAGGAAGCAGCACGGAGCGTTTCCTTAGATGATTAATGGACGCCATTAGAGGGGATCCGGTTGCAGCCTGGACGTACTGCGGCCTCCAGCCGTCTCTTGGCTTCGGTTGCTCTCCCCCTGCCTCACCTGTGATCACCTGTGGGCGGGGCTTAACGGCGTTCACCTGGAGGTGCGGCCTGTCTGTGTGACAGAGAGGGGAGCGGGGCCTATCTGCGAGACGGAGCAGCTTGCGGCCTACCAGTGATCACCTGGGCGCGAGCTACCTTGAGAGTTAGAAAAAGGCGTGGCCTGATCCGTTTATTTGGGGGTGTGACCTAGCGGTAATCACCTGGGGGTTGGACCTGCCTGATGGACAGAGGGGGGCATGGCTCACCTGGGGGCGCGGCCACACTGAAATCCCTCGAGGGTTTAGGTTGTCTACCTGTGAGGCCGAGAGGGGGCGTGGCTTACCTGTGAGCACCTGGGGGCGTGGCCACACTGTAATCCCTCGAGGGTGTAGTTGTCTACCTGTGAGGCCGAGAGGGGGCGTGGCTTACCTGTGAGCACCTGGGGCGTGGCCGAGTGCGGGACGGTGGCGGCGTCCTGTGGGATGGAGCTCATGTCGGGCTCCGGCGTGCTGCTGGGCGGGGAGATGGCCAGCGGCGTCATCACCATGCGCGGCTTCAGCTGCGTCACCGCGGCAACGCCGACAACGACAAGGACGACAACAGCGGCCATGTTGGTTTGTGCGCGTGTTTGTCGGTTGGGAGAGAGCGTACACCGACAGCTGGTAACGGGTCGATAACGGCCCCGAAACCTAATGGCTGTCATTAGTAGAGCTCGTTTTCGACTCCACGCTACAGATAATGAGGTCCCCCCCCCCCCCCCCCCCCCACGTTGATAAGTAAAGTCGTTACATTAACAGCCTCTCGTCTGGAGGCTGCTCCGTAACGACCAGGCGCGGTGTGAACTGAGAGGACGACCGCATGAGCCAACAGAGGAGAAGCGACCGCAGACTTTAAACGAACAAAGGTTGGAACCGGTCAGCGTTTCTCCACAACAACCGCTGAAGGGCAAACGGACAAACAGACACATTTATCAACCCAGACTACCCAGCCCCCGCAGCCCACCTCCAGTACCCCACCACCCCCAGCACAAGCACCCCCCCCCCCCCAATCCCACCACCTCCAGCACCGCCATCTCCCAACCCCTTGTGCATCCCCCCCCCCCCCCCCCCCCCACAGCCCAGCCCAGCACCCTGCCCCACACCCAGCTCCCCCATCTCCCACCCCCCTCGAGCCCATCTCACAACCGCCCCCCCCCCCCCCCCCCCCCCCCCCCCCCCCCTCCCTCCACTCCCACCAAACCCCCCCCCCCCCTCTCCCCCTATCCGTCCTGACCTTGAAACCCGGCTTGCGGCCCCTCTTCTTGGGCACCTTGAGAGGAGGGAGGGATTCTGGGTAGCGTCCGGGGAAGTCCATCTTGGGGGCTACGCTGCGGAGCGGGGGTCTCCCCCTCTTGCGGCCGGGGATCTTCCCGCCCGCCTGGCTGGGCAGGTAGGAGGGGGTCACGGCGGCGGACTGCATCTCCCCGTGGCTGTCGGTCTTCTGGGCAGAGGACGCCACCGCAGGGGGCACGCTCATCTGGAGCTGGGGGGTAGAGGGACACACACACACACACACACACACACACACACACACACACACACACACACACACACACACACACACACACACACACACACACACACACACACACACACACACACACACATAGATACGTAAACACACACAGATACACACAAACACAAACACAGAGATACACACACATACAGATACACACACACACAGACATGCAAACACATACACACAGAGCAACACACACATACATACAGATACACACACACACACACACACACACATATACAGACAGACACAGATACATACTCATAGAGACACACACGCACACAGAACACACACAGTTACACACACATGCATGGATACATACTCACACACACACACACAAACAGATATATATACGCACATACACACACAGAAACATTCGCAAACACACACACCACACACATAGTCAATCAATCAAATGTATTTATATCGCTCATTTTGTGCATAACTGCAATATAAAATGCCTAACAGGGGACACAACAGCAGAGAAAGATACAATAAAAACACACAAACACACCGTTCAATCTCAAATGGGGGCAACCCAAACACACACAAACATAAAACCCACAAAACCGTAACCATAATTCATAATTTTTGGGGTTTTGGAGTTTCTCTCTTAAGTTTTAGCAAGTAAAACCGCTGAGGTTGAGGTGACGAGGAGCAAAGTGTGAATACATAGACGTGGCCATATGGGCTATCCTTACGTTACACTACAACATCACAGACCGCTAGACGAAATAGCAGCAATGCTCCGTCCCTCAAGCTACACAAAGGCAGCCATGCATGCTCCATCGGGCTGTCACGGGACTAATATTTACCACCGGCGCTGCCTTTACCTGCCGCCTTCTATAGGAACGGGTTCAGACCCGGAAAAACGAGGGGACCCAGAAGAGACCAGCACACCAAAACCCAGCCCCCGCTAGCCCTTGACGGGAAGACACAGAGGCTGTTTACTACACGGATGTTAGCGGCTCTGATCTGTTCTGCAGCCTGACACACTGTCTGCAGACATCTCATTAGACTAATGCATTGAGTATTGGAGGAGGGGGAGGAGGGGGGGAGGAGGGGGAGGAGGAGGGGGGCTGGGTTCACCATGGCTACACGGCTATGAATTAACATTACGATGACAGCTATCGCCACTGGTCGTAAAAAAGACAACACGCCAACAAGGAACGGGACACGTGACGTGTGCACGCTGCGACGGCCGGTTCAGCAGCTGACCGCCGATGACGTGAATTAAAATGATTTTACCTAGCAATGAAGCATATCCAACGTTATTGCACGATAACCGCAACCCCCCCCCCCCCCCCCTCCTGCATACACACACAAGAAACGGTAGCAAATTATGTAAACAAACCGCTTTTTTTCATACTTACCATTCAAAATGTAAGAAGGCTGGACTCTACTATGGTGTGGCTGCCGGTGGATCTGAATCTACCGTCTCTTCTTTAACCGCGCGGATCTCAAAGCAAGACGGATCCCCGGTGTGCGCCTGTCTGAGCGAGCGTGTGTGTGTACGTGCATATGTGCGCGCGACGGAGGGACGGGGGGGGACGGGGGGACGGGGGGCTTGAGAGAGAAAGGAAGAAAGAGAGAGATGGTGGGTGAGTGAGTGAGGGAGAGAGCAAGAGAGAGAGAAATGGATGGCGGGTGAGAGAGAGAGAGAGAGAGAGAGAGAGAGAGAGAGAGAGAGAGAGAGAGAGAGAGAGAGAGAGAGAGAGAGAGAGAGAGAGAGAGAGAGAGAGAGAGAGAGAGAGAGAGAGAGATGGATGAACGGCTGTTGTCATGGTAACAAGCCTGTACAGCCCGTGCCATCCTGTCGGATATCTGTCAATTTTTTATCTTCAGCTGAAGCATCACCGAACATGGAAGATATAATTAGGCAGCCCCGCGCGCGCCCTCTCATTAGGAAGGGGAATCTCACCGGGAACACTGCGGGACCCTGAATATGAAACGTTATGAATATGAAACGTTCAAAAGCACCATTTACATCGCCGTGGCGCGCGTGCATGTTCGCAGGATAAGTGTTTCCACATTGGAGCATGCGCGTGCACGCTGTATTAATCGGTTCAGTACTATACTATATTCTATAGGCCGTGATCTTTACTAACACAATTGTTTAATTCGATATTTCGGTTGCAGTTTACATTGACGTCTAACAATAACGTTTGATGTTAATAAAATTTCATAAACCATAAAATATCAAGTGGATATTATGTGGACCCTTGAACTAAATTATCGTTGGCCATATTTGAGGGTATTGCTGGTGTGATTAATTTGTATCTATTACTTTCGTATAAAATAGGCCAAGACATGATAAACGAATCTTTTTGGTATGATCAATTAATACAGTGACTGACTGAATAATAATTACGATCATGGTTATCGTATACAACTTCATATAAAGAATATAATTGTTATGAATATCATCATATTCACAACGTTAAACCGTTATGTTTAATGTTATGTTGAAACACTGACCCCTAACGGCGCTTGTAGGTAATGCCAACGCTGCCTCCGTGCTGCTGTTTGCATGCTTTAGTTAATAAAGTTTTTCGATGCATTTTTTTTGCAAAGCAAGATGGCGACCTGCATCCCTCTGTCTTTAAAGATGTCACTTTTCAAACCGGTTCTGTTTAAAAACCATTGTTTATCCAGAACCCTAGTCAAACCTTTGAGGGACCTGGCAAAACGAGGTAAGAATTTTATGACGGACGTGTCATTGTTAGATGACAAGTGTAAGTTGTGGTTTATTTGTATTCAGTTCTGTGAATGACAGCCCTACCCTGCACTTGCCTTCCTGTTCTGTAACCGCTGAAGCAAATGTTTACATCCATGAACTTTTGTAGCTCAACATTGACCTTAAAAAGTTGCCGTATCTGCTCTGCTTGTTCGCTCGTTATTTTAAATTATATTGAACGATGCCATACTCGGTTGCATCTCATCTTCTGCCATTGGATATTGGTTAATTGTTAGACCTAATTGATTTGGACATAAGATTATAAGAATCTCGTCTTTTTTAAGGGGTGATTGATTCAACATAGTTAAACACGGTTATAGGTTTCGAGGTAGTATAAATATATTACTTATTTTGCATTCGACTTCACTGTTCTGAATGGGATCACTGTGTGACAGCCCCATTGTTTACCTTTTGCCTCGTATATGGCCTGTCAGCTGGCTTGACGGACGCTGAATTTACTTTTTTTCTGTCGAAATGTTGTATGCTGCTTATGTGGGCTTCCTGACAGCTATAGTGTGCTTATCAGGATTGTAATTGAACTTTGATTATGCAGACACACTGTCACTTGGCTCTCAGTTATTTGGCTGTAGTAGGCTACTGTGTGCGTGGATGCGTGCGTGCTTGCGCGTGTGCGTTTGACACAGCGCTGACACAACCATTAACCTTTACCTGCGGTTAATCTTTTAGGATACACAGCGAGTCCACCGCAGGCGGTCGAGGACAAGCAGGCGGTCGCGGCTGGCCCCTCGGGGCCGATGGAGCACTACCACAGTCTGACCAGAGAGGGCGCCCTTCGGGAGGACCCGCACCAGAGAGCCGTGGTGGAGAAGCTGGACCAAATGCACAAAACCCTGCGAGGCTACAGCAACGCCCCCCCGTCGTTCTTCTCCAAGGTTCGTACCGACCGGCGGCTGGTGTTCACTTGTCAATGAAATCATTTTTTAAATATCAATTTTTTCCTGCAAAACAGGACATATTTACAAGGGAACTGATCCAACAGGAACAAGAAATAGAGTGTAAAATAACAATAAACAAGTGCTAGCCGTAGAGAAAGATTAGAGTTTAGTCAAACAAAGACGGCCAACTGCTTGATGAGAAGCATGCTCCGCTAAAAAGGTGCGTTTTATGCTTTTCTTTGAACGTTTTTCCATTGAGGTGTTGTCTGTCGCCTCACTTTAGTTTCATGTCGCTTTTGCAGTTTTTCACAAAGCCCAAACCGCCGAAAGGTTACTACATCTTTGGAGACGTTGGTAGGTAGAAGCAGTCAATTTTCAAAGTATTTAAATCATTTAGTGAAAGTGTTGGGTCTCTTTTAAAATATGTGTGTGTGTGTGTGTGTGTGTGTGTGTGTGTGTGTGTGTGTGTGTGTGTGTGTGTGTGTGTGTGTGTGTGTGTGTGTGTGTGTGTGTGTGTGTGTGTGTGTGTGTGTGTGTGTGTAGGCACGGGTAAGACCATGGTCATGGACATGTTTTACTCCCACGTTGAGACGGAGAAAAAGAAGAGGGTCCACTTCCACGGCTTCATGCTGGACGTTCACAAACGTGAGTCACTTTGTGCAGCACGAGAGTCATATGAATGTGTTTAAGGTGTTGTAATAATAATATACTTTATTTGTTCGAAATTTGTTTTGCATCAATTTAGATGCTCCATTGTTACTTATCACAAACATGCAGTGATGCCAGTAACGCCTTACTGGCATCACTGCATGTTTGTGGTAAGTATCAATTGTTGACGGGGGGGGGGAAGTTAGTATTGGCAAAACCGATTGTAATTTTTATTTTGAGGCGGCAGGGGATGTTGTCGCAGCTAAATTTAACTAATAAAGTAACTTTTAATTTAACTTAGTTACTTTTAAAATCAAGTAATCAGTAATGTCACTAAGGTACTATTTTAAGGAGTAACTAGTAATCAGTAATCAGATTAATTTTTCAAGGTAACTGTGGCAACACTGCAAACATGTAACATTAAATGTCCAAAGTGTACATTGAAGGGCATTATATCGCACACCACAAACAGAAAACAGAGAAACAAAAACACAAAGAAGACATAAACATGAAACGTAAAAGTCCCTTTACCTTCTCCTTGACCTAGAGATTGATTCAGTGTTGAGCATGTGGATTGATTGATGCACAAAAAATGCACAAACGTGTCAGTACTCTGTATTAGCTTGTTGTTTGGCATATTAAGGGTCATGTCTTTATGTTCTTGTATGATATTTGTGTGTGACCTTTGTCCTGTCCTTTATGTGTTTTGAAACTTTTTGACGCCAGCCTTGGCCAGGTCTTCCTGGGAGAAGAGTTACTGTAACTCAATTGGACTTTTCCTGGTTAAATAAAGGCTAAATAAAAAGAAAATCTTCTTTTCATGTAGCTATATGATATTAATAATGACATGAATGACGATCAGTGAAGTTGGTTTATTAGTTGATATTGCTATAAGTTGAAATAAGTTGAACCACGACAGTTTATGACAATATATTATTTAGTTGTTTTGTTCCGCGGTATCACATTCTGTTTCTCTCTCAGAACAAATGCAATTTCTATCTAAAGATGCCAGTATTTGTTTTAATGACGTGTCACATGTCTTTGCGTGCCCCCGTAGGAATCCACCGGTTGAAGCAGAGCATGCCGAAGAGGAAGGCAGGGAGAATGGCCAAATCCTACGACCCCATCGCACCCGTGGCCGCCGAGATCAGTGAGGAGGCGTGCCTTCTGTGCTTCGATGAGTTCCAGGTATTCTACATTGACGTTTACATTGAAGGCATTTAGCAGACGCTTTTATTCAAAGAGACTTACAAATCCATAAGTACATTTGTAAGAAGAAGGCGAAACAATACATCAAGTGCAATGCACTAACAATCGCTTGGTTTAACAATTCCTTGTATGCAGCAAAGATAGTTTGCTGTATACAAGGAATTGTATACAACTAATACTTTAGTGCCAGGATGTATAACATATCATTAGTGCCTACATTCAGTGCCAGGACATACAACATACCAAATACCAAAAGCAACATTCTGAAGGGCAAATGTAAATAGCCTGCATTTATACAGCGCTTTTCTAACCAGTGGCCTCTCGGCGCTTTAAAATATTGCTCAACATTCACCCATTCATTCACACATTCACACACCGACGGCAGTGTCCACCACGCAAGGCGACAGCCAGCCCGTCGGGAGCAGTTAGGGTGAGGTGTCTTGCTCAGGGACACCTCGACACTTGGCTAGGAGGAGCCGGGAGGAAACTAGCAATCTTCCGGTTACCAGCCAACCCGCTCTACCTCCTGAGCCACATGCCACCCCAAAATAATAGTAGTGTAGTGGTGTGATCACAAATCACATCCTAACAGATCAATACACATCCCCCTTGTGTAAATGATTGCTCCATTATTCTGTGATGCTTCAAAAGCAATTGATAAATATCTGGCATTGGGTGAAGCTTTTTAACCAAAGAGCCTTGGCCAACACTGAGAGTGCATATTCTGGCCGTGGATGGCCCCAGTGGGAATCGAACTTGGATCTCCTCAATGGAAAGCTCACTGTAAGAGCCGATAAGGGTGTTTTGATGTGTCATATTAATCCGTTGGTCCACTACAGGCCGGAGCACTAGTTGGCAGTACGATTCCCTCCAGTCACCCCATTAATTGGGAGGTTGCACAGGTGCATCATTTTGCATTGTGAGGTGATATGGTTCACAATGTCCCCCCCCCGCCCCCCCCGCCCCATCCCCATCACCCAGGTCACCGACATCGCTGACGCCATGATCCTGAAGCAGCTCTTTGAGAACCTCTTCCGGAACGGTGTCGTCGTCGTAGCGACCTCGAACCGGCCCCCTGAAGGTAGGTGTAGGGGTGTGTGTGTGTGTGTGTGTGTGTGTGTGTGTGTGTGTGTGTGTGTGTGTGTGTGTGTGTGTGTGTGTGTGTGTGTGTGTGTGTGTGTGTCTCTGTGTGTGTCTCTGTGTGTGTCTCTGTGTGTGTCTCTGTCTCTGTCTGTCTCTGTGTTGACCCGAAAAGGTAAAAAACAATGTATTGAACAACAACAAGCAATTTGGTAGAAATGCAGGAAAACGCTAAACATTCTCTCTCTACCGTAAACATCCAATGACCTTATTGATTGAATCCCACTGCTGGGACGCCCTGGGAGACTGAAGGAATGGAGCCATTTAGCAGCAGTACACAGGTTCATGGAAACAGGCCAATTAGGATGGATAATGAGGATTTCACTAGATTATATAATCTAAAGAAGTCATTTGGGGGCTGTATACTAATAATAATAATAATAATGTATAATTGTACATTTCACAAGAACGGTTCAATGAAAATCAAAGCTTGATTTGTCTGAGGAATAGAATGTAGAAGAAAAGTTCCTCTAAAATGAAAAATGTCAGACAGAATTGGACTGCACTGGCATGTATTTAAAGGTTTGCTTTTGTCCAACTTGTTGTATGCAATCATGAGAACATACATTATAGTCATGGGTAGCCACCAGGGGCAGTCCAACCCCTAACACTGGCAGAGTTAATGCCATGCTCTCTTATCTTAAAACCATGCGCGATGGTGTCATGTACTCACCTGGGATTCAGCACAGAAAAGCTGAAGTGTGGTCTCTTCTCTTTAGACCTGTATAAGAATGGCCTGCAGAGAGTCAACTTTGTGCCTTTCATTGCTGTGCTGCAGGTAAGAGGAAGAATTCTGATATATTAAACAATGTACAATATACGTACAATAATATACAAGCTGGCATATGAATATTGCTAAATGTTTCTTATGTTATTTTATATACTGCTAACCTCATCTTCATTTCACCATTTGTAATAATTATCTATTTTTTGTCAGGACATTATAGGATGTTTTATGACAATTTTACTTTTTATATTATTATTCTAAAACATTTATCGGAGCCGTAGATTCATGTCACCAAACATTGGCTCGTTGGATTAATCAATCCATTTTTGTATCAACGAATATAGACTTTAATCTTACAATATAGATTCATGTGCGGCTAATTGAATTCCTTATTGGATTTAAGCCTGATGCTGTTTGATAACGGCCATCATTTCTTTGGGTTCTTTTGAAAGCATCCCCTGTGCACCCTCTCATGCAGCAATACTGCCAAACCCTGCGCCTGGATTCAGGAATAGATTACCGAAGGAGGAACAGACCCTCAGCCGGAAAGCTCTACTTCCTGTAAGAGACGCCCGCGACGTGGACCAAACGCAACACTATGAGTAGCTCCACGTTAATTAACCCGGGAGGACTTGATGTTTGATTCCTTAGACTTTGGTTATAAATTGTTATTATCTTATTATTATTATCATAATTAGGGTTTCCTTATCTTCAAGTAAGGGGTCCTTGAGTATTGCGTGCATCCAAATAGAATGTATTGTTTGAATAGTATTAATTATCTTTTCTTTTATTGGTGACAGCTCTAGCGACCCTGACGTGGAGGCTGCCCTTGACAAGATGTTTGACGAGCTGGCTTTCAAACAGAACGACAGTAAGACCTGAAGATCTCTTAAAGTAGACCCTATACCTGGGAGTCCTCTATACTGAGGCCACCTCGGTTGGGGCATCCCTGTTCTGCTGTTTGCATCAGAGAATTAATGAGTGCAATGGTAAAAGATGGTTTTTGGTAGTGTAGCTGCTATGACATGCAGTCAGGCGGCGTTGTGCTCATGTTTTCCAGTCACTCGGCCGCGGGTGCTCAGCGTTCAGGGGAGGAAGGTGGGTCTGGCCAAGGCCTGCGGGACCATCGCCGACTGCACATTCCAGGAGCTGTGTGACAGAGTAGGTCTTCTCCGAGCCGCACTGTGTCACATTACCGCTGTCATTCAACCCAACTTTATTTTTTGTCCGCTTTTAGTTCAAAACAGGAACGCAAAATGCGGACAAAGGTAACGACGACAATAACATGAAATTAGTTTAAAGGAGGCCATCTGAATCAGAGATGCATTTGAGGTCATTTCAACAATGCGTATTGCGCACTTGATTTTGATGAAAGCTGTAACTGTAAATGGGATTTGAAATGGCAATTTTTATATATAATTCCACCAAATCTGAAAACTTTGTAGGGCAACTCTGTTTGTATCTAGTAGTTTGCAATATTGTTTCCTTTAAATTAACCTCTAAAATGTTACCCATTTAAATAATGTTGATGGTAATGCTGTAATTGTATTACTTTTTTGTTACGTTGTTTCCCTGGTTGGGCACTGCGAGGTACAAATAAAGTATAAATGTAATTGAGTTTCGAAACAAAAGAGCAACTTTTGTGTCTGATACCAGCCGCTGGGCGCCAGCGACTACCTGGAGCTGTCCCGGCTGTTCGACACCGTCTTCATCCGGAACATCCCCCTCCTCGACCTCAACAAGAAGACCCAAGCCCGCCGCCTCATCACCTTGGTGGACACCCTCTACGACCACAAGGTACCAGGACCGGGTCCCCGGCCCACCCCAGGCCCGGGTCTGGTGATGAGGCTGTTGGGGTCCCGGCCCACCTCTGGCACGGCTGTCGGGCTGAGGCTTTTGGGGTCCCCCCCCCCCACCCCCCAAAATGTTCCAGAAACATTTGGAACATTTGCGCTGTGGCACGCACACGGTTTGCATGTGTGACTTCGAAGACAAACAAAATCTAAAATACAAGAAAAACTGAAAAGACCTAGGTTGACCTACATTCAACCGGTGGGGTACCCTCACATGACCCCTGACTCTCTGAGGAGGTACCTCCAGGTACCCCCCAAATATACCAGAAAAAGCTTACCAGTTTGTATGATGTTATAGTGCTTCATTTTTACTTGATCCGCTGACCGCTTGGGAGCCATCGGAGTACATATTTTTTTAGAAGAAAAGGGTTATGTGGTAGGAACGTTAAGAATGCTAAACTGGGATATTAATAGATTCATGGCTCAAATATTAAGGATCATGCTTTAGACGTGTAACTAACGCATTTACGCGGTCAGCGATCCGCTGCCAGGCTTTGGTTCTCCGGGTTGCAGAGGCTTTAGCGTTCCCTTTGCTTGTGATAATGTCCTTCTCCTCGTCATAGCTCTCCAGGAGAACCTGGAGTTCCATTTCATTGAAATAAGCGGCCCGTTTCGCCATTTCGATCAGGGTTTCCATGATCCATACATCACGTCTTTTTAAGTTTGGCGTGGACGCGCTTAACCCTGTGTTAACCAACCCCCCGTGGTGATTGAACTAATGCATAACCCGTGCGGTGGAACCGACAGCTCTGGTTTAGTCGGCACAGGCTCAACCAACCTAGAGTTCAGCGTTAACTCTGTGTTTGTTCAACCTCCGTTCGTGGAATACCCCACTGGTGTTGTGGTCCAACAGGCTGTTGTTGTTGTTGTTGTTGTTGTTGTGATCAGGTGCGGGTGGTGATCCTCGCCGACCACGCTCTAGAAGACATCTTCGTCAGCGGCGACGACCACGACCTCCACGAGAGCCACGTTCTCATGGACGACCTGGGCCTCAAACGGGTACCTCCTGCGGCTCGCCCCTCCTCTCCCTCGAGCACGACCCCTTCGTCGTGCTGCTAACCATGCAAGGTTGTAGCCTTACATGGGGGGGGGGGGGGGCCCTCTACCTCTACCCCTCCACCTGCTCCTGTGAGACATGTGTTCACGGGACCAAAGCCCTAGTGAACACGCGTCCTACTCTAGTGCGTGTGAAGATAAGAACATAGAAGAAAAAACATGAATGGAGGTTTGAAGTGTCTGAAGTGGTTTGAGAAGGAATACGTAAATGAAAAAAAAAAAGAAAAAGCAGATTAACCTATTTATTAAATTGAATTAAAAGTAAGAGGATTCAACACGTTAGGATTTTCAGTCAAATTAAAATGAGAGGATATGTATTTTAGGGTAGGATTATTTTGATGAGATGGTGATCCCCCCCCCCCCCCCCCCCCCCCCAACAGGACTCGGCCAGTGACCTCACCATCTTCAGCGGGGCGGAGGAGGTGTTTGCCTTCCAGCGCACTCTGTCCCGGCTGACGGAGATGCAGACGGAGCAGTACTGGGTGGAGGCCGACCGCAGCGCCAAATAAGCCCCACGACGGACCCCTGGCGGTGGGGAGAGAGGGGCTCCCACCAGCCTGTAGCGCCGGCGGCTACGCCTCATGCTAGTCCCTGCTGGGCCTTCCAGAACCCACTCCATGGGCCTCCACTCAGAGCCCAGTGCTGGCACTCACACACCTCAGACAATTATTTATTACTGACATTCTTGATTTTATCTCTACATTGCACTTTACAGTATGGGCATATATATAAATCTGCCTGTGGGTGGGTGTATATACATATTTTATCATTTTATTTCTGATGGACCTTTGGGCTGCCTGGGAGATTTTAAGTGTGTGTGTGTGTGTGTGTGTGTGTGTGTGTGTGTGTGTGTGTGTGTGTGTGTGTGTGTGTGTGTGTGTGTGTGTGTGTGTGTGTGTGTGTGTGTGTGTGTGTGTGTCTCTCTGTCTCTGTCTCGACCCGAAAAGGTTAAAAACAATGTATTGAACAACAACAAGCAATTTGGTAGAAATGCAGGAAAATGCTAAACATTTTCTCTCTACCGTAAACATCCAATGACCTTATTGATTGAATCCCACTGCTGGGACGCCCTGGGAGACTGAAGGAATGGAGCCATTTAGCAGCAGTACACAGGTTCATGGAAACAGGCCAATTAGGATGGATAATGAGGATTTAACTGGATTATTTTTAAATCTAAAAAAGTAATTTGTGGGCTGTATAGTAATAATAATGTATAATTGTACATTTCACAAGTACGGTTCAATGCCTGCAAATTTATATTAAAAAAAATTGAGTTAATATTAAGTGAACGGGCGTATTCAATCATGAGCTTACCAAACGTACTGCCATTTACAATATAAAATATTCTTTATTAAACTCTGATGGGAATAAGCCTTTAAGTTTAGCCTATTATGCTTTCAGTTCATCCAGTGGTAATGTTGGTCGAATGTATCAGGACTTATGTTATTTATCCTCTAGTATTTAACCTGATGCCGTTGTGGATGATTAGGATGTGTATGTAAAGTAACAGGCCTTAAACTGATGACGTTCAGAGTTATGAAGGCCTGATTAGGATGTGTGTGTTAAGTGTTGTGAAGGCCTGATTAGGACATGTATGTAAAGTAAAGGGCTGATTATGGTTCTACGGTCACGCAACTCAATGACATCGAAGACGCTTTGACGCAGTCGTGAACCTCTTTGGTTCTGAGTCGGGGTTTTGGTTCGCCTCGACGGAAGGTCACAATTTTTGGGAGGCGCCCTTGCGGTGGACATAAGTACGTAAGGGGTCCGTAAACCCACTTGCGTTGCGTGAACGCGGGACCATAATCAGCCCCGGCTTAGCAGGTCTTCAACCTGATGGTGTTAAATAGGACGTGATTAGGCCTGATTAGGATGTTTGTGTTAAAACAACGGGACTCGTGCGTCCTTATCAACTCTCATCACGGCTGACGTCATGTCAAAGCTCCTCTGACCTTGTTAGAAACATTGTGTTTCAGGACAAGCCAATCTTCCCCTTTGTCGTTCTCTAATCGTGTTCCATGCGAGGGGGCTCACACACCATGGACCACACGGACTCTGATCGCATTGGCCTGTGTCGGTGACGTCACGCCGTTGTAAAATTGTGATTAAAGTGCCATCTTTGGAGGTCGTTGGCTCTTTTGGTCCACAGTATGTTCCTGCAATAGAGGAGGCTGAGTTTCAGGACCGCATTTCATCATTTGAATACTAGGCTACTTTATTTTTGTCCGTGTACTTTGCTTTAAAAGTACTTTTAATTGTAAAGGTTTATTCTGTCCAAATACGATGGAAACCGCCGCCCCCTCTATCGCTGGAACATCACCGCTCCCGTCGGTGCTGTCCTTCGTGACGTCACTTCGCATTCCCTATGAACGAGTAGATTCCAAGGTAACGCACGGAGGAGGCAAGCGGGAGGACACGGCCAGGCACATACTGTCGCTTTAATTTCTTTGCAAGGCAAGGGGCAGGTCGTTCCTCTCTCCCCCCCACCCCCTCTGTGCTCGGAGAAGGACGCGTTTTGCGCCACCACCACCACCGATTCGACTGAATGAACGGGTTGTAAACATGTCCGTTCGCCATTGTGGACTTATTCAGTATGCAAACGATTCGCGGAGAGCGTCGTTAATTTTCAACCTTCCTCCGGGGTTCTTCTTGGGCCGCGTCGGAGCGTTGTAGCGGTTCAACGGTAGCCTGTGAGCCGGGCCTATTAGAAGCCACCTCCGCCTTGATGGTATCTGGGGAGGAGGAGGAGGAGGAGAAGAACAAGAGAGGCGAGGAGGAGAAGACACGGATGATAAAGAACTTGGTGGTGGTGGTGGTGGGGGGGAAAGGAAACGGTCAAGATGGCAGCTGTGGGTGCAGGAGGTGATGTGTCCATACTAATGAATTAATCTGAGGCATGCATGTCGTCGGATTGTAACGGAACGCGCCCGGGATTCTTCCGAGACGAGAGCGACGCGCTGGCTCTGGGAAACGCGAACATTCCCCCGAATCCAGATGGATTTTCACCAGGGTGTGGGCGATATACGCATGGAAGATGGTGATACTTGGTTGATTTGAAGGACGGATCCAGCGGACGCTCTGCAGCGGGTTCCGGACAGCCCATGAGAATACAAGACGCACGTGTTTTTGCCTTGCGAGAATATCCTAGGAGGGCCTAATTTGCATATCGTGCATAAGTAATCGCCGTTTTAAAACCCCGTAGAAATTGACGGGACGCGACTCCCGTGTCTTCGTGTCCCGTGATTTCATTGATCTTGTGCCAAAGCCGAGATATCGCAAATAACATGGCCGAGGCGTCGCAGGACGAACAAAACCTAAACGTTGAAATAGACCCAGACTTCGAGCCCCAGAAAAGGCCCCGGTCGTGCACTTGGCCCCTGCCGCGTCCGGAGTCGGGCGCGAGCAAACCGGGGACGAATGACACTGACGTCATCCCCGAAGAGGAGGACGACGAGAACGACGCGGAGAATGGCGCGGCGTCCGAGAAGAACCGCGCCGAGCTCGGGCCAAGGCCGCCGCACGGAGCCTCCTCCCTGCCCGTGGAGGTACGGAGGAGCACCCCGTCCAGCAGCAGGGAGGAAGGGGTGGAGGACGGGTCCCCTTCCTCCTCCTCCATCCACCCCTCCGCCGCGGCGGCTCACGGCGGCTCTGCCTCCCAGCAGCTGAGGAAGTCTTCCGCCCGGAGGAACGCCTGGGGGAACTACTCGTACGCGGACCTCATCACGCAGGCCATCGAGAGCTCCCCGGAGAACCGGCTGACCCTGTCCCAGATCTACGACTGGATGGTGAGGTCGGTGCCCTACTTCAAGGACAAAGGAGACAGCAACAGCTCCGCGGGCTGGAAGGTGAGCGGTGGTCGGTGGTGCGAGAAGGGGGTGACGTGCTGCTTGTGACACCAAAACAAGACCTACCCCACAACAAAACCCCGCATGGTTCATTAGCATATCAACTGCACTGTGTGCTGCTCTGCACTGGGTGAGATGCAACGCAATAAAAGTGGACACAGTTATGTCCATATCAGATAAGCACCTTGGGCTTTTGTCAAGTACATTCGACTGATATCAACGTGGCGTATAGGTTGTCTGAGGACAGCTAAACTGTGTGTGTGTGTGTGTGTGTGTGTGTGTGTGTGTGTGTGTGTGTGTGTGTGTGTGTGTGTGTGGGAGGGGGGCCTAGATATCCAAGTCGGGTGTTATATTGAATATAAACTGTACACTGGTCGATCGAAAGACTTGTATGATGCAATGATCACACACACACACACACACACACACACACACACACACACACACACACACACACACACACACACACACACACACACACACACACACACACACACACACACACACACACACACACACACACACACACAGTGGTAGGGCTTTTGCTCCTGTGTCCGTTCAGTGGGAATTGCAACCGGATTAGTTTGGCCTGGGAAAACCAATTCATCTGCTGTGGATTCAGTTCTGATCAAATCTCCGAGCTTTCCCGGATTTAAATCTGGGAAGGGAGGGGGAGAGAGGGAGACGTGTAATCCTGCACAACTGTATATGTCATTTTGGCCTACATTATTGCGACGGTTACTGTGGTTGTTTTATTTGAATACATGAGGTTAAGAAAGTATTGCATGAATGATGTCTGTAACAGAAAGCAGGTACTTACGTATACAATCGAGTGTGATTTGTGTTTTGTATATCTGTTAGGTTTGCATGTGTGCTTGGTTTCCTTTTATTCAGTAAAAACGCAGGGGTTCATGTTGTTCTTGAAACAAAGACAATATGCTGACATCGACGTGTTCTGCAAGGCGCTGACGGTGTCACGCGCCAATCAGCGCCGTCAGGTACGGCAGAGTGGCCGACGGGAGCGCGCACGTATGGGCGCGCCGTTGTTGTGATGGCTTCATTTGGTTTAATCACGGTCATCACGGGACTCCCCGTAACAGAAATAAACGAATAAATCAAACCAGCCTCCCCCTGGCCCCATTTAGTAGGAAGGGCATGTAACATACAATCACGTATAATGGCCCACTGGGTGCTTGTTCCAGGCTGGGGGGGGAAGTGGCGGTTGGATGCCGACAGTGGATAAGGCGCTGCGAACCTCCGCACTCAAACTACACGTAGTCACCTTGTGTTACACTTTACAGGGGCACACTTAACTACAGTGTGACCCTGCACAGTTGTCAGCGGGGGTCCCCTCCCCTCCGCCCCCCTCGTATACCAGGGCAGTGAATATTTTGATTTCGATGATTTCTTGATTCCGTTCTAATTTCAGGGACCCCTCAAGTGCGCTCAGAGAGTCGGTGTAGCAATATTTTCGGCATGAAAGGCTATGAGAGTGAGTGAAATATTATGTCGTTTTGATATTTAAAAAAAGCTGTATCAACTGATGCAATGACAAAAGAAAAAGATCTTCGGTAGTTCAGAATCTCCAGCTCGAAATGTTATCTGATTCCCGAGCAGTGTTGGTGTGGTTCGGTTTAGGGTCAGCTACGGGTTAGGGTCAGCAGTAGCTCAGGAGGTAGAGCGGGTTGGCTGGTAACCTGAAGGTTGCTGGTTCGATCCCCGGCTTCTCCTAGCTGAGTGTCGAGGTGTCCTTGACAAGGTACCTAACCCTGACTGATGTCGTGATGTCGTGACAGCTGCTGCTGGAACAGAGGCTTCCAACTCTCCAGCAGTAGCGCCCCAAGGCCAGATATGCGCCCAGCGGGAAAAACTGATGATGATGATGATGATGGTCAGCTTAGTTGGCTTCGGGTCTGACCGCGTTGCTGGATTCCTCTGGATGCGGTAGTCCAGATGGACAGTTGTTGTTTGTGGTCGTTAAAGCCGGCTATGTTTAGGTCTTCCTTTCCAGCCCGTCCCCCTCCTGGGAGAGGAGAGAAGGTCCAGAGAAGGGCTGCTCGGTCGTGGGTGCAGCTGGCGCGATGCCGCCAGGCCCGCAGGCCAGGAGCTGAGCTTAGCCTGGATCAAACACAGCTTGTGAGCCAGGTTGTAGCTCGGAGCTGGCAGCCTTCGCATCCCTGATCCCCACAACAGACCCTAAGGCCCAGAGCCAACGAGAGCACAGAGTTCACTTCATGTCGCTCGCAAGACACAAACAAGATGTGGACCCACGTCCTTTTAAGAGAGTAACAACGTCCCCAGAGGCTGAAAGTAGCGCGGCTGCATTTTATTGCGTTCGCTTCGTTTCGGACTCGGGCGAAACGAACCGGACGCGGAAAAGTCATTAACATTGCTTTGCGTCCATCACGATCGGCTTTGGGCTTTGTTTGGACTAAGAAGCATGTGCAGTCTTTTAGCGTGGAGGGACTGAGGTACCAGCACTACTCTCTGCATGGTCAGATGATACCAAGGTCCAATGGCATGATGGAGGCCATGACTATTGGGGGTGAGGGGGAAGAGAGCAACGGCCCCAAGGGGAGGCGCCGGGTTGGGGACGTGTCCCGGCAACGGGGTGTACAATACGAGTGTGTAGTGGGCAGAGGTGTCAAAAGTATTCACATTCATTACTCAAGTAGAAGTATAGATACTAGCATTTAAAAATACTTCTGTAGAAGTTGAAGGATCAACTCAAGCTTTTTACTTAAGTAAAAGTATAAAAGTACTGGTTTCAAAACTACTTAAAGTATTAAAGTAAAAGTAATGCAAGGGCGAAAAAATGCCATTAAGGACAAAAGCTTAGGCCGTGCCACAGGGGCCTATAGAATTACAATCAGCTTTTTTGCCAAATAAGTCACACATACAAGGAATTTGGTCTCTGCATTTATCCCATCCGTGAATTAGTGACACACACGCAGCACACCTCTGTAGCACACTGCCCCACTTCCCCCCAAAACTGTTTTCTAAAGGCCATCTAATGACTATAATGTTAATGTTGAAAAAAATTGGATGTACCTATTTCAGACACATTTATGCCCATTGAAAATGAACGCATATTAGTACAATGCAAATACATTAAAGAACCATATATGTGTACTACTGAGCATTAACATGTGTTTCATGGAGCGGAAGATATGATGACTAGTTCCCTGTAAGTATTGGAATGGTGCAAAAAGTCAAACTTCATAGGCATGTTATCAAAAGCCTTTATTGGAAATGAAAATGTATGTGTCCAAGCTTAGCTGCAGGAATTTAAGATGTAACGAGTAAGAACTGAGTTGTTTTTGCATCCAACCATTTCAAAAAATTCTTCCAGTTACGGCCAGGGATGTAGAAGGGTTGGCTGGTCTTCTTGGCTACCCACCTCCTCACTGGTGCTTGGTTGGGACATTTCGCTCGTATACGTCTGCTATTTCGTAGCTGGAATGTGCCGCGATTTATGTCATATCAGAGAATGTAGACGGGCTCTCTGGTCATGCGCAGGTGCCATGGATCGCGTATAAACCAATAGGGTGTCAGAATGGTATATGTTTCTATTCTCATCCAGCCAATCAAATTCACTCTATCCGATGGCGTGAATTATCTTGATCGTTTTTTTTTGTTTGTGTTTTTTTGAACGCCAGCGGAATAAAAACAAGCCGAAATTTAATAGGAGTAACGAGGCCATTTTTTAAATGTAAGGAGTAGAAAGTACAGATAAGTGTGTGAAAATGTAAGAAGTAGAAGTAAAAAGTAGGCAGAAAAAGAATTACTCCAGTAAATTATAGATACCCAAAATTTCTACTGAAGTAAGGTAACAAAGTATTTGTACGTTACTTGACACCTCTGGTAGTGGGCACCAAGGAATCACTAGCTGGTGGTTCTCTGGATCTTTTGGCCATGGGGGCTCAGGGCATTCATGTCCTGGGCAGACCCAGGCTACCTCTGGCCCTCACTATGGAGGACTGAGGGTCAGTAGCTGTAGGTACGTGTGTTGCTCCAGCGGATTACAGACGGATTAGGGGTCTGTGTGTAGAGTGTGTGATGCAGATGCTCGCCAATGGCCGCTCGCCTGATGACTGAAATGACCACGAATGCAAAGACCGCAACGAAAACCAAATCTAGAAAGATATTATGACGGGAAACTGGAGCGTTTGAATATTGTCCAAATCACCTGGTGACATCTCGCTAGATTTAACCAGTAGATTAATTAAATGCAAGTGATTCAAATGCAAGGGGTCATTTGAAGAAAGCCGTTTTTCTTGCCACAAGGGTATCCCATTAGAAGCAGAATATATGACCAGACGTTGTTAACCTGTGGCTGAGACTCTGGTACTCCAGTGTTACACAGGAAACCATCCCCCCCCCCCCCCCCCCCCCCCCCCCCAGTAGAGGGACGTCCAATCCCTGGGACCTTTGGGTCAGTCATGTGCTGGTCCGAGTGAAGAAAGTGCCTGCTCGCTGTCCTAATCCTATAATTAGCTTTGAGGACTCTGGGAGTGGAGCGGTCCATCGACGGCTGGTGTCCATGTGAGCAATGCTACACGCATTGGATTCTGGGACTGATTACAAGGCTTTGGGAGTGCTTTCATTCAAACCTGCCTCATAATTCATGCGGCCCCTTTTAAATTGAAAACACTCTGTCACGATCAGATTTAGCTTTTGTTTTCGGTTTAATTTTTTTTTAATTTGTAACATATTTCTGGCTGTATTTGTGGATCTTTTCTTCGTTTGATCAAAGGTCAACCTGAGCTCATCCATCAGCCCTCCGGATAAGGCTATTGCTGGGATTTTATTGAATGTAGCAAATCAATACAAGCATTAAATCATCTTTCTTAATAAGTTCACTGTATAATTATCTAAATATTAACCAATGAAAAGGGTTATGAAATGATAACAGTAAATTATATCTTTGCATTCTCAGATAAATGCTATAGTTTTACCCCGTTTATCTTGCATTACTTCAGTGTTATTACTTAAATACTCAGTCCCTCATGATATTCTTTAACATGGGGTTTGACTTCATAAGCCGATAATGATCTTGTCCTCAAACTCCCTGTAGTTCCCTGTGTCTCCTCTCCACCCGTATCAGCACCAGATTGCAGATTTTCTCTGGTCTCTCGGTTTTATACTCTCTCCATATCTCTCACACTCTGACTTGTGCTGCATTCCATTCACCTCGGAAGCCGGAGCTGAGAATGACGTCATTCCTGAGTTGAATGTGTTTCAGTACAGCAAGTCGGAAAACCTGGATGCCATTTATTATTAGCAATACCAGGTCTAGCCAGGGTTAGCCATGTTGGCAATACAAGTTGATAATGCCAGAGAGCCTAATACCTTTCTGCAGTAACCAGCTTTATACTCTCTCATAATCTATGCCTCTCTATCTCGCGCGCGCGCGTGTGTGTGTGTGTGTGTGGAGCCTTTGGCACCGTTAGTGCGGTCTCCGTAGTGTGGATGAGGACCTAGTAGAGGGCACTGCAGTGCTCCTGGTTGTGTCGTTTTGAAGACCATTCAGCTAGCTATCTTTGTTGCATAAGGGGAATGGGTTATCCCAGTGATCGTTAGTGCTTGTCACTTGGTTCGATGAACATCCTTACTGTACCGACAGCGATATATTGTTCTGTTCTCTTTCTTCTGACAAATGTATTATTGGAAGATGCTTCGGATAAAAGCGTCTGCTTAACGTCACCAGCCCGTTCGTCTTGTAACAGCTAATCACACTCTCACCTGGTGGTATAACGTGTCCCCCTTTTAAAGCAAACGTCTTCTCTCTCCAGAACTCCATCCGCCACAACCTCTCGCTGCACAGCCGCTTCGTCAAGGTGCAGAACGAGGGCACGGGCAAGAGCTCCTGGTGGATGGTCAACCCCGAGGGCGGCAAGGGGGGCAAGGCGCCGCGCCGCCGCGCCGTCTCCATGGACAACAGCAAGTACATCAAGGGCGCCCGGGGGCGGGCCACCAAGAAGAAGGCGTCCCTGATGGCCGCGCAGGACGGCAGCTCGGAGAGCTCGTCCAGCCTGTCCAAGTGGACGGGCAGCCCCACGTCGCGCAGCAGCGACGAGCTGGACGCCTGGACCGACTTCCGCTCACGCACCAACTCCAACGCCAGCACGCTGAGCGGCCGCCTGTCGCCCATCCTCGCCAACCCGGAGCTGGACGAGGCTCAGGACGACGGCGGCGGCGGCGGCGGCGGAGACTCGGCCCCCCTCTCCCCCATGCTGTACTCCAGCCCCAGCAGCATGTCCTCCTCCACGGGCCCCATGGCGCTCCCCGACCTGGCGGGCACCATGAACCTCAACGACGGGCTCTCGGACAACCTGATGGACGACCTCCTGGACAACATCAGCCGCCCAGCAGGCGCCCAGCAGGCGCCCCCCGGCGAGGGGGACGACGACGACGACAACGTCGAGGACGACGACGACGACGACGAGGAGGGCGAGGGCGGCGGCGGGGGCCGGGGAGACGGCACGCAGGCGGGCTCGGTGTTCCCCTTCGGCTGCCCCGGGGCCGGGCTGGGCAGCCCCTCGGCCAGCTTCGGCGCCCCCTCCCTGTTCAGCCCGCCGTCCATCGCCAGCCTGCGCCAGTCGCCCATGCAGACCATCCAGGAGAACAAGCAGACCACCTTCTCGTGCGGCCCGCTGTTCGGCGACGCGGCGCTGCAGGACCTGCTGGGCCTGGAGGCCCACGGCCCCGCCAACGTCATGCTGACCCAGTCGGACCCGCTCATGTCCCAGGCCATGAGCGGCGCCCTGCAGAACTCCCGCCGCAACGCCCTGCTGCTGCGCAAGGACCCCCCGCTGAGCCTCGTGGCCGGCCTCGCCCCCGGCGGCGGCGTCTCCGTGGCGGGTTGGCAAGCGGGCTTGCCGACGCACACCAACGGCCGGCCGGGGTCGAGCGCGGCCGGGCCCGCCGACGCCAAAGCGCGGCTCCAGAGGTCCCCGGTGAAGTCCGGGTCGCTGCCGCTGGGCGCGGGCGGGCTCCCGCCCCCCCCCCCCCACCGCTTCCCCGCCGACCTGGACCTGGACGTGTTCAACGGCGACCTGGAGTGCGACATGGACGCCATCATCCGCAACGAGCTGATGGACGCCGACTGCCTGGACCTGAGCTTCGAGTCGCACCTCGCCACGGCCCAGAACACGGAGAGGAACGGCGGGGGTTTCTCGGGCTCCACGAAGACCTCCCCGCAGAGCTGGGTCCCCGGCTGAAGGCTGAGGGGGTGTGGGTGGGTGGAGGGAGGGAGGAGGAGGAGAGGTGCTGGGGGCAGTAAATGTAGAATAGGGGACATGTGGCGTGTTCCGATATCCATACTTCCATGAGTACACTTAAACGAAGTACACAATCGGCACTCACTAAGTGGGCTGATTTTCAGATGTCAGTGTTGTTCCAAATCGAATACTCCGTGGTGCACTAACCGGAAACTACGATCACGACTGCCGCCGCGGCTCCTCCCCCGCAATAAACATCCCGCTTTGAACGGTGAACTCTTTACGCCTAGCTGCTATAAAAAGCTATAAAAACTACAAAATGACTCTAATAATGCAGGCTATGTGGAAAATGCGTCGACTTTGGCTCCGCCTTCTTCCGCTACGTAGCTAAGATGGCTGCCGTTGAGTACGAAATGTGTACGGCGATCCACGCTTCGACCGTTTTGAGTACACCATCCGGGTCCTTTCAGTACACTTATTTTCGCCCGATCTGAATCAGAACGCCCTACGTACTAAATTTAGGCTAGTAAGTACGGATAGTATGGATATTGGAACACGGCAATGTTCTTGCGTTAAACTACCTAGAGGCTAAAATCGAAATGCGTGAAAGTGTACTCGTGCGATTTGTTTTCCGTTGTCTTTTTATTCTTTTTTTCTAACGTAAGGCATTGTACTCGGTACTGTATTAAGTTTAGTGTCAAAAGACTCTGACGGCTGTCTTTGCAGTGGTCAACAGACTTGTGTTGGAGAGGACAAACCGTTTTCTGGACAAAAATGGAATTAAGGGAGTTTTTTGTCACCACTATAGATTAAAAAAAAAAAAAGTCTCAGGGAACGTCTCGTCACAAAGTGAGACAGGAAACTGCTCCCACCGGGGACGCACTCTGACCCGAACCAACGCCATGTTTTTGCCAAACCAGCTGCTGTCCTGGAACGGACGCGCGCCCGTTTACAGAACCACAGCGAACGGGACCTCTGGATCCCACAGAGTTTACTTGATTAGCCTATTTCCAACGTTTCTTTTAAGAGACTAAGCAGACTTAAATTGGAAACAAGTGTTAATTGAAATAAAACGCCAACCTTTCATTCTCCCCGTTGACGCATCCAGCCATGAAACAAGAACTGAAGAGATGTTATCGAAATGTGAAATGATCGATATTGTTTTGTACTTGATGATTAAGTTTCTAATATGAAGGTTTTATCCTGGGTTTTTAATGACACTACTGCAAATGCAGTTTTCCTCATAAGAGTTTGATAACTCCCAAACATCGTCTCATCTCTCTATGAACATAAGGGTTTTAATGGTATGCTTAGGACCGTGGTCAGCTATCTCCTTAATAGCATTAGTTACTCTGGCCATTTTGTAGTGGATCATAAAAATGCTATCTTGGGAGGTTCTTCGGCAGCGAAACCCCCCCCTTTTTATTGGGTGTCGAACAACTTGGTGCTATTAAAGGAGAGATAATGGGGAGCGGTCTCAGATCGCGTGCCGTTACCGGCCTCCCCTCGTTATCAGCGCAGTAGCATGAGTGAAAAAAGAAATGTTGTATTTTAACGTATTTTAAATATTGCCAAAATGTTTCCAAAAGGTGAACAGATAAACGAGCGTTACACGGTGTGTACATATTAGTACTCGTTGTCGACAAGCAAAAAATATATCCAATAAAGCCAGACAACAACCATTTTGTAGCAACAGATAAGACATTGAGTTTCACGTGTGTCCGTTTTCTCTATCAGGATTCAAATGAACCCCACCCAACGGCACATTGCAGGGACCATATTCCGATGTTTTGGTCTACATTAGAGGGAGAATATAGTGTTTAATCTATCGTGTGTCTGTAATTTCGTGCTCGGCCTATTTCCATATTATTTGTGTGTCCTTATTCAGCTCTATAGCGAAACTCACTAAAGCTCCGTGTAGCTTAAATCACTCTATTCCACATTGCAGAGACTCACTTTATTGGAATTATGGCAATAAAACTGCAACTTTGGGGCCTTGTTATTTCATGCAGCAGTTTTCTTCCAAATGCAGCTCATCGTTTAGTTGTATGGTAGGATTAAAACTCGAAATAGAAAGGGGGTTTGGCTTGGATACTTATCATTTTTTCCCCCTCCCCCAAGGTCACACTCTGGTCTGCTGTCTCTTGGAGAAAACCTCTGCCAACATTCACTTCACTTCCTCTAGTTTGAAACCCCACCTCGTCCTGACCTGGTGTGTTTCCAGCCGTTTGTCTGGGCTGTGTTCGAAATGGTGCATGTGAATAAAGCTTGAAGAAGCTACAATGTTCGAGTAGTGGCTTTTTAATACGCGCCTGCCGCCTTCCTTGCGCTGCGGCAGCTCGAAGGAGCTGGAACTCGATGCTCGGTTTGTGGCCCCTGCGGTCGAATCGATGCGATGCTGGACGATGACGTCCTGAGTCAAGGGGCCAATCAGCTCTCTGTATCCAGAGGACCGAATCTGCCGGAAGAGAGCTGAGGAAAATAATGAATGGAGGATAGATGATGTAATGCATTGTAACGCACGTAGGACGGCGGTCCGTTGGACAGTATTCCCATCCTCAATGTCGATAGACTTCTGCAAACACAGTATCGAAGTGTTATTATTTGATGCGACCGCACACAATATTCATCCTTAAAAACGACTGATGAAAATGAAAACCCAGCTTAAAAAAAACGTATTGGTTGAAGTGGATCTTCGTCGCCCTCTAGCGATCAACTGCGGTCACAGACTGAAAGGGGCAATTTACAACGTTCCTGATGACACCAAAACAAGCATGCACTTTAAGCAGTACTAGAAGAAAATGCCTTTTGGCTCAGCCATGTGTGATGTTTACAAAGCTCCCTTTGGGGGAGTCCGCCTGGGCGCAGATGGACGCTGATCTGGTCAAGTAGCTACGCTCAGGTAGGAGAGGAGGCCAAAGGCTTTTCTCTAACCGAGATGCCAGCCAGATCTGACAGGTGAAGACTGAATAAGTCTTAACAATATCTAATGACACCAGATACTGGATCTGTGTATTTATCTATTGTATTGTATTGTGTGTGTGTGTGTGATTGTGTTTTTTTATTTAAACGCACCATTAGAGAAAATTCATTTTGTGAAGTAGAGGTATATATTTAACCCAGGTACAGGCTTGGATTGTGTTACTTCGGTATCACATACCTTCTAAAATTGGTGAAGATTAGCGTGTGATCCTTGAGCCCCTGGCGCAATCGAAAGAGGTCGCAGAGGAAGACAGTGTCCGCAGTTGATCGCTAGAGGGCGGCAAAGATCCACCTCAAAAACTGGGTTTTCATTTTCATTTGTCGTTTTTAAGAATGAATATTGTGTGCGGTCGCGTCAAATAATTACATAATTACGCCCCTGGCGCAAGGATCCCACGCAAACTCTTGACACGTTAATTTCTTATTAATATATAAATTCGAATAATTTATAATAACTTTTGGTTTGGGCATTGTTTTGGATGAAAAATCAGAAGCTCTGTATCTGGCATTGAAGGCATAGAAGGAGATGGAGAGGCCACAATTACAGAGACTTGGACTTCAGAAGAATGTGAGCAAAATTCTCCTGCAGAGGAAACGTTTATTTCTGGACCTGAATCAAGTGATAGAGGAGCAAGATAGATCTGTGGATGTAAGTCCAAGACGTTCCTACAAAAAAAACGCAAACGTTCCTCAGCTACAAACCAGGATGGTAACAGCTACGAGTTGCTTCTGAAACTGGAAACCGAAAGAGCAGAAGTACAACTTCAACTGGGTAAAGAACAAATCTTTCTTACCCAACTGCAGCAGACAAAAGTGCAGATGGAGAAACAACTAAAAGCAGAAATGGAAAGAGGTGGTACTGTAAATGATTTGTTTTGTTACCTAACATTAGAACATAGTAAGGAATGTAAAATGTTTATTTATAACATTCCAATATGAGACATATTACATATGATTTTGGATTCAATTTAAAAGAAAATGCCCTGTTACTTCAGGGTTATAGTTCAAGACCCCATGGGGTCACGCAAAAAGTTTCAGAACATTCTGATGTGGATTTTCAAAGTAAAAGCCAACCAAAATCTCCAATATGAGACATATTACATATGATTTTGGATTCGATTTAAAAGAAAAGTCCTGTTATTTCAGGCTCATTTCACTTCAGGGTTATAGTTCACGACCCCATGGGGTCACGCAAAAGGTTTCAGAACATTCTAATTTGGAGTTTCAAAATAAAAGCCAACCAAAGTTTCCAATATGAGACATATTACATATGATTTTGGATTCAATTTAAAAGAAAATGCCCTGTTATTTCAGGCTCATTTCACTTCAGGGTTATAGTTCAAGACCACTCCATGGGGTCACGCAAAAAGTTTCAGAACATTCTGATGTGGAGTTTCAAAATAAAAGCCAACATTTTAACCACGATGGTTGAATTAAAATCAGAGTGGACACACCAAGTGCAGCTCGAAAGCGACCTCCCACACGAGAGCAATGGAATCATTTGATTGTATGCCTTGTGACGTGGCGTTTGATCGGTACATTTCGGCTCCGCATGTATTTTTGGAATTTTAAATTGGTGCAATTAATTATGTTGTTGACTAACATGTCTCCATCTTTGCTGTTTAAATCTAACGGTAATCTATGACATATCGGCGGTAACCACAGATTTTGGTTGCGAAATGGCTCAAGCTGGGCATTGGTGCTATGGGGGCGGCAATTGACACGCGTAAAAAGGGCGCCGCGGTGCCCTTTTTACGCGTGTCTATAGGGAGAGATAGACACACAGAGAGAGGGCGAAGGAGAGAGACAGAGAGAAGGAAAGAGCCAGAGAGAGGGAGAAGGAGAAAGAGGGACACAGATAGAGACAGATGTCAGATCTCTTGACCTAGAAAGGAGAGTTGAGGAAGATAGGTGACCGAGGTCACCGCGGGCAAGAATTATCAAAGAACTCCAGTAGGGGGCGCCAGGACTTTAAAATCACAAGAAGCGCACAGAGTGACCGTTCTGTTGGTGAGAAATATGTGAAGTGTTCGCTGAATGGTCCTGCATGTTAATTAACGTTTACAATTGAATTTCCCTCACCGAGAATGTTCACAAATCCGCTCACAATATGTTGACAGGACACCGAAACAGCCTGCCCTGGCCATCATATCCCTTCTTTTCCGGGTAGGCTATACTAGGTTATTAACTTATCCTGGAAATGATAATAGTAAATTAAACAAATCCCAGCATATCTATCTGCGTTTCATTTCCACATTGTAAGAGAGCAACACAAAACAGGTTTATAATATTTGGATGTTTTATTTTCTTTAAATCAAGCAGGTTACATTTCATTCGTTTTTACACAATCCGATATTTGGAGCCATTTGCAAATATGCTCATAAATTACATGATTTGTAATCCTTATCGAAAAAAATCATAAAAGAATGAGGTGGTTAATGATCAATATTGGGATCAACAGTGATCACCCTACTAATGTAGGCATTACATATGCAGGCAGAAGAAGAAAAGTTCCCATTAAGGTCTCATGTGAAACACCACAGGTCTGAACTACTCAGGAACACATGAAAATGGCACAAAAATGAATTCACTCTCCAACCTTTTGCTCAAGAGACGTTGACAGGCCCACAGAGAGCCTGGAGCTCACGGGACAACATTCACACACATTCTGCTTCATGAAGAGGTCAGATTATCGTCAGACCATAGACATTACATGCAAGGACACTGAACATTTGGCCGGATTACACATAGAAATGCAATCCAGAACAAAATGGGTGAAGATAAAGCATGTTTATTGATGCGGCAAACAAAGGTTCAAATATCCTCCAAAGCACTTCAAGCCCTCAAAGAATGAAACTCAAAACGCAGATGAGGTGAAAGAAGAAACTTCTAAATTAAAGTGGAGCGACCCAGGGACAAGTCTGGTTTGGGTTAAAGATTATGGATGGTTAACTTTGTGTAACGTGTTTGGACAAGCAAGTTTAGGTTTTAGGCAAGCGAGTTTAGGTAAGCGACTTCAGGTATTAGGCAAGCGAGTTCAGGCAAGCGAGTCAAGCTAAGGTTTTATGCAAGCGAGTTTAGGTTTTATGCAAGCGAGTTTAGCCAAGCGAGTACAGGCAAGCGAGTCAAGCTAAGCGAGTTTAGGTTTTATGCAAGTGAGTTTAGGCAAGCGAGTTCAGGCAAGCGAGTCAAGCTAAGCGAGTTTAGGTTTTATGCCAGCGAGTTTAGGTTTTATGCAAGCGAGTTTAGCCACGCGAGAACAGGCAAGCGAGTCAAGCTAAGCGAGTTTAGGCTTTATGCAAGTGAGTTTAGGCAAGCGAGTTCAGGTATTAGGCAAGCGAGTTCAGGTATTAGGCAAGCGAGTATAGGCAAGCAAGTTCAGGTATTAGGCAAGCGACGCGAGTTTAGCCAAGCAAGTTCAGGTTTTATGCAAGCGAGTTTAGGTTTTATGCAAGCGAGTTTAGGCAAGCGAGTTTATGCAAGCAAGTTTAGGTAAGAGAGTCAAGTTACTTTAGGCCTCACTTTATTTGCGGTTAAATTGCGGCATTAGGTTTAGAAAGAAGGTTAAGATCCAGGCTCAGGTTTGCTTCCAGCCTCGTCCCTCTAGCCGCTCCCTATAAAGAGGGTTCCCAGCTACTGTGTTAAACAGCTGGGATTACAGATATGGAGTACAGAAATAAATGACAAAGATTGATTCAAACATTCTTCCCCCAAAATGTGGTGCAACATAATGGAGATAATAATTACTTCCTCTCCATTGAAACCCAGTCATATCTTACGATCTCACGAGGTCCCGCCGCAAGGGGCGGACTTACAAGCTCTATAGAGTGTGCACTGCGTGTTAATGTTGGGTGTGGATTAATGTGCTGGTGTAGCCAGGGATCCTCAGGGTTTATGGGGAGTAGGACACACTGGTGTAGTTCAGTGCTGTGAAGTAAATTGATGCAAAAAGTAGAATCAGTTTCAAGGGCAATCAAATGTCTATAAATGCAGGAACAGCCCCATCTGGTCTCAATCAGCATTGGATTTCATAGACTTAAATTAGCGAAAAAACAAGCATTTATTTACCGCAACTGTCCTAGTGCTGGAGAACCAGGTTTCAAAAATTGTCAACACGAGCCTCCAGGTGCATTGGAGTTACTGCATTTAATTAACTTTAATTTAATTCAGAGCACACTAGTCAGTGGAGATGTTCACAGAAAAGACTTTATAAAGATCAGGAGGGATTCTATAATTGCCGCTTGACGCGTTAGGTCTGTTCAAGGAGGAAGTAAATATTTACCAGCGTTGGGTCTCTGCACCATGACACCCAGCCGTCGCACATCTGGTCTCCCTTTAAGTCGCCTGAAGGAGAGGTCAACTTTATTGAACCTAAGGGGAATGGGTCACATGAAAAGGTAAGGATAAATCAAAGCTAAACATAGAAAGGATTGAAAAAAAAGCATTGTCCAACATGGGGTTCGGCGATATTTTGATGTAAAAACATTTAGGTGTACGATCCAACCATCAAAAACAGGCTCTTATCATGTTTCCAATGTACCCCGAGTTGCTACGCCCTCATTGTCCACCAGGTGGCAGACTTGATTTTGTCAGTAGAAGGAGCAAAATAGCCATCCAGCTTGATTACAGCAATAGTAGAGGAGCGAGTCAAAAGAATGCGTTTGAGCACCTTCAGCCATTGGCTCTTGTTCAAGGACATCCCGCTGATTGGCTGAAGTCTTATACTCTTTTAATATGAAGTCTTATTCTCTAGAAAGTTTGTTACAGAAGAAGCCCCTAGTATCAAAGCAACATACCCACTAAACAAAACTAACCTTGTTGAATAAATGAAAATGTCTTCAAGATGGTCAATCCAGTATCTTACCGGTTCCACATGGAGTCTCTAGTCGGCTGCACTGCGGGACGAGGTCCGTCCTCTGCTCCGGGACGAGGTCTTGAGTATAAAGAACCAGTCAGTCATCAAGCTGCTTGGTCTCTTCAAAGAGGTGGAGGTTTGACCATGAGGACGCTGTGGATACGGTATGGGACCATTTATCAGCGGATCTGAACTGCAGAACTTTGATCACATCAGCTGTAGATTTATATACCTTCTCCAGAAAGATGAGGGGGGAGGGGGGGGGGGTCGTCAGCCCCCGAGCAGTGATCTTCATCCCCAGTGACTCCTTCAATCCTGCTGGAGCAAACACTCAGTTACCATTTGGAGATGACCCAGCTACCCTAGTGTACTCACTACTAAGTGATACAACCCAGTTCAGTGTTTCCCCCAGACAATGTCTTAGTCAAGGTGGTGGGGGGGGTCTTCGGTGAGGGTTTCAGTTTGCAATAATACATCCAACCGCCATTTCAATTGCATTCAAAATGCTTTATGGCACGACTATTGTTTTGAACAGTATACAGTATTACCGACAAATTATTGATCTATATTTTTTGTACTTGAGGAAAGTATGTTTTCTTTCCCTACGAGTTTTAGGCCGCCGCCGCCGCCGGGCCCTCCAGGCCGCCGCCGCCGCCGCCGCCGGGCCGCCGCCGCCGCCGGGCCCTCAAGGCCGCCGCCGCCGCCGCCGCCGCCGGGCCCTCCAGGCCGCCGCCGCCGGGCCCTCCAGGACGCCGCCGCCGCCGCCGCCGCCGCCGCCGCCGCCGGGCCCTCCAGGACGCCTCCGCCGGGACCTCCAGGTTGGTCCCAACCACCGCCTCCAGGCCCTCCAGGTTGGACCCAACAGCCGCCTCCAGGCCCTCCAGGCCCACCGACTCCAGGACCTCCAGGTTGGCCTCCACCTCCAGGCCCGCCGTTGCCTCCAGGACCTCCGCCGTCTCAAGGTTTTCCAGGTTGGCCGCCTCCAGGCCCTTGTGAAATGTGAGACACAAGTTACAGTTGCACACTGGAACATTTCTCCCCTTTCATCACGGATGCACTGAAGATGAGTTTAACTTTACTGGATGAGGAGCCGCCACCTGGCCCTCCATGCCGCCCCTTCCAGGTTGGACGCCTCCAGGACCTCCAGGCCACCGCCGCCTCCAGGCTGGCCTCTGCCTCCAGGACCTCCAGGCCACCGCCGCCTCCAGGCTGGCCTCCGCCTCCAGGACCTCCAGGCCACCGCCGCCTCCAGGCTGGCCGCCGCCTCCAGGCTGGCCTCCGCCTCAGTCCTTCTGAAAGGCGAATGACACGTTCCATTTGCACACTGCACATTTCTCCCCGTACATGATGCAGATAATCAACTCCTCCTCTGCTTTAGCTCCCACAGATCTCCCTGATGCCATACTGTGCAGTCTTGAGTGAGTTATTATTTAACCCAACAGCCAGCCACACACGCCTAGCCTACATCCTGGAGCTGGTCCTAGTGGCTGAGAATGCATCTGACATTTTTCAGAACACCTCAGAGTTGCTGTATGTCAAAGGTTTCATTCTAAACAATTCACCAAGCCTAGGAAAAAATGTGCAGCTGTGCAGCTCCGCGTCTCACCGTTCTGCATCCGTTGGGCTGCACGGCTCCCGGCCTTCCCTCCACCTGCAGCGAGCGCCTCCAGACGACCGCCACGGACCTCCAGACGAGCACCTCCAGACGACCGCCACGGACCTCCAGACGAGCCCCTCCAGACGAGCCCCTCCAGACGACCGCCTCCATCACCTCTACTGAAACAAGACTAAATCTATTTAAACACTGGAGATATTTTCTCCTCGCTCACTCAGATGACAATAGCTTATCTTCTCCCATTCTGTGCATTCTTGAGAAGTATCATTTCCTATAAACTCCCAAACCCAGCCACACACACGCACATCTAATCTTCATAAGGACACTAGTCCTAGTGGCTGAGAACGCTTGGCTAACAAGCCAATCACAACCAATGACTGAATTCCAGTCTGAACCGTTTGACCACGCCAAGGAGGAGTTTATAGGATGTGCAGTTCCACAGCTCACCCGTCTGTTCCTGTAGGACTGAACGGCTCCTGGCCACCATCCACCTGCAGCTCCCAGCTCCAGACCCGCTCTGTTGAAGCCTCTGGGAGTACAATCCGCTCCTGAACAAACAAAAAAACACTGTTCCTAAATCATTTGGTACTCTGCAATCCTTGGAAATATTATGAAGCATGAGCTCAAATAGAAAATGTTCAAATCCTGTATAATGATTAATTGTTGTACAAATGTGTATAGTTCTATTGATTACTTTTTTACTTCTATAAAACATTTAATGAATAGTGGGAAACCACACAAGAAAAGTAAATGAATGCGGTTTTAAAGCGGAAGTCTTACCCAAAAAGTCAATAAATGGTGACCACATTTTATCATTATTATTATTATTATTATTAACTATTTAGTGCTTCACTAAATTCCTATAGCAAGTGGAAACGTTACTCTCCTTCATTGGTGATGTTCATGTTCCTCGATATCTTCCAATGGACTCGTGAAATCCTTCTGGATCCTCTTGCGTTGAAGTGCGTTGTTCAATTTCCAAGGGGCGTGTCTAAAGGGCGCGATCTAAAATGGGTCGATGCTATATTGGATAGGCCTCGACTAATCATAGCATTGGAACGGGTGATGCAGAAATACATATATTCCTCAAAATCTTTAAGAGTAGTAGTCGTTCGTTCTTTTAGTGAGCATATACAGTCTTTAGTTCACCAACTTCCATCTTTGTTGTTGAAACACCTCTACATGTTGCGTATATCCAACCTCACATTAGATAGCCTAAAGGGTTGCTATTGGTCGGTCTATTTCGTACCGGGCAGAAAACGTTATATAACGGAGGGGCGCCTGACCGCATCTTTGAAGAGCAAATTATATATGAGGTCCGTCTAGTTCCGAAGTTATTGGTGAAATACGCAAAACGAATATTGAAATGTTAATTTTGGCATTTAATTTGCATCTACATTTTGCCAGTGAAGGAGTTTAGGTTTGCCAATCCGAGGTCTAACAGGCAGTAAACATGTTCATTAAAATACAAATAGTCCACAGAACATACGCGAATAAAAACCACATTGCACCACCAGCGGTCAACAGCAGCAGCAACAAGTGTATTGAAAGTATAAAAGTAGTAAAGAGAAGAATAGAATTGGGAGAGTGGTGTGCAAGTCAGACACCGCATCTAACCCAGGACCACCTTGCAGATCACAAGCAGCAAACCTTCTACCAGACCAACCAAACACACATCAAAAGGCCCCCAGTCAGTAGGGTCAGTCAGACAGGTTTCCACAGAAGGGCTCAGTGGGGTTATGGGTTGAGCAAAAACGGAACCCTTTCTTCCTTCCACAAGTTTCCAGCCTGGATTTTTCGGACATGTGGAGTCGGACATGTTTCAAGTTATCCGTGGATTCCTGAGGGCAGTGAAGTATCTGCAGAAGGTGACGTCCAGGTCCAGCGGTCTGCCGCATTGACCACGAGATCTTTAACCGAGTGGGACCGCCTCTGTTTGTAGTAGGCCTACAACAGTTTGTGTTCAACAGCGTGGAGGTCCTGTAGTTTCCATCAGAGTTTCTGCAGTTCTTCCATGCTGCTTCCACAGTGAGCAGAGGACACTTCCCAGTGTGGTGGTCGGTGCTGTAGCGGTCCGCAGCGTTAGTTAGTCAGTCGATCCCATAGATAAACCACTCAACACAAACTACCACTTCCATCAGCAAATCCACATTAACCTCCAGCGGTAAAACATGTACAATAGAGGGGCGAGAACAGACGACAGGAGGAGATGGGGAGAGTGTAACATGTGCAGTGCTCATGAAGGAAGTACCCCGCGTTACTCACTGCGTGGGTCCCGGTGGCGGGGTCCCCGTCGGTGGCCACGATGTCCGGATTGTTCAGCCCACGCAATCCAACGCAAAATAAACGATTAACATCCGTCACGGTGGGGGCGCTTTATGAGGAGAGGCGGGGGAGACGCAGCTGAAATGAGTTGGCCTTAGTGCTGTGTGCCAGGCACCGACTGATATGACCATACTAACTGTTGTACTAACTACTTGTACACAAGGAACCATGTGATTTTACTGTATAGATTTAGAGAAAATGTCATTTTAAAAACGTACACATGCATATTCTCGGTTGCAGGGCTTGCATTATGACAGCAATTTGAAGTGAGCTATTGACCGAATTTCACATAAGTTCAGGCACTGACTGATATGACCGTATCAACCGGTGTGCTGAGGGGTTGTCAGTGTCAAGAGAGTTTGTGTGTGAGTGACTCAAAGGGGGCAGGCATAACCCATAAAAAGATATAGTCTCGTAAAATATTGAACCATAAGGCTTATGACTTATAGGCTACGTGATAGGTTGACCAGAGACGGCTAACAATAAATAAACAACAGTCAATGAAGACAAGTTGGGTTGTGCCGAGTTTAATTAGGCTATAGGAAGCTTCGAGTGTTTCCGTATTATCAGCGTTTTCAGGAAGTTTGAAGAGGTTTTGTTTTAACACATATAGGTCTACGTTTGACGATGATTGTTTGGCTCTTCTTTATTTACTGGCATTGTTCCTTTTGTTCCTCCTCTGTCCGATTGACATGATATCCTTTCAAAACGCATGATTAAACAAGACAGCAGCGTCCGCTTCCAAGAGATGCATTTCTCCAGAGATACTTTAACAACAAGTCTACGGATTACAAGTCAACTTCTGTGGGTAAGACGTTCAGTGACCTGCAGTTATATATGCGCTTTGAAAATGACAACCTGGAAAGTAAAAGTATGCTGATCTCTGTAAGAAAGTTGGGTGTAGGAGCAGAAAAAGCCAGGAAATAATAATAATAATGCTAACGAATTCAATAGGGTTCCTATGTTTTTCGAGGGACGCCTTATTATTATAATCATAATATAAGCATACTAATAACATTTCTCCAACTGTTTTCCCAAAAGGTGGTGGGGTTATTGTTGTCCCTCAGTGGACTCTATCTACTGTTCTACTTCAGCAAGAGCCACCCCTTCTTCTCGGGATACTCTATCCTCATGCCCGGAGTGCTCGCGCTCTCCACCGCCACGCTCCTATTGGTCGCCGGCGTGATTGGCTGCATGGCTGCTGCTCAAACCTCGGTCTTTTTGCAGGGCTTGGTAATAATCATAACAAGGAAAATAGTAAATGATAATAATAATATAATGTTATTAAGAATTACGTCTATGATGATGAGAATGATAATTATGATGTGTTAGTTACATCTGTGTAGTCGTTTTTATCTTTTTAACTGTTTCCCCCCAGTTCGTTTATCTGTTGGTGGTGGCGGTGTGTCTCCAGGGGACAGCTTCAGCACTAGCCTACTACTACTCTGACAAGGTGTGCAAAATCCGTTATCAAAGGTCTAGAATAACACTATTTACCCAGGCCTGCAGCGTCCAGTACATTTGATCCGTTATGCTTTTTTTTCCTACAGGTCGATTCAGAGTTGTCTGTTCTAAGTGAGGTTTTCTACAACTATTCAGGCAGTAGCCAAGACCCACTTGCAAGGGCTGTGGACAGTACACAAGAAGAGGTGTGTGTTTGTGTGTGTGTGTGTGTGTGTGTGTGTGTGTGTGTGTGTGTGTGTGTGTGTGTGTGTGTGTGTGTGTGTGTGTGTGTGTGTGTGTGTGTGTGTGTGTGTGTGTGTTTGTGTGTGTGTGTGTGTGTGTGTGTGTGTGTGTGTGTGTGTGTGTGTTTGCGTCCGTGTGTCCTCGTGTGTTTTTGTTCGTACTTACTTCCACCTATACAAAAGTCCCAACGCTAAACAGTGAATATCATCCATAATTGTAATAAATACCTAACATAATAAAACCCTGTTTTGTCCCTGGGCCCCATCCCCTGCACAGCTCCAGTGCTGTGGGGTCCAGGGCTACAGTGATTGGCTCAGCACCCCCTGGTTCAACCGGAGTCGGCGGGCCACGTTCCCTCAGAGCTGCTGTAACTCCTCCTGCTTCCACTGCACCAGCAGCTCAGAGGAACACTGGGAACCTTATGTACAGGTGACGTGGTCGTCAGGGCAACCCTTTACCATGAGGGTACCTTAATGAACCGTGCATGAACCATTCATTAACATTTGTGAACACAGTCGTAAGCGTTCACTAACGGTTAACTCACAGTGGACTTAGGGAATGATGTTCATGTTCACTACTGTAGTGATATGTACATTACAACGTTTGTTACAAATGTTCACTACAATCTACTAACTGACACACATTGTCCTTACATAACTGGACGGTTTGGACCAGAGTCCAACCCTTCCCTCCCTTCCCGTCACTTCTAAGATCTTAAATACATTGCACTTCTAACCATTGAACTCCTTCTACAATGCATTTTTTAACTTTGCCTTCATTTTATTTAGTTTCTCTAAATTATTTTTATTGTTTCATTTTATTGCAAGACAGTGTTTATATGTGAAGCACTTTGAGTCTGCCTCGTGTGTCAAAGGTGCTGTGTAAATAAAGTTGCCTGGCCTTCACCCCCATGGTTTCCTCCTCAGGGCTGTCAGGAGCGGCTGGAGGAGGCACTGGGGTTTGTGCTGAGTCTGATCACCTGGTCCCTGCTGCCCCTGCTCCCGGTAGAGGTCAGAGGCCATGCGCTCCAGGGGCTTGTTGTTCAGGTTCATCCATTTTGTTTAAAGGGGTCCCATGACCGTGTTCATCCTTGGGACCGAGGAGGAACACTTGCGGTGATTTGTGACATCTTTGTGATTTTATGTTATTTAAATAAAGATGTGCTGAATATAACGGGTGAAATACGTTTTCTTAATAGAAACACAATCATGTCAACAGATTAGGGACAGATAACTAGCTAACAAACTTTTGAATATTGCAGAGAAATGCAACATTGAAATGCAATCATCTGTTTAGATTTTTTTTTAAACCCTCTTTTATGAAGTCTCATATGTATATGACTGTCTATATTCCCATATTCATCCAAACCAAAGCCTCTCCTCTCGTTGCAGATTCTGGGCATCGCTATCATGGCCCACATGATGACGAACAACCAACTGTTGCTGGATTACACCGTTCTGGAGAAGCCGTCAAGTTGAATTACAACAGGCATGCACCCATGCCCCACACAACACACAAACACGTATACACACACACACACACACACACACACACACACACACACACACACACACACACACACACACACACACACACACACACACACACACACACACACACACACACACACACACACACACTAACATAAATTAAACTCTGATAACAAGGTATTAATATACACAATTTAGTGAATGTGAATGTCCATAAACACGCCAGAACATTTATTTTGCAATAATATATCATTGTGTGGGAAAATACTAATTGTTCAATGAAAATATGCAAATAAATTATTTTAAATTTTTCGGTGTTTACTTTTTGGGGTATATTTTAATTGGTTAATGCGCTTACTGTCAGCGCGTTGGACAAATGCGTGTGCTTAATACATGAAATGGGATGTTATTGTGCTTACAATAACAGCTACATTTGTTGTTTCAATATTTTAGATTTATGTATATATCTATATTTATTATATGTCACCTGGCTGTGAAGAACGACCTAGGGGGCGTGGTACGTATAAGGGGGCGCGGCACGCAGAAGTGGTCGCGGCAACACTGGTCACGCAGAGCTGTAGTGTTTATTCCCCACCAGGGTATTGTAGCACTGTGTAACGTTAGTGAACGTCGTTGCCGCGATAAACAGAACCATTGCCGTTCGACCAGTCCATAAAAAAAATACCCTCTACATCTGGTGAGTGCTTCCGACCACTGACGACAAATTAATCGCCTCTGAGTTCTGTTTGCGTTAGGATTTCGTCGAGTGCAGTACCAAATATCGGCCATGCTGCCTTCGGGGCCATCTAACCAGCGGGCTACCTTTTTAGTACGGCTCCGAGCATCGGGAGCATCGTTTTTTATCCCATATAAGTTGTTTCGAGCGTCTTTGTCGTCACCGTACATATAAAATATACACCGGTTGCATTCACTCGTGTATTGGGGTCTCTTTTTGTTATGTTGTAATGCGAGACTTAGCATTGGGCTAGCGGCGGTAGGCCCGACATGTACTAGTAGCCTAGCATGGCGGCTAACAAGGCCACGCCCATCATAACATGGGACGCGCGCCTCGTTTTTGATGTATGAATGAACCCTGAATTCCATGTGGTCCGGGTTTGTATTGATTGACGGCGTCTTTGGGTTCACATCTGTACATTACCTTGCCCATGTGAACGTGGTGTCAGACCGTGGTCGATACGGCGCTACCCGTGGTGCATGTTTTCTGTGATTTTCTGTGCACTAACTGGTTCAATGTATCCTTAGCCCCAGGAGCAGTGCGGTGTCTTAATGGCAGTTCGCAGAGGAAATATTAGGTACTTGAAAGTAAGTATGACGACACGCTCCCTCCCGTTCATTCTAATGTTATTTCGGGTCAGTGCTTTTATCCCGTTACATGTCGGCTAAGCAATTGCCACCCCCTTGAATCTCAAAAACAAAAAAAAACGACGCCTCCTTTTCTGATACCAAAAAAAAACAAAGGCTGGATTAGAAAATAGGCAGACACCCCCATGTTGGTTGTCCATGGCCCGCTTGTTGTCGGTACACAGGACTCTCATTCATGATGTCAGACGTTCTCGGCTACCCCGCCAGAATACCCAATGGGAGTCCTAACGGGGCATGAATGGGCCCACTGTGAGGAGGCCGGCGGCGCCGGTGCCGCAGCAGACTGGGTCACGTTCCAGCCAGTGGCGACCGTCGGCCCCCGCTGGGCACAAGACGTTGAAATGTGGCCTGTTGTTGTAGTGTCGATATTCGCACTGATTTCAGCACCGACAACAAAAAAATAAATCCTTCTGCTACTACAACCGTGAGGGTTGACGCTGTAGAAGAGCGGAGAAGTGGATTTTGTTGGTGCCTGACCGTCCCCCACACACTGCAGTGCAGACATCAGGGTTTTCCCACACCTGTTATAATGTCCTAGCAGAGATGAAGACTGAATTAATATGAGCGTGGTGGCTATAACTTCTCTTTATATCGGACTGTTGGTGGACTATTAACTCTACACATCTGAAAAGTGAAACGTTTTCTAAGGTGTGTGTGTGTGTGTGTCCGTGTCCGTCCCCTCAGGAGGTGTATGACATGTCCAACGGCTACGAGGACCACATGGTGGGCGACGAGGGCAAGGACGGCAAGACCAACCTGATCGTCAACTACCTTCCCCAGAGCATGAGTCAGGACGAGCTGCGCAGCCTCTTCAGCAGCATCGGAGAGGTGGAGTCCGCCAAGCTGGTCCGGGACAAGGTCGCAGGTGCGCCCCCCCCACACCGACCCCCACCCTCACCCCCACTCACTTACCCCGTTGTTGATGTTGAAGGCCTTCCTGGCCCACCAGGTGTGTTGTGTAGATCAGCCAAGTCATTTATTATTATTATTATTTAAAATATATCCACACAGATGTGAGTGATGGATGGAGCAGCCAATAGGTTGGCAGTGTTGGGATTGGCCCTCCCCTTTTTACTTACAGGCACATTTGATTTAGTGTTGGCCAACCTCGCCTAGAAGCGGTGGTGCTGGCCGGCCCATCTCTGGGCCCTGACGGTACATGTGACCACCCCAGTGTGGCTAGCAGAGGCCCCAGATACCAAAGTAGCCCCTCCCTGAATGAGGGCTGCTGGTTTGGTCCCACTCCCATGACCTCCTCCTCCTCCTCCTCCACCTCCACCATCAGGACCATACTGCTTTGATTGATTCATTTACGCCAGGAACAATTCCAACTGTCTTCTTTTTTGTTTGGAAACTTTATGCAATGTTTGTTTGTTTGGGGGGTTTTGATATTTCTTTGTCCAATATTTTATATATATATATAAATGCCGATTTTATTTATTTTTTTTGAACTATATAAAACGTTTTTTTTGTTTTTGTTTTATTGTTTTCTTTTTTTTCTCTAGGCCACAGTTTAGGGTACGGATTTGTTAACTATCTTAACCCTAGTGATGCAGACAGAGCTATCAGTACACTGAATGGACTAAGGCTACAGTCTAAAACTATCAAGGTAAAGTGCCATCAGGTGTTCTCCAACTGTCACCCAAAAGATCTCATGTCATTTAATTTCTTTCCTGGCTCCTGTGCTTCCTAGGCCTTAGGTCGTAACCGTTCTCACCCCAGGGGGTAACACCCTACAGGACAGTGTTTACATGTACGTCCAGCTAGTTGCCCCTGCTAGATTTGCCCATTCTCATCCCTCTTTTGATTTGATTCATACGTAAGCGTTTTAATTTCTAGTCATTTTTACTCTTCAATTAGATTTCTGATTGGCCGCTATTCTCTTGTGCCCTTTAATGAGGTCACCTGTTACCGGGCAGTCCCACATTCTGGACAGCTGTGCCAGGTTAATTGGCTGCTAGTTAGCTACCAGGAACTGTCCTTTTTATTTGCCTTTTCTTTGTTGCTTAATTGGTTTATTTAGTTGCTTTTTGCCAAGTTCATCCTGTAACTAAAATATTAGGCTTACTTTAATGGGACTGGCTTACCGTTCTAAATAAATGAGTTCATTTATATATATATATATAGATAGCATTCTTGTGTTTTACTTAGACATAGACATACTTAAATTAAAAAGGATTCCATTTTGTCAGTGACTTTCATGATACATTCTAGCTCGGCAATTGGTCCCCTTTGACCTAACGAGGCCTCCGTTGCTTCCTGCTGCTCAGGTTTCGTTCGCCCGGCCCAGCTCGGAGACCATTAAGGATGCCAACCTGTACATCAGCGGCCTGCCCCGGAACATGGCCCAGAAGGACGTGGAGGACATGTTCACGGGCTACGGCCACATCATCAACTCCAGAGTGCTGGTCGACCAGGCCACCGGTAGGATGCTGCTGTCAGAGGAGCCCCTTCTACGGGGCGTCTTAAAATGACTTCATACCACAGACACGCAAACGCATTCACACGTGCACTCTTACACACTTTCAACGTCTTGTGCTGAGGTCTAACCCCGGCCGTTGTTAGGGTGCTGAGGTCTAACCCCGGCCGTTGTTAGGGTGCTGAGGTCTAACCCCGGCCGTTGTTAGGGTGCTGAGGTCTAACCCCGGCCGTTGTTAGGGTGCTGAGGTCTAACCCCTGCTGTTGTTAGGGTGCTGAGGTCTAACCCCTGCTGTTGTTAGGGTGCTGAGGTCTAACCCCTGCTGTTGTTAGGGTGCTGAGGTCTAACCCCTGCTGTTGTTAGGGTGCTGAGGTCTAACCCCTGCTGTTGTTAGGGTGCTGAGGTCTAACCCCTGCTGTTGTTAGGGTGCTGAGGTCTAACCCCTGCTGTTGTTAGGGTGCTGAGGTCGTACCCCTGCTGTTGTTAGGGTGCTGAGGTCTAACCCCGGCCGTTGTCAGGGTGCTGAGGTCTTACCCCGGCCGTTGTCAGGGTGCTGAGCTCTAACCCCTGGGCCTGCTGTCCGCCCACAGGCCTGTCCCGCGGCGTGGCCTTCATCCGCTTCGACAAGCGGGCGGAGGCGGAGAACGCCATCAAGGACCTGAACGGCCAGAAGCCGCCCGGCGCCGCCGAGCCCATCACGGTCAAGTTTGCGGCGAACCCCAACCAGGTGAAGAGCGCGCCGTTCGTCTCCCAGATGTACCACGGCCAGTCGCGGCGCGGCTTCGGCGGCCCCGTCCACCACCAGGCGCAGAGGTTCAGGTGGGAGCGAGGTTTCTAACCGACACGCCGTCCCTCTCTGTTAGATCTACCACGCAGTATAGTGCGTCTTGATGTGTTGTTTCACTTACTTATGACGAATGTACTTATTGTCTGTCGATTTGGATAAAAGCGTCTTGCTAAACGACCCCTAAATGTGAATGTATCGGCCGATACTGAGTGTATACCGATACAGCATCTAGCATTGTGACTGCTAATATCTCTTGTTCTTAGTGAAGGGTTCTCTAACCATGAAAGCAATGTAAAGTCTTTTCACTTACCGTCGTTTTTTTCATGGATTGCCGGTTGCGTTGTAGCTGCTTGAGCTGCGGCCACACAACACAATTTTCCACTTTGAAATACGGCTGCTCGATTATGGGGAAAATCATAATCAAGATTATTTTGGTCAATATTGAAATCATGATTATTCAAACGATTTAATTTTGAGTTTGAAAACATGTATTTCTTCAGCATGTCTCACCCAAAAAGTACCTTGTAACTAAAAAAAAATACACAAAAGGGTCAAAAAGAAATCTGTTCCAATCTAAAATAATATATAGATATTTAACCAGCTGTTCTTCCCCTTCTATAAATCTACTCTTGATTAAAATTCGATTAATCTCCCAGCCCTACTTTGAAACCATCACACATCCCTGAGTAGCGCACCAAGAGTACCGTGTCTTTTGACTTTGCTATTCTCAAAGCACCTACCTTTCTGTGAAAAGTTACAGGTAACGGCTCTGTCATGTTAAAATTGTACCGGGGGCGAAAATTGTACCGGCCTACGTCATCAGTTGTTTACATCTTGCGTCAAATGACGCGTTCAAGAACCTTCCTACGTCATTTGACGCGATCGCCCGTTTCCCGGCAACAGACGATCGCGTCGTCTGTTGCTATTCGATTAAACAATTAAATACAATACAAATATAAAGTAAAAACAAGTGTTATCTAGCGATCCGTTATCTGTATTATGTTATTTCGTCTTTTGGAAACATGAGCCGAATGTTTTTTGCAACCTGCCCGGCAACAGACGATCGCGTCGTCTGTTGCCAGACAGGTTGTCAAGATGTAAACAGCTGATGACGTAGGCCGGTACAATTTTCGCCCCTGGTACAATTTTAACGTGACAGCTCCTCTGTTGTCGGGGAACAAGCACACTTTTAATCGGCAGTTAAACCGCACACAGAACAGTGAAAGACTTCCCCCGATATTTCATTGAATCTTGAACATGAAAGCCGGGATTGCAGAGAGAAAGCGTTTCATCTCCACCTCACATGCACACAGTTATGGCGTCTGTCTGACTCACACGTCTGCGTCTGCCCAATTACCAAAGTGTACCCCGACATGCCTGGTCAGAGCGCTGGGCAGGGGCGCCCCCCCCCACTGCCCCTGCCCAGCGCTCCGTCCTGAGTGGCTCGGTGTGTAATGCTGCCTCCCTCCCTCCCTCCCTCCCTCCCCCAGGTTCTCCCCCATGAGCGTGGACCACATGGGCAGCATGAGCGGTGTGAGCGTCCAGGGCAGCAGCTCCTCGGGCTGGTGCATCTTCATCTACAACCTCGGCCAGGACGCCGACGAGGGCATCCTGTGGCAGATGTTCGGGCCCTTCGGCGCCGTCACCAACGTCAAGGTCATCCGCGACTTCAACACCAACAAGTGCAAGGGCTTCGGCTTTGTCACCATGACGAACTACGAGGAGGCGGCCGTGGCCATCTCCAGCCTGCACGGCTACCGACTGGGGGACAAGATCCTGCAGGTGTCCTTCAAGACCAGCAAGGGCCACAAATAGAGCCTTGGGTTTGGGGAGCTGAGGGGGGGGGGGGGGGAAGAGACTTGTGGAAAGACTGATCCGGGGTGGTGGGGCAAAGGAGATGCAATGGCAGAGTTTATGAAACGACGGTTTTTGTTTTGGTGTACTCTCACTCACCGTGTGCATGTTGGTCTACAGTATCGCCTGATCACACGTAGTTTGGTTTCTTTTTTTTGCTTTCCCCTCTTCGTTTCATGTTTAAGAATTTGAGGTAAGGCTGCCCTCTGATTTCAATTGGTCGGAGGACATGCATGGCGTGACTAGGATTAATGATGGGTTTACTATCGGTCTGGCTGCGAGGCGGATTTTGGGCCACCGTGTTGGGACTCGACATCACCAACGCAGCTCAAGAAACTAGGGAGTCTTTCAAGTTTTAAGCAGAGGAAAAACGCAGCCTGCTGCCGCCCTGTCGAGATAAGGGCTCGGAGATTAAGGGACTTTTGTTCGGTGAGAGGCAACTGTGGAGATTTTGTCCCCTTTTTATCTTTCGTTTAATTTCAATTAGTATTGTGGCCACGGTTTGTGGCACTCCTTAGTAGATGCCTTAATTTTAAATCGGTTAAGTCTGACTTACCCCCCCCCCCCCCACCCCCACCCCCTAGCAGAGCACTTACCTTCACACGTCCGCCCGTTAACCAGGACTGCTGAGGGGTCCGCACTCAGTACCCGACACAGGGTTTAGACTGCAGCGGTGGCTCAAGGCAGGACCGCGTTTTGTACTGTAATCCTACGACTGCGTCGGGTCTGTTCACGTACGTCTGGTCATGTTCTGTTGAGAGCGAGCAGAATTGTAGGGGGGGGGGGGGGGGACCTAATTGTCTTTCAGACCTGATTGTCTTTCAGACCTGATTGTCTTAAAATGGACCAAAGAAGGAAATCTACAGTTTCTGGCTCTGATGTTTTGGGTTAATTGAGATTGTGTGAGCTATTAATGAGGTTGTATCAGAAAACCAGGGAATAGCATCCGCCTTCTGCTTTTGTTTCCCCTCTTTCAAACCTTTTTGAATTTATTATTTTATTTGAACCTTTTTATTTCAGACGTAGTTTATTTTTGAAGCTGTTGATTTTGATGGTAGATATAATCGCCTCTCATGTCCAACCATTTAAATTTGATTTGTTTTTCTCATTTTCTTTTTGCTTTTGATTGTTTAAATATAAATCATTAAATTTTCTTTTGTTTGGCCAAACGTTTTTGGTTGCTTTTTGCTTTTCTTTAGTTTTCCTCACGATACTTTCCCCCCCAACGCAACGTTGACACTTATTCAGATCGGTCCGACATTGACCTTACCGGTTGAACAAGTCGCCATCTTGTTAGGGACTTATCAACGCGTTGGCATTGGCTTTATGTGAAGCACTTGATCCATTCAACGCAGCAGTCGGGATGCTCAGTTTACTGGAGACGGTCATGGCCCCAGGCCAGTAAGACACAAAGCACACGTCTTCTGACTTTAATGCGCCGTGGTCCGTCTCTGAGCACTCCGGGCATGGCCGACAGCCACCACACATAAATCAGTTTAGGTGTTCACGATGCATCTAACGAATATTTGGTTAATTTTTTATTTCCAAGTAGTTGTTCCTCTGAAGAGATCCTACTGCTATAGTGTCCCTCCCCTGTGTATATAGGTGAGACTCAAGTTCAGAGTAACTAACACATACTAGCTTAGCTTCCACAAGAAGGGCACGTCAGCACGGTTTGGGTCCTTGAGCCCAGCAAGAATACAGCATTCCCATATAGGCCATATATCAATTTGAGGTTTTTAATCAAGTTATCATGTCGACACTTTTACTCGCCCATTTATTACTATCAAGCATGCAGTCCACAACCTCGTTAGTATGATTTTTCTTAATATCGCCGTCGAGCTGCATTTCCTTGTTTGCATTTTCCTTGAGTCTTTTTAATTGTAGTTGTTAGTACGGTTCACTTTGACCCATGGGGCCTGATTGGCGTAATACTACCGATCAACATACCAATGGATGCCTTTTTTGTTTGAACACGCATTGACCGAAACAAAGTATTACCCAAGTCTGAAACTAATGTTTGTTATCCATTGTTATCAATTTCAACGACAACACTGGCTTTCTCCTGCCCTTGACACCAAGTTGAACATAAAACCCCTTTGTGGACCCATCACAAGCCTATATGTCTTTAACTTTGTGCAATATTCCGGGACATGACTTGGGGCAGGTAAGGTACGACGAGAAATGTCTTGGGTCCACTCTTGAATGTTGTCATTTTGTTGTCATTCGTTTTTCTATTCACTTGACATGTTACACTATTAAGAGTTTTAAGTTGCACACAATTCATGGATTGATGTTTCCTTTTGGGGAAGGCGTTGATTTTAACGTTCTGCCTTTATGTTGAAAGGTGTTTTGAGTATTCGACAACAGCAATGGAGGAGTCCATTTATCTGTCCCTGTGTTTGGGTATCAATGTCCGGATGACAGTTGTGTCTGTTTTTTGTTTGTGTTTTGTTTTGGATTTCATTAGATGTCTTCTAACATTGGCTCTTTTTAATAAAAACCGGGGAGGTTTTCCAGTGTGGAATCAAAAACGTCTGGTCTGATCGCTTTTCTGTTATTATGCAGATTTGAGAAGCTCCAGTTTTCCGATTTTGCTAACTTTGTTTGTATATTCGTAAGCCCAAAAGCATTTCCACTGCAGTTGTCAATTTAACCTTCTAAAGAATAACACACTCCCGCCTACCTCTTGATAAAAGGGATTTTCTGTTAATCAATTTGGTTTGTTGTGGCAATCGAGTTCAACGGTGATAGCAGCAATTAAGTTAAAGCTGCTTTGTTAATCGGAGTCATCCCTCGGATATAAAAATATTAATGAATAAAAGAAAGTGGTTGGCGGCGTTTCTTTCACATGAACGCCACCATTAACCAGCATGGACTAGGGTGCGGTGGTGAACTGGATCACTTGAAGGTAATATTTGTAATAATCCGATATTCCGTCTCATTACTGGCCCATTTGGTGGGTAAGTGAACTACAGCCAACTGGAAGTTTGTGCATTCAGAGTGGAGCGGGAGCTCGGTTTTAAGGCAATAACAATTATATACCATTGTTATGTGGCAACCCGGCACGGTGAGCGAACCACCTCCTCCCAAACAGGACACCATTTCACGGGGAAAAACCAAAAAGGCATGTTTTATTCCAAACTCAAACAAAGTCTCGCTGAAGAAACAAAAGAACGTAAAAACCTGGGAGGAATCAACAGTCCCATCCTTTGGGGGTGGAATCCCCGTCACCCACGAGGACCGGTCTCTCCGTACAGGAGCAACATGGCTGGGAGAGCCCCGAATGAGTGGAGAAGCAGGCTATTTAAGCCCTGCTTCTCCACCTGTTCCTCAGGTGCTCTGCATCTCCTTAATTGGCCCGGGCCGGGTTGCCACAGTCATCATAAATGAACAGTTATGACAAAAACGATTTATCCCTGCTTTGATTTCACTTCCCTTTTCTCTGGCCTGGTTCAAATACAATACTACTTGATGGAGAGAGTTGGGGAAGGACTTTACAAAACAACCCGTTTATGTATCAGCAATCTCAAACGATTCCTACAGGAATTCCTTTAGGAAATCTAAACCGGAAACCAGCTTCTGGGTGTTATTTGGATCAAGTTCTGGCTATTATTCTTACCAGCTTCTTGATATAATTATTAGGATATTTTCAAATTTTGGGCAATCCCCAGTGAGTGTCACAGTCCATAGAACAGATTAAGGCATATCCTGACCGAAAGACTATTCGATCCCCCTTTTCCAAGCGATTGGCAACACAATTGTTCCTTTATCACTAATGGAGTGCGTTTCCCAACCTCTTCAGTCGAATGATAGTACAGGCCATCAAGAAATAGAAAGCTCAGGTTGACTCCCGGCTATTTTACTACCATAACAGCTCTTTGTCAGCCATCCCCTTTTCATTCATCTTTCTTCAGAAAGAACAATTCAAATCCTGCCCATGAATTTAAAATGAAGTCATCTGAAAACTTTCCGGTTTGTGCGCGTTGATCCCAGCGGAGTGCAGCGTGTGCGTGCGTGTGTGCGTGCGCGTGTGTGCGCGTCCCCTGCAGTCCTGTTCTGCACATGCTGCCCACGTTGCCTGCCTCCTCCAGGGGGTGGCTGCCCCCGGCCGTCTCGGCCGCGGGCTCAGACCTGGCAGAGGTTGTAGCAGGCTAGGGGCCTCTCCATCACCTGGTCGCGGTCCACCTCGTACACGTAGTCGCAGCGGTGCGACATCAGCGGGGCCTCCGACATCGTGACACTCTGGTTCCCGAAGGAGATGGCCGTGTCCCTCTATATCGACACACACACACACACACACACACACACACACACACACACACACACACACACACACACACACAAACAAACACACCTTAGAAAACCCTTCACCTTGCCAATGTGTAGAGTAAATAGTCCACCCACAGCCGGATATAAAGAGCAGTTATAGTCACCATGCTCTCATATTAATTCAGTCTTCATGTCAGCCTCAGCCTCTCATCTCATCAATCTCAGCTCAACCTCCTCTCTGACCTCCACCTCCTCTCTCTCTCTGACCTCCACCTCCTCTCTCACTGACCTCCACCTACCTCCCCTCCCCCCCCCCCCCCTCCCTCTCTTACCCGGTTGGGTCCCACTGTGGTGTTGGCGGTGGCGGCGGCGGCGGCGGCGACGGCGGCCTTCTCAAAGTCCTTCTTGCACAGGTGGGCCATGATGCCCGCCGCCAGGGCGTCGCCCAGCACGTTGATCATGGTGCGGAAGCGGTCGCTACGGAAACCACAGAGCTCCAAGTCAGGTGCGTGTGGAGCGGCGTGTCGCCGGCCTTTGATTGGTCGATTTTATGTGACAATTTCTTTAGATAAAATATGAAACAGCACTCTGTGTCACACATTGAAACACACCAATAGTCAGGGATGACTAAATAAAGCCCAAAGGCTAATTTCCATTGTGGTCCCAGGTTTGTTCTTTAAAAAAAAATAAAAAAAAAAATAATAATAATAACTTTCTTTCTTTCTCTTTTAATTCTCACTGCGGTATTCCTGTGCACCTCTGCCGTGGGAGCCCGCATCTCCCTCTAGGGTCAGTAACACCTAAACGGCTGATTATGGTCCCACGTTCACGCAACGCAAGGGGTTTACGGACCCCTTACGTCCTCGCGGACCCTCCTTGCGTCCACTGCAAGGGCCAGACGTGCGCCTCCCAAAAATTGTAACCTTCCGCAGAGGTGATGCAGCAGCAAGGGCTGTGATTGGTCCGTTCACTCAAACTCGACGCAGAACCAAATCAGGAGCGTCTGCGTGGTCCTTGTGTTGCGTGACGTGGGATCATAATCAGCCCTTGAGACATCCTGTCTTATCCAATCATAAGACCTCATGGCCACCCCCAGTGTGGTGCGCCGGGGCGTGGCCCTAAAGGCCGAGGCCGTCACTCACAGGACCCAGTCGATGGCCACGATCAGCGTGATGTCAGCGGGGGGCAGCCCCACCGAGGTCAGCACGATCACCATGGTAACCAGGCCGGCCTGGGGAATCCCGGCCGCGCCGATGCTTGCAGCGGTCGCCGTGATACTGGGGGGGGTGGGAAGAAGAGAGAGAGAGAGACAGAGACAGAGAGACAGAAAGGGAGAGAGAGGAATTTACATTTCCCACAGGAACATACATTGAATTTGGAGTTTTGATTGTTGTCGTATCGTGTCTCGACATAGTTCACTTTATGCGACAGACGATAGGACTATCACCCCCCAACTCCTCTCTCTGACCTCCACCTAGCCTCTGACCTCCACCTCCTCTCTGATCTCCTCCTCTCTCAACTCGTGAGAAAGGTCAACGGTCACCTCCTCACCTGATGGTGACCAGCTGGCCGAAGTCCAGCTCGTACTCGTTGACCTGGGCGATGAAGATGGCGGCCACGGCCTCGTACAGCGCCGTGCCGTCCATGTTGATGGTGGCGCCCACGGGCAGCACAAAGCGGGCGATCTGCCGGTCCACGCCACAGTTCTCCAGCAGGCACTTCATGGTGATGGGGAGGGTCGCAGAGCTGTAGGGGGGGGGGGGGGGGGGGGGAGAGAGAGAGAGAGAGAGGGAGAGAGGGAGAGAGGGAGAGAGGGAGAGAGGGAGAGAGAGACAGAGACAGAGACAGAGACAGAGACAGAGACAGAGACAGAGAGAGAGAGAGGGATTCGATCATGCCACCATCAGGGTAAAAACGAGCACTCATTTTCTTAAGGCAAAATCCAGGGAGCAAGTTTCGAGTTCTTAAGACTTGGGCGAGTTTCGTCTGGGAAAAATCCTGAAAAGCTTGGAGACAATTGGAAAGGGGACATCATCGAGGGACTAGAATAGCTCGGGATAATCCTACATTTATTTTAAAGAATAATTCCACAATGCCTTCCACTTAGTAATGAGCGTTCGTGAGACGACGGTGAATACAATGTGTGGAAGATGTCTGCTGGGTGAGGAGGGAGGAGGGGGGTCTGCTGGGTGAGGAGCGGGGAGACGGGTCTGCTGAATGAGGAGGGGGGAGACGTGTCTGTGGCTAAGGGGGGAGACGTGTCTGCTGGGTGAGGAGGGGGGAGACGTGTCTGTGGGAGAGGAGGGGTGAGGGGGAGGGAGACGTGTCTGTGGGTGAGGGGGAGGGAGACGTGTGTGTGGGTGAGGGGGAGGGAGACGTGTCTGGGTGAGGGGGAGGGAGACGTGTCTGTGGGTGAGGGGGAGGGAGACGTGTGTGTGGGTGAGGGGGAGGGAGACGTGTGTGTGGGTGAGGGGGAGGGAGACGTGTCTGGGTGAGGAGGGGGGAGACGTGTCTGTGGGTGAGGAGGGGTGAGGGGGAGGGAGACGTGTCTGTGGGTGAGGAGGGGGGAGACATGTCTGTGGGTGAGGAGGGGGGAGATGTGTCTGTGGGTGAGGAGGGGGGAGACATGTCTGTGGGTGAGGAGGGGGGAGACGGGTCTGTGGGTGAGGAGGGGGGAGGAGGGGGGAGACATGTCTGGGTGAGAAGGGGGGAGACGTGTCTGTGGGTGAGGGGGGAGGGAGAAGTGTCTGATTGGTGAGGAGGGGGGGAGACGCACCTGGACGAGGTTGCCAGGGCGATGACCAGCGCCTGCAGCAGCCCCCTGATGTAGGCGAAGGGGTTCTTCCCCGTGAGGACGTAGAAGAAGAGCGGGAGGAGGATGAGGCCGTGGACGAAGAGGCCCGCCAGCACGGTGATGAAGTACATGCCCAGCTTCTCCCCAAGGTGGGCCGGGTCGTGCATGTCCAGGATCTTCCCCGCCACCAGGAATACGATCCCGAACGGGAAGTACCTGGAGGAGACAAGGAGCTGTCACGAGGAGGAGGAGGAGGAGGAGGAGGAGGAGGAGGAGGAGGAGGAGAGTACCTGAGGGGACCGGACCAGGAGCTGTCAGGAGGAGGAGGAGGAGGAGGAGGAGGAGGAGGAGGAGGAGAAGGAGGAGGAGGAGGAGGAGGAGAGTACCTGAGGGGACTGGACCAGGAGCTGTCAGGAGGAGGAGGAGGAGGAGGAGGAGAGTACCTGAGGGGACCGGACCAGGAGCTGTCAGGAGGAGGAGGAGGAGGAGGAGGAGGAGGAGGAGAAGGAGGAGGAGGAGGAGGAGGAGAGTACCTGAGGGGACTGGACCAGGAGCTGTCAGGAGGAGGAGGAGGAGGAGGAGGAGGAGGAGGAGGAGGAGGAGGAGGAGGAGGAGGAGGAGGTGGAGGTGAGTACCTGAGGGGACCGGACCAGGAGCTGTCAGGAGGAGGAGGAGGGAGTTCCTAAGACAGACGAGACAACACGCCATCAGGAGGAGGAGTATGGGGAGGAGAAGGGGGGGCTAGTGTGGAGGAGAAGGAGTGCTTGAGAGTTCAAATCAAATCCAAACTTAAATAATATACACATTTGTCATTTCTGGAAAAAAAAGAATAGATTGAAATCGATGATCGGGTTTGTTTTGAAAAAATCTGAGATTTTCGCCCAGCCCGCCCTAGTCGACTGGTAACCAGACGGTTGCTAGCTTAATCCCCGGTGCGTGAATGTGTGGCGCTCCGTGATGCAGATCCCCACATGGGCCGTGGGCGGGCCCTCTCGCGTGCGCCCTCTGGGCTGTACACGCCAACGGCCCGTTACGTGTTCGTTTCATTGGCTTAGCGGCGCGCTAAGCCGCTTAGCTTGGCCCACCTCGCCACCGCCGGGCGGCTGCAGGCTGCAGGTCAAAGGTCAAGGGATCACTAAGTGATTCTCTTCCTTTTTTCCATCTAAGTCTGGGGAATTACCGTGGAATTACGTTGGTTCTTTTCGCCACTAAAATTGCACCTGGTAAAATGACCAACACCCATAGCATAGCGCAGCTAGCCGCAACGTAGCAGCAACACCCGACGTTTAGCCGCCGGATCTCTCCAGGCTAATGCCAGCCGGGTTTGCGTGATCGCACTGACGTATTCAGAGGGATTGTTCGCCTGGCCGTAAAAAAATATTCCTGTGTTTTGGTATGCATTTGCATATGATTTAGCTCGACCCGGTTTGAGAACGAGATCGGCTACACAGAGCGATTCAGACGTTCTCAAAAACGTGTCGAGCTAAATCATATGCAAATGCATACCAAAACACAGGCATATTTCTTTACGCCCATATTTTTTTATTTGCATATTGTTTTGTGCATTGTGTATCGGTCTTATACGTGTTTTTCATATTTTTGTTGCCATACCGTACTCTAGCGTTTTTATATTATTGCCGTTAAACATTTATTCAGATCAATCGCTGAATTACTAATTCTGAGGCCTTCAAAATAACAGCGTTTTGCTACCTTCGCAGAGAATCATATTTAGTTATTTATTCAACGATTTTGTCCAAAGCTACGTTTATGCATACGTTTTTAGATCCATGCCATTAATGAGAGGGTTAAGCCTTGCTGCTTATGGAGGTCCCTTCAGGTGGACGGCAGACGTTGGGGTGTGAACCCACAACCTTTGTGTGTGCTGGGAGGCGAGCGCCCTGACCGAAACACTTCCTGCCCTCAGCCGCTTATCTCTAGAACAGATCCGTCCTTCTTAATCCCCGAGCAGCCGCTGGTTGATTGGTTCTGTCTGTTGTGTTGTCTGTTGTGTTGTCTGTCTGTTGTGTCGTCTGTTGTGTTGTCCGTTTTGTTGTGTTGTGTTTTCTGCTGTGTACAGTTGTGTTGTGTGTCTGTTGTGTTGCGTCGCCTGTTGTCGGCGTGCGCACAACACGGTTGCCAGCCAGAGTGGCCACGCACCACATGGCCGCGTTGATGATCTTCATGACGCACTCGTTGATGCACTGGCACACGTTGACCAGCGGCGCGCCTCGCTCGCCCATCTTGCCCAGCAGGAGGCCTGGGGAGAGAGAGAGAGGGGGCAGGATGTGATGTCACAGAGAACCTCTGGGAGTTCCTTACTTTGGCTTTGTGAATGGCTGTTGGTTTCCTTGTTCACATCTGCGTTTGTTTGCATGTGTTTGCGTGTCTTATTTTAATGTGTGTGTGTGCGCACATGCATAAATATATCTATATATCTATATATATCTATATTCATATAGATATATATATATGACGTCATACATACATACAGGTATATGTATGTACTGTATGTATTAATATAGGATTCATGTATGTATGTATTGTATGCATGCGTGCATGTGTGTGCATATATGTATGTGTGAGAGTATATACATATGTGTGTGTGTGTATATGCATGTGTGTGTGTATGCATGTCTGTGTGTACATGCATATGTGTGTGCATATGCATGTGTGAGTATACAGTATACGTGTGTGTGTGTGTGTGTGCGTGTATACGCATGTGTGTGAGTATATGCATGTGTGTGAGCACATGTATGCATGGATATGCATGTGTGAGTATATACGTGTGTGTGTGTGTGTGTGTGTGTATATGCATGTGTGTGTGCACATGCATGCATATGCATGTGCATGTGCTTCTCACCCATGGTGGCGGAGAAGATGACGATCCCCAGCACGTTCATGCCCTTGCTGTTGCCGGGGATGATCTTGTACTTGATGTTGGGCGCTGGGGTGATCTCCAGGAACACGGGGTGGCCCAGCTGGGGGTTGTGGTAGTCGGGCATCACATACACGTAGTTGGCCTGGGACTCCTTCCCGCTGTCGGTCTGCACGATGGGGATCAGATCCGTCCGATACTGCGGCGGGGGGGGGGGGGGGGGGGGTCAGAACGATGACGTCATTTAACCTCGTCTGATGCTTTTTAATGAATGAACTGCCCCGAGTCTGCATGTGTGTGCGTGTATGTGTGTGTGTATATGTATCTGTGTGTGTTTATGTATATGCATTAGTGTGTGTATATGTGTGTGTATGCATATGCATGTGTGCGTGTGCGTGCGTGTGTGCGTGTGTGTGTATACATGTGTTTGTATGCCTGTGCTGTCCAGGGTCTGTAAGCTAGCCTCCCGGCTAACTGACAAGGTTACAGAGATGTTTTTCATTTGTTCTCTCTTTGCCAAACAATGAATGAGAACTAAATGAAACATGAGGGTTGGACTTCAGAGGAATACTGAGCCGCTCGTAGCTAGCAAGACTTCTAACCGCTCACCTGTTGAAAGGTTGCTTCGATCAAATTGGATGGGATCATATTCCTGTAATAGAAATGACACAATACTGTTCAGAACAATTTTATGATGTGGTCAAGGCTGATAATCTAATGTGAATAAGTTGAATGATGATTTCCTGAAGGTTGTGATACATTGAATTTACAGTTGTTATTTTGTGAATATCAGTTATCTATTAGACATGACATCAATGTCTGTTGATGTCATGTTAATATATATGTCATTGCTTAATCTTTGCACATGATTTCAGTAAGCAATCAGATAAAAGAATGATTATAATAAAATAAAGATATGTAATAGCTATTTATTTGATACACACTTACGTTTGTACCTTCTCCGCCACATTTTCAACCAAAGAACAAAATATTAACCCCACCCCTACAAAAGGTTTTTTTTATAAAAAAAATAAAGGTTTTATAAAAAGGGTGTGAAAACCTGCCGAAAGTGCCTCAACTGAAGGAAGAGTTTTACAGAAGGAAGAGGACAGACCCTGAAGCCCAAGGATCTCTCATGCCCTGTCTGTCAAACCCGTAACAGGACTCAGACGCAGCCCTCCGTTGTGGCTGGACCACCCGAGCACTGGACCCTCTGAATTTAATACAGTCCGAGGAGGCCGAACAGGATCGCTGTGTGGATGAATGACACGGGTGTAGCGGCGAGGGCGTTCAGAGAAAGCATAAAGGCGCACAGGATGACGATATGGCCCAATCCCATTTCTACGCCTTACCCCTTCCCCTTACCCCTCCCCCTTGTTTTGAAGGGGTAAGAGTAAGGCCCAATCTCAATACTTCCCCTTACCCCTTATCTTCCCCCTTACCCTTGAAGTTGCGCCTTCATGTGAGAGCTAGTGGTGTCTCAATACCCAATTTGATCAAGATTAAGGGATAAGATTGAGTGCTATGTACCCCTTATTTTTAAGATGATTTGAGAGCTCACTTGGGCCGAATCTCGATTCTTCCCCTTGCCCCCTTTTGCTTTGTCTTTGTCTTTGTCTTAACCAAGACAAAGACAAAGCAAAAGGGGCAAGTAGAAGAATCGAGATTCGGCCTTAAGGCCCAATCCCATTTCTACCCCTTCGCCTTCCCCTTCCCCCTTCCCCTTCCCCCTTCCCCTTCCCCTTCCCCCTTCCCCTTCCCCTTCCCCCTTACCCCTTACCCCTTACCCCTTACCCCTTACCCTTTCAAAACAAGGGGGAGGGGTAAAGGGAAGGGGTAAGGGGTAGAATTGGGCCTATAAGGGCCCCCTTGTTCTGGGTCAAGCTGTAGGTCGTAGGAGTCCCAGGACGGACCTTCTCGGGGTTCCTCTTGAACCGCTCCCCAAACCTCAGAAGATATAAACATACCGGTCTGGGCATAACATTGGGTATAAAACTTTGTGTTGTTGTAACTATGTATTGCTCACTTTTTCATTTTAATTTTACTGCAATGTAGACAAGAGCCGGACGCTCACCAACGACCGTGGAACCATGCTTTGTTAGGCTTAGTTTTAAACAATGACAACTGCCCCCAGGAGCTTTTGGTTTTAAAATCATTAACCTTCTTCTAAACAGAAGCTGAGACCGCCAGTTCCAACCTTCAGCTGAGAAAAGTTTTTTTAGAATCTTCTCTGCGTAATATCTGCGGCCGTCCTCTGAGGGTTCACGTTGGGACGTAGCAGGGTTAAAACAGTGGCAGCACATGTGTCTAGGTCGCAATTACAATACTCTGAGTGGAGGCCAGGTCTGTGTACGAAAGGTAGGCCTACCACAAGTAAATGTGTGACAGGTAAACTTGTGACAGTTGTAGGTGTAAATTGGTGAGAACGCACTATCAATTCATTGTCATTATTATTAGTTAGTAAGTTTCAATTCCTTATTATTTATTACTTAGTTACAGCTTATTGTTATCATTATAATTTTTGTAAGTATATATATGCCTCTGCACTGAACGCTTTGTTCTGTTGTGGGGGTAGTATGTGGTTTTATGAGGTATTATACAGTCCATCCTACAAACCACTGCCAAGCCACTTAGGCTTATACAATGAACACTAAGAATGGACGGTCATCTCCACACTGAACGTTAAACACATTTTCTTCATGCCCTATTTGGTGGATATAGAACATATACACATTATCAGGACAGGTGTGGGAATGGCAGGACACGGATATGACAGGTGTTTGAATGCCAGGACAGTTGTTTCAATGCCAGGCAGGTTTCGGAATGCTAGATGAGTGTTGGAATGTTAGGACATGTGTTGGAATGCTAGATGAGTGTTGGAATGTTAGGACATGTGTTGGAATGCTAGGACAGGCGTTGGAATGCTAGGACAGGCGTTGGAATGCTAGGACAGGCGTTGGAATGCTAGGACAGGCGCTGGAATGCTAGGACAGGCGTTGGAATGCTAGGACAGGCGTTGGAATGCTAGGACAGGTGTTGGAATGCTAGGACAGGCGTTGGAATGCTAGGACAGGCGTTGGAATGCTAGGACAGGCGCTGGAATGCTAGGACAGGTGTTGGAATGCTAGGACAGGCGTTGGAATGCTAGGACAGGCGCTGGAATGCTAGGACAGGCGTTGGAATGCTAGGACAGGTGTGAGGCAGACAAGGGTCGACGGGGCCAGGTACCTGATGAGGTCGAGCAGGGCGTCCGCCGAGGTCATGACGGGGCCGGAGCCGCCATGGTGACCGGATTCCTTCTCCGAGCCGGTTCCCGGGTGGATGATGAGCACCAGGACGATACCAACGATGACGGCAATGAAGGTAGTCCAGAGGTAGTAGGTGATGGTCAGGACCCCCAGCCGGCCGCTGGCCTTGGTGTCCATGGCAGACAGGCCGGACATGAGGCTACAGGGGCAGGAAGGTCTGGTGGTTAGGGGGGAGGGACTTCCCTTCGTATGGACAGGGACAGGAAGGTCTGGTGGTTAGGGGGGAGGGACTTCCCTTCGTAAGGACTCTGTGTTCGGACAGGAAGGTCTGGTGGTTCGGGTGTTCGGACAGGAAGGTCTGGTGGTTCGGGGGGAGGGACTTCCCTTCGTAAGGACTCTGTGTTCGGACAGGAAGGTCTGGTGGTTCGGGGGGAGGGACTTCCCTTCGTAAGGACTCTGTGTTCGGACAGGAAGGTCTGGTGGTTCGGGGGGGGGGGGGGGGGAGGGACTTCCCTTCGTAAGGACTCGTGTTCGGACAGGAAGGTCTGGTGGTTCGGGGGGAGGGACTTCCCTTTCGTAAGCACAGGGACAGGAAGGTCTGGTGGTCTGGGGGGAGGGACTTCCCTTCATAAGGACTCGTGTTCCGGCAGGGGCAGGAAGGTCTGGTGGTCCGGGGGGAGGGACTTCCCTTCGTAAGGACTCGTGTTCGGACCCCGATCCCAGATTCTACCCAGAGGAATATTTGAGCAGGATGACGGCTACATACTCAGAAATGGTCACTTTCAAGTCGCTTGGATAAACACATCTGCTAATTGACTAGACAGGGGATCAAGGAGTAGTCGGAGGTAGGAGCATTGGGGGGGGGTCCAAAATCCTTTCCGTTTTTGGACTGGATTTCAGTCTGATTTTTTTTTTTTATTCGGCTCCCAGTGAGGTTATATAATTCACTTTCCATTCGCAGCATCAGCATATTGACTTAGCGTTGTATTGACTTAGACTTAGCCATCCAGGCATTGAAGTTTGCGTGTCACATGGTATTTCAGTCCGGCCGGGAAATTATTACGGCCCTACGTTGTTCAGAAAGCACCACCAAATCAGAGGGACTCTCTCGTGCTAACCTCTTGTCTTAGTTCAGTCGTAAGTGTAACAAAAACACCTTCTCCTATGAAAAGTGCAGATTTTCATCTTTTAACATTGATATTCAGTCTCGGTTGACTCCAAGGCCACCCGTTCCTTGGGTGCCACATTGTTATGAAGTTTATCTCGACTAAAACTCCCTCCCATGATGGTAAGGTGGTGGGGGAGGGAGATGGATGTGTTAGGGTTCAAATCTAAATTGTACTGAAAGCCAATTGTTTATGGCTCATGCCTGCTTATGGGAGAAAGTCGATACATAGAACCTATGTAGTGAGGTGACGTGCTGCAGCCTATCAGATAGACGCAAGACTTTTTACCAACTGCCCTAAAATGTATATTCATCAGCCAGCTAGAACCTTTCCCGATTCAAAATCCATTAATGCATTTACAAACCCTATTTTTAAATGTCGACAGGTTCGGCTGGGGACAGCTGACGCTGCCAGAAACGGGGGCTCTCCCCGGACGAAAGGCACAACTGGTCCCCCTACCCTATCGCTGATTGTTCCTCTCCTCTCTCCTCTTGTTCATTTTTGGGAGAGACTTTCAACGGCCAGACTGATGGTCAGAGAGAACGTGAACGTTCCCCGCGGCTACACAGCCGTAGACAGGCTCCCCCCGGATCACAAAGCTGTCCTGTTGTCATATCAGCGCGGTACCTGGAGGTGATGAGGGGCAAGATCAACATCTTCAGCATCCTCATCAGCAGCTCTCCGGGGAAGGAGAAGTAGATCTTGGCCTGCAGAAAAGCAGAGATTGGGAGGATCAACTGAACCATTTATATTAAATTCTAAAAGTGTGAAATGGGTTTGATTTATATGTTGGAAATGCATGGTATCCACTTTAATTCATGTTTGTTGCATGATATAACAACGGTACTCTTCTATCGATGGTTTTGATTATGCTAACGTATTGCCAACGTGTTGCTAACGTGATGCAGACGGCGCCCTGTGATCGTTAGTCTCCCGCCAGGTAAGGCCCTCAGTGGTGGATGAGAGCCAGTTGTAGGCCTACATAAACCGGTTCAGTAAGTGAAAGCTCACCTAAAGAACAATAAGAATAAAAAGAATAATAATAATAATAATAATAATAATATTAATAATAGCCTAATAATAATAATAACAATAATAATAACAATAATAATAGCCTACACAATTCAAGGCATCGCTTTAAATAGAAAATAGTAAACAATCGAACAATTCGAGCGAACAATGTGAATGAAATTTAAAAGGGTAAAAGTATTTAACAATTAAGTCATACAGCCTCAATGTGAAGCACATGTGTTGTAGGCCAGGGGATCTGCACATAATACCAATATTTCTACGTATGGAAGTATATAGCTGTCACACACTTTTTATCTATGTAGGCCTGTTATATTTGTATCCTAATACTAACTATTGTGTATGGTGATCCTAATTATCCCTAGGGGTGGGGTGGTGGGGTCGGATGACTATACCCGAATTGCTACAATCACGATATTCTACTTTACTTTATACAACATTTTAAACCCGAATCGCCCATAAAACATTTCAGCTTTTCCTGCATCCATCCATCTATTCCCACCCTGTCGGTCTACCAGGCCTTGGAGGTGGGGACAAATATGCGCCCTGCCGTACCTGCGTGGAGAGGTTGAATGACCGCAGGAGGAAGCCCAGCACGCAGCCCGTCACCACGGCGAACACAGACAGCGTCAAGAGGCCGTTCCGCCGGCAGTAGTCCTTCACATACTCCCGGACTTTTACCGACACCATGTTCCTAAACATCCTACGTAACATCTCCATGTCAAGCTCCTCGTCTCAATAGTCCCTCGAAAGTGAGGCAGCTGTTTGTATTTCAGGTGAAGGGGTGTGTGCTGGAGGGTGTGTGTGTGTGATGCCGGTGTAAGTTGTACGTGGGTGCAGTTGGTAGGTGTGTGTGTGTGTGCTCGTATTGCGGTCCAACTTTACACTGAAGGGCTCAACCAGCCGCAAATAGGAAGCACCGGCTAATCAATTCCCTGTACATCGTGGGGCTAACAGGATGAGCATATTAAGGGCTAAATGCATCCATGCGTGCTTCATGACTCTCCAGCCGGTAGCTTCAACTCTCAATCATTTGTTATGATTACTTGGAACCACATGCCTTTCGTTTTCGTTCCACTCATACAGACCGTGTTTCATTATCTATTAGCCTTACGCGTTACAATGACCCAATTTATTTACACTTTATGTTCCACTGGTATTTCTACCAGTGGAACATAAAGCTGGGACACAATGAACAGTGAGTTATATTTTCAACGAAACTGCACATTATTTTCTACTTAATAACCTGAAAATATACTTACAAAAATTATAATGATAACAATAAGCTGTAACTAAGTAATAAATAATAGGAATTGAAACGTACTAACTAATAATAATGACAATGAATTGATAGTGCGTTCTCATCAATTTACACTTACAACTGTCACAAGTTTACCTGTCACACATTTACTTGTGGTAGGCCTACCTCTCGTGCACAGACCTGGCCTCCACTCAGAGTATTTTAATTGCGACCTAGACACATGTGCTGCCACTGTTTTAAACCCATCAGGCAAGCGAAGGAAAGCCTGTTGCATGTTGTGTGCCACAAGACAAAGGCTAATGAAGTAAAGACACAATACTGTTTGGGTGAGTAAATGTTTTATTACCCACATGAATCCAAATTTACTGAATCAAACAAAACCTAAAACGTAATCTGCCAACTGGTCAGAGAAGTATTGATTTTTTTTTCCGCCAGAAATAAAATAATAAGCAATTAGCAATATGAAAAAAATAATAGAATCTTTAACATCCACTTGAAACGAGTCCAGAAAGCTTGGAAAGAGGGCATTCTCTTGCGCTGTAAACACTGGGTTCTGTCAGTGCCGTGCCATGCTAATTCGGAAGGTAGGCTAACCACGTCTGCTAAGATCAAGGAGTCAAGACGTGTCAAGTTAGCGGCCAAGCTAACCTCGGGACAGCTCAATTCTTTGCAGTCAGACAATGACGACAGACGTCACACGTGGTTGATCCCATAAAGTCCTGATCCTTGTATTTGGACGATGGACGAGGAGCAATAGCTAGACACTCGCGCGCGCGCGCGCGCACACACACACACACACACACACACACACACACACACACACACACACACACACACACACACACACACACACACACACACACACACACACACACACACACACACACACACACACACACACACACACACACACACACACAGTTTCAGGAAGAATATCTTTGAATCGGATTTACATTCTCTGACCCTCCCCTGGCTTTGTGCTTCGTTTGTGGGGAGACATAAGGGAACAGTTGCATGAAGCACAGCACAGGCCAACCTTTCTAACTAAATTGTGAGAGTAAATTGAGTATTTGCACCCTTTTAATGTTTACACTGCCGAATAGAACGCACATACATAATTTGTTATTTTAATTTTTCTCCCCAAAATATTGTTGCGCCGTTGATGGGGTAACTCTGCTGAATATAGTTCTAAGCAGGGTCACACAAAAAAAAGTTGGAAAACCACTGGGCTATAGGCGTTAACAATGGAAGCTAACTCATAAATCTTCTCCAGCCTTTACCTTATTGGCCAGCAACATGTAGGCCTAACCTTCATAAGATACAACAACAGCAATTTGTTGAATTATTGTTGTCGCTTTTGTTTTGCATGGAGGCATTGCCCGGTTGGGAATAACTGATTGATAACAGTAATAGGGGAAAGGATGGTTGAGGTGTTTTTTTAAACTACCAGCCGATTTGGTTCTCCGGTTTGAATCCCTGTTGTTTACAGGGATTCGACATGTGTGTGTCCTTGAGAAAGATGCTCTCATGTCCTTCCTGCTCCTGAAATAAAAACATACGTTGTTAACCCTTCAACCCACCGTATAGGCTACCTCTCTTTTCCCTCTGCTGTCTTTGGCGGCATTAAAGCTATATATATATATATATATATATATATATATATATATATATATATATATATATATATATATATATATATATACTACCCACATTTATAATATATATATATATATATATACATAAGAACATTCGATATTAATGTGACATAAATGTGGGTAGTTCAAATTGAGTTAATAGTTCCATTTTGAGGGACAGTTAAAAACGATGGGATTGTGGCTTATTCATATATGTGAAACTGTTTAGTGAACTGTAGCTATTCAAGTGCTTTCCAGTCTTAAGTGAAGTGCACCTCTGTCAATTGAGATACACAAGGTCAGTGGAAATCGAATCTAGGCCTGAGGTTTCCAGAAGCGTCTCTTGATATTACAGTGAAAACAGGCAGCTCAATGATATCCTCTTGTGGCCAACCAGTCATTACAATAAAGACGAGTCGACTCTTTTCGTGTTGTATTCAATACGTAGGAGTTGTATTTAATATGTTGTAGTTGAGGTTCTAGTTGTATTTAACATGTTGTAGTTGAAGTTCTAGTTGTATTGTTTAATTTTTTTTAGTTGCTTTGGTAATTATTTTTTTGTTTGCATTAATACTTTGCATTCTTATTGTTTTGTATTGTATTTGTATCCTGTGTTTTTTCGCTGCAACAAACACACCTCTCCTATGGGGGAAAATAAAGTTGTATCTAATCTAATATGTTTAATATCTTGAAGATATGACAGTAGTTTTATCTTATATGTGTTATTTGAGGTGGAACTTGTATATATAATTTGAGGTTCAAGACTAGTTGTAGTAAATATGTGTTAGTTGAGGTCAAAGTTTTATGTGACATCTCGTAGTGGAGGTAGTATTGTTATTTAGTAGTTAAGGTAGTAGTTGTATGTAATATGTGGTAGTTGAGGTAGTGGTTGTATGTAATAAGTTGTAGTTGAGGTAGTTGTATGCAGTAGTTGAGGTAGTAGTTGTATGTAACACGTGGTAGTTGAGGCAGTACTTGTATGTTTACTAATGCTGAGGAATCAAATGCTGGCTCTTGGTTGAGGCCCCTGGTTAGAGCCAGCTCTGTGCTCAGCGCTCTGTGTCAGAGTCTCTTCCCCCTCAGCAGCTGCAGCAGGTTCCTGCTGTAACAGCTCAGTGTCTACGCAGTGTGACTGAGGGAGGTTTTTGTACGGCTCTCAATCACTGTGTGAACACATTGACACTGTTAAGATAGTGGATACTCTGACAGTGATAAACTGCTGCATCTTCACGCTGGGCGCCGTTGATGGTCAGAGAGAAGTCAGTGCTGCTTCCACTGCCACTAAACCGAGCTGGTGTTGATGATTCACGTGTACTGACACGTGTTATTAGGAGCTTGGGTTCTTCTCCAGGCTTCTGTTGATACCAGTACAGAAAATCATTGTTGTAAACCGCTGGGTTTGTTTTACAGGTCAGAGTGACTGTGGATCCTGGAGTAAAGGACACTACTGGTGTCTGAGTCACAGTCACCTGACTGCTGGTTCCTGTAGAAAACAAACAAACCAAACATTGAGTTATCCAATAGAAAACACAAGCAAACAGAGAAGGGTGGTCCACATTTAGACTGAGTGGAATGAACCAACCTGTTAAGGATCCACAGACCACTGTCCAGAAAAGGCGGGTGAGGTGATTCATGGTTGCCACGGTTTCTGGGGTGTTGAGTGACAGCTCAGAGTCCTGCAGTGTTGAACTCAGAGGACTTTAAACCCTCTCAGAACCCCAGTTTCAGCTGAGCATGCAAAGCTTCCTCTATATGGAAATGACCTGTTTCCACTCATCAGACTGGGGGTGAGAGTGACTGCAGACGTTCTGGGAGGACCGCTGTATCTCTTCTACATTCACACTTTTGGAATACAAATTCAGATTTAATGGAAACTATTGGAATTTTTAATGTATAACATTTTATCTGGTTGAGGTCGATCTTGGTTTGTATGACATCCTTTGACTCTCTAATTTAGATTTATTATTACCTAAAACCAGAATAATAGATAAAAAGATATTGTTCTGTTTAAAATAAATGCATGATTATAACATTGGCTTTTAGGTTTTTTAATCGGTCAAAAAAATAGACTTGTGTTAAAACAATAAACCTTTTGTAATTTTGCGTTTATAAAGGTTATGAAAATAAATGTAACTAAATTTATTTCATTAAATCTATTCAAACAATTAATTTATATTGATTATAATTCTTCCAGTGAATCAAATATCGACTAATTCATCCATTTTAGTGAAAAGCCAGTGTTTGTGTGTCAGTGAGATGAGTCTTTAGTGTGCGGGAGGTTTTTGTACAGCCTCTTAATGAGTTTGTATCACTGTGGTACACTTTTGGTGGAGGCACCAAACTCATCGTTGACTGTAAGTACAAGGACACTTTTCTTTGCCTGGCATATTTAACTTTCGCTAAACATAATTATGCGTGATAATCGTATCTTTTGGAACTTTCTATGTTTTTAATTTCTGGTCGTTTTTTTAAAGATAAACTGAGGACAAAGTGTAGATATATTGTGGTACAGAGTTCTGTCTTTTAAATTACATTGCATACGTTACATATGTTCTACAATATAATGTATTTCATGAAAGACCTCATTATTGCTGTGGCATTATTCATTTATTGAATTTCGCAAATCAGTCATATTTAAGTTTGAAGAAATTCACACTTGTCGATTAATGTTAACCCAATAAAATGCTAAATGTTGAAGTTCAATCATTTTAAATATAAACATGTTGTTACCGTTTTAATGAAGAGATTTTAAACACAATGGTTTCCTTCCTCTTTAATGTCACCAACTGCTGGTGAACAAGAAGCTGTCCCTTCCCTCTGTGCTCCTATGAGGCTGATGTTAACTGAGCCTGTTGTCCACTCCTCTCTCTCTCTTCCAGTGGGAGTGGTGCAGCCCACGCTGAGCGTCCTCCCTCCCTCCAGAGTGGAGCTGGAGCAGGGCAGTGCTACACTAGTGTGTGTGGCCAGTGGGGGCTTCCCCTCAGACTGGAAGCTTGGCTGGAAGGTGGGGGGCAGCAGCAGGTCTGGGGGGGTGTCAGATAGCCTGGTGGTCCTGGGGAAAGATGGCCACTACAGCTGGAGCAGCACCTTGACCCTCCCTGCAGACCAGTGGAGGAAGGCGGGCTCAGTGAGCTGTGAGGCCAGTAAGAATGGCCAGACGCAGCCTGTCACTCAAACCCTGAATCCTGGAGAGTGTTCAGAGTAGAAAGGCTCCAGCATGGAGGTACTGGAGGATACAGATCTCCTCTGACACGTCTGCTTTATGTCTCTCTGTCTCAGGTGGCACCGCAGCTTTTGATGATTTACATTAATATAACATGTCTGATTCATTAACGTTATGCCTTCAGATATTTACCCGTTGCTTGTGTTGGTCACATGTTGAACATTTAATAAAGATATAAAGAATAAATTCTTCCTTGTCATCATTTACTATCGTTTATCTGCTGTATTTTCGAATTAATGTGGCTTCTAATGAGCATATAAAACCTCTGCCATCTTCATCAAACAAATTTCCCCACGGGGGGAGGCTATGATGTATATCTCTGAATGAGCAAAGTGTTGGTTGTGTGGATTTCCTTGTAAAGTGTGTTCAGTGTATTCAGTGGACCAGTGTCATTAATAGAGCCACTGCTGCTGAAATGACCCACGTGTCTGACTGACTTTCTGTCATTTCATGTAATAGTAGTTCAGAGAGATGTCAATTCAGTATCCCTCCCCAAGACATAAGAACCCTAGCAGGCTGAGTGGGGAAAACAGTAACATATTCATAATGTCTGTCTATGAGTCAAAGACCAAACCGACAAACGCTAAAATATGTTTTACTTTAAACGTATTCTGTGAGCAGTGAGCTGTGGCTATTCAAATGATGTCCAGTTTAGTTCAGCAGATGTGCACCTGTGTCTCTTTAGAGACAGAAAGTCAGAGAAAATGTAGGGCTGAGACTTTCAGAAGAGTCTCTGGAGATTCCACTGAAACCAGTGTGTGTGCATGTCTCCATACCTGCCCAATGGCGCTCTCTAGTGTCCAACCAACGCAATTGCAATAAAGGCTGATTCAGATTCAGATTCAATACTTTATTGCCCTACAACTCTGTACAAGTTGCTAGGGATTTTTTTTAGTGAGCTCGTGACAGTACATAGAATAGAATGGATACCATGTGACACGGCCTTCCTCAACAGACCTATTTGTCCTATATGCAAACTGAAAGGGGTCTAGACAGACAGCTTTGGACAGATGATCACATATGATTTTTTCAAAGATTTTCATTATGACAGATGTAAGAGCTACCAGTCTATAATCATTTAAACCAGTGATGCTGGGCTTCTTGGGCACAGGAATAATAACGGCTGACTTAAAACATGTGGGGACTCTGCATTCCATCCGAGACCAGTTAAAAATGTCTGTGAGTACTGGGGTCAGTTCATCAGCACAACGTTTGATGGTAGTGGAGGATACGAGGTCAGGGCCTTCAACTTTCCTGCAATTCATCTTTTTTAGTAGTCGCCTAACCTCATCCTCCTGTATGACAAAAGGAGGTTTTGATGCCTGTTGGTTGTATCATTCCAGTCAAAGCAGCAATAAAATTAATTAAGACGGTCAGGCAGCTTAGGGTCGTCACTGACTACTAGCGCAGTGCTAGAGTAGTTAATGGAAAAGCTGATTCCATGGACTCCACTCTGTTCACCTCTTTAACAATCATTAAAATATTCCCTTGACCCTATGACCCTTGGTTCATAGATAAATCACATCAACCCACTTTTAAATCTCCTTATTGAATGTGAGCTCTCTGACTGGACAGCATTTATTATTGTGCTACGTACGGTTTAGTAACCTCGGTCAGAGTCTGGTGAACTGTTGGGTATGCTGACCCGGTTTATTATTTATATATTTGTTCGTATCTTGTGGGGGGAGTTGGCTTCGGCTGGGTATCCATCCCCCCCCCCCCCCCCCCTCTCTCTCTGGTGTTGGGGGGGTGGAGTGTGTGTGGTCGATGGCTGGTTGAAGCAGCCTCACCTGGCCTGAGTCAGGCTGATTGGACTCTTGGGCTGAGACGGGCTCACACCTGTGGAGAATCAGTAATCAAAGCACAGATTATAGACCAGCCGTCACACACACACACACACACACCACAGTTGTAACTAAATCAATTTTCAACCGTTTATCTTCGTTCAAACCGTTTAACAAATCTACACACTTGTATCTTCCATAATATCTGAACGGAATTTCGATATCATTTAAACTTTCTTCAGAGTCACAGTTTTAGTTTCATACCGCTTCGTTTTCAGCTGTTTTTATTGACGATGTCTTCCCATTCTGATACACCTACTTCTTATGACATGAGAAGACACACACACACACACACACACACCTGCACACATGCACATATAGTCATTAATTCCCGCTTTGCACCTCCATGCCACGCAATACAAAATACAGTTCATATTGGATTCTGAGCATTTGACAATGTAGTGTCATTTGTTTATTTCATATATATTTGTGTACCAAGCATGATTTACAAGGAAAGGACATATATTTTAATTTCTTCTGTATTCATCTGTATTCATATTCACATAAACTCGTACTACAAAATTTTAATGCAAACCAGTGTCGGGGAGCCTCTGTCCATCCTGGCCGTACCACCTGGTCAGGAGGGAGGGAGGAACGGACAGAGGGTCCCCCCACACCTCTTGGTATGACAGCCGCCCAAGGCCGCAAACCAAGCCTACGTCTGACTGCAGGACGACGGGCATCAAGCTACACTGCTGCCATGGTCTCTCCTGACTCCGGTGAACCTCACCACCACCACCACCACCACCACCAGCTACCAGTAAGTAGCCTTGTTTTGTGTTTCTCATTTGCCAGTTGAGGGGAACATATTTAATTTAGCATTACAGTGTCTACAGAAAAGCAGGCAACATGTTCCCTCTTAGGCCTAACTCATGAGCCACTTCTGCAGCTGCTTCACCAGCTGTATGGACACATGAACTGATCTTCTAAAGGTGTATGCTGAGGTGGCTTCATCAAGAACACTTGGCTCTCATATCACTAAATCCTACTGGAGGGATGAAGGCAGATGCTGTATACTGTGAGGACAGTTGCTTGGTTAAGCAGAAGACTCCACTCATTGGTACACATGTAGACAAATCTAGGAAAATAAAAATTATTCTATTTCCTCAATGCACATGGCAGCCTTTGCATCTATTTGGCAACCTGTAATAGGCGAGTTTGGAAGGCTGGTTAGTCAATGACGGGTAAGATCCCACCTTAAACATTGGGACAACCTAAGGCAGGCACAGTCACGATTACACTGCTTCACTCAAGTCACTAAAATAATGACAAATGGTTACATGATAACGGTTGCCATGTGAAAAATATGTGCTTTTACGATATATGCCTCGTTATTAAAGAACAGCAGTACTAAACTGTGATAAAATGGGAACCCACACTTTGTTGATCAACTTAAATGGGATGATATGTAGGTAGGACAAGTAAGGAGAGATTACAATGGAGAGCAAATGTCAAAAGAAGATACAATAAAATACTTTTCTTTGACCAGCTCAACAAGAGTATTTGTTTTTTTCTTAAACCAACAGTAGTAATATCTTAGTTGGGCAGTCATTGTTAGATTTTGAGTAAATGGAACATAGAAAATGAGTGACCAGGGTGTTGAGGTTGATGTGCTGGTGAGTGAGCTAGTCGCTGTCAGGTGGTGTGGCCAGGCGTCCAGTCATGATCACAGCAACTAAACCAAAGACGCAGTATGTGAGCAGTGAACTGTAGCTACTCAAATGATGTCCATTTTTAGCTGAGGTGCACCTGTGTCTCTTGAGTGGCAGAAAGTCAGTGGAAATATAGGGCTGGGAGTCTCTGGAGATTCCAGTGAAAGTAGTATGTGTGCATTTCTCCATAATAGCTCAATGGCGTCATCTTGTGTCCAACGAACGCCATTGCAATAAAGACTGATTCCATGAACTCTACTATCTTCAGCTTGACTTGATTCATAATAATAATAAGAATAAGAAAGTCGTTCCTTTCATTATGACGCAAGCTGCTTTAACTGTAGGTGACAAAGAACAAAACAACGTGAAAGATTATATTTTGAAATTACGATAAAGACTGATTCCATGAAATCCATTAATATTACTAATAATAAGAAAGTCATTCCTTTCATCAGGACGCAAGCTATTTTAAATGTAGGTGACAAAGAACAAAACAACGTGAAAGATTATATTTTGAAACAATCAAAAACAATAAATAAACGAATAAATAAGAAAAGATCATGTTCCAAAGTCCAGGAGGAGGAGGAGGAGGAGGTGGAGGTGGAGGAGGGGGAGGGGATGTGTAGGGGAGGGTTAATTGAATTAAAAGTGGTATGGTTCAGGCCATGTAGGATATATTCAGGTCCAAATCATGTAGGTGGGGCAGAAGGGTCTGAGGTGAGCGGGTGACAACACCTGGCTCTTAGACCAGCCAAGGGCTTAATTAGTGCCGAGGGGAGCACTGTTGTTTTTAGATTGAAAGTTTAGATTATTTAAAGTTATTTTGAATTATTGATTTCGGTTTTTTTGTTTATTCATTTTCCATTTGTTGCCTCCTGATGGACATTTTTTGTACCTGAATAAATTCATGCCAACGGCCTTGCTAACATCGGTCGCACTGCCTTCAATCCTTCCACCGCCGCAAGGCCAGCCTGGTAACAGGAACCAGTGATAGGGATAAGTCTGGGACCCCCCCAGGTTGGGGACTGGAGAGAAGGGGCAGACGGAGCAGCCGTCCATGGAAGGACCAGATCCCCGACCTTCTGGGACTCTGTCTTCTTACTGCTGAGGGGGGGGGTCATGTAATGTATGGAAGTTGAGGTTGTAGCCGTTTTCAATTAGTTGACGTTTGAGTTGCATACAAAGTTGTAGTAGTTGAGGTAGTAGTTGTATGTATAATATTGTAGTTGAGGTAGTATTTGTGTGTGATACGTGGTAGTTGAGGTAGTACTTGTTTGTTTACTAATGCTGAGGAATCTAATGCTGGCTCTTGGTTGAGGCCCCTGGTTAGAGCCAGCTCTGTGCTCAGCGCTCTGTGTCAGAGTCTCTTCCCCCTCAGCAGCTGCAGCAGGTTCCTGCTGTAACAGCTCAGTGTCTACGCAGTGTGACTGAGGGAGGTTTTTGTACGGCTCTCAATCACTGTGTGAACACATAGACACTGTTAGGAAAGTGGAAACTCTGACAGTGATAAACTGCTGCATCTTCACGCTGGGCGCCGTTGATGGTCAGAGAGAAGTCAGTGCTGCTTCCACTGCCACTAAACCGAGCTGGTGTTGGTGATACAAGTTGGTTTGCAAATTTTATGAAGAGCTTGGGGGATTCTCCAGGTTTCTGTTGGTACCAGTTTAGATACTGATTAGAACTATATGTGTAAACCGCTGGGTTTGTTTTACAGGTCAGAGTGACTGTGGTTCCTGGATTAAAGGACACTACTGGTGTCTGAGTCACAGTCACCTGACTGCTGGTTCCTGTAGAAAACAAACAAACCAAACATTGAGTTATCCAATAGAAAACACAAGCAAACAGAGAAGGGTGGTCCACATTTAGACTGAGTGGAATGAACCAACCTGTTAAGGATCCACAGACCACTGTCCAGAAAAGTTGGGTGAGGTGATTCATGGTTGCCACGGTTTCTGGGGTGTTGAGTGACAGCTCTGAGTCCTGCAGTGTTGAACTCAGAGGACTTTAAACCCTCTCAGAACCCCAGTTTCAGCTGAGCATGCAAAGCTTCCTCTATATGGAAATGACCTGTTTCCACTCATCAGACTGGGGGTGAGAGTGACTGCAGACGTTCTGGGGGGACCGCTGTATCTCTTCTACATTCACACTATTGGAATACAAATTCAGATTTACAAGAAACTATTGGAATTTATAATGCATAACATTTTATCTGGTTGACACCAATCCTGGTTTGTATGAAATCCTTTAACTTTCTATTTGTTTGAAATAAATTGTCGTTACATTATTACCTGAACCCAGAATAATAGATAAAAACATATTGTTCTGTACATAATAAATGCATGAATATAACATTGGCTTGAAGGTTTTTTATGAAGTCAAATGAATAGACATGTTTTAAAACAATACACTTTTTGTAAAAGAGCCTTTAAAAAGGTTATGACAATAAATGAATGATGAATGTATTTCATTAAATTACTATACATTCATAAAATTACTATATATTTATTATAATATTTCCAATGAATCAAATATTGACTAATTCATCCATTTTAGTGAAAAGCCAGTGTTTGTGTGTCAGTGAGATGAGTCTTTAGTGTGCGGGAGGTTTTTGTACAGCCTCTTAATGAGTTTGTATCACTGTGGTACACTTTTGGTGGAGGCACCAAACTCATCGTTGACTGTAAGTACAAGGACACTTTTCTTTGCCTGCCATATTTAACTTTCTCTAAATATAATTAAGCGTGATAATCTTATCTTTTGGAACTTTCTATATTTTCAATTTCTTGTCGTTTTTTTTTTAAAGATAACCTGAGGACAAAGTGTAAATATATTGTCGTACAGATTTCTGACTTTTAAAATACACTGCATATGTTAAATATGTTCTACAATATATTTCATGAAAGACCTCATTATTGCTGTGACATTATTCATTTATTGAATTGGCAAATCAGTCACACTTAAGTTTGAAGAAATTCACACTTGTCGATTAATGTTAACCCAATAAATTGCTAAATTTTGAAGTTCAATCGTTTTAAATATAAACATGTTGTTACCGTTTTAATGAAGAGATTTTAAACACAATGGTTTCCTTCCTCTTTAATGTCACCAACTGCTGGTGAACAGGAAGCTGTCCCTTCCCTCTGTGCTCCTATGAGGGCTGATGTTAACTGAGCCTGTTGTCCACTCCTCTCTCTCTCTTCCAGTGGGAGTGGTGCAGCCCACGCTGAGCGTCCTCCCTCCCTCCAGAGTGGAGCTGGAGCAGGGCTTTGCTACACTGCTGTGTGTGGCCAGTGGGGGCTTCCCCTCAGACTGGAAGCTTGGCTGGAAGGTGGGGTGTAGCAGCAGGTCTGGGGGGGTGTCAGATAGCCTGGTGGTCCTGGGGAAAGATGGACACTACAGCTGGAGCAGCACCTTGACCCTCCCTGCAGACCAGTGGAGGAAGGCGGGCTCAGTGAGCTGTGAGGCCAGTAAGAATGGCCAGACGCAGCCTGTCACTCAAACCCTGAATCCTGGAGAGTGTTCAGAGTAGAGAGGCTCCAGCATGGAGGTACTGGAGGATACAGATCTCCTCTGACACGTCTGCTTTATCTCTCTCTGTCCAAGCTGGCACTGTAGCTTTTGTTGAATTACATTAAAATAACACGCGTTTGATTCATTAACATTATTCTCTCTGGTTTTTACCCCTTGCTTGGATTTGTCACATGTTGAACATTTAATAAAAACGCAAAAAATACAATATTACTTGTGATATTTTCTAATCGTGTAACTGCTGTGTCTGTCGATTAATCTTTACACCAATGAGTATATCCCATAAAGGTTATCTTTATTAGACAAGCTTCATCACCATTTTGAATGAAGGCTTAAAGCTGTGTATCTCTGAATGAGCAAAGTGTTGGTTGTGTGGATGTCGTTGTAAAGTGTGCTCAGTGTATTCAGTGGACCAGTGTCAGTCATAGAGCCACTGCTGCTGAAATGACCCATGTGTGTCAGAATGACTTTATGTCACTTCATAAAATTGAAGTTCAGAGAAATGTCCAGGTTTCTGCAGGCACATACTTGTAAACATGTGAAAGTATGTCTCAAGAGACAATCAGTATATCCCAAACAGACCTTAGAACCCCTAGCATGCTGAGTGGTGGAAACAGTAACATATTCATAATGTCTGTCTACGAGTCAAAGAACAAACCGGCATCGCTAAAAGATGTGTTTCTTTAAACGTATTCTGTGAGCAGTGAACCGTAGCTATTCAAATGATGTCCAGTTTTAGCAGATGTGCACCTGTGTCTGTCGAGTGACAGAAAGTCAGTGGAAATGCAGGGCTGAAACTTTCAGAAGAGTCTCTGGAGATTCCAGGGAAAGCAGTATGTGTGCATGTCTCCATACCAGCTCAATGACGCCCTCTAGTGTCAAACCAACGCTATACAATAAGGACTGATTACATGAACTAAATTATCTTCAGGTTTTATGAAATATATAGCAGACTATATTCTATTCATAATAATACAAATAAAGTCGTTCCTTTCATCGGGACCCAAGCTACTTTAAGTGTTGTGGACACAGAACAAGAAAATATGCAATATTATATTTTCAAACAATCAAACAATAAATAAATGAATCAATAAGTAAAGATCATGTTCCAAAGTCCAGGCCCAGTAAGTGGGTCTTCAGTCAGCTTGTAAAAATGCAGATGGATCCAGCGTTGAGGATCTCCCGGGGAGCGAGTTCCGCAGAGTGGGGGCAGCCACCCTAAAGGCTCTGTCCATAGCTGAAGTCCCTAACCCGGGGTGGGGGGGTGGGGGGGTAAAGCAGTCTGTGGTCTGAGGAACGGAGATTCTGGGAGGGGGAGTAGGGTCTGAGGAGCTGTGAGAGGAGCAGGGGCTAGAGGGACTGGGGGGTGAGGAGGAAGAGGAGGAGGAGGAGGAGGAGGGGGAGGAGGAGGAGGAGGAGCTACAGGACCTGACTGGAGGCTGGTTGAGGTGGATGAGCGGGGGGGGGGGGGGAGGTTGGCAAGAGATTGGCAGGCATGCAGAGTGATTGAGGGGGGGGGGGGGGGGTGTCGTTGTATTCAATATGTTGAAATATCAGTTGTATGCAAAATATTGTATTTTATGAAGTACTTGTATGTAATTTCTTGTAGTTGGGGTAGAAGTTGTATATTATCTGATAATATACAACTTCCTGAACTACAAGATATAACATACACGTACAACTAATAGGTGTATGTTATATCTTGTGGTTGAGGTAGTAGTTGTATGTAAAACGTGGTAGTTGAGGTAGTACTTGTATGTTTAATAATGCTGAGGAATCTAATGCTGGCTCTTGGTTGAGGCCCCTGGTTAGAGCCAGCTCTGTGCTCAGCGCTCTGTGTCAGAGTCTCTTCCCCCTCAGCAGCTGCAGCAGGTTCCTGCTGTAACAGCTCAGTGTCTACGCAGTGTGACTGAGGGAGGTTTTTGTACGGCTCTCAATCACTGTGTGAACACATTGCCACTATGGTAACTCTGACAGTGATAAACTGCTGCATCTTCACGCTGGGCGCCGTTGATGGTCAGAGAGAAGTCAGTGCTGCTTCCACTGCCACTAAACCGAGCTGGTGTTGGTGATACAAGTTGGTTTATATATTGTATGATGAGCTTGGGGGCTTCTCCAGGTTTCTGTTGGTACCAGAATATATGGGTATTGCCATGAACCGCTGTGTTTGTTTTACAGGTCAGAGTGACTGTGGATCCTGGAGTAAAGGACACTACTGGTGTCTGAGTCACAGTCACCTGACTGCTGGTTCCTGTAGAAAACAAACAAACCAAACATTGAGTTATCCAATAGAAAACACAAGCAAACAGAGAAGGGTGGTCCACATTTTGACTGAGTGGAATGAACCAACCTGTTAAGGATCCACAGACCACTGTCCAGAAAAGGAGGGTGAGGTGATTCATGGTTGCCACGGTTTCTGGGGTGTTGAGTGACAGCTCTGAGTCCTGCAGTGTTGAACTCAGAGGACTTTAAACCCTCTCAGAACCCCAGTTTCAGCTGAGCATGCAAAGCTTCCTCTATATGGAAATGACCTGTTTCCACTCATCAGACTGGGGGTGAGAGTGACTGCAGACATTCTGGGGGGACCGCTGTATCTCTTCTACATTCACACTATTGGAATACAAATTCAGATTTAATGGAAACTATTGGGATTCATAATGTATAACATTTTATCTGGTTGAGGTCGATCTTGGTTTATATGAAATCCATTTGTTTGAAAGAAATTGTAGTTACATTATAACCTTAACCCAGAATAATAGATAAAAACATATTGTTCTGTATATGATAAATGCATGGATATAACATTGGCTTGAAGGTTTTTTATTAAGTCAAATTAATAGACTTGTTTTAAAACTATAAACCGTTTGTAAGTGAGCCTTTAAAAATGTTATGAAAATAAAGTAATGATGAATATATTTCATTAAATTACTATACATTCATACAATTAATGTATATTAATTATAATATTTCCAATGAATCAAATATCGACTAATTCATCCATTTTAGTGAAAACCCAGTGTTTGTGTGTCAGTGAGATGAGTCTTTAATGGGCTGGAGGTTTTTGTACAGCCTCTTAATGAGTTTGTATCACTGTGGTACACTTTTGGTGGAGGCACCAAACTCATCGTTGACTGTAAGTACAAGGACACTTTTCTTTACCTGGCGTATTTAACTTTCTCTAAATATAATTAAGCGTGATAATCTTATCTTTTGGAACATTCTATATTTTTAATTTCTTGTCGTTTTTTTAAAGATAAGCTGAGGACAAAGTGTTAATATATTGTGGTACAGAGTTCTGACTTTTAAAATACACTGCATATGTTAGATATGTTCTACAATATGATGTATTTCATGAAAGACCTCATTATTGCTGTGGCATTATTCATTTATTGAATTGGCAAATCAGTCATATTTAAGTTTGAAGAAATTCACACTTGTCGATTAATGTTAACCCAATAAAATGCTAAATTTTGAAGTTCAATCATTTTAAATATAAACATGTTTTTACCGTTTTAATGAAGAGATTTTAAACAAAATGGTTTCCTTCCTCTTTAATGTCACCAACTGCTGGTGAACAGGAAGCTGTCCCTTCCCTCTGTGCTCCTATGAGGCTGATGTTAACTGAGCCTGTTGTCCACTCCTCTCTCTCTCTTCCAGTGGGAGTGGTGCAGCCCACGCTGAGCGTCCTCCCTCCCTCCAGAGTGGAGCTGGAGCAGGGCAGTGCTACACTAGTGTGTGTGGCCAGTGGGGGCTTCCCCTCAGACTGGAAGCTTGGCTGGAAGGTGGGGGGCAGCAGCAGGTCTGGGGGGGTGTCAGATAGCCTGGGGGTCCTGGGGAAAGATGGCCACTACAGCTGGAGCAGCACCTTGACCCTCCCTGCAGACCAATGGAGGAAGGCGGGCTCAGTGAGCTGTGAGGCCAGTAAGAATGGCCAGACGCAGCCTGTCACTCAAACCCTGAATCCTGGAGAGTGTTCAGAGTAGAGAGGCTCCAGCATGGAGGTACTGGAGGATACAGATCTCCTCTGACACGTCTGCTTTATCTCTCTCTGTCCAAGGTGGCACTGTAGCTTTTGTTGAATTACATTAAAACACGTTTTTGATTCATTAACATTATTCTCTCTGGTTTTTACCCCTTGCTTGGATTTGTCACATGTTGAACATTTAATAAAAACGCAAAAAGTACAATATTTCTTTTGATATTTTCCAATCGTGTAACTGCTGTGTCTGCGATTAATCCTTACACCAATGAGTATATCCAATAAAGGTTATCTTTATTAGACAAGCTTCATCACAATTTTGAATGAAGGCTTAATATGGTGTGTATCTCTGAATGAGCAAAGTGTTGGTTGTGTGGATGTTGTAAATGTGTTCAGTGTATCCAGTGGACCAGTGTCAGTCATAGAGCCACTGCTGCTGAAATGACCCATGTGTGTCAGACTGACTTTATGTCACTTCATAAAATAGAAGTTCAGGGGGATGTCCAGGTTTCTGCAGATACCAATTTAGAAACTTGTAAAGGTACGTCTCAAATTACATTCAGTTTCTCCCAACAAGATACAAGAACCCTATCTTCTGAGTGGTGGAAACAGTAACATATTCATAATGTTCCGTCTATGAGTCAAAGACCAAACCGACAACGTTAAAAGATGTGTTTCTTTAAACGTATTCTGTGAGCAGTGAGCTGTGGCTATTCAAATGATGTCCAGTTTAGTTCAGCAGATGTGCACCTGTGTCTCTTGAGTGACAGAAAGTCAGAGGAAATGTAGGGCTGAGACTTTCAGAAGAGTCTCTGGAGATTCCAGGGAAAGCAGCCTGTGTGCATGTCTCCATACCAGCTTAATTGCGCCCTCTAGCGCCCAACCAACGCCATTGCAATAAAGACTGATTCAGATTCAGATTCAATACTTTATTGCCCTACAACTCTGTACAAGTTGCTAGGCTTTTTTTTAGTGAGCTCATTACAGTACATAACAAAGACCCACACAAAAGACCCTTAGATACAACACATAGGCAGATTAAAGAAAATGGGACATCCCCTCACATAAGACATATAGCTCTCTTACACCTGGCTGACAGGTCAGGGTAAGTGCTGTATGTTTGATTAAAGTGGCCGGGGCTTATAGGTGCAAGTGATGTGCAAATTGGCATGGATCAAGTGTTGTGCAAATATGCATAAGGTCCAATAAATAAGTACATAGTTAAGAAAACTCCCAGTATATAAAAACAGAGTAGTAATCTGTGCGTATTATACTATACAGGGCCACTGGGTGAGTCTGCATTCCTGATGTACTGGTGTAGGGATGTAGAGTTGTTAAGAGGTGTAATGGTTCTGCAGTATGTGCTGTTGAGGAAGCGGGAGGTTTCAGTGTGGATGGCCCTTAACCTCCTACCTGATGGGAGGGGATTGAAGAGGGAGTTAGCAGGTTGGACAGTACCTCTGCTGGACAGTAGAGTTGTCATACCAGACTGTGATTGAGAACGTAAGGAGGCTCTCAAAGGTGGCTCCGTAGAACTGTTACATCCCCTTACAGGCCACCCCAAACTTGTTTAGTTGGCGGAGGAAAAAGAGCCTCTGGTGGGCTTTTCTAATAATAGCAGTTATGTTATCTTCCCATTTCAGAGAGGAGGAGATTATTGTGCCCAGAAATTTGTAGCTGTCTACCCGTTCCACCACCGCCGCATTGATGGACAGAGGCGGGGTCTACTTCCTCTTCCTTCGGAAGTCCACCACCAGCTCCTTCGTTTTTGCAATATTTCGCTCTAGGTTGTTGTGGGAACAGCATTCAGTTAGGGAAAGGACCTCATTTCTGTAGGCACTGTCATCATCCCCTGAAATCAGCCCTATCAAGGTTGTATCATCAGCAGATGTAAGCATTTTCACTGAGTCACTGTGTGATATGCAGTCATTATGTACAGAGAATATAACATAGGTGATAATACACACTCCTGGGGGGCACCAGTGCTAGTGTGTTTGGCCTGTAACAACTTGTTATTGATTTTGACAACTTGTGTTCTTTGCTGTACTGGAAATCTAAAATCCAGTGACATAAGGAGTTCTGGACACCCATGTTTTGGAGTTTATAGAAAAGTTTGCTGGGTAAAATCATGTTAAAAGCAGAGCTGTAGTCTATAAAAAAGTACCTTTGTGTAGTTGCCTGGGGACTCAAGATGTTGTAGAATAGAGTGGATACCAAGTGACACGGCATTCCTCAACAGACCTATTTGTCCAATATGCAAATTGAAAGGGGTCTAGACAGACAGCTTTGGACGGATGATCACATATGATTTTTTCAAAGATTTTCATTATGACAGATGTAAGAGCTACCGGTCTATAATCATTTAAACCAGTGATGCTGGGCTTCTTGGGCACAGGAATAATAACAGCTGACTTAAAACATGTGGGGACTCTGCATTCCCTCCGAGACCAGTTAAAAATGTCTGTGAGTACTGGGGTCAGTTCATCAGCACAACGTTTGATGGTAGTGGAGGATACGAGGTCAGGGCCTTCACCTTTCCTGCAATTCAGCTTTTTTAGTGGTCGCCTAACCTCATCCTCCTGTATGACAAAAGGTGGTGGTAGGGTTTTGATGCCCGTTGGTTGTATAAGGGCATCATCCCGATCTTTATCAAAGCGGCAATAAAATTCATTAAGACTGTCAGGCAGCATAGGGTCGTCACTGACTACAAGCGCAGTGCAAGAGAAGTTCATGGAAACGCTGACTCCATGAACTCCACTCTGTTCACCTCTTTAACAATAATTTAAAGGGGTCCTATTATGCTTTTCAGTTTTTTCCTTCTCCTATTGCGCTTTACATATATTTTGGGGTATATAAATGGTTGGCAAAGTTACAATACCATAAAAATCCCACAAGGGGGAGTAAATGACTACCGCGAATCACTGTTTGTGAGCTGCCTAGAAACGGCTCGTTGGGATTCTCTGCGGTTATCTTTTACTTCCGGTACATGGTGACGTAAACATGTACTTTTGCAGGGAGTCAATGGGAGAGCGTCATCAACATTTGCTGCGTTCCTGGACACGCTGGGGTCGGGGGGAATGGATCAGATTGCAAAATAGAGTTTGAGTAGAGAAGTAGATGGACAGAAAGACATAATACTATTTATATATTATGTATAAATTATATATATATATATAAATTATCCATAAATTATGTGTATATATATATATATATATATATATATATATATATATATATATATATAATTGGTAAGGTGAGTTATAATATATAATTGGTGAGTTATAATATATCTGTGAGTTATAATATATAATTGGTAAGGTAGCACCGAAGCCATAGTAGACAGAGTGACAGATTTCCTGTATTGACGTCAGCACCAAGATTCTAAATGCCTCAAAATTCTAAGCAACAGGGTGTTTCACATAGGGGTTGTAATACTCATAAAAGTAGGAGAAAAAAAATGCGCTGGACAACCCTTTATTGTGGTAAATCAATTCTATGAGGTCAAACTAATTAAATAATAAACAGTAAAAAATGGCATAATAGGGCCCCTTTAAATATTCCGTTGACCCTATGACCCTTGGTTCATAGATAAATCACATCAACCCACTTTTAAATCTCCTTATTGAATGTGAGCTCTCTGACTGGACAGCATTTATTATTGTTGTACGTATGGTTTGGTGACCCCAGTCAGAGTCTGGTGAAATGTTGGGTATGCTAACCCGGTTTATTATTTATATATTTGTTCATGTCTTGTGGGGGGAGTTGGCTTCGGCTGGGGATCCCCCCCCCCCCCCCCCCCCCCCCCCACCTGGTGTTGGGGGAGGTGGAGTGTGTGTGGTCGATGGCTGGTTGAAGCAGCCTCACCTGGCCTGAGTCAGGCTGATTGGACTCTGGGGCTGAGACAGGCTCACACCTGTGGAGAATCAGTAATCAATGCACGCAGGATAACCCAGCCGTCACCACACGCGCACGCGTGCACGCACAGTGGTCAGAGCTCTCTCACGTCTGTGGTCACCTCCTTCTTGGCTTGTATCGTCTTGAAACTTTCAAATGAAGGGCATTACAACATCTAGCTGTGTGTTGGTGTTGGAGGAGCCCAGCAAAGCAGTAGTAGTTTGTAATTTGATGTAGTTAAGGCAGTAGTTTTATCTAATATGTTGCAGTTGCGGTAGTAGTTTTATCTAATATGTTGTAGATGAGTTAGAAGTTATACGTGCGTCATACGTGGTACTTGAGGTAGTAGTTGTATGTAATATGTGGTAGTTGAGGTAGTAGTGGTATATTATACGGTAGTAGTTGTACATAATACGTGGTAGTTGAGGTAGTATATTATGCGTGGTTGTTGAGGTAGTACTTGTAAATATAATAATACTGAGGAATCTAATGCTGGCTCTTGGTTGAGGCCCCTGGTTAGAGCCAGCTCTGTGCTCAGCGCTCTGTGTCAGAGTCTCTTCCCCCTCAGCAGCTGCAGCAGGTTCCTGCTGTAACAGCTCAGTGTCTACGCAGTAGGACTGAGGGAGGTTTTTGTACGGCTCTCAATCACTGTGTGAACGAATCAACACTGTTTAGTTTGTGGAGACTCTGACAGTGATAAACTGCTGCATCTTCACGCTGGGCGCCGTTGATGGTCAGAGAGAAGTCAGCCATGTGTCCGCTACCACTAAACCGAGCCGGAGTTGGTGATATAAGTTGGTTTATATATTTTATGATGCGCTTGGGTTCTTCTCCAGGTTTCTGTTGGTACCAGAATAGATAATTATTATTAAAAACAGCTGGGTTTGTCTTACAGGTCAGAGTGACTGTGGATCCTGGATTAACGGACACTACTGGTGTCTGAGTCACAGTCACCTGACTGCTGGTTCCTGTAGAAAACAAACAAACCAAACATTGAGTTATCCAATAGAAAACACAAGCAAACAGAGAAGGGTGGTCCACATTTTGACTGAGTGGAATGAACCAACCTGTTAAGGATCCACAGACCACTGTCCAGAAAAGGAGGGTGAGGTGATTCATGGTTGCCACGGTTTCTGAGGTGTTGAGTGACAGCTCTGACTCCTGCAGTGTTGAACTCAGAGGACTTTAAACCCTCTCAGAACCCCAGTTTCAGCTGAGCATGCAAAGCTTCCTCTATATGGAAATGACCTGTTTCCACTCATCAGACTGGGGGTGAGAGTGACTGCAGACGTTCTGGGGGGACCGCTGTATCTCTTCTACATTCACACTTTTGGAATATGTATTCAGATTTACTCTAAACTATTGGAATTTATAATGCATAACATTTTATCTGGTTGAAGCCGATCTTGGTTTGTATGAAATCCTTTAACTTTCCATTTGTTTGAAAGAAATTGTCGTTACATTATTACCTGAACCCAGAATAATAGATTAAAACTTATTTACTTGTATATGATAAATGCATGGATATAACATTGGCTTGAAGGTTTTTTATTAAGTCAAATTAATAGACTTGTTTTAAAACAATAAACCGTTTGTAATTGAGCCTTTAAAAATGTTATGAAAATAAATGAATGATGAATATATTTCATTAAATTGCTATACATTCATACAATTAATATATTTTAATTATAATATTTCCAATGAATCAAATATCGACTAATTCCTCAATTTGAGTGAGAAGCCAGTGTTTGCGTGTCAGTGAGATGAGTCTTTAGTGTGCGGGAGGTTTTTGTACAGCCTCTTAATGAGTTTGTATCACTGTGGTACACTTTTGGTGGAGGCACCAAACTCATCGTTGACTGTAAGTACAAGGACACTTTTCTTTGCCTGGCATATTTAACTTTCTCTAAATATAATTAAGCGTGATAATCTTATCTTTTGGAACTTTCTATATATATATATTTTTTTTTTTAAAGATAAATTGAGGACTAGGTGGAGAGATTATATCTCAACACTGGCCTGGGAATAAGATGAGCACCAAGTGTAAATATATTGTGGTACAGAGTTCTGTCTTTTAAATTACACTGTATATGTAACATATGTTCTACAATATAATGTATTTCATGAAAGACCTCATTATTGCTGTGGCATTATTCATTTAATGAATTGGCAAATCAGTCACATTTAAGTTTGAAGAAATGCACACTTGTCGATTATTGTTAACCCAATAAAATGCTAAATTTTGAAGTTCAATCATTTTAAATATAAACATGTTACCGTTTTAATGAAGAGATTTTAAACACAATGGCTCCCTTCCTCTTTAATGTCACCTACTGCTGGTGAACAGGAAGCTGTCCCTTCCCTCTGTGCTCCTATGAGGCTGATGTTAACTGAGCCTGTTGTCCACTCCTCTCTCTCTCTTCCAGTGGGAGTGGTGCAGCCCACGCTGAGCGTCCTCCCTCCCTCCAGAGTGGAGCTGGAGCAGGGCAGTGCTACACTGCTGTGTGTGGCCAGTGGGGGCTTCCCCTCAGACTGGAAGCTTGGCTGGAAGGTGGGGGGCAGCAGCAGGTCTGTGGGGGTGTCCGATAGCCTGGTGGTCCTGGGGAAAGATGGCCACTACAGCTGGAGCAGCAGCTTGACCCTCCCTGCAGACCAGTGGAGGAAGGCGGGCTCAGTGAGCTGTGAGGCCAGTAAGAATGGCCAGACGCAGCCTGTCACTCAAACCCTGAATCCTGACCAGTGTTCAGAGTAGAGAGGCTCCAGCATGGAAGAATTGGAGGACACAGATCTCTTCTGACACGTCTGCTCAATGACGCTCTGTCTCAGGTGGCCCTGAAGCTTTTGATAATTGACATTAATATAACATGTCTTCTAATCAATAACATGATGCTCTCTGGATTTTACCCCTTGCTTGTGTTGGTCACATGTTGACCATTTAATAAAGATGTAAAGAATAAATCCTTTCTTGTCATCATTTGCTATCATTAATCTTTCGTGTTTCCAAATTAATGTGGATTCCAATGAACATATAAAACCTCTGCCATCTTCATCAAACAAATTTCCCCACGGGGGGAGGCTATGATGTATATCTCTGAATGAGCAAAGTGTTGGTTGTGTGCATTTCCTTGTAAAGTGTGTTCACTGTATTCAGTGGGGCAGTGTCAGTCATAGAGCCACTGCTGCTGAAATGACCCACGTGTCTGACTATCTTTCTGTCACTTCATATAATTGTAGTTCAGAGAGATGTCCAGGTTTCTGCAGATACAATCTCAGAAAGATTGAAAATTACGCCTCAAAATAAATTCAGTATCCCTCACCAAGACATTGGAACCCTAGCATGCTGAGTGGGGGGAACAGTAACATATTCTTAAATGTCTGTCTATGAGTCAAAGACCAAACCGACAAACGCTAAAATATGTGTTTCTTTAAACGTATTCTGTGAGCAGTGGCTATTCAAATGATGTCCAGTTTAGTTCAGCAGATGTGCACCTGTGTCTCTTTAGAGACAGAAAGTCAGAGTGAATGTAGGGCTGAGACTTTCAGAAGAGTCTCTGGAGATTCCAGTGAAAGCGGTGTGTGTGCATGTCTCCATACCTGCCCAATGCCGCCATCTAGTGTCCAACCAACGCCATTGCAATAAAGACTGATTCAGATTCAAATTCAATACTTTATTGCCCTACAACTCTGTACAGGTTGCTAGGTATTTCTTTTTGTGACTTCATGATAGTACATAACAAAGACCCACACAAAAGACCCTTAGATACAACACATAGGCAGATAAAAGAAAATGGGACATGCCCTCACATAAGACATATAGCTCTCTTACACCTGGCTGACAGGCCAGGGTAAGTGCTGCATGTTGGGTTAAAGTGGCAGGGGCTTATAGGTGCAAGTGATGTGAAAATTGGCATGGATCAAGTGATGTGCAAATCTGCATAAGGTCCAATAAATAAGTACATAGTTAAGAAAACTCCCAGTATATAAAAACAGAGTAGAAATCTGTGCGTATTATACTATACAGGGCCACTGGGTGAGTCTGCATTCCTGATATACTGGTGTAGGGATGTAGAGTTGTTAAGAGGTGTAATGGTTCTGCAGTATGTGCTGTTGAGGAAGCGGGAGGTTTCAGTGTGGATGGCCCTCAACCTCCTACCTGATGGGAGGGGATTGAAGAGGGAGTTAGCAGGTTGGACAGTACCTCTGCTGGACAGTAGAGTTGCCGTACCAGACTGTGATTGAGAACGTAAGGACGCTCTCAAAGGTGGCTCGGTAGAACTGCTGCATCCCCTTACAGGCCACCACAAACTTGTTTAAAGGAAAAAGAGCCTCTGGTGGGCTTTTTAAATAATAGCAGTTATGTTATCTTACCATTTCAGAGAGGAGGAGATTATTGTGCCCAGAAATGTGTAGGCCTCACCTGGCCTCACCTGGCCTGAGTCAGGCTGATTGGACTCTGGGGCTGAGACAGGCTCACACCTGTGGAGAATCAGTAATCAAAGCACACAGGGTAAACCAGCCGTCCCACACACACACACACACACCACAGTGGTAACTAAATCAATTTTCAACCGTTTATCTTCGTTCAAACCATTTAACAAATCTACACACTTGAATCTTCCATAATATCTAAACGGAATTTCGATATCATTTAAACTTTCTTCAGAGTCAGTTTTAGTTTCATACCGCTTCGTTTTCAGCTGTTTTTATTGAAGATGTCTTCCCATTCTGATACACCTACTTCTTATGACATGAGAAGACACACACACACACACACACACACACACACACACACACACACACACACACACACACACACACACACACACACACCTGCACACATGCACATATAGTCATTAATTCCCGCTTTGCACCTCCATGCCACGCAATACAAAATACAGTTCATATTGGATTCTGAGCATTTGACAATGTAGTGTAATTTGTTTATTTCATATATATTTGTGTACCAAGCATGATTTACAAGGAAAGGACATATATTTTAATTTCTTCTGTATTCATCTGTATTCATATTCACATAAACTCATACTACAACATTTTAATGCAAACCAGTGTCGGGGAGCCTCTGTCCATCCTGGCCGTACCACCTGGTCAGGAGGGAGGGAGGAACGGAGAGGTGCCAAGAGGTGTCCCCCCACACCTCTTGGTATGACAGCTGCCCAAGGCCGCAAACCAAGCCTACGTCTGACTGCAGGACGACGGGCATCAAGCTACACTGCTGCCATGGTCTCTCCTGACTCTGGTGAACCTCACCACCACCACCACCACCACCAGCTACCAGATAGATGCCTGGTTTTGTATTTCTCATTTGCCAGTTGAGGGGAACATATTTAATTATCATTACTGTTTGGTGCCCCTTCACTGCTTAGACACAGGATCTTTATAACCAGCTCTGCATTACGAGGTGCCGAGGTGCATGTGGGTCACCTGCTTGCCGCTATACAGATACGCCAACACAAGACACTTGTTCACCAGAGTCAGGAAGAAATGATCCCCTGCTGTTTGGTGTGCTGTCCCAGGTACCACCCTCCCCATCGGACTGATCAGACACACCTGCAGCCCCTCAGCAATCACGTGGATTGCTATAAAGCTGCAGGGATGAAAGCAGACGTGGCCAGTAAGAAAAGTAAAAGGCACGGGGGGACGCTAACAGCGCAGTGGGGACTAGTGCTCACCAGCGGCCAGGAGAAGGGGATGCAATGCGGATAGAGGACAAACAGTCACTCCTTGCTTTCATGGTAGATGTGGTGTGGGCAGCAAGAAACATAACCAAGAGGTCTGACGCTATTAAAATTGTGGTGGAGGCGGCCGAAAGGTTTCTTGAGGAGGTAGAAATGGGCCCAGAGGAGTTACAGACATTCATGAGGCAGAAGATTGAGGTGCAGGAGAGAGGGAGGGAGGGAGAGAGAAGGGAGGGAGAGAGAAGGGAGGGGTAAAGGCAGGAGTGAGGGAAATGGTAAAGAAGGGGAAATGGACATGACTGAATATGAGGATACTTAATCTATTGATGTTTTATTTAATGCAATGGAACGCAAGGAGCCTGATCGCAAATGGCCAAGAGTTTAAAAGATTTGTGGATGTTTTTAATGGAGAGTATGAACCAGCTTTACTGTGTATTCAGGAAACTTGGCTCAAACCTTGTTTGGACTTTGTCGTGCCAGGGTATGAAAGTATTAGACGGGACCGAAGTGGGAAAGCAGGAGGAGGGTGTGCAACGTTTGTACGGTTTGATGTGAAGTACCAGAGGGTGAAAATTAAGTCTTCTCTAGAGTGTGTGGTGGTAAAGGTGTGGGGAAATAATAAGTGGGTAAATATAGTTAACTTTTATAATCCCTGCTTGCCAGTCGACATAATCGATTTGGAGGAGATTATGGAACAGATGGGGGCACCGATTATTTGGCTAGGTGACTTTAATGCACATAATCCTTTGTGGGGAAGCAGAATGAAAGATACAAATGGGAGCACAGTGGAGGATTTTATGGACAAACATGGGTTAGTATGTATGAATGATGGCAGGCCAACTAGGTTTGAAATTAAGACAGGGGTAGGTTCATGCATAGATTTAGCACTAGCATCCAGTGAATACGCAAGAGTAGGAGAATGGGACAATATGGACATGCGCTCAATGGGTAGTGATCACTTTCCAACACTTTTGAAGTTTGGGAAAACTTTGCTAACTGATGATCAGACTAGACCAACATATTTTAACTATGGAAAGGCAGACTGGGAGAAGTTCTCTAGTAAATGTGATAGTGGCCTTGATAGTGTGAATGGAGAGGGATCAATAGATGAGAGGAACAATAGTTTCTGTGCAATGATATTAAGTAGTGCATATGAGTGCATCCCTTTAAAGAAAAACCCTAAAACTAGAGTAAGCGTGCCATGGTGGAATAGGGCTTGTGATAAAGCAGTTAGGGATAGAAACTGTGCATATAGACTATTGAGAAAGTGCCCAACAGAGAATAATGCAATAGAGTACAAAAGGCTGAGGGCTAAGGCGAGAAGAGTAATTAAGGTTACAAAAAAAGAGTGTTGGAGAGGTTATTGTGGAGAATTGGGCGTGGATACATCAGTTGGAGACATATGGGCAGCAGTTCATCGTATGTCAGGAGTGGTCAGGAAAAGGAGAATGCCAGTATTGGAGGAAAAGGGAGTTATAGCAAAGAGTGATATAGAGAAAGCAGAAATGTGTGAGAGTAAGTTTAAGGATGTACATAGGGGAGCAAACATTGGGGAGGAAGGTATTAGAAAGAGGAATGAGACGCTAAGACAACATATTTTTAAACTCGGGGTGAATGACGATAATGCTGATTGTGTTCATTTGTACTTTTCAATTGAAGAGCTGCGCAGAGCCATAAATAAAGGGGGGGAAACAGCACCAGGGAAGGACGGCATAAGCTATGAGATATTTAAAAGAATAGGTGATCTGGTGGTGGATGAAATGTTAGCACTTATGAATACTGTTTGGAAGGAAGGAAGGCTTCCATTAGCCTGGAAACAGGCAGTGGTGGTCCCAATGTTAAAGCCAGGGAAGGAAGCAGAGCATCCAGGGTCATATAGACCCATTACACCAACAGCAGTGATGTGTACAATAATGGAAAGAATGGTGACGGATAGGTTAGCATACAAACTGGAGAAGGAGGGGCGGGTCACACTAATGCAAAGTGGGTTTCGCAGAGGAAGAAGCACCGTGGATTCTGTGATCTCCCTGGATTCGGATGTAAAGAAAGCCATGGTTAATCAAGAGATATCATGGATCATGGATATCGAAAAGGCTTATGACATGTTGTGGAAGGAGGGGCTCATCATTAAGCCGTACGATGCAGGGATTAGAGGGCGTATGCTGAACTGGGTACAGGACTTTTTAAAGAGCTTATTCAGGTAAGGGTAATTCAGGTAAGGGTGGTGGTGAACTAATTCACCACCACCACCACCACCACCACCACCACCACCACCAGCTACCAGTAAGTTGCCTTGTTTTGTGTTTCTCATTTGCCAGTTGAGGGGAACATATTTAATTTAGTATTACAGTGTCTACGGAAAAGCAGGCAACATGTTCCCTCTTAGGCCTAACTCATGAGCCACTTCTGCAGCTGCTTCACCAGCTGTATGGACACATGAACTGATCTTCTAAAGGTGTATGCTGAGGTGGCTTCATCAAGAACACTTGGCTCTCATATCACTAAATCCTACTGGAGGGATAAAGGCAGATGCTGTATACTGTGAGGACAGTTCCTTGGTTAAGCAGAAGACTCCACTCATTGGTACACATGTAGACAAATCTAGGATAATAACAATAATTCTATTTCCTCAATGCACATGGCAGCCTTTGCATCTATTTGGCAACCTGTAATAGGCGAGTATGGAAGGCTGGTTAGTCAATGACGGGTAAGATCCCACCTTAAACATTGGGACAACCTAAGGCAGGCACAGTCACGATTACACTGCTTCACTCAAGTCACTAAAAGAATGACAAATGGTTACATGATAACGGTTGCCATGTGAAAAATATGTGCTTTTACGATATATGCCTTGTTATTAAAGAACTAAACTGTGATAAAATGGGAACCCACACTTTGTTGATCAACTTAAATGGGATGATAGGTAGGTAGGACAGGTAAGGAGAGATTACAATGGAGAGAAAATGTCAAAAGAAGATACAATAAAATACTTTTCTTTGACCAGCTCAACAAGAGTATTTGTTTTTTTCTTAAACCAACAGTAGTAATATCTTAGTTGGGCAGTCATTGTTAGATTTTGAGAAAATGGAACATAGAAAATGAGTGACCAGGGTGTTGAGGTTGATGTGCTGGTGAGTGAGCTAGTCGCTGTCCGGTGGTGTGGCCAGGCGTCCAGTCATGATCACAGCAACTAAACCAAAGACGCAGTACGTGAGCAGTGAACTGTAGCGACTCAAATGATGTCCATTTTTAGCTGAGGTGCACCTGTGTCTCTTGAGTGGCAGAAAGTCAGTGGAAATATAGGGCTGAGGTTTTCAAAGGAGTCTCTGGAGGTTCCAGTGAAAGCAGTATGTGTGCATGTCTCCTTAATAGCTCAATGGCGTCATCTTGTGTCCAACCAACGCCATTGCAATAAAGACTGATTCCATGAACTCCACTATCTTCAGCTTTTATTAAATAAATAGCTGGCTTGACTTGATTCATAATAATAATAATAATAAGAAAGTTGTTCCTTTCATAAGGACGCAAGCTGCTTTAACTGTAGGTGACAAAGAACAAAACAACGTGAAAGATTATATTTTGAAACAATCAAAACAATAAATAAACGAATAACTAAGAAAAGATCATGTTCCAAAGTCCAGGCCCAGTAAGTGGGTCTTCAGGCAGCTTGTGAAAACACAGGGGGGGTTTGTAGTTGAGGTTGTAGTTCTATTCAATAGGTTGAAGTTCTGGTTGGATGCAAAGCAATGTAGTTCATGTAGTACTTGTATGTAAAATCTTGTTGTTGAGGTAGTAGTTGTATGTAACGTGTGGTAGTTGAGGTAGTAGTTGTATGTAATATATTGTAGTTGATGTGGTACTTGTATGTAATACGTGGTAGTTGAGGTAGTTGTATGTGATACGTGGTAGTTGAGGTAGTACTTGTATGTTTAATAATGCTGAGGAATCTAATGCTGGCTCTTGGTTGAGGCCCCTGGTTAGAGCCAGCTCTGTGCTCAGCGCTCTGTGTCAGAGTCTCTTCCCCCTCAGCAGCTGCAGCAGGTTCCTGCTGTAACAGCTCAGTGTCTACGCAGTGTGACTGAGGGAGGTTTTTGTACGGCTCTAAATCACTGTGTGAACACCCGGACACTGTTAGGAAAGTGGAAACTCTGACAGTGATAAACTGCTGCATCTTCACGCTGGGCGGCGTTGATGGTCAGAGAGAAGGCAGTGCTGCTTCCACTGCCACTAAACCGAGCTGGTGTTGGTGATACAAGGGTACTTATATAGCGTATGATGAGCTTGGGGGCTTCTCCAGGTTTCTGTTGGTACCAATATATACCCTGTAGTACATCACTCCATCTGTACACCGCTGGGTTTGTTTTACAGGTCAGAGTGACTGTGGTTCCTGGATTAAAGGACACTACTGGTGTCTGAGTCACAGTCACCTGACTGCTGGTTCCTGTAGAAAACAAACAAACCAAACATTGAGTTATCCAATAGAAAACACAAGCAAACAGAGAAGGGTGGTCCACATTTAGACTGAGTGGAATTAACCAACCTGTTAAGGATCCACAGACCACTGTCCAGAAAAGGAGGGTGAGGTGATTCATGGTTGCCACGGTTTCTGGGGTGTTGAGTGACAGCTCCGAGTCCTGCAGTGTTGAACTCAGAGGACTTTAAACCCTCTCAGAACCCCAGTTTCAGCTGAGCATGCAAAGCTTCCTCTATATGGAAATGACCTGTTTCCACTCATCAGACGGGGGGTGAGAGTGACTGCAGACGTTCTGGGGGGACCGCTGTATCTCTTTAACGTCCACACTTTTGGAATATAAATTCAGATTTACTGGAAACTATTGGAATTTAAAATGCATAACATTTTATCTGGTTGAAGCCGATCTTGGTTTGTATGAAATTCTTTAACTTTCTATTTGTTTGAAAGAAATTGTCGTTACATTATTACCTGAACCCAGAATAATAGATAAAAACATATTGTTCTGTATATAATAAATGCACGATTATAACATTGGCTTGAAGGTTTTTTATTAAGTCAAATTAATAGACTTAATAAAAACAATACACCTTTTGTAAAAGAGCCTTTAAAAATGTTATGACAATAAATGAATGATGAATGTATTTCATTCAATTACTATACATTCATAAAATTACTATATATTTATTATAATATTTCCAATGAATCAAATATTGACTAATTCATCCATTTTAATGAAAAGCCAGTGTTTGTGTGTCAGTGAGATGAGTCTTTAGTGTGCGGGAGGTTTTTGTACAGCCTCTTAATGAGTTTGTATCACTGTGGTACACTTTTGGTGGAGGCACCAAACTCATCGTTGACTGTAAGTACAAGGACACTTTTCTTTGCCTGGCATATTTAACGTTCTCTAAATATTATTAAGCGTGATAATGTTATCTTTTGGAACTTTCTGTATTTTTAATTTCTTGTTATTTTTTAAAGATAAGCTGAGGACAAAGTGTAAATATATTGTGGTACAGAGTCCTGTCTTTTAAAATACACTGCATATGATGTTGTTCTACAATATAATGTATTTCATGAAAGACCTCATTATTGCCGTGGCATTATTAATTTTTTGAATTGGCAAATCAGTCACATTTAATTTAGAAGAAATTCACACTTGTCGATTTAATGTTAACCCAATAAAATGCTATATTTTGAAGTTCAATCATTTTAAATATAAACATGTTGTTACCGTTTTAATTAAGAGATTTTAAACACAATGGTTTCCTTCCTCTTTAATGTCACCAACTGCTGGTGAACAGGAAGCTGTCCCTTCCCTCTGTGCTCCTATGAGGCTGATGTTAACTGAGCCTGTTGTCCACTCCTCTCTCTCTCTTCCAGTGGGAGTGGTGCAGCCCACGCTGAGCGTCCTCCCTCCCTCCAGAGTGGAGCTGGAGCAGGGCAGTGCTACAATAGTGTGTGTGGCCAGTGGGGGCTTCCCCTCAGACTGGAAGCTTGGCTGGAAGGTGGGGGGCAGCAGCAGGTCTGGGGGGGTGTCTGATAGCCTGGGGGTCCTGGGGAAAGATGGCCACTACAGCTGGAGCAGCACCTTGACCCTCCCTGCAGACCAGTGGAGGAAGGCGGGCTCAGTGAGCTGTGAGGCCAGTAAGAATGGCCAGACGCAGCCTGTCACTCAAACCCTGAATCCTGGAGAGTGTTCAGAGTAGAGAGGCTCCAGCATGGAGGTACTGGAGAATACAGATCTCCTCTGACACGTCTGCTTTATGTCTCTCTGTCTCAGTTGGCACTGCAGCTTTTGATGATTTACATTAATATAACTCGTGTTTGATTCATTAACGTTATGCTTTCAGATTTTTACCCATTGATTGTGTTGGTCACATGTTGAACATTTAATAAAGATATAAAGAATCAATTCTTTCTCGTCATCATTTATTATCGTTTATCTTCTGTATTTTCGAATTAATGTGGCTTCATAAGCATATAAAACCTCTGCCATCTACATCAAACAAATTTCCCCACGAGGAGAGGCTATGACGTATATCTCTGAATGAGCAAAGTGTTGGTTGTGTGGATGTTGTAAAGTGTGTTTAGTGTGTTCAGTGGACCAGTGTCAGTCATAGAGCCACTGCTGCTGAAATGACCCATGTGTGTCAGACTGACTTTCTGTCACTTCATATAATAGTAGTTCAGAGAGATGTGCAGGTTTCTGCAGATACAAACTCAGACACATGAAAAATTACGGCTCGAAAAACATTCAGTATCCCTCAACAAGACATAAGAACCCTATAATGCTGAGTGGGGGATACAGTAACATATTCATAATGTCTGTCTGAGTCAAAGACCAAACCGACATGGCTAAAATATGTGTTTCTTTGAACGTATTCTGTGAGCGGTGAACCGTAGCTATTCAAATGATGTCCAGTTTTAGCAGATGTGCACCTGTGTCTCTCAAGTGACAGAAAGTCAGTGGAAATGTAGGGCTGAAACTTTCAGAAGAGTCTCTGGAGATTCCAGGGAAAGCAGTATGTGTGCATGTCTCCATACCAGCTCAATGGCGCCCTCTAGTGTCAAACCAACGGTATGCAATAAAGACTGATTACATGAACTAAATTATCTTCAGGTTTTATGAAATATATAGCAGACTATATTCTATTCATAATAATACAAATAAAGTCGTTCCTTTCATCAGGACCCAAGCTGCTTTAAGTGATGTGGACACAGAACAAGAAAATATGAAATATTATATTTTCAAACAATCAAACAATAAATAAATGAATCAATAAGAAAAGATCATGTTCAAAGTCCAGGCCCAGTAAGTGGGTCTTCAGGCAGCTTGTGAAAACGCAGATGGATCCAGCGTTCAGGATCTCCCGGGGAGCGAGTTCCACAGAGTGGGGGCAGCCACCCTAAAGGCTCTGTCCATAGCTGAAGTCCCTAACCCGGGGTGGGGGGGTGGGGGGGTAAAGCAGTCCGTGATCTGAGGAACGGAGATTCTGGGAGGGGGAGTAGGGTCTGAGGAGCTGTGAGAGGAGCGGGGGCTAGAGGGACTGGGGGGTGAGGAGGAGGAGGAGGAGGAGGAGGAGGAGGAGGAGGAGGAGGAGGAGGAGGAGGAGGAGGAGGAGGAGGAGGAGGAGGAGGAGGAGGAGGAGGAGGAGGAGGTGCTACAGGACCTTAATGGGACCCGGTGGAGGTGGATGAGCGGGGGGGGGGGGGGGTGGGATTGGTACACTGGAGCCGATCCAGGGCTCTGTGGGTCACCCCCCAGTGAGGGACGGCCCCAGTCTGGACATGTTTCTGAGGGGGTCCAATGTCTATCTGTTGATGGACTCCATGTGGGGAACCAGTGATAGGGATGAGTCTGGGACCCCCCCAGGTTGGGGACTGGAGAGAAGGGGCAGACGGAGCAGCCGTCCATGGAAGGACCAGATCCCCGACCTTCTGGGGCCTGGGGGCCTCAACCAGGACTCTGTCTTCTTACTGCTGAGGTGTGACTAGGGGGAGGGGGGGGGGGATGTAATATGATGAAGTTGAGGTTGTAGTTGTATTCAACATGTTGAAGTATTAGTTGTATGTAATACGTGGTAGTTGAGGTAGTGGTTGTATGTAATACGTGCTAGTTGAGGTAGTACTTGTATGTTTAATGCTGAGGAATCTAATGCTGGCTCTTGGTTGAGGCCCCTGGTTAGAGCCAGCTCTGTGCTCAGCGCTCTGTGTCAGAGTCTCTTCCCCCTCAGCAGCTGCAGCAGGTTCCTGCTGTAACAGCTCAGTGTCTACGCAGTGTGACCGAGGGAGGTTTTTGTACGGCTCTCAATCACTGTGTGAACACATAGACACTGTTAGGATAGTGGAAACTCTGACAGTGATAAACTGCTGCATCTTCACGCTGGGCGCCGTTGATGGTCAGAGAGAAGTCAGTGCTGCTTCCACTGCCACTAAACCGAGCTGGTGTTGGTGATACACGTGTACTGACACGTGTTATAAGGAGCTTGGGTTCTTCTCCAGGCTTCTGTTGATACCAGTAAAGAAAATCATTATTGTGAACCGCTGTGCTGGTTTTACAGGTCAGAGTGACTGTGGATCCTGGAGTAACGGACACCACTGGTGTCTGAGTCACAGTCACCTGACTGCTGGTTCCTGTAGGAAACAAACAAACCAAACATTGAGTTATCCAATAGAAAACACATCAAACAGAGAAGGGTGGTCCACATTTAGACTGAGTGGAATGAACCAACCTGTTAAGGATCCACAGACCACTGTCCAGAAAAGGAGGGTGAGGTGATTCATGGTTGCCACGGTTTCTGGGGTGTTGAGTGACAGCTCAGAGTCCTGCAGCGTTGAACTCAGAGGACTTTAAACCCTCTCAGAACCCCAGTTTCAGCTGAGCATGCAAAGCTTCCTCTATATGGAAATGACCTGTTTCCACTCATCAGACGGGGGTGAGAGTGACTGCAGACGTTCTGGGAGGACCGCTGTGTTTCTTCTACATTCATTCTTTTGGAATACAAATTCAGATTTACTGGAAACGATTGGAATTTAAAATGCATAACATTTTATCTGGTTAAAGCCAATCCTGGTTTGTATGAAATCCTTTAACTTTCTATTTGTTTGAATCAAACACGAGTTATATTTGGAATACAAATTCAGATTTACTGGAAACGATTGGAATTTAAAATGCATAACATTTTATCTGGTTGAAGCCAATCCTGGTTTGTATGAAATCCTTTAACTTTCCATTTGTTTGAAATAAATTGTCGTTACATTATTACCTGAACCCAGAATAATAGATAAAAACATATTGTTCTGTACATAATAAATGCATGAATATAACATTGGCTTGAAGGTTTTTTATGAAGTCAAATTAATAGACATCTTTTAAAACAATAAACCTTTTGTAAAAGAGTCTTTAAAAATGTTATGACAATAAATGAATGATGAATGTATTTCATTAAATTACTATACATTCATAAAATTACTATATATTAATTATAATATTTCCAATGAATCAAATATTGACTAATTCATCCATTTTAGTGAAAAGCCAGTGTTTGTGTGTCAGTGAGATGAGTCTTTAGTGTGCAGGAGGTTTTTGTACAGCCTCTTAATGAGTTTGTATCACTGTGGTGGACTTTTGGTGGAGGCACCAAACTCATCGTTGACTGTAAGTACAAGGACACTTTTCTTTGACTGGCATATTTAACTTTCTCTAAATATAATTAAGCGTGATAATCTTATCTTTTGGAACTTTCTATATTTTCAATTTCTTGTCGTTTTTTTTTAAAGATAAGCCGAGGACAAAGTGTAAATATATTGTGGTACAGAGTTCTGACTTTTAAAATACACTGCATATGTTAGGTATGTTCTACAATATAATGTATTTCATGAAAGACCTCATTATTGCTGTGGCATTATTCATTTATTGAAATGGCAAATGAGTCATATTTAAGTTTGAAGAAATTCACACTTGCCGATTAATGTTAACCCAATAAAATGCTACATTTTGAAGTTCAATCATTTTAAATATAAACATGTTACCGTTTTAATGAAGAGATTTTAAAAACAATGGTTTCCTTCCTCTTTAATGTCACCAACTGCTGGTGAACAGGAAGCTGTCCCTTCCCTCTGTGCTCCTATGAGGCTGATGTTAACTGAGCCTGTTGTCCACTCCTCTCTCTCTCTTCCAGTGGGAGTGGTGCAGCCCACGCTGAGCGTCCTCCCTCCCTCCAGAGTGGAGCTGGAGCAGGGCAGTGCTACACTAGTGTGTGTGGCCAGTGGGGGCTTCCCCTCAGACTGGAAGCTTGGCTGGAAGGTGGGGGGCAGCAGCAGGTCTGGGGGGGTGTCAGATAGCCTGGGGGTCCAGGGGAAAGATGGCCACTACAGCTGGAGCAGCACCTTGACCCTCCCTGCAGACCAGTGGAGGAAGGCGGGCTCAGTGAGCTGTGAGGCCAGTAAGAATGGCCAGACGCAGCCTGTCACTCAAACCCTGAATCCTGGAGAGTGTTCAGAGTAGAGAGGCTCCAGCATGGAGGTACTGGAGGATACAGATCTCCTCTGACACGTCTGCTTTATGTCTCTCTGTCTCAGGTGGCACCGCAGCTTTAGATGATTTACATTAATATAACATGTCTTTGATTCATTAACATTTCAGATTTTTACCCGTTGCTTGTTGGTCACATCTGGAACATTTAATAAAGATATAAAGAATAAATTCTTTCTTGTCATCATTTACTATCGTTTATCTTCTGTAGTTTCGAATTAATGTGACTTCTAATGAGCATATAAAACCTCTGCCATCTTCATCAAACAAATTTCCCCACGAGGGGAGGCTATGATGTATATCTCTGAATGCGCAAAGTGTTGGTTGTGTGGATGTTGTAAAGTGTGTTCAGTGTATTCAGTGGACCAGTGTCAGTCATAGAGCCACTGCTGCTGAAATGACCCATGTGTGTCAGACTGACTTTCTGTCACTTCATATAATAGTAGTTCAGAGAGATGTCCAGGTTTCTGCAGATACAATCTCAGAAACATAGAAAATTACGTCCCAAAATAAATTCAGTATCCCTCACCAAGACATAAGAACCCCAGCAGGATGAGTGGGGGAAACAGTAACACATTCATAATGTCCGTCTATGAGTCAGACCAAACCGAAGTCGCAAAAAAAGTGTATAATTAAACGTAGGCCTATTCTGTGAGCAGTGAACTGTAGCTATTCAAATGATGTCCATTTTTAGCTGATGTGCACCTGTGTCTCTTGAGCAGCAGAAAGTCAGTGGAAATATAGGGCTGAGGTTTACAAAGGAGTCTCTGGAGATTCCAGTGAAAGCAGTATCAGCTCAATGGCGCCCTCTAGTGTCCGAACAACGCCATTACGATAAAGACTGATTCCATGAACTCCACTATCTTCAGGTTTTATTTAATAAATAGCTGGCTTCAATCCATTCATAATACTAATAATAAGAAACTTTTTCCTTTCATCAGGACGTAAGCTGCTTTAAATGTGGGTGACAAAGAACAAAACAACGTCAAATATTATATTTTGAAACAATCAAAACAATAAATAAACAAATAAATAAGATTAGATCATGTTCCAAATTCAAGGCCAAGTAAGTGAGTCTTCAGGCAGCTCTAAAAAACGCAGATGGATCCAGCGTTGAGGATCTTGAGTTCCACAGAGTGGGGGCAGCCACCCTAAAGGCTCTGTCCATAGCTGAAGTCCCTAACCCGGGGGGGGGGGGGGTGGGGGGGGTAAAGCAGTCCGTGGTCTGAGGACGGAGATTCTGGGAGGGGGAGTAGGGTCTGAGGAGCTGTGAGAGGAGCGGGGGCTAGAGGGACTGGGGGGTGAGGAGGAGGAGGAGGAGGAGGAGGAGGAGGACGAGAGGGAGGAGGAGGACGAGAGGGAGGAGGAGGAGGAGGAGGAGGAGGAGAAGAGGGAGGAGGAGGAGGAGGAGGAGGAGGAGGAGAGGGAGGAGGAGGAGGAGGAGGTGCTACAGGAGCTGACTGAGAGCGGGTAGAGGTGGAAGGGGGGGGGGGGGGCTCTGTGGGGACCCCCCAGTGGGACACCATGACCCCCGTCCAGAGGGGAGGTGATGAAGGCGTGGATGAGGGTCTCTACCACGGGGGCAGTGAGGGACGGCCCCAGTCTGGACATGTTTCTGAGGGGGTCCAATGCCTATCTGTTGATGGACTCCATGTGGGGAACCAGTGATAGGGATGAGTCTGGGACCCCCCCAGGTTGGGGACTGGAGAGAAGGGGCAGACGGAGCAGCCGTCCATGGAAGGACCAGATCCCCGACCTTCTGAGGCCTGGGGGGCCCCAACCAGAGTGACAGGGGGGGGGGGGGGGGATGTAATATATTGAAGTTTAGGTGGTTGTTGTATTCAGTATGTTGAAGCTTTCGCTGTATGTAATAGGTGGAAGTTGAACAGATAGTTGTGTGTAATACGTGGTAGTTGATGTGGTTATATTGTATGTAATACTTGGTAGTTGAGGTAGTGGTTGTATGTAACACGTGGTAGTTGAGGTAGTACTTGTATGTTTAATAATGCTGAGGAATCTAATGCTGGCTCTTGGTTGAGGCCCCTGGTTAGAGCCAGCTCTGTGCTCAGCGCTCTGTGTCAGAGTCTCTTCCCCCTCAGCAGCTGCAGCAGGTTCCTGCTGTAACAGCTCAGTGTCTACGCAGTGTGACTGAGGGAGGTTTTTGTACGGCTCTCAATCACTGTGTGAACACCCAGACACTGTTTAGGACGTGGAAACTCTGACAGTGATAAACTGCTGCATCTTCACGCTGGGCGCCGTTGATGGTCAGAGAGAAGTCAGTGCTGCTTCCACTGCCACTAAACCGAGCTGGTGTTGGTGATACAAGTGTACTTATATATTTTATGATGAACTTGGGGGCTTCTCCAGGTTTCTGTTGGTACCAAAATATACCCTGTTGTACATCACTCCATCTGTAAACGGCTGGTTGTGTTTTACAGTTCAGAGTGACTGTGGATCCTGGAGTAACGGACACTACTGGTGTCTGAGTCACAGTCACCTGACTGCTGGTTCCTGTAGAAAACAAACAAACCAAACATTGAGTTATCCAATAGAAAACACAAGCAAACAGAGAAGGGTGGTCCACATTTTGACTGAGTGGAATGAACCAACCTGTTAAGGATCCACAGACCACTGTCCAGAAAAGGAGGGTGAGGTGATTCATGGTTGCCACGGTTTCTGGGGTGTTGAGTGACAGCTCAGAGTCCTGCAGTGTTGAACTCAGAGGACTTTAAACCCTCTCAGAACCCCAGTTTCAGCTGAGCATGCAAAGCTTCCTCTATATGGAAATGACCTGTTTCCACTCATCAGACTGGGGGTGAGAGTGACTGCAGACGTTCTGGGAGGACCGCTGTATCTCTTCTACATTCACACCATTGGAATACAAATTCAGATTTACTGGAAACTATTGGAATTTTTAATGTATAACATTTTATCTGGTTGAGGTCGATCTTGGTTTGTATGAAATCCTTTAACTTTCTATTTGTTTGAAAGAAATTGTCGTTACATTATTACCTGAACCCAGAATAATAGATAAAAACATATTGTTCTGTATATATTAAATGCACGATTATAACATTGGCTTGAATGTTTTTTATTAAGTCAAATGAATAGACTTGTTTTAAAACAATAAACCGTTTGTAAGTGAGCCTTTAAAAATGTTATGAAAATAAATGAATGATGAATATATTTCATTAAATTACTATACATTCATACAATTAATATATTTTATTTATTATATTTCCAGTGAATCAAATATTGACTAATTCATAGATTCTAGTGAGAAGCCAGTGTTTGTGTGTCAGTGAGATGAGTCTTTAATGTGCGGGAGGTTTTTGTACAGCCTCTTAATGAGTTTGTATCACTGTGGAACACTTTTGGTGGAGGCACCCAACTCATCGTTGACTGTAAGTACAAGGACACTTTTCTTTGCCTGGCATATTCAACTTTCTCTAAATATAATTAAGCGTGATAATCTTATCTTTTGGAACTTTCTATATTTTTGATTTCTTGTCGTTTTTTTAAAGATAAGCTGAGGTCAAAGTGCAAATATATTGTGGTACAGAGTTCTGTCTTTTAAATTACACTGCATATGTTACATATGTTCTACAATATAATGTATTTCATGAAAGTCCTCATTATTGCCGTGGCATTATTCATTTATTGAATTGGCAAATCAGTCACATTTAAGTTTGAAGAAATTCACACTTGTCGATTAATGTTAACCCAATAAAATGCTACATTTTGAAGTTCAATCATTTTAAATATAAACATGTTGTTACCGTTTTAATGAAGAGATTTTAAACACAATGGTTTCCTTCCTCTTTAATGTCACCAACTGCTGGTGAACAGGAAGCTGTCCCTTCCCTCTGTGCTCCTATGAGGCTGATGTTAACTGAGCCTGTTGTCCACTCCTCTCTCTCTCTTCCAGTGGGAGTGGTGCAGCCCACGCTGAGCGTCCTCCCTCCCTCCAGAGTGGAGCTGGAGCAGGGCAGTGCTACACTAGTGTGTGTGGCCAGTGGGGGCTTCCCCTCAGACTGGAAGCTTGGCTGGAAGGTGGGGGGCAGCAGCAGGTCTGGGGGGGTGTCTGATAGCCTGGGGGTCCTGGGGAAAGATGGCCACTACAGCTGGAGCAGCACCTTGACCCTCCCTGCAGACCAGTGGAGGAAGGCGGGCTCAGTGAGCTGTGAGGCCAGTAAGAATGGCCAGACGCAGCCTGTCACTCAAACCCTGAATCCTGGAGAGTGTTCAGAGTAGAGAGGCTCCAGCATGGAAGTACTTGAGAACACAGATCTCCTCTGACAGGTCTGCTTTATGTCTTTCTGTCTGAGGTGGCACTGCAGCTTTTGATGATTTACATTAATATAACTCGTGTTTGCTTCATTGACATTATGCTCTCTGATTTTATCCCCTTGCTTTGTCACATGTTGAATCAAATAAAAATGCAAAAAGTACAATATTTCTTGTAATATTTTCCAATCGTGTAAGATCTGTTTCTCTTTCTACCAATGAGCATATCAAACATATGTAATCTTTATTAGACAAGTTTCATCACCATTGTGAATGAAGACTTAAAGCTATGGCGTGTATCTGAATGAGCAAAGTGTTGGTTGTGTGGATGTTGTTGTAAAGTGTGTTAACTGTATCCAGTGGACCAGTGTCAGTCATAGAGCCACTGCTGCTGTAATGACCCATGTGTGTCAGACTGACTTTATATCAGTTCATCAAATAGAATTTCAGGGCGATGTACAGGATTCTGCAGTTACCAACTTATAAACAGGTAAAAGTACATCTCAAAAGACATTCAGTATCTCTCACCAAGACATAAGAACCCTAGCATGCTGAGTGGGGGAAACAGTCACATATTCATAATGTCTGTCTATGAGTCAAAGACCAAACCGACATGGCTAAAATATGTGTTTCTTTAACCGTATTCTGTAATTAGTGAACCGTAGCTATTCAAATGATGTCCAGTTTTAGCAGATGTGCACCTGTGTCTCTTCAGTGACAGAAAGTCAGTGGAAATTTAGGGCTAAGACTTTCAGAAGAGTCTCTGGAGAATCCAGTGAAAGCAGCATGTGTGCATGTCTCCATACCAGCTCAATGGCGCCCTCTTGTCTCCAACCAACACCATTACAATTAAGACTGATTCCATGAACTCCATTATCTACAGGTTGAATTTAATATAAAGCTGGCTCAAATCTATTCATAATAAGAGGAAGAAAGTCATTCCTTTCATCAGGACGCAAGCTGCTTCATATGTGGGTGACAAAGAAAAAAAAAGAAAAAGGAAACATCATATATTAAAACAGTAAATAAACAAATAAATAAGAAAAGATCATGTTCCAAAGTCCAGGCCCAGTAAGTGAGTCTTCAGGCAGCTTGTGAAAACGCAGATGGATCCAGCGTTGAGGATCTCCCGGGGAGCGAGTTCCACAGAGTGGGGGCAGACACCCTAAAGGCTCTGTCCATAGCTGAAGTCCCTAACCCGGGGTGGGGGGGTGGGGGGGTAAAGCAGTCCGTGGTCTGAGGGACGGAGATTCTGGGAGGGGGAGTAGGGTCTGAGGAGCTGTGAGAGGAGCGGGGGCTAGAGGGACTGGGGGGTGAGGAGGAGGAGGAGGAGGAGGAGGAGGAGAAGGAGGAGGAGGAGGAGGAGGAGGAGGAGGAGGATGAGGAGGTGGAGGTGCTACAGGACCTTAATGGAGCCGATCCAGGGCTCTGTGGGGACCCCCCAGTGGGACTCCATGACCTCCGTCCAGAGGGGAGGTGATGAAGGCGTGGATGAGGGTCTCTACCACGGGGGCAGTGAGGGACGGCCCCAGTCTGGACATGTTTCTGAGGGGGTCCAATGCCTATCAGTTGATGGACTCCATGTGGGGAACCAGTGATAGGGATGAGTCTGGGACCCCCCCAGGTTGGGGACTGGAGAGAAGGGGCAGACGGAGCAGCCGTCCATGGAAGGACCAGATCCCCGACCTTCTGGGGCCTGGGGGGCCCCAACTAGGGGGGGTGGAAGTTGAGGTTGTAGTTGTATTCAATATGTTGACGTTTTTGTTGTATGTAATAGTTCAATTTTTACTTCATGTAATATCTTTTAGTTGAGGTAGTAGTTGTATGTATAACGTGGTAGTTGAGTTAGCGGATGTATTTAGTAGTTGATTTAGTAGTTGCGTTTGTAATACTTGATGGTTGAGGTAGCAATTGTATGTAATATGTGGTAGTTGAGGTATTAGTTCTATGTAATACGTGGTAGTTGAGGTAGTACTCGTATGTTTAATAATGCTGAGGGATATAATGCTGGCTCTTGGTTGAGGCCCCTGGTTAGAGCCAGCTCTGTGCTCAGCGCTCTGTGTCAGAGTCTCTTCCCCCTCAGCAGCTGCAGCAGGTTCCTGCTGTAACAGCTCAGTGTCTACGCAGTGTGACCGAGGGAGGTTTTTGTACGGCTCTCAATCACTGTGTGAACACATAGACACTGTTAGGATAGTGGAAACTCTGACAGTGATAAACTGCTGCATCTTCACGCTGGGCGGCGTTGATGGTCAGAGAGAAGTCAGTGCTGCTTCCACTGCCACTAAACCGAGCTGGTGTCGGTGATACAAGCTGGGTTATGAATTTTATGATGAGCTTGGGGGCTTCTCCAGGTTTCTGTTGGTACCAGTGTAGATACTGACCATTACCATCGCTGTACACCGCTGGGTTTGTTTTACAGGTCAGAGTGACTGTGGTTCCTGGATTAAAGGACACTACTGGTGTCTGAGTCACAGTCACCTGACTGTTGGTTCCTGTAAGAAAACAAACATACCAAACATTGAGTTATCCAATAGAAAACACAAGCAAACAGAGAAGGGTGGTCCACATTTTGACTGAGTGGAATGAACCAACCTGTTAAGGATCCACAGACCACTGTCCAGAAAAGGAGGGTGAGGTGATTCATGGTTGCCACGGTTTCTGGGATGATGAGTGACAGCTCAGAGTCCTGCAGTGTTGAACTCAGAGGACTTTAAAGCCTCTCAGAACCCCAGTTTCAGCTGAGCATGCAAAGCTTCCTCTATATGGAAATGACCTGTTTCCACTCATCAGACGGGGGGTGAGAGTGACTGCAGACGTTCTGGGAGGACCGCTGTATCTCTTCTACATTCACACTTTTGGAATACAAATTCAGATTTAATGGAAACTATTGTAATTTAAAATGCATAACATTTTATCTGGTTGAAGCCGATCTTGGTTGGTATGAAATCCTTTAACTTTCCATTTGTTTGAAAGAAATTGTCGTTACATTATTACCTGAACCCAGAATAATAGATAAAAACACATTGTTCTGTATATATTAAATGCACGATTATAACATTGGCTTGAAGGTTTTTTATTAAGTCAAATGAATAGACTTGTTTTAAAACAATAAACCGTTTGTAAGTGAGCCTTTAAAAATGTTATGAAAATAAATGAATGATGAATATATTTCATTAAATTACTATACATTCATACAATTAATATATTTTATTTATTATATTTCCAGTGAAACAAATATTGACTAATTCATAGATTCTAGTGAGAAGCCAGTGTTTGTGCACTGGAAAAAGTATTCTGTTGAACCAAGTAAAAAAAATATGGGTAATGGTTCACATCTATATTACATAACTTGAGCCAATGACAAATATATAGCTTGCCTCAAACAATATTTCCTATGTTCATAAAAACAAAATAATACAACTTGGCACCAAGTATAATTCTATTCTTTGAATGAAGTTAATACATTTAAATCGTATGTTAAATCCTAAACAAAAAAAGATTGATTCACTCCAACAATTGGTTCTCATTTAAGAAATATCTATCAGAAATAATTTGGTTTATCCAATCAAAAAGATTACAATTTAATCAAACAATTGTTTCTCATTATTGTATACATCATCATCATCAGCTCGGCTCTCGCCGCTTCTGTCTGGATTCGACATCACAGCGCGACATCAGTCAGGGTTAGGTGCTTTGCCAAAGACACCTCGATTCACTGCTTGGTGAAGCCGGGGATTGAACCAACAACCTTCAGATTACCAGCCAACCCGCTCTACCACCTGAGCTACTGCCGCCAGTGGGTCATCGTCACTCTGGTCAACGGTAGTGCTTTCACCTCAAAAAGTCGCCAAAAGTCACCAATAGCAGCTGAAAAAGAAGCTAGATTTGTCGCTTGTCGCTGTTTTGAAAAAAAGTCGCCAAAGGGGTCTGAAAAGTAGCTAAATATAGCGACAAAATCGCTAAGTTGGCAACACTGCGGTTTGGTCCAGTAGTCGTAAGCGTCTTTGTATTTAATGCGCATGCGCAGGCTTGTACGTAACCTTGACATTTTACATTTGTCAAAATCGATATTTCTTAATTGAACTCCTAACTAAAAATATCTATATTTCACAGTATTTTGAAGTAAAAAAAAGTTATTTTAAAAATAAAACAAAAAATGTTTATTTGAATTGAATTACAAAATAATAATCAGATGAAGTGCGGCATAAATCCCTTTTTCCAGTGTGTAACAGTGTTTTAGGAAGAAAACAAAAAAAATTATTTGGATTGAATGACAAAATTATTAATCAGTTGAATACACAACCTTAAAATTTTACATTTGTCAAAATGGATATTTCTTAATTGAGCTCCTAATTAAAAATATCTATATTTCACAGTATTTTGAAATAAAAAAAAGTTATTTTAAAAATAAAACAAAAAATGTTTATTTGAATTGAATTACAAAATAATAATCAGATGAAGTACGGCTTAAAACCCTTTTTCCAGTGTGTGTCAGTGAAATGAGTCTTTAATGTGCGGGAGGTTTTTGTACTGCCTCTCGATGATTTTGTGTCACTGTGGTACACTTTTGGTGGAGGCACCCAACTCATCGTTGACTGTAAGTACAAGGACACTTTTCTTTGCCTGGCATATTCAACTTTCTCTAAATATAATTAAGCGTGATAATCTTATCTTTTGGAACTTTCTATATTTTTAATTTCTGGTCGTTTTTTTAAAGATAAGCTGAGGACAAAGTGTAAATATATTGTGGTACAGAGTTCTGTCTTTTAAATTACACTGCATATGTTACATATGTTCTACAATATAATGTATTTCATGAAAGACCTCATTATTGCTGTGACATTATTCATTTTTTGAATTGGCAAATCAGTCACATTTAAGTTTGAAGAAATTCACACTTGTCAATTAATGTTAACCCAATAAAATGCTACATTTTGAAGTTCAATCATTTAAAATATAATCATGTTACCGTTTTAATGAAGAGATTTTAAACACAATGGTTCCCTTCCTCTTTAATGTCACCAACTGCTGGTGAACAGGAAGCTGTCCCTTCCCTCTGTGCTCCTATGAGGCTGATGTTAACTGAGCCTGTTGTCCACTCCTCTCTCTCTCTTCCAGTGGGAGTGGTGCAGCCCACGCTGAGCGTCCTCCCTCCCTCCAGAGTGGAGCTGGAGCAGGGCAGTGCTACACTAGTGTGTGTGGCCAGTGGGGGCTTCCCCTCAGACTGGAAGCTTGGCTGGAAGGTGGGGGGCAGCAGCAGGTCTGGGGGGGTGTCAGATAGCCTGGGGGTCCAGGGGAAAGATGGCCACTACAGCTGGAGCAGCAGCTTGACCCTCCCTGCAGACCAGTGGAGGAAGGCGGGCTCAGTGAGCTGTGAGGCCAGTAAGAATGGCCAGACGCAGCCTGTCACTCAAACCCTGAATCCTGGAGAGTGTTCAGAATAGAGAGGCTCCAGCATGGAGGTACTGGAGGATACAGATCTCCTCTGGCACGTCTGCTTTATGTCTCTCTGTCTCAGGTGGCACCGCAGCTTTAGATGATTTACATAAATATAACTCGTGTTTGATTCATTAACATGATGCTCTCTGGATTTTACCCCTTGCTTGTGTTGGTCACATGTTGAACATTTAATAAAGATGTTAAGAATAAATCCTTTCTTGTCATCATTTGCTATCATTTATCTTTCGTATTTCCAAATGAATGTGGATTCTAATGAGCATATAAAACCTCTGCCATCTTTATCCAACATATTTCCGTACCATTTTGAAAGAATGGTTAAGGCTATGGTGTGTATCTCTGAAGGAGCATGGTATTGTTTGTGGGGATTTCCTTGGAAGGTGTTTTCACTTTATCCAGTGGACCAGTGTCAGTCATAGAGCCACTGCTGCTGAAATGACCCACGTGTGTCAGAATTACTTTGTCACTTCATATAATAGTAGTTCAGAGGGATGCTCCAGATTTCTGCAGATACAAACTCAGAAACTTGTAAAATTACGTCTCACAAGACATTCAGTATCTCTCAACAGGACATAAGAACCCTAGCATGCTGAGTGGTGGAAACAGTAACATGTTAATAATGTCTGTCTATGAGTTAAAGACCAAACCGACAACGCTAAAAAATTTGTTTCTTTAAACGTATTCTGTGAGCAGTGAGCTGTGACTATTCAAATGATGTCCAGTTTTAGCTGATGTGCATCTGTGTCTCTTGAGTCACAGAAAGTCAGAGTAAATATAGGGCTGAGGTTTTCAGAACAGTCTCTTGAGACTCCAGTGAAAGCAGTATCTGTGCATGTCTCCATACCAGCTCAGTTGCGCACTCTAGTGTATAACCAACACCATTGCAATAAAGACTGATTCCATGACCTCCACTCTGTTCACCTCTTTAACAATAATTAAAATATTCCCGAGTAGCATGCTTTTGTTTCATCAGGATTGACCCTTAGTTCATAGATAAATCACGTCAATCCAATATTAAATCTCCTTATTTCACGTGTGCCCTCTGACTGGACAGCACAAAGACACCGGGGAGCTATGGGGACACGGTGTTTGGATCGTATCTATTATTGTTCTACGTACGGTTTGGTGACCCTGGTCAGAGTCCAGTTTATTATTTTGGATGTTTTTTCGTGTCTGGTGGGGGGGTGGACTTCGGCTGGGGATCCCCCCCCCCTCCCGCTCCCTACCTGGTGTTGGGGGGGTGGAGTGTGTGTGGTCGATGGCTGGTTGAAGCAGCCTCACTGGGACAGGCTGCACACCTGTGGTGAATCAGTAACCAAGGCACAGGATAAACCAGTCGCACACACACACACACACACACACACACACACACACACACACACACACACACACAGGACAGAGCTCTGTCACGTCTGTGTTCACCTCCTTGCGTTGTTTGTAATTTGTTGTTGTTGAGGCAGTAGTTTTATCCAATATGTTGCAGTTGCGGTAGTAGTTGTATGTTATACGTAGTAGTTGAGGTAGTAGTTGTAAGTAATATGAGGAAGTTGAGGTAGTAGTTGTATATAATACGTGGTGGTTGAGGTAGTACTTGTATATTATAGGTGGTACTTGAGGTAGTAGTTGTATGTAATATGTTGTAGTTGAGGTAGTAGTGGTATATTAAACGTGGTAGTTGAGGTAGTACTTGTGTATGTTTAATAATGCTGAGGAATCTAATGCTGGCTCTTGGTTGAGGCCCCTGGTTAGAGCCAGCTCTGTGCTCAGCGCTCTGTGTCAGAGTCTCTTCCCCCTCAGCAGCTGCAGCAGGTTCCTGCTGTAACAGCTCAGTGTCTACGCAGTGTGACTGAGGGAGGTTTTTGTACGGCTCTCAATCACTGTGTGAACACATAGACACTGTTAGGAATGTGGAGACTCTGACAGTGATAAACTGCTGCATCTTCACGCTGGACGCCGGTGATGGTCAGAGAGAAGTCAGTGCTGCGTCCACTGCCACTAAACCGAGCTGGTGTTGGTGATACAAGTTGGTTTACATATTCCATGATGAGCTTGGGTTCTTCTCCAGGTTTCTGTTGGTACCAGAATAAATAGGTATTGCCATGAACCGCTGAGTTTGTTTTACAGGTCAGAGTGACTGTTAATCCTGGAGCAACGGACACTACTGGTGTCTGAGTCACAGTCACCTGACTGCTGGTTCCTGTAGGAAACAAACAAACCAAACATTAAGTTATCCAATAGAAAACACAAGCAAACAGAGAAGGGTGGTCCACATTTAGACTGAGTGGAATGAACCAACCTGTTAAGGATCCACAGACCACTGTCCAGAAAAGGAGGGTGAGGTGATTCATGGTTGCCACGGTTTCTGGAGTGTTGAGTGACAGCTCAGAGTCCTGCAGTGTTGAACTCAGAGGACTTTAAACCCTCTCAGAACCCCAGTTTCAGCTGAGCATGCAAAGCTTCCTCTATATGGAAATGACCTGTTTCCACTCATCAGACGGGGGGTGAGAGTGACTGCATACGTTCTGGGGGGACCGCTGTATCTCTTCTACATTCACACTTTTGGAATACAACTTCAGATTTACAAGAAACTATTGGAATTTATAATGTATAACATTTTATCTGGTTGAGGTCGATCTTGGTTTGTATGAAATCCTTTGACTTTCTAATTGAGGGATATTATTACCTAAAACCAGAATAATAGATAAAAACATATTGTTCTGTTTGTAATAAATGCATGATTATAACATTGGCTTGAAGGTTTTTTATTCGGTCAAATAATTAGACTTGTGTTAAAACAATAAACCTTTTGTCAATGAAAATAAATTACTAAATGTATTTCATTAAATCTATTCAAACAATTAATAAATATTGATTATAATATTTCGAGTGAAGCAAATATCGAATTATTCATCCATTCTAGTGAGAAGCCAGTGTTTGTGTGTCAGTGAAATGAGTCTTTAATGTGCGGGAGGTTTTTGTACAGCCTCTTAATGAGTTTGTATCACTGTGGTGGACTTTTGGTGGAGGCACCAAACTCATCGTTGACTGTAAGTACAAGGAGACTTTTCTTTGCCTGGCATATTTAACGTTCTCTAAATATTATTAAGCGTGATAATCTTATCTTTTGGAACTTTCTATATTTTTAATTTCTTGTTATTTTTTAAAGATAAGCTGAGGACAAAGTGTAAATATATTGTGGTACAGAGTTCTGACTTTTAAAATACACTGCATATGTTACATATGTTGTTCTACAATATAATGTATTTCATGAAAGACCTCATTATTGCTGTGGCATAATTAATTGATTGAATTGGCAAATCAGTCACATTTAATTTAGAAGAAATTCACACTTGTCGATTAATGCTAACCCAATAAAATGCTATATTTTGAAGTTCAATCATTTTAAATATGAACATGTTGTTACCGTTTTAATGAAGAGATTTTAAACACAATGGTTTCCTTCCTCTTTAATGTCACCAACTGCTGGTGAACAGGAAGCTGTCCCTTCCCTCTGTGCTCCTATGAGGCTGATGTTAACTGAGCCTGTTGTCCACTCCTCTCTCTCTCTTCCAGTGGGAGTGGTGCAGCCCACGCTGAGCGTCCTCCCTCCCTCCAGAGTGGAGCTGGAGCAGGGCAGTGCTACACTAGTGTGTGTGGCCAGTGGGGGCTTCCCCTCAGACTGGAAGCTTGGCTGGAAGGTGGGGGGCAGCAGCAGGTCTGGGGGGGTGTCTGATAGCCTGGGGGTCCTGGGGAAAGACGGCCACTACAGCTGGAGCAGCACCTTGACCCTCCCTGCAGACCAGTGGAGGAAGGCGGGCTCAGTGAGCTGTGAGGCCAGTAAGAATGGCCAGACGCAGCCTGTCACTCAAACCCTGAATCCTGGAGAGTGTTCAGAGTAGAGAGGCTCCAGCATGGAGGTACTGGAGGATACAGATCTCCTCTGACACGTCTGCTTTATGTCTCTCTGTCTCAGTTGGCACTGCAGCTTTTGATGATTTACATTAATATAACTCGTGTTTGATTCATTAACGTTATGCTTTCAGATTTTTACCCATTGATTGTGTTGGTCACATGTTGAACATTTAATAAAGATATAAAGAATCAATTCTTTCTCGTCATCATTTATTATCGTTTATCTTCTGTATTTTCGAATTAATGTGGCTTCATAAGCATATAAAACCTCTGCCATCTACATCAAACAAATTTCCCCACGAGGAGAGGCTATGATGTATATCTCTGAATGAGCAAAGTGTTGGTTGTGTGGATGTTGTAAAGTGTGTTTAGTGTGTTCAGTGGACCAGTGTCAGTCATAGAGCCACTGCTGCTGAAATGACCCATGTGTGTCAGACTGACTTTCTGTCACTTCATATAATAGTAGTTCAGAGAGATGTGCAGGTTTCTGCAGATACAAACTCAGACACATGTAAAATTACGGCTCGAAAAACATTCAGTGTCCCTCAACAAGACATAAGAACCCTATAATGCTGAGTGGGGGATACAGTAACATATTCATAATGTCTGTCTGAGTCAAAGACCAAACCGACATGGCTAAAATATGTGTTTCTTTGAACGTATTCTGTGAGCGGTGAACCGTAGCTATTCAAATGATGTCCAGTTTTAGCAGATGTGCACCTGTGTCTCTCAAGTGACAGAAAGTCAGTGGAAATGTAGGGCTGAAACTTTCAGAAGAGTCTCTGGAGATTCCAGGGAAAGCAGTATGTGTGCATGTCTCCATACCAGCTCACTGGCGCCCTCTAGTGTCAAACCAACGGTATGCAATAAAGACTGATTACATGAACTAAATTATCTTCAGGTTTTATGAAATATATAGCAGACTATATTCTATTCATAATAATACAAATAAAGTAGTTCCTTTCATCAGGACCCAAGCTGCTTTAAGTGATGTGGACACAGAACAAGAAAATATGAAATATTATATTTTCAAACAATCAAACAATAAATAAATGAATCAATAAGAAAAGATCATGTTCCAAAGTCCAGGCCCAGTAAGTGGGTCTTCAGGCAGCTTGTGAAAACGCAGATGGATCCAGCGTTGAGGATCTCCCGGGGAGTGGGGGCAGCCACCCTAAAGGCTCTGTCCATAGCTGAAGTCCCTAACCCGGGGTGGGGGGGTGGGGGGGTAAAGCAGTCCGTGGTCTGAGGAACGGAGATTCTGGGAGGGGGAGTCGGGTCTGAGGAGCTGTGAGAGGAGCGGGGGCTCGAGGGACTGGGGGGGGAGGAGGAGGAGGAGGAGGAGGAGGAGGAGGAGGAGGAGGTGCTACAGGACCTTAATGGGACCCGGTGGAGGTGGATGAGCGGGGGGGGGGGGGGTGGGATTGGTACACTGGAGCCGATCCAGGGCTCTGTGGGGACCCCCCAGTGAGGGACGACCCCAGTCTGGACATGTTTCTGAGGGGGTCCAATGCCTATCTGTTGATGGACTCCATGTGGGGAACCAGTGATAGGGATGAGTCTGGGACCCCCCCAGGGTGGGGACTGGAGAGAAGGGGCAGACGGAGCAGCCGTCCATGGAAGGACCAGATCCCCGACCTTCTGGGGCCTTGGGGGCCCCAAAGAGGACTCTGTCTTCTTACTGCTGAGGTGTGACTAGGGGGAGGGGGGGGGGGGCTGATGTAATATGATGAAGTTGAGGTTGTAGTTGTATTCAACATGTTGAAGTATTAGTTGTATGTGATACGTGGTAGTTCAAGTAGTAGTTGTATTTGGCAGTTGGGTTAGAAGTTGTATGTAATACGTGGTAGTCGAGGTAGTACTTGTATGTTTAATAACACTGAGGAATCTAATGCTGGCTCTTGGTTGAGGCCCCTGGTTAGAGCCAGCTCTGTGCTCAGCGCTCTGTGTCAGAGTCTCTTCCCCCTCAGCAGCTGCAGCAGGTTCCTGCTGTAACAGCTCAGTGTCTACGCAGTGTGACTGAGGGAGGTTTTTGTACGGCTCTCAATCACTGTGTGAACACAGCGCCACTATGGAGACTCTGACAGTGATAAACTGCTTCATCTTCACGCTGGGCGCCGTTGATGGTCAGAGAGAAGGCAGTGATGCTTCCACTGCCTCTAAACCGAGGTGTTGGTGATACAAGTTGGTTTACATATTTTATGATGAGCTTGGGGGCTCCTCCAGGTTTCTGTTGGTACCAGTGTAGATACTGACCATTACTATTGCTGAACACCTCTGTGTTGGTTTTACAGGTCAGAGTGACTCTGAATCCTGGAGTAAAGGACACTACTGGTGTCTGAGTCACAGTCACCTGACTGCTGGTTCCTGTAGAAAACAAACCAACCAAACATTGAGTTATCCAATAGAAAACACAAGCAAACAGAGAAGGGTGGTCCACATTTAGACTGAGTGGAATGAACCAACCTGTTAAGGATCCACAGACCACTGTCCAGAAAAGGAGGGTGAGGTGATTCATGGTTGCCACGGTTTCTGGGGTGTTGAGTGACAGCTCTGAGTCCTGCAGTGTTGAACTCAGAGGACTTTAAACCCTCTCAGAACCCCAGTTTCAGCTGAGCATGCAAAGCTTCCTCTATATGGAAATGACCTGTTTCCACTCATCAGACTGGGGGTGAGAGTGACTGCAGACATTCTGGGAGGACCGCTGTATCTCTTCTACATTCGAACCATTGGAATAAAATTTGATTTGGTGTAAACAATTGGAATTGGAATCTATAACATTTTTTCTTGTTAATTCGATCTTGGTTTGTATGAAATTCATTAATTTTCAAAATTGTGTACAAAAAAGTTACTCATTACAGCGTAACCTAAAATGTTATCATAAATAAAAACATATAATTTTTTGGAATTAAATGCATGTTTATTAGATCCATTCTTTCATTTTGAAAGCTCTCACAAGTTCAATTTTTTCAAGTTTGATTGGGAGACTCCAAAGATTGTTTTAAAATGTTATATATTTTTTTTATTCTACTAATTCGTTTGTATCACTGTGGTGGACTTTTGGTGGAGGCACCCAGCTCATCGTTGATTGTAAGTACCAGGACACTTTTCTTTGCTTGGAATATTTAACTTTCTTTCCATTTATTTAAGCTTGAAAATCTTTATATTTTTCACTTTGCTATGGTTTTAATTTCTTGTAGTTTTTTCGGAAAAAAAGCTGAGGACAAAGTGTGAATATATTGTGGTACAGAGTTCTGTCTTTTAAATTACACTGAATATGTTGCATGTGTTCTGCAATATAATGCATTTCATGAGAGACTTAATTATTGCTGTGGCATTATTTAATTTTCACATTTAAGTTAGAAGAAATTTAAACTTGTGCAAAGTCGATAAATGTTATCCCAATAAATTGCTGAATTTTGAAGTTAAATAGGAACATGTAATTACTGGTTTAATGAAGAACGTTTAAGAAAAATGGTTCCCTTCCTCTTTAATATCACCAACTGCTGGTGAACAGGAAGCTGTCCCTTCCCTCTGTGCTCCTATGAGGCTGATGTTAACTGAGCCTGTTGTCCACTCCTCTCTCTCTCTTCCAGTGGGAGTGGTGCAGCCCACGCTGAGCGTCCTCCCTCCCTCCAGAGTGGAGCTGGAGCAGGGCAGTGCTACACTAGTGTGTGTGGCCAGTGGGGGCTTCCCCTCAGACTGGAAGCTTGGCTGGAAGGTGGGGGGCAGCAGCAGGTCTGGGGGGGTGTCTGATAGCCTGGGGGTCCTGGGGAAAGATGGCCACTACAGCTGGACCAGCACCTTGACCCTCCCTGCAGACCAATGGAGGAAGGCGGGCTCAGTGAGCTGTGAGGCCAGTAAGAATGGCCAGACGCAGCCTGTCACTCAAACCCTGAATCCTGGAGAGTGTTCAGAGTAGAGAGGCTCCAGCATGGAGGTACTGGAGGATACAGATCTCCTCTGACACGTCTGCTTTATCTCTCTCTGTCCAAGGTGGCACTGTAGCTTTTGTTGAATTACATTAAAACAGCACGTTTTTGATTCATTAACATTATTCTCTCTGGTTTTTACCCCTTGCTTGGATTTGTCACATGTTGAACATTTAATAAAAACGCAAAAAGTACAATATTTCTTGTGATATTTTCCAATCGTGTAACTGCTGTCTGCGATTAATCCTTACACCAATGAGTATATCCAATAAAAGTTATTTTATTAGACAAGCTTCATCACAATTTTGAATGAAGGCTTAATATGGTGTGTATCTCTGAATGAGCAAAGTGTTGGTTGTGTGGATGTTGTAAATGTGTTCATTGTATCCAGTGGACCAGTGTCAGTCATAGAGCCACTGCTGCTGAAATGACCCATGTGTGTCAGACTGACTTTCTGTCACTTCATAAAATAGAAGTTCAGGGGGATGTCCAGGTTTCTGCAGATACCAATTTAGAAACTTGTAAAGGTATGTCTCAAATTACATTCAGTTTCTCCCAACAAGATACAAGAACCCTAGCATTCTGAGTGGTGGAAACAGTAACATATTCATAATGTCTGTCTATGAGTCAAAGACCAAACCGACAACGTTAAAAGATGTGTTTCTTTAAACGTATTCTGTGAGCAGTGAGCTGTGGCTATTCAAATGATGTCCAGTTTAGTTCAGCAGATGTGCACCCGTGTCTCTTGAGTGACAGAAAGTCAGAGGAAATGTAGGGCTGTGACTTTCAGAAGAGTCTCTGGAGATTCCAGGGAAAGCAGCCTGTGTGCATGTCTCCATACCAGCTTAATGGCGCCCTCTAGCGCCCAACCAACGCCATTGCAATAAAGACTGATTCAGATTCAGATTCAATACTTTATTGCCCTACAACTCTGTACAAGTTGCTAGGCTTTTTTTTAGTGAGCTCATTACAGTACATAACAAAGACCCACACAAAAGACACTTAGATACAACATATAGGCAGATTAAATAAAATGGGACATCCCCTCACATAAGACACATAGCTCTCTTACACCTGGCTGACAGGCCAGGGTAAGTGCTGCATGTTTGATTAAAGTGGCAGGTGCTTATAGGTGCAAGTGATGTGCAAATTGGCATGGATCAAGTCATGTGCAAATCTGCATAAGGTCCAATAAATAAGTACATAGTTAAGAAAACTCCCAGTATATAAAAACAGAGTAGTAATCTGTGCGTATTATACTATACAGGGCCACTGGGTGAGTCTGCATTCCTGATGTACTGGTGTAGGGATGTAGAGTTGTTAAGAGGTGTAATGGTTCTGCAGTATGTGCTGTTGAGGAAGCGGGAGGTTTCAGTGTGGACGGCCCTCAACCTCCTACCTGATGGGAGGGGATTGAAGAGGGAGTTAGCAGGTTGGACAGTACCTCTGCTGGACAGTAGAGTTGCCGTACCAGACTGTGATTGAGAACGTAAGGACGCTCTCAAAGGTGGCTCGGTAGAACTGCTGCATCCCCTTACAGGCCACCACAAACTTCTTTAGTTGGCGGAGGGAAAAGACTAAGAGCCTCTGGTGGGCTTTTTAAATAATAGCAGTGATGTTATCTTCCCATTTCAGAGAGGAGGAGATTAATGTGCCCAGAAATTTGAAGCCGTCTACCCGTTCCACCACCGCCGCATTGATGGACAGAGGCGGGGTCTACTTCCTCTTCCTTCGGAAGTCCACCACCAGCTCCTTCGTTTTTGCAGTATTTAGCTCTAGGTTGTGGTGGGAACAGCATTCAGTTAGGGAAAGGACCTCATTTCTGTAGGCACTGTCATCACCCCCTGAAATCAGCCCTATCAAGGTTGTATCATCAGCAGATGTAAGCATTTTCACTGAGTCACTGTGTGATATGCACTCATTAGTGCACAGAGAGTATAACATAGGTGGTAATACACACTCCTGGGGGGCACCAGTGCTAGTGTGTTTGGCCTGTGACAACTTGTTATTGATTTTGACAACTTATGTTATTTGCTGTACAGGAACTCTAAAATCCAGTGACATAAGGAGTTCTGGACACCCATGTTTTGGAGTTTATAGAAAAGTTTGCTGGGTAAAATCGTGTTAAAAGCAGAGCTGTAGTCTATAAAAAAAGTACCGTTGCGTGGTTGCCTGGGGACTCAAGAGGTTGTAGAATAGAGTGGATACCAAGTGACACGGCATTCCTCAACAGACCTATTTGTCCGATATGCAAACTGAAAGGGGTCTAGACAGACAGCTTTGGACAGATGATCACATATGATTTTTTCGAAGATTTTCATTATGACAGATGTAAGAGCTACCGGTCTATAATCATTTAAACCAGTGATGTTGGGCTTCTGGGGCACAGGAATAATAACAGCTGACTTAAAACATGTGGGGACTCTGCATTCCCTCTGAGACCAGTTAAAAATGTCTGCGAGTACTGGGGTCAGTTCAACAGCACAACGTTTGATGATAGTGGAGGATACGAGGTCATGGCCTTCAGCTTTCCTGCAATTCAACTTTTTTAGTAGTCGCCATCCTCCTGTAGGACAAAAGGCACTGCTCGGGTTTTGATGCCCGTTGGTTGTATAAGGGCATCATCCTGATCTTTATCAATGCGGCAATAAAATTCATTGAGACTGTCAGGCAGCTTAGGGTCGTCACCGACTACTAGCGCAGTGCTAGAGTAGTTCATGGAAACGCTGATTCCATGAACTCCACTCTGTTCACCTCTTTAACAATCGTTAAAATATTCCCTTGACCTTATGACCCTTAGTTCATAGATAAATCACATCAACCCACTTTTAAATCTCCTTATTGAATGTGAGCTCTCTGACTGGACAGCATTTATTATTGTTCTACGTACGGTTTGGTAACCTCGGTCAGAGTCTGGTGAACTGTTGGGTATGCTAACCCGGTTTATTATTTATATATTTGTTCGTGTCTTGCGGAGGGGGGAGTTGGCTTCGGCTGGGTATCCATCCCCCCCCCCCCCCCCCCCCCCTCCCTCTCTGGTGTTGGGGGGGTGGAGTGTGTGTGGTCGATGGTTGGTTGAAGCAGCCTCACCTGGCCTGAGTCAGGCTGATTGGACTCTGGGGCTGAGACAGGCTCACACCTGTGGAGAATCAGTAATCAAAGCACACAGGGTAAACCAGCCGTCCCACACACACACACGCACGCCCACACACACAGGCACACCACAGTGGTAACTAAATCAATTTTCAACCGTTTATCTTCGTTCAAACCATTTAACAAATCTACACACTTGAATCTTCCATAATATCTAAACGGAATTTCGATATCATTTAAACTTTCTTCAGAGTCACAGTTTTAGTTTCATACCGCTTCGTTTTCAGCTGTTTTTATTGACGATGTCTTCCCATTCTGATACACCTACTTCTTATGACATGAGAAGACACACACACACACACACACACACACACACACACACACACACACACACACACACCTGCACACCTGCACATATAGTCATTAATTCCCGCTTTGCACCTCCATGTCGCGCAATACAAAATACAGTTCATATTGGATTCTGAGCATTTGACAATGTAGTGTCATTTGTTTATTTCATATATATTTGTGTACCAAGCATGATTTACAAGGAAAGGACATATATTTTAATTTCTTCTGTATTCATCTGTATTCATATTCACATAAACTAATTCACATAAATTTTTTAATGCAAACCAGTGTCGGGGAGCCTCTGTCCATCCTGGCCGTACCACCTGGTCAGGAGGGAGGGAGGAACGGACAGAGGGTCCCCCCACACCTCTTGGTAATACAGCTGCCCAAGGCCGCAAACCAAGCCTACGTCTGACTGCAGGACGACGGGCATCAAGCTACACTGCTGCCATGGTCTCTCCTGACTCCGGTGAACCTCACCACCACCACCACCACCAGCTACCAGTAAGTTGCCTTGTTTTGTATTTCTCATTTGCCAGTTGAGGGGAACATATTTAATCTAGCATTACTGTTTGGTGCCCCTTCACTGCTTAGACACAGGATCTTTATAACCAGCTCTGCATTACGAGGTGCCGAGGTGCATGTGGGTCACCTGCTTGCCGCTATACAGATACGCCAACACAAGACACTTGTTCACCAGAGTCAGGAATAAATGATCCCCTGCTGTTTGGTGTGCTGTCCCAGGTACCACCCTCCCCATCGGACTGATCAGACACACCTGCAGCCCCTCAGCAATCACATGGATTGCTATAAAGCTGCAGGGATGAAAGCAGACGCGGCCAGTAAGAGAAGTAAAAGGCACGGGGGGACGCTACCAGCCCAGTGGGGACTAGTGCTCACCAGCGGCCAGGAGAAGGGGATGCAATGCGGATAGAGGACAAACAGTCACTCCTTGCTTTCATGGTAGATGTGGTGCGGGCAGCAAGAAACATAACCAAGAGGTCTGACGCTATTAAAATTGTGGTGGAGGCGGCCGAAAGGTTTCTTGAGGATGTAGAAATGGGCCCAGAGGAGTTACATCCATTCATGAGGCAGAAGCTTGAGGTGCAGGAGAGGGGGAGGGAGAGAGAAGGGAGGGAGAGAGAAGGGAGGGGCAAAGGCAGGAGTGAGGGAAACGGTAAAGAAGGGGAAATGGTCATGACTGAATATGAGGATACTTAATCTATTGATGTTTTATTTAATGCAATGGAACGCAAGGAGTCTGATCGCAAATGGCCAAGAGTTTAAAAGATTTGTGGATGTTTTTAATGGAGAGTATGAACCAGCTTTACTGTGTGTTCAGGAAACTTGGCTCAAACCTTGTTTGGACTTTGTCGTGCCAGGGTATGAAAGTATTAGACGGGACCGAAGTGGGAAAGCAGGAGGAGGGTGTGCAACGTTTGTAAGGTTTGATGTGAAGTACCAGAGGGTGCAAATTAAGTCTTCTCTAGAGTGTGTGGTGGTAAAGGTGTGGGGAAATAATAAGTGGGTAAATATAGTTAACTTTTATAATCCCTGCTTGCCAGTCGACATAATCGATTTGGAGGAGATTATGGAACAGATGGGGGCACCGATTATTTGGCTAGGTGACTTTAATGCACATAATCCTTTGTGGGGAAGCAGAATGAAAGATACAAATGGGAGCACAGTGGAGGATTTTATGGACAAACATGGGTTAGTATGTATGAATGATGGCAGGCCAACTAGGTTTGAAATTAAGACAGGGGTAGGTTCATGCATAGATTTAGTACTAGCATCCAGTGAATACGCAAGAGTAGGAGAATGGGACAATATGGACAGGTGCTTAGTGATCACTTTCCAATACTTTTGAAGTTTGGGAAAACTTCAATCAGACTAGACCAACATATTTTAACTATGGAAAGGCCGACTGGGAGAAGTTCTCTAGTAAATGTGATAGTGGCCTTGATAGTGTGAATGGAGAGGGATCAATAGATGAGGGGAACAATAGTTTATGTGCAATGATATTAAGTAGTGCATATGAGTGCATCCCTTTAAAGAAAACCCCTAAAACTAGAGTAAGTGTGCCATGGTGGAATAGGGCTTGTGATAAAGCAGTTAGGGATTAGAAACTGTGCATGTAGACTATTGAGAAAGTGCCCAACAGAGAATAATGCAATAGAGTACAAAAGGCTGAGGGCTAAGGCGAGAAGAGTAATTAAGGTTACAAAAAAAGAGTGTTGGAGAGGTTATTGTGGAGAATTGGGCGTGGATACATCAGTTGGAGACGTATGGGCAGCAGTTCATCGTATGTCAGGAGTGGTCAGGAAAAGGAGAATGCCAGTATTGGAGGAAAAGGGAGTTATAGCAAAGAGTGATATAGAGAAAGCAGAAATGTGTGAGAGTAAGTTTAAGGATGTACATAGGGGAGCAAACATTGGGGAGGAAGGTATTAGAAAGAGGAATGAGACGCTAAGACAACATATTTTTTAAACTCGGGGTGAATGACGATAATGCTGATTGTGTTAATTTGTACTTTTCAATTGAAGAGCTGCGCAGAGCCATAAATAAAGGGGGGGAAACAGCACCAGGGAAGGACGGCATAAGCTATGAGATATTTAAAAGAATAGGTGATCTGGTGGTGGAAGAAATGTTAGCACTTATGAACACTGTTTGGAAGGAAGGAAGGCTTCCATTAGCCTGGAAACAGGCAGTGGTGGTCCCGATGTTAAAGCCAGGGAAGGAGGCAGAGCATCCAGGGTCATATAGACCCATTGCACTAACAGCAGTGATGTGTACAATAATGGAAAGAATGGTGACGGATAGGTTAGTATACACACTGGAGAAGGAGGGGCGGTTCACGCTGATGCAAAGTGGGTTTGGCAGAGGAAGAAGTACCATGGATTCTGTGATCTCCCTGGATTCGGATGTAAAGAAAGCCATGGTTAATCAAGAGATATCATGGATCATGGATATCGAAAAGGCTTATGACATGTTGTGGAAGGAGGGGCTCATCATTAAGCCGTACGATGCAGGGATTCGAGGGCGTATGCTGAACTGGGTACAGGACTTTTTAAAGAGCTTATTCAGGTAAGGGTAATTCAGGTAAGGGTGGTGGTGAACTAATTCACCACCACCACCACCACCAGCTACCAGTAAGTTGCCTTGTTTTGTGTTTCTCATTTGCCAGTTGAGGGGAACATATTTAATTTAGCATTACAGTGTCTACGGAAAAGCAGGCAACATGTTCCCTCTTAGGCCTAACTCATGAGCCACTTCTGCAGCTGCTTCACCAGCTGTATTGACACATGAACTGATCTTCTAAAGATGTATGCTGAGGTGGCTTCATCAAGAACACTTGGCTCTCATATCACTAAATCCTACTGGAGGGATAAAAGCAGATGCTGTATACTGTGAGGACAGTTGCTTGGTTAAGCAGAAGACTCCACTCATTGGTACACATGTAGACAAATCTAGGAAAATAACAATTATTCTATTTCCTCAATGCACATGGCAGCCTTTGCATCTATTTGGCAACCTGTAATAGGCGAGTATGGAAGGCTGGTTAGTCAATGACGGGTAAGATCCCACCTTAAACATTGGGACAACCTAAGGCAGGCACAGTCACGATTACACTGCTTCACTCAAGTCACTAAAAGAATGACAAATGGTTACATGATAACGGTTGCCATGTGAAAAATATGTGCTTTTACGATACATGCCTCGTTATTAAAGAACAGCAGTACATAACTGTGATAAAATGGGAACCCACACTTTGTTGATCAACTTAAATGGTATGATAGGTAGGTAGGACAAGTAAGGAGAGATTACAATGGGGAGAAAATGTCAAAAGAAGATGCAATAAAATACTTTTCTTTGACCAGCTCAACAAGAGTATTTGTTTTTTTCTTAAACCAACAGTAGTGATATCTTAGTTGGGCAGTCATTGTTAGATTTTGAGTAAATGGAACATAGAAAATGAGTGACCAGGGTGTTGAGGTTGATGTGCTGGTGAGTGAGCTAGTCGCTGTCAGGTGGTGTGGCCAGGCGTCCAGTCATGATCACAGCAACTAAACCAAAGACGCAGTATGTGAGCAGTGAACTGTAGCGACTCAAATGATGTCCATTTTTAGATAAGGTGCACCTGTGTCTCTTGAGTGGCAGAAAGTCAGTGGAAATATAGGGCTGAGGTTTTCAAAGGAGTCTCTGGAGGTTCCAGTGAAAGCAGTATGTTTGCATGTCTCCATAATAGCTCAATGGCGTCATCTTGTGTCCAACCAACGCCATTGCAATAAAGACCGATTCCAGGAACTCCACTATCTTCAGCTTTTATTAAAGGCACCCAGTGCAACTTTCGAGGCTTAAAAATAAACATTCAATTTCTAGTCTTTTTTACACGTAGTAAGTTTCAATAACTCCATACCATCACATACCGACATTCAAGCAGCAAAGATGAGACGTCGTCGTGTGGTGAGAACTGATAGAAAATCGAACGTGAAAGATTATATTTTGAAACGAATAAATAAGAAAGGACCATGTTCCAAAGTGCAGGCCCAGTATGTGGGTCTTCAGGCAGCTTGTGAAAACGCAGATGGATCCAGCGTTGAGGATCTCCCGGGGAGCGAGTTCCACAGAGTGGGGGCAGCCACCCTAAAGGCTCTGTCCATAGCTGAAGTCCCTAACCCGGGGTGGGGGGGTGGGGGGGTAAAGCAGTCCGTGGTCTGAGGGACGGAGATTCTGGGAGGGGGAGTAGGGTCTGAGGAGCTGTGAGAGGAGCGGGGACTAGAGGGACTGGGGGGTGAGGAGGAGGAGGAGGAGGAGGAGGAGGAGGAGGAGGAGGAGGAGGAGGTGCTACAGGACCTGACTGGGGGCCTGTGGAGGTGGATGGGCGGGGGGGGGGGATTGGTACACTGGAGCCGATCCAGGGCTCTGTGGGGACCCCCCAGTGAGGGACGGCCCCAGTCTGGACATGTTTCTGAGGGGGTCCAATGCCTATCTGTTGATGGACTCGATGTGGGGAACCAGTGATAGGGATGAGTCTGGGACCCCCCCAGGTTGGGGACTGGAGAGAAGGGGCAGACGGAGCAGCCGTCCATGGAAGGACCAGATCCCGACCTTCTGGGGCCTGGGGGGCCTCAACTAGGGGGGGTGGGGGGGGCGGGGGGGGTTGTAGTTCAGGTTGTAGTTCTATTCAATATGTTGAAGTTTTAGTTGGATGCAAAACAATGTAGTTCATGTAGCCCTTGTATGTAAAATCTTGTTGTTGAGGTAGAAGTTTGATATTATATGCACTAGTTGAGGTAGTAGTTCTATTTAGTAGTTGAGGCAGTATTTGTACGTTATATATTGTAGTTGAGGTAGTAGTTGTTTGTAATATGTGGTAGTTGAGGTGGTACTGGTATGTTATATGTGGTAGTTGAGGTAGTAGTTGTTTGTAATGCATGGTAGTTTAGGTAGTACTTGTATGTTATGTGCACTAGTTGAGGTAGTAGTTCTATTTAGTAGTTGAGGTAGTATTTGTATGTTATATATTGTAGTTGAGGTAGTAGCTGTATGTAATACGTGGTAGTTGAGATAGTTGTATGTGATATATTGTAGTTGAGGTAGTAGTTGTATGTTTAATAATGCTGAGGAATCTAATGCTGGCTCTTGGTTGAGGCCCCTGGTTAGAGCCAGCTCTGTGCTCAGCGCTCTGTGTCAGAGTCTCTGCCCCCTCAGCAGCTGCAGCAGGTTCCTGCTGTAACAGCTCAGTGTCTACGCAGTGTGACTGAGGGAGGTTTTTGTACGGCTCTCAATCACTGTGTGAACACATAGACACTGTTAGGATAGTGGTAACTCTGACAGTGATAAACTGCTGCATCTTCACGCTGGGCGCCGTTGATGGTCAGAGAGAAGTCAGTGCTGCTTCCACTGCCACTAAACCGAGCTGGTGTTGGTGATACAAGGGTATTTGTGTATTTTATGATGAGCTTGGGGGCTTCTCCAGGTTTCTGTTGGTACCAGTGTAGACAATTGCTGTACACCGCAGGGTTTGGTTTACAGGTCAGAGTGACTGTGGATCCTGGAGTAACGGACACTACTGGTGTCTGAGTCACAGTCACCTGACTGCTGGTTCCTGTAGGAAACAAACAAACCAAACATTGAGTTATCCAATAGAAAACACAAGCAAACAGAGAAGGGTGGTCCACATTTAGACTGAGTGGAATGAACCAACCTGTTAAGGATCCACAGACCACTGTCCAGAAAAGGAGGGTAAGAGGATTCATGGTTGCCACGGTTTCTGGGGTGTTGAGTGACAGCTCAGAGTCCTGCAGTGTTGGACTCAGAGGACTTTAAACCCTCTCAGAACCCCAGTTTCAGCTGAGCATGCAAAGCTTCCTCTATATGGAAATGACCTGTTTCCACTCATCAGACTGGGGGTGAGAGTGACTGCAGACGTTCTGGGGGGACCGCTGTGTCTCTTCTAGATTCACACTTTTTGAATACAAATTCAGATTTAATGGAAACTATTGGAATTTAAAATGCATAACATTTTATCTGGTTGAAGCCGATCTTGGTTTGTATAAAATCCTTTAACTTTCCATTTGTTTGAAAGAAGTTGTCGTTACATTATTACCTGAACCCAGAATAATCGATAAAAACATTTTGTTCTGCCTATATTAAATGCATGGATATAACATTGGCTTGAAAGTTTTTTATTAAGTCAAATGAATAGACTTGTTTTAAAACAATAAACCGTTTGTAAGTGAGCCTTTAAAAATGTTATGAAAATAAATGAATGATAAATATATTTCATTAAATTAATATACATTCATACAATTAATGTATATTAATTATAATATTTCCAATGAATCAAATATTGACTAATTCATCCATTTTAGTGAAAAGCCAGTGTTTGTGTGTCAGTGAGATGAGTCTTTAGTGTGCGGGAGGTTTTTGTACAGCCTCTCAATGAGTTTGTATCACTGTGGTGGACTTTTGGTGGAGGCACCAAACTCATCGTTGACTGTAAGTACAAGGACACTTTTCTTTGCCTGGCATATTTAACTTTCTCTAAATATAATTAAGCGTGATAATCTTATCTTTTGGAACTTTCTATATTTTTAATTTCTTGTTTTTTTTTAAAGATAAGCTGAGGACAAAGTGTAAATATATTGTGGTACAGAGTTCTCTCTTTTAAATTACACTGCATATGTTACATATGTTCTATAATATAATGTATTGCATGAAAGACCTCATTATTGCTGTGGCATTATTCATTTATTGAATTGGCAAATCAGTCATATTTAAGTTTGAAGAAATTCACACTTGTCGATTAATGTTAACCCAATAAAATGCTAAATTTTGAAGTTCAATCATTTTAAATACAAACATGATGTTGCTGTTTTTATGAAGAGATTTTGAAACCAAATGGTTTCCTTCCTCTTTAATGTCACCAACTGCTGGTGAACAGGAAGCTGTCCCTTCCCTCTGTGCTCCTATGAGGCTGATGTTAACTGAGCCTGCATGTTGTCCACTCCTCTCTCTCTCTTCCAGTGGGAGTGGTGCAGCCCACGCTGAGCGTCCTCCCTCCCTCCAGAGTGGAGCTGGAGCAGGGCAGTGCTACACTAGTGTGTGTGGCCAGTGGGGGCTTCCCCTCAGACTGGAAGCTTGGCTGGAAGGTGGGGTGCAGCAGCAGGTCTGTGGGGGTGTCCGATAGCCTGGGGGTCCTGGGGAAAGATGGCCACTACAGCTGGAGCAGCACCTTGACCCTCCCTGCCGACCAGTGGAGGAAGGCGGGCTCAGTGAGCTGTGAGGCCAGTAAGAATGGCCAGACGCAGCCTGTCACTCAAACCCTCAATTCTGACCAGTGTTCAGAGTAGAGAGGCTCCAGCATGGAGGTACTGGAGGATACAGATCTCCTCTGACACGTCTGCTTTATGTCTCTCCGTCTCAGGTGGCACAGCAGCTTTTGTTGGTTTCCATTAATATAACACGTGTTTGATTCATTAACATGATGCTCTCTGGATTTTACCCCTTGCTTGTGTTGGTCACATGTTGAACATTTAATAAAGATTTAAAGAATAAATTCTTCATTATCATCATTAATTATTATTTATCTTCTGTATTTGAAATTGAATGCTGCTTCTAATGAGCATATGTCCACCTCTGCTATCTTCATTAAACAAATTTCAACACCATTCTGAATGAAGGCTTAAAGCTATGGTGTGTATCTCTGAATGAGCAAAGTGTTGGCTGTGTGGATTTCCTTGTAAAGTGTGTTCAGTGTATTCAGTGGACCAGTGTCAGTCATAGAGCCACTGCTGCTGCAATGAACCATCTGTGTCAGACTGACTTTCTGTCGATTCATATGATAATAGTTCAGAGAGATGTCCAGGTTTCTGCAGATACCAACTTAGAAACTTGTAAAGGTACGTCTCAAAAGACATTCAGTTTCTCCCACCAAGATATAAGAACCCTAGCATGCTGAGTGGTGGAAACAGTAACATATTTATAATGTCTGGATATGAGTCAAAGAACAAACCGACGTCAAAAAGATGTGTTTCATTAAACGTATTCTGTGAGCAGTGAACTGTAGCTATTCAAATGATGTCCATTTTTAGCTGATGTGCACCTGTGTCTGTTGAGTGGCAGAAAGTCAGTGGAATTGTAGGGCGGAGGTTTTCTAAGGAGTCTCTGGAGATTCCAGTGAAAGCAGTATGTGCGCATTTCTCCATACTAGCTCAATTTCGCTCTCTAGTGTCCGACCAACGCCATTACAATAAAGGCGGATTCCATGAACTCCCCTATCTTCAGGTTTTAGTTAATAAATAGCTGGCTTCAATCGATTCATAATACTAATAATAAGAAAGTCGTTCCTTTCATCAGGACGCAAGATGCTTTATATGTGGGTGACAAAGAACAAAATAATGTCAAATATTATATTTTGAAACAATCAAAACAATAAATAAACAAATAAATAAGAAAAGATCATGTTCCAATGTCCAGGCCAAGTAAGTAAGTATTCAGGCAGCTCTCAAAAACGCAGATGGATCCAGCGTCGAGGATCTCCCGGTGAGCGAGTTCCACAGAGTGGGGGCAGCCACCCTAAAGGCTCTGTCCATAGCTGAAGTCCCTAACCCGGTGGGGGGGTGGGGGGGTAAAGCAGTCCGTGGTCGGAGATTCTGGGAGGGGGAGTAGGGTCTGAGGAGCTGTGAGAGGAGCGGGGGCTAGAGGGACTGGGGGGTGAGGAAGAGGAAGAGGAAGAGGAAGAGGAGGAGGTGCTACAGGACCTTAATGGGAGCCGGTGGAGGTGGATGGGGGGGCACTGTGGGGACCCCCCAGTGGGACTCCATGACCCCCGTCCAGAGGGGAGGTGATGAAGGCGTGGATGAGGGTCTCTACCACGGGGGCAGTGAGGGACGGCCCCAGTCTGGACATGTTTCTGAGGGGGTCCAATGCCTATCTGTTGATGGACTCCATGTGGGGAACCAGTGATAGGGATGAGTCTGGGACCCCCCCAGGGTGGGGACTGGAGAGAAGGGGCAGACGGAGCAGCTGTCCATGGAAGGACCAGATCCCCGACCTTCTGGGGCCTGGGGGGCCCCAACTAGGGGGGGTGGAAGTTGGGGTGGAAGTTGAGGTTGTAGTTGCATTCAATATGTTGAAGTTTTTGTTGTATGTAATATGTGGCAGTTCCATTTTTACTTTATGTAATATCTTGTAGTTGATGTAGAAGTTGTATGTAATATGTGGCAGTTGAGATAGTATTTGTGTGTAATACGTGGTAGTTGAGGTAGTAGTTGTGTGTTTAATAATGCTGAGGAATCTAATGCTGGCTCTTGGTTGAGGCCCCTGGTTAGAGCCAGCTCTGTGCTCAGCGCTCTGTGTCAGAGTCTCTTCCCCCTCAGCAGCTGCAGCAGGTTCCTGCTGTAACAGCTCAGTGTCTACGCAGTGTGACTGAGGGAGGTTTTTGTACGGCTCTCAATCACTGTGTGAACACATAGACATTGTTAGGATAGTGGAAACTCTGACAGTGATAAACTGCTGCATCTTCACGCTGGGCGCCGGTGATGGTCAGAGAGAAGTCAGTGCTGCTTCCACTGCCACTAAACCGAGCTGGTGTTGGTGATACAAGGGTATTTGTTTGTTTTATGATGAGCTTGGGGGCTTCTCCAGGTTTCTGTTGGTACCAGTGTAGACAATTATTATTCGGAACCGCCGGGTTTGTTTTACAGGTCAGAGTGACTGTGGTTCCTGGATTAAAGGACACTACTGGTGTCTGAGTCACAGTCACCTGACTGCTGGTTCCTGTAGAAAACAAACAAACCAAACATTGAGTTATCCAATAGAAAACACAAGCAAACAGAGAAGGGTGGTCCACATTTAGACTGAGTGGAATGAACCAACCTGTTAAGGATCCACAGACCACTGTCCAGAAAAGGAGGGTGAGGTGATTCATGGTTGCCACGGTTTCTGGGGTGTTGAGTGACAGCTCTGAGTCCTGCAGTGTTGAACTCAGAGGACTTTAAACCCTCTCAGAACCCCAGTTTCAGCTGAGCATGCAAAGCTTCCTCTATATGGAAATGACCTGTTTCCACTCATCAGACTGGGGGTGAGAGTGACTGCAGACGTTCTGGGGGGACCGCTGTATCTCTTCTACATTCACACCATTGGAATACTAATTCAGATTTAATGGAAACTATTGGAATTTAAAATGCATAACATTTTATCTGGTTGAAGCCAATCCTGGTTTGTATGAAATCCTTTAACTTTCTATTTGTTTGAAATAAATTGTCGTTACATTATTACCTGAATCCAGAATAATAGATAAAAAAATATTGTTCTGTACATAATAAATGCATGAATATAACATTGGCTTGAAGGTTTTTTATGAAGTCAAATGAATAGACATGTTTTAAAACAATACACTTTTTGTAAAAGAGCCTTTAAAAAGGTTATGACAATAAATGAATGATGAATGTATTTCATTCAATTACTATACATTCATAAAATTACTATATATTTATTATAATATTTCCAATGAATCAAATATTGACTAATTCATCCATTTTAGTGAAAAGCCAGTGCTTAAAGCTATGGTGTGTATCTCTGAATGAGCAAAGTGTTGGCTGTGTAGATTTCCTTGTAAAGTGTGTTCAATGTATTCAGTGGACCAGTGTCAGTCATGGAGCCCCTGCTGCTGCAATGAACCATGTGTGTCAGACTGACTTTCTGTCGATTCATATGATAATAGTTCAGAGAGATGTCCAGGTTTCTGCAGATACCAACTTAGAAACTTGTAAAGGTACGTCTCAAAAGACATTCAGTTTCTCCCACCAAGATATAAGAACCCTAGCATGCTGAGTGGTGGAAACAGTAACATATTTATAATGTCTGGATATGAGTCAAAGAACAAACCGACGTCAAAAAGATGTGTTTCATTAAACGTATTCTGTGAGCAGTGAACTGTAGCTATTCAAATGATGTCCATTTTTTACTGGAGGATACAGATCTCCTCTGACACGTCTGCTTTATGTCTCTATGTCTCAGGTGGCACAGCAGCTTTTGTTGGTTTCCATTAATATAACACGTGTTTGATTCATTAACATGATGCTCTCTGGATTTTACCCCTTGCTTGTGTTGGTCACATGTTGAACATTTAATAAAGATTTAAAGAATAAATTCTTCATTATCATCATTAATTATTATTTATCTTCTGTATTTGAAATTGAATGCTGCTTCTAATGAGCATATGTCCACCTCTGCTATCTTCATTAAACAAATTTCAACACCATTATGAATGAAGGCTTAAAGCTATGGTGTGTATCTCTGAATGAGCAAAGTGTTGGCTGTGTAGATTTCCTTGTAAAGTGTGTTCAGTGTATTCAGTGGACCAGTGTCAGTCATGGAGCCCCTGCTGCTGAAATGAACCATGTGTGTCAGACTGGCTTTCTGTCGATTCATATGATAATAGTTCAGAGAGATGTCCAGGTTTCTGCAGATACCAACTTAGAAACTTGTAAAGGTACGTCTCAAAAGACATTCAGTTTCTCCCACCAAGATATAAGAACCCTAGCATGCTGAGTGGTGGAAACAGTAACCAGTGGCGATTTTGGTTTGGAAACTCTGGTGGGGCCCATGCAGGAAAATATTATAACGCAATCCAGAAATACCACATATTACTACCATCACAAAAAAAACAGTAGCAAGTGACAGAGGGGACCAAAATTGCAGCTGAATAATGCCATCACTCAAACGCGAATCTGACGACATATATTAGGCTATTATAGCAATAGCACCACCAAATGGCAGCGTTCAAGATCTCACAATATCAAAACTCAAGAAAACAACAACGTGGCAACAATAAAAACACAACGGCGCACACCCTTTACACAGCAATCAATATACAAAGCCACCACTCACAATATACCAAAAAAAGAAGAAGTATGGTTTAAGTTGCATTAAGTTTGCAGGCCACCATACTGTACAATTAACAATGAATCTAGCCTGATAGAGTGGTTGCCTATTCAGACCTGGATAATCCTGGGTGAAAATTTAAGTAAGTTTGGGCTAAGATGTTAATTACCTGTGCTTTAAGGACAGTGCTGTCTGGTCTCCTTTGTGTGGCTGAGGTGAAACACAAGCATTTTTTTCCGCTTGAACCACTCCTGGTTGAACGATCTATTCTTGTCCTTTCCCTCTTGAATAATGATTAAATCCGTCGGGCGATGTGGTCCCAAACGTTTTATCTCCAACTTCTGTTCAAGTGCTAAATCTCACATGAGACAGATCACTCAACACGATTCATCATTTAATGAATGAAACGTCCATTTGTTGTTATTTACTGTAACAGTAACTACGTTAGCCAGCTAGCAAGATCTGATCGGCTCCCGCCGTAAACCCCGCCCTTTCTACAAATCAGCCAATGAGAAGAGCTTTGGGGCACTAAACTTCTGGCCCCACCGCCGAAACAGAAGCGGGCGCTGCGCACGCGCTTGCTCGCGCAACAGCACCAGTTTTCTACACTGCAGCAGACGGGGCCATCTCGGCTGTGCCCCACCGAGCGGAACAGACGAGACGGAGCAATGAACTATTTCACACACAACTACTACACTACAACAATTGCGTTCATCAAATTAAAACTGCGGACATGTAATTAATTATTAACAATTAATGTATTATTAACTTATGCTCAATGACATTTTTGAAAAAAAAAAGAAAAGTATAATCGTGCCCTGCACGGCAGCGTTCTCTGGTGGGGCCGTGCCCCACTGGCCCCTAATGCAAAGACGCCACTGACAGTAACATATTTATAATGTCTGGATATGAGTCAAAGAACTATTATGTTCTTCAAGGAAAGAGGGGTCGAATCCAAAGGAATAGCTTTAAAGATACTTTATTTGTATAAAGTATTTTCGGTATGGTAAACTGATGCTCTGAAGTTAAGAGAGATTGAAGATGTGCCTTAGCACGTGCGAGAGTGTTCTCCTAGCTGGTCCAAGACATTAACCCACCGATGCCCTAGCGCAGCCTGAAGAATTCTACCTGTCTCCACGATGTGGAGGCTTTCTTATGGACTCGGAGGGCCGGAAGACTTGGAGAAAACCGGTGGGACGTAATCCTCGGTTTTCCTCGCTTGTTCTGTGGTGCTGCCCTCTGTGGATAAAGTATCTATTGCAGCCTTCAGTAAGGCTCCCCTTGTGGCTATGTATGGTATTTACGGCTAATATGTTTGGTCTTCATTGGGTCTATGTGTGGGTAGCTTAGATTCTTAAAATACGTAACAGAACAAACCGACGTCAAAAAGATGTGTTTCATTAAACGTATTCTGTGAGCAGTGAACTGTAGCTATTCAAATGATGTCCATTTTTAGCTGATGTGCACCTGTGTCTGTTGAGTGGCAGAAAGTCAGTGGAATTGAGGAGCTGTGAGAGGAGCGGGGGCTAGAGGGACTGGGGGGTGAGGAGGAGGAGGAGGAGGAGGAGGAGGAGGTGGAGGTGGAGGAGGAGGAGGAGGAATGCTACAGGACCTGACTGGGAGGGGGGGGGGGGGTTTAGTTGAGGTTGTAGTTATATTCAATATGTTGAAGTTTTAGTTGGATGCAAAACAATGTAGTTCATGTAGTACTTGTATGTAAAATCTTGTTGTTGAGGTAGAAGTTATATATTATATGCAGTAGTTGAGTTAGTAGTTCTATATTGTAGTTGAGGTAGTAGTTGTCTGTAATATATTGTAGTTGATGTGGTACTTGTATGTAATACGTGGTAGTTGAGGTAGTTGTATGTGATACTTGATAGTTGAGGTAGTACTTGTATGTTTAATAATGCTGAGGAATCTAATGCTGGCTCTTGGTTGAGGCCCCTGGTTAGAGCCAGCTCTGTGCTCAGCGCTCTGTGTCAGAGTCTCTTCCCCCTCAGCAGCTGCAGCAGGTTCCTGCTGTAACAGCTCAGTGTCTACGCAGTGTGACTGAGGGAGGTTTTTGTACGGCTCTCAATCACTGTGTGAACACATAGGAATCAATGTAGCTCTGACAGTGATAAACTGCTGCATCTTCACGCTGGGCGCCGTTGATGGTCAGAGAGAAGTCAGTGCTGCTTCCACTGCCACTAAACCGAGCCGGTGTTGGTGATACAAGTTGGTTTACATATTTCATGATGAGCTTGTGACCTTCTCCAGGTTTCTGTTGGTACCAGAATAAATAATTATTGCCAGCAACGGCTTTGTTTGTTTTACAGGTCAGAGTGACTGTGGATCCTGGAGTAAAGGACACTACTGGTGTTTGAGTCACAGTCACCTGACTGCTGGTTCCTGTAGGAAACAAACAAACCAAACATTGAATTATCCAATAGAAAACACAAGCAAACAGAGAAGGGTGGTCCACATTTAGACTGAGTGGAATGAACCAACCTGTTAAGGATCCACAGACCACTGTCCAGAAAAGGAGGGTGAGGTTATTCATGGTTGCCACGGTTTCTGGGGTGTTGAGTGACAGCTCTGAGTCCTGCAGTGTTGAACTCAGAGGACTTTAAACCCTCTCAGAACCCCAGTTTCAGCTGAGCATGCAAAGCTTCCTCTATATGGAAATGACCTGTTTCCACTCATCAGACTGGGGGTGAGAGTGACTGCAGACATTCTGGGGGGACCGCTGTATCTCTTCTACATTCACACTATTGGAATACAAATTCAGATTTAATGGAAACTATTGGGATTCATAATGTATAACATTTTATCTGGTTGAGGTCGATCTTGGTTTATATGAAATCCATTTGTTTGAAAGAAATTGTAGTTACATTATAACCTTAACCCAGAATAATAGATAAAAACATATTGTTCTGTATATGATAAATGCATGGATATAACATTGGCTTGAAGGTTTTTTATCAAGTCAAATTAATAGACTTGTTTTAAAACTATAAACCGTTTGTAAGTGAGCCTTTAAAAATGTTATGAAAATAAAGTAATGATGAATATATTTCATTAAATTACTATACATTCATACAATTAATGTATATTAATTATAATATTTCCAATGAATCAAATATCGACTAATTCATCCATTTTAGTGAAAACCCAGTGTTTGTGTGTCAGTGAGATGAGTCTTTAATGGGCTGGAGGTTTTTGTACAGCCTCTTAATGAGTTTGTATCACTGTGGTACACTTTTGGTGGAGGCACCAAACTCATCGTTGACTGTAAGTACAAGGACACTTTTCTTTACCTGGCATATTTAACTTTCTCTAAATATAATTAAGCGTGATAATCTTATCTTTTGGAACATTCTATATTTTTAATTTCTTGTCGTTTTTTTAAAGATAAGCTGAGGACAAAGTGTTAATATATTGTGGTACAGAGTTCTGACTTTTAAAATACACTGCATATGTTAGATATGTTCTACAATATGATGTATTTCATGAAAGACCTCATTATTGCTGTGCCATTATTCATTTATTGAATTGGCAAATCAGTCATATTTAAGTTTGAAGAAATTCACACTTGTCGATTAATGTTAACCCAATAAAATGCTAAATTTTGAAGTTCAATCATTTTAAATATAAACATGTTTTTACCGTTTTAATGAAGAGATTTTAAACACAATGGTTTCCTTCCTCTTTAATGTCACCAACTGCTGGTGAACAGGAAGCTGTCCCTTCCCTCTGTGCTCCTATGAGGCTGATGTTAACTGAGCCTGCATGTTGTCCACTCCTCTCTCTCTCTTCCAGTGGGAGTGGTGCAGCCCACGCTGAGCGTCCTCCCTCCCTCCAGAGTGGAGCTGGAGCAGGGCAGTGCTACACTAGTGTGTGTGGCCAGTGGGGGCTTCCCCTCAGACTGGAAGCTTGGCTGGAAGGTGGGGTGCAGCAGCAGGTCTGTGGGGGTGTCAGATAGCCTGGGGGTCCTGGGGAAAGATGGCCACTACAGCTGGAGCAGCACCTTGACCCTCCCTGCAGACCAGTGGAGGAAGGCGGGCTCAGTGAGCTGTCAGGCCAGTAAGAATGGCCAGACGCAGCCTGTCACTCAAACCCTGAATCCGGGAGAGTGTTCAGGGTAGAGAGGCTCCAGCATGGAGATACTGGAGGATACAGATCTCCTCTGACACGTCTGCTTTATCTCTCTCTGTCCAAGCTGGCACTGTAGCTTTTGTTGAATTACATTAAAATAACACGTGTTTGATTCATTAACATTATTCTCTCTGGTTTTTACCCCTTGCTTGGATTTGTCACATGTTGAGCATTTAATAAAAACGCAAAAAATACAATATTTCTTGTGATATTTTCCAATCGTGTAACTGCTGTGTCTGTCGATTAATCCTTACACCAATGAGTAAATCCAATAAAGGTTATCTTTATTAGAGAAGCTCCATCACCATTTTGAATGACGGCTTAAAGCTATGGTATGTATCTCTGAATGAGCGAAGTGTTGGTTGTGTGGACGTTGTTGTCAAGTGTGTTCAGTGTATTCAGTGGACCAGTGTCAGTCATAGAGCCACTGCTGCTGCAATGACCCATGTGTCAGACTGACTTTATGTCACTTCATAGAATAGAAATTCAGAGAAATGTCAAGGTTTCTGCAGATACCAACTTGTAAACATGTAAAAGCATGCCTCAAGAGACAATCAGTATATCCCACACAGACCATAGAACCCCTAGCATGCTGAGTGGTGGAAACAGTAACATATTCATAATGTCTGTCTACGAGTCAAAGAACAAACCGGCATCGCTAAAAGATGTGTTTCTTTAAACGTATTCTGTGAGCAGTGAACCGTAGCTATTCAAATGATGTCCAGTTTTAGCAGATGTGCACCTGTGTCTCTCGAGTGACAGAAAGTCAGTGGAAATGTAGGGCTGAAACTTTCAGAAGAGTCTCTGGAGATTCCAGGGAAAGCACTGTGTGCATGTCTCCATACCAGCTCAATGGCGCCCTCTAGTGTCAAACCAACGCTATACAATAAGGACTGATTACATGAACTAAATTATGTTCAGGTTTTATGAAATATATAGCAGACTATATTCTATTCATAATAATAGAAAAAATGTCGTTCCTTTCATCAGGACCCAAGCTGCTTTAAGTGTTGTGGACACAGAACAAGAAAATATGAAATATTATATTTTCAAACAATCAAACAATAAATAAATGAATCAATAAGAAAAGACCATGTTCCAAAGTCCAGGCCCAGTAAGTGGGTCTTCAGGCAGCTTGTGAAAACGCAGATGGATCCAGCGTTGAGGATCTCCCGGGGAGCGAGTTCCACCGAGTGGGGGCAGCCACCCTAAAGGCTCTGTCCATAGCTGAAGTCCCTAACCCGGGGTGGGGGGGTGGGGGGGTAAAGCAGTCCGTGGTCTGAGGGACGGAGATTCTGGGAGGGGGAGTAGGGTCTGAGGAGCTGTGAGAGGAGCGGGGGCTAGAGGGACTGGGGGGTGAGGAAGAGGAAGAGGAGGAGGAGGAGGAGGAGGAGGAGGAGGTGCTACAGGTGCTACAGGACCTTAATGGGAGCCGGTGGAATACAACATGTTGTATTCAACGTGTTGAAGTATTAGTTGTATGTAATACGTGGTAGTTCAAGTAGTAGTTGTATGTTTAATAATGCTGAGGAATCTAATGCTGGCTCTTGGTTGAGGCCCCTGGTTAGAGCCAGCTCTGTGCTCAGCGCTCTGTGTCAGAGTCTCTTCCCCCTCAGCAGCTGCAGCAGGTTTCTGCTGTAACAGCTCAGTGTCTACGCAGTGTGACTGAGGGAGGTTTTTGTACGGCTCTCAATCACTGTGTGAACACATAGCTACTATGGTAACTCTGACAGTGATAAACTGCTGCATCTTCACGCTGGGCGCCGTTGATGGTCAGAGAGAAGTCAGTGCTGCTTCCACTGCCACTAAACCGAGCTGGTGTTGGTGATACAAGTTGGTTTACTAATTTCATGATGAGCTTGGGTTCTTCTCCAGGTTTCTGTTGGTACCAGAATAGATACTGATTAGTACCATCGCTGTAAACCGCTGGGTTTGTTTTACAGGTCAGAGTGACTGTGGATCCTGGATTAACGGACACTACTGGTGTCTGAGTCACAGTCACCTGACTGCTGGTTCCTGTAGAAAACAAACAAACCAAACATTGAGTTATCCAATAGAAAACACAAGCAAACAGAGAAGGGTGGTCCACATTTAGACTGAGTGGAATGAACCAACCTGTTAAGGATCCACAGACCACTGTCCAGAAAAGGAGGGTGAGGTGATTCATGGTTGCCACGGTTTCTGGGGTATTGAGTGACAGCTCAGAGTCCTGCAGTGTTGAACTCAGAGGACTTTAAACCCTCTCAGAACCCCAGTTTCAGCTGAGCATGCAAAGCTTCCTCTATATGGAAATGACCTGTTTCCACTCATCAGACTGGGGGTGAGAGTGACTGCAGACGTTCTGGGGGGACCGCTGTATCTCTTCTACATTCACCCTTTTGGAATACAAATTCAGATTTAATGGAAACTATTGGAATTTAAAATGCATAACATTTTATCTGGTTGACACCAATCCTGGTTTGTATGAAATCCTTTAACTTTCTATTTGTTTGAAATAAATTGTCGTTACATTATTACCTGAACCCAGAATAATAGATAAAAACATATTGTTCTGTACATAATAAATGCATGAATATAACATTGGCTTGAAGGTTTTTTATGAAGTCAAATGAATAGACATGTTTTAAAACAATACACTTTTTGTAAAAGAGCCTTTAAAAAGGTTATGACAATAAATGAATGATGAATGTATTTCATTAAATTACTATACATTCATAAAATTACTATATATTAATTATAATATTTCCAATGAATCAAATATTGACTAATTCATCCATTTTAGTGAAAAGCCAGTGTTTGTGTCAGTGAGATGAGTCTTTAGTGTGCGGGAGGTTTTTGTACAGCCTCTTAATGAGTTTGTATCACTGTGGTACACTTTTGGTGGAGGCACCAAACTCATCGTTGACTGTAAGTACAAGGACACTTTTCTTTGCCTGGCATATTTAACTTTCTCTAAATATAATTAAGCGTGATAAGGTGGAGGACAAAGTGTAAATATATTGTCGTACAGAGTTCTGACTTTTAAAATACACTGCATATGTTAAATATGTTCTACAATATATTTCATGAAAGACCTCATTATTGCTGTGACATTATTCATTTATTGAATTGGCAAATCAGTCACACTTAAGTTTGAAGAAATTCACACTTGTCGATTAATGTTAACCCAATAAATTGCTACATTTTGAAGTTGAACCGTTTTAAATATAAACATGTTGTTACCGTTTTAATGAAGAGATTTTAAACACAATGGTTTCCTTCCTCTTTAATGTCACCAACTGCTGGTGAACAGGAAGCTGTCCCTTCCCTCTGTGCTCCTATGAGGGCTGATGTTAACTGAGCCTGTTGTCCACTCCTCTCTCTCTCTTCCAGTGGGAGTGGTGCAGCCCACGCTGAGCGTCCTCCCTCCCTCCAGAGTGGAGCTGGAGCAGGGCTTTGCTACACTGCTGTGTGTGGCCAGTGGGGGCTTCCCCTCAGACTGGAAGCTTGGCTGGAAGGTGGGGGGCAGCAGCAGGTCTGGGGGGGTGTCAGATAGCCTGGTGGTCCTGGGGAAAGACGGCCACTACAGCTGGACCAGCACCTTGACCCTCCCTGCAGACCAGTGGAGGAAGGCGGGCTCAGTGAGCTGTGAGGCCAGTAAGAATGGCCAGACGCAGCCTGTCACTCAAACCCTGAATCCTGGAGAGTGTTCAGAGTAGAGAGGCTCCAGCATGGAGGTACTGGAGGATACAGATCTCCTCTGACACGTCTGCTTTATCTCTCTCTGTCCAAGGTGGCACTGTAGCTTTTGTTGAATTACATTAAAACAACACGTTTTTGATTCATTAACATTATTCTCTCTGGTTTTTACCCCTTGCTTGGATTTGTCACATGTTGAACATTTAATAAAAACGCAAAAAGTACAATATTTCTTGTGATATTTTCCAATCGTGTAACTGCTGTGTCTGCGATTAATCCTTACACCAATGAGTATATCCAATAAAGGTTATCTTTATTAGACAAGCTTCATCACAATTTTGAATGAAGGCTTAATATGGTGTGTATCTCTGAATGAGCAAAGTGTTGGTTGTGTGGATGTTGTAAATGTGTTCATTGTATCCAGTGGACCAGTGTCAGTCATAGAGCCACTGCTGCTGAAATGACCCATGTGTGTCAGACTGACTTTATGTCACTTCATAAAATAGAAGTTCAGGGGGATGTCCAGGTTTCTGCAGATACCAATTTAGAAACTTGTAAAGGTACGTCTCAAATTACATTCAGTTTCTCCCAACAAGATACAAGAACCCTATCTTCTGAGTGGTGGAAACAGTAACATATTCATAATGTCTGTCTATGAGTCAAAGACCAAACCGACAACGTTAAAAGATGTGTTTCTTTAAACGTATTCTGTGAGCAGTGAGCAGTGGCTATTCAAATGATGTGCAGTTTAGTTCAGCAGATGTGCACCTGTGTCTCTTGAGTGACAGAAAGTCAGAGGAAATGTAGGGCTGAGACTTTCAGAAGAGTCTCTGGAGATTCCAGGGAAAGCAGCCTGTGTGCATGTCTCCATACCAGCTTAATTGCGCCCTCTAGCGCCCAACCAACGCCATTGCAATAAAGACTGATTCAGATTCAGATTCAATACTTTATTGCCCTACAACTCTGTACAAGTTGCTAGGCTTTTTTTTAGTGAGCTCATTACAGTACATAACAAAGACCCACACAAAAGACACTTAGATACAACATATAGGCAGATTAAAGAAAATGGGACATCCCCTCACATAAGACATATAGCTCTCTTAAACCTGGCTGACAGGCCAGGGTAAGTGCTGTATGTTTGATTAAAGTGGCAGGTGCTTCTAGGTGCAAGTGATGTGAAAATTGGCATGGATCAAGTGATGTGCAAATCTGCACAAGGTCCAATAAATAAGTACATAGTTAAGAAAACTCCCAGTATATAAAAACAGAGTAGTAATCTGTGCGTATTATACTATACAGGGCCACTGGGTGAGTCTGCATTCCTGATGTACTGGTGTAGGGATGTAGAGTTGTTAAGAGGTGTAATGGTTCTGCAGTATGTGCTGTTGAGGAAGCGGGAGGTTTCAGTGTGGACGGCCCTCAACCTCCTACCTGATGGGAGGGGATTGAAGAGGGAGTTAGCAGGTTGGACAGTACCTCTGCTGGACAGTAGAGTTGCCAAACCAGACTGTGATTGAGAACGTAAGGACGCTCTCAAAGGTGGCTCGGTAGAACTGTCGCATCCCCTTACAGGCCACCCCAAACTTCTTTAGTTGGCGGAGGAAAAAGAGCCTCTGGTGGGCTTTTTAAATGATAGAAGTTATGTTATCTTCCCATTTCAGAGAGGAGGAGATTATTGTGCCCAGAAATGTGTAGGCCTCACCTGGCCTGAGTCAGGCTGATTGGACTCTGGGGCTGAGACAGGCTCACACCTGTGGAGAATCAGTAATCAAAGCACACAGGGTAAACCTGCCGTCCCACACACACACACACACACACACACACACACACACACACCACAGTGGTAACTAAATCAATTTTCAACCGTTTATCTTCGTTCAAACCATTTAACAAATCTACACACTTGAATCTTCCATAATATCTAAACGGAATTGCGATATCATTTAAACTTTCTTCAGAGTCACAGTTTTAGTTTCATGCCGCTTCGTTTTCAGCTGCTTTTATTGAAGATGTCTTCCCATTCTGATACACCTACTTCTTATGACATGAGAAGACACACACACACACACACACACCTGCACACATGCACATATAGTCATTCATTCCCGCTTTGCACCTCCATGCCGCGCAATACAAAATACAGTTCATATTGGATTCTGAGCATTTGACAATGTAGTGTCATTTGTTTATTTCATATATATTTGTGTACCAAGCATGATTTACAAGGAAAGGACATATATTTTAATTTCTTCTGTATTCATCTGTATTCATATTCATATAAACTTATACTACAACATCTTAATGCAAACCAGTGTCGAGGAGCCTCTGTCCATCCTGGCCGTACCACCTGGTCAGGAGGGAGGGAGGAACGGACAGAGGGTCCCCCCACACCTCTTGGTATGACAGCTGCCCAAGGCCACAAACCAAGCCTACGTCTGACTGCAGGACGACGGGCATCAAGCTACACTGCTGCCATGGTCTCTCCTGACTCCGGTGAACCTCACCACCACCACCAGCTACCAGTAAGTTGCCTTGTTTTGTGTTTCTCATTTGCCAGTTGAGGGGAACATATTTATTTTAGCATTACTGTTTGGTGCCCCTTCACTGCTTAGACACAGGATCTTTATAACCAGCTCTGCATTACGAGGTGCCGAGGTGCATGTGGGTCACCTGCTTGCCGCTATACAGATACGCCAACACAAGACACTTGTTCACCAGAGTCAGGAAGAAATGATCCCCTGCTGTTTGGTGTGCTGTCCCAGGTACCACCCTCCCCATCGGACTGATCAGACACACCTGCAGCCCCTCAGCAATCACGTGGATTGCTATAAAGCTGCAGGGATGAAAGCAGACGCGGCCAGTAAGAAAAGTAAAAGGCACGGGGGACGCTAACAGCGCAGTGGGGACTAGTGCTCACCAGCGGCCAGGAGAAGGGGATGCAATGCGGATAGAGGACAAACAGTCACTCCTTGCTTTCATGGTAGATGTGGTGCGGGCAGCAAGAAATATAACCAAAAGGTCTGACGCTATTAAAATTGTGGTGGAGGCGGCCGAAAGGTTTCTTGAGGAGGTAGAAATGGGCCCAGAGGAGTTACAGACATTCATGAGGCAGAAGCTTGAGGTGCAGGAGAGAGGGAGGGAGAGAGAAGGGAGGGAGAGAGAAGGGAGGGAGAGAGAAGGGAGGGGCAAAGGCAGGAGTGAGGGAAACGGTAAAGAAGGGGAAATGGACATGACTGAATATGAGGACACTTAATCTATTGATGTTTTATTTAATGCAATGGAACGCAAGGAGCCTCATCGCAAATGGCCAAGAGTTTAAAAGATTTGTGGATGTTTTTAATGGAGAGTATGAACCAGCTTTACTGTGTATTCAGGAAACTTGGCTCAAACCTTGTTTGGACTTTGTCGTGCCAGGGTATGAAAGTATCAGACAGGACCGAAGTGGGACAGCAGGAGGAGGGTGTGCAACGTTTGTAAGGTTTGATGTGAAGTACCAGAGGGTGCACATTAAGTCTTCTCTAGAGTGTGTGGTGGTAAAGGTGTGGGAAAAATAATAAGTGGGTCAATATAGTTAACTTTTATAATCCCTGCTTGCCAGTCGACATAATCGATTTGGAGGAGATTATGGAACAGATAGGGGCACCGATTATTTGGCTAGGTGACTTTAATGCACATAATCCTTTGTGGGGAAGCAGAATGAAAGATGCAAATGGGAGCACAGTGGAGGACAAACATGGGTTAGTATGTATGAATGATGGCAGGCCAACTAGGTTTGAAATTAAGACAGGGGTAGGTTCATGCATAGATTTAGCACTAGCATCCAGTGAATACGCAAGAGTAGGAGAATGGGACAATATGGACAGGTGCTCAATGGGTAGTGATCACTTTCCAATACTTTTGAAGTTTGGGAAAACTTTGCTAACTGATGATCAGACTAGACCAACATATTTTAACTATGGAAAGGCAGACTGGGAGAAGTTCTCTAGTAAATGTGATAGTGGCCTTGATAGTGTGAATGGAGAGGGATCGATAGATGAGTGGAACAATAGTTTATGTGCAATGATATTAAGTAGTGCATATGAGTGCATCCCTTTAAAGAAAAACCCTAAAACTAGAGTAAGTGTGCCATGGTGGAATAGGGCTTGTGATAAAGCAGTTAGGGATAGAAACTGTGCATATAGACTATTGAGAAAGTGCCCAACAGAGAATAATGCCATAGAGTACAAAAGGCTGAGGGCTAAGGCAAGAAGAGTAATTAAGGTTACAAAAAAAGAGTGTTGGAGAGGTTATTGTGGAAAATTGGGCGTGGATACATCAGTTGGAGACATATGGGCAGCAGTTCATCGTATGTCAGGAGTGGTAAGGAAAAGGAGAATGCCAGTATTGGAGGAAAAGGGAGTGATAGCAAAGAGTGATATAGAGAAAGCAGAAATGTGTGAGAGTAAGTTTAAGGATGTACATAGGGGAGCAAACATTGGGGAGGAAGGTATTAGAAAGAGGAATGAGACGCTAAGACAACATATTTTTAAACTCGGGGTGAATGACGATAATGCTGATTGTGTTCATTTGTACTTTTCAATTGAAGAGCTGCGCAGAGCCATAAATAAATGGGGGAAAACAGCACCAGGGAAGGACGGCATAAGCTATGAGATATTTAAAAGAATAGGTGATCTGGTGGTGGAAGAAATGTTAGCACTTATGAACACTGTTTGGAAGGAAGGAAGGCTTCCATTAGCCTGGAAGCAGGCAGTGGTGGTCCCAATGTTAAAGCCAGGGAAGGAAGCAGAGCATCCAGGGTCATATAGACCCATTGCACTAACAGCAGTGATGTGTAAAATAATGGAAAGAATGGTGACGGATGGGTTAGTATACAAACTGGAGAAGGAGGGGCGGTTCACGCTGATGCAAAGTGGGTTTGGCAGAGGAAGAAGTACCATGGATTCTGTGATCTCCCTGGATTCGGATGTAAAGAAAGCCATGGTTAATAAAGAGGGAGCAGTGTCAGTGTTGTTGGATATCGAAAAGGCTTATGACATGTTGTGGAAGGAGGGGCTCATCATTAAGCCGTACGACGCAGGGATTCGAGGGCGTATGCTGAACTGGGTACAGGACTTTTTAAAGAACGGGGTAACTCAGGTAAGGGTAGGGGAGGCGATGTCGAATGGCACACGCATTGAGAATGGGACCCCACAAGGAAGTGGAATAAGTCCGGTTTTATTTAATGTAATGGTGAACGACATTTTTAAAGACATTGGATCAGGGTTTGGTTTCTCATTGTTTGCAGACGACGGAGCAGTGTGGAAAAGAGGCAGGAACATCAAACACATAACAGAGAAAATACAGGAGGCATTAAATAAAAGAATGGACTAGGGAAGCAGGTGGGGTTTTAAGATATCAACGGAAAAAACAAAATATGTTGTATTTGGCAATAAGAAAACTGTGTGTCAAGGTTTATTAATGTATGGGCAAGCAGTAGAGAGGTTAAAAGAGTTTAAATTATTGGGAGTAGTGTGTGATGAAAGATTGACCTTTTAAAAAGCATGTAGATAGCATTGTGAGCAAGTGTGAGAAAGTTATAAATGTCATGCGGTCCCTATCAGGATGTTTGTGGGGTGCTGGCCAGGATACACAGATAATGATTTACAGGGCAATGGTCAGATGGAGGATAGATTATGGGTGTTTGTGTTATGGGACGGCAGCAAAAACAATTCTCAAGAGACTTGATGTAGTGCAGGCAAAGGCACTGAGAGTCGTCTGTGGGGCCTTCCGTTCCACCCCAATCGCAGCTTTGCTTGTAGAGATGGGGGAGACCCCATTGGGTATCAGAAGGTCTAAGCTGGCAATGCAGTATATCTGTAAATGAAGGGGACATCAAGGGGAGAATGTGGGGCATCTGGCTTCGGAAGGTGCGTGGGACTGGGGAGGAGCAAGAGTGAAAAGGGAGTGTTTCATTTTTAGAGTTAATGAGGAGATGGGGAGGATGGAGTTTGGGGAGGAGGGGGTGGCCCCTATAGTTCACTGGCCAGCAATACCACCATGGATTCTACCGGTGCCAGAGATAGATCTGAGTGTTTTGGCGTATGAGAGAACTGCAACATTTGGGGGCATTGTAAGGGAAAGGTTAAATAACACTTGGGGGCAGTACATTCAAATTTACACGGATGGGGCCCAAGACCCAAGAACTGGGAAGTCTGGGTTTGCTTTTTGCATCCCAGGTTTGGATGTGAGCAGGTATAAGCGACTGTCTGAGGGGGTTTCAGTTCATACCACAGAGCTGCTGTATCTCTTTAACGTCCACACTTTTGGAATACAAATTCATTTTTTTCTGGAAACTATTGGGATTTAAAATGTGTTATATTTTCTCTGGTTTAATTGTGTTTGTATGAAATCCTTTAATTTTATTATTTTGTTGAAATTTATTCTCATAACATTATTTACTAAAACCAGAATAATAGATAATAATTTATTGTTCATTTTTTAATAAATACATGATTATAACATTGGGTTGAAGTTTTTTAATGAGTCAAATTATTGGACTAATGTTAAAGCAATGCACTGTTTGTTAGTGATCCTTCAACAATTTTATGAAAATATATGTTGAATAAATACATTTGTTTAATCCATGTACATTCACACAATTGATCGAAATTAAGAATAATTATTTCAGCGAATCAAATATTGAATAATTCAGAGATTTTTGTCTAAAAGCGAGTGTTTGTGTGACAGTAAGATGAGTCTTTAATATGCGGGAGGTTTTTGTACAGCCTCTTAACGAGTTTGTATCACTGTGGTACACTTTTGGTGGAGGCACCAAACTCATCGTTGACTGTAAGTACAAGGACACTTTTTTGTATATGTCATAGTACTAACCTTTGACTAGCGTACCTGTAAAGATATATCGATTTACTTTTTTTTAACTAATTAAACAAAATTCTTAGGAAAGGTAAATGATAGTGTTAACAACTTCTCTGATTGATTACAGTCATTACATGTTATTGTTGACATTGTATTTCTTTATTGTGATTATTCATAATTTATTAAGAATATAATTGAGGTACTTTGATCTTCATTAATTTGATTAAACAGTTCAGATTCAGATTCTGTTTCGGAAACTAAAAATGCAGTCGTCATTTATTTAATATAATATTTTATCTGTATTGTATTTATGTTCTTAAAATATCCCATTTATAGAGTTTTCTTTGCTAAATCCGAAATTAAATATGAGAAAACGTGAAAGAAAGACTTATTAAGAAAAGCAACCTGACGGTCTAAATGTGTCATGAATAAGGTTGCATACATTTCCACCCATGTTACAATAAACAACATCTGTTGATGACTGCTGATGTTCCCTTCTCTGTGCTCCTATGAGGCTGATGTTAACTGAGCCTGTTGTCCACCCCTCTCTCTCTCTCTTCCAGTGGGAGTGGTGCAGCCCACGCTGAGCGTCCTCCCTCCCTCCAGAGTGGAGCTGGAGCAGGGCAGTGCTACACTAGTGTGTACGGCCAGTGGGGGCTTCCCCTCAGACTGGAAGCTTGGCTGGAAGGTGGGGGGCAGCAGCAGGTCTGGGGGGGTGTCAGATAGCCTGGGGGTCCTGGGGAAAGACGGCCACTACAGCTGGAGCAGCACCTTGACCCTCCCTGCAGACCAGTGGAGGAAGGCGGGCTCAGTGAGCTGTGAGGCCAGTAAGAATGGCCAGACGCAGCCTGTCACTCAAACCCTGAATCCTGGAGAGTGTTCAGAGTAGAGAGGCTGCAGCATGGAGGTACTGGAGGATACAGATCTCCTCTGACACGTCTGCTCTATGTCTCTCTGTCTCAGGTGGCCCTGAAGCTTTTGATAATTGACATTAATATAACATGTCGTCTAATCAATAACATGATGCTCTCTGGATTTTACCCCTTGCTTGTGTTGGTCACATGTTGAACATTTAATAAAGATGTTAAGATTAAATCCTTTCTTGTCATCATTTGCTATCATTTATCTTTCGTATTTCCAAATGAATGTGGATTCTAATGAGCATATAAAACCTCTGCCATCTTTATCCAACATATTTCCCTACCATTTTGAAAGAATGGTTAAGGCTATGGTTTGTATCTCTGAAGGAGCATGGTATTGTGTGTGGGGATTTCCTTGGAAGGTGTTTTCACTTTATCCAGTGGACCAGTGTCAGTCATAGAGCCACTGCTGCTGAAATGACCCATGTGTGTCAGACTGACTTTATGTCACTTCATATAATAGTAGTTCAGGCAGATGCTCCAGATTTCTGCAGATACAAACTCAGAAACTTGTAAAATTACGTCTCAAAAGACATTCAGTATCTCTCAACAGTACATAAGAACCCTAGCATGTTGAGTGGTGGAAACAGTTACATATTAATAATGTCTGTCTATGAGTTAAAGACCAAACCGACAACGCTAAAAAATGTGTTTCTTTAAACGTATTCTGTGAGCAGTGAGCTGTAGCTATTCAAATGATGTCCAGGTTTAGCTTATGTGCATCTGTGTCTCTTGAGTCACAGAAAGTCAGGGTAAATATAGGGCTGAGGTTTTCAGAACAGTCTCTTGAGACTCCAGTGAAAGCAGTATCTGTGCATGTCTCCATACCAGCTCAGTTGCGCCCTCTAGTGTGTAACCAACACCATTGCAATAAAGACTGATTCCATGAACTCCACTCTGTTCACCTCTTTAACAATAATTAAAATATTCCCGAGTAGCATGCTTTTGTTTCATCAGGATTGACCCTTAGTTCATAGATAAATCACGTCAATCCAATATTAAATCTCCTTATTTCACGTGTGCCCTCTGATTGGACAGCACAAAGACACCGGGGAGCTATGGGGACAATGGTGTTTGGATCGTATTTATTATTGTTCCACGTACGGTTTGGTGACCCTGGTCAGAGTCCAGTTTATTATTTAGTATATGTTTTTTCGTGTCTGGTGGGGGGGTGGACTTCGGCTGGGGATCCCCCCCCCCCCCCCCCCCCCCCCCCCCCCCCGCTCCCTACCTGGTGTTGGGGGGGTGGAGTGTGTGTGGTCGATGGCTGGTTGAAGCAGCCTCACTGGGACAGGCTGCACACCTGTGGTGAATCAGTAATCAAGGCACAGGATAAACCAGTCGTACACACACACACACACACACACACACACACACACACACACACACACACACACACACACACACACACACACACACACACACACACACACAGGACATAGCTCTGTCACTTCTGTGTTCACCTCCTTGCGTTGTTTGTAATTTGTTGTTGTTGAGGCAGTAGTTTTATCCAATAAGTTGCAGTTGCAGTAGTAGTTGTATGTTATACGTAGTAGTTGAGGTAGTAGTTGTATATAATACGTGGTGGTTGAGGTAGTACTTGTATATTATAGGTGGTAGTTGAGGTAGTAGTTGTATGTAATATGTTGTAGTTGAGGTAGTAGTGGTATATTAAACGTGGTAGTTGTACGTGTATGTTTAATAATGCTGAGGAATCTAATGCTGGCTCTTGGTTGAGGCCCCTGGTTAGAGCCAGCTCTGTGCTCAGCGCTCTGTGTCAGAGTCTCTTCCCCCTCAGCAGCTGCAGCAGGTTCCTGCTGTAACAGCTCAGTGTCTACGCAGTGTGACTGAGGGAGGTTTTTGTACGGCTCTCAATCACTGTGTGAACACAGGGCCACTATGGAGACTCTGACAGTGATAAACTGCTGCATCTTCACGCTGGGCGTCGTTGATGGTCAGAGAGAAGTCAGTGCTGCCTCCACTGCCTCTAAACCGAGCTGGTGTTGGTGATAAAAGCTGGTTTACTAATTTCATGATGAGCTTGGGGGCTTCTCCAGGTTTCTGTTGGTACCAGAATAAATAGGTATTGCCAAGAACCGCTGGGCTTGTTTTACAGGTCAGAGTGACCGTGGATCCTGGAGCAACGGACACTACTGGTGTCTGAGTCACAGTCACCTGACTGCTGGTTCCTGTAGGAAACAAACAAACCAAACATTAAGTTATCCAATAGAAAACACATGAAGCAAACAGAGAAGGGTGGTCCACATCTTGACTGAATGGAATGAACCAACCTGTTAAGGATCCACAGACCACTGTCCAGAAAAGGAGGGTGAGGTGATTCATGGTTGCCACGGTTTCTGGGGTGTTGAGTGACAGCTCAGAGTCCTGCAGTGTTGAACTCAGAGGACTTTAAACCCTCTCAGAACCCCAGTTTCAGCTGAGCATGCAAAGCTTCCTCTATATGGAAATGACCTGTTTCCACTCATCAGACGGGGGGTGAGAGTGACTGCAGACGTTCTGGGGGGACCGCTGTATCTCTTCTACATTCACACTTTTGGAATACATATTCAGATTTACTGGAAACGATCGGAATTTATAATGTATATATATTTCTTTGGTGTATTCGATCTTGGTTTGTATGAAATCCTTTAACTTTCTAATTTTTTTGATTTTTTTTTTATAGATTATTATTACCTAAAACCTGAATAATAGATAAAAACACACTATTCTTTTTATAATAAATGCATGATTATAAAATCGGATTGAAGGTTTCTTATTAAGTCAAATGATTAGAATTTTTTAAAAAAATAAACCGTTTGTAAGTGTTCCTTTAAAAAAATTATGAAAATAAACATATGATGAATGTACTTCATTAAATCAATTCAAACAATTCATACATATTAATAATAATATTTCCAGGGAATGAAAAATGTATTAATTCATAAATGTCTGTGTTGGTGTGTCAGTGAGATGAGACTTTAATGGGCTGGAGGTTTTTGTACAGCCTCTTAATGAGTTTGTATCACCGTGGTGGACTTTTGGTGGAGGCACCAAACTCATCGTTGATTGTAAGTACAAGGACACTTTTCTTTGCTTGGAATATTTAACTTTCTTTCCATTTATTTAAGCTTGATAATCTTTGTATTCTTTACTTTGCTATGGTTATAATTTCTTGTAGTTTTTTCAGAAAAAAAGCTGAGGACAAAGTGTGAATATATTGTGGTACAGAGTTCTGTCTTTTAAATTACACTAAATATGTTGCATGTGTTCTACAATATAATGCATTTCATGAAAGACTTGATTATTGATGTGGCATTATTTAATTGTCACATTTAAGTTAGAAGAAATTCAAACTTGTGCAAAGTCGATAAATGTTAACCAATAAATTGCTGAATTTTGAAGTTAAATAGGAACATGCAATTACTGGTTTAATGGAGAACTTTTAAGAAAAATGGTTCCCTTCCTCTTTAATATCACCAACTGCTGGTGAACAGGACGCTGTCCCTTCCCTCTGTGCTCCTATGAGGGCTGATGTTAACTGAGCCTGTTGTCCACTCCTCTCTCTCTCTTCCAGTGGGAGTGGTGCAGCCCACGCTGAGCGTCCTCCCTCCCTCCAGAGTGGAGCTGGAGCAGGGCAGTGCTACACTAGTGTGTGTGGCCAGTGGGGGCTTTCCCTCAGACTGGAAGCTTGGCTGGAAGGTGGGGGGCAGCAGCAGGTCTGGGGGGGTGTCAGATAGCCTGGGGGTCCAGGGAAAAGATGGCCACTACAGCTGGAGCAGCACCTTGACCCTCCCTGCAGACCAGTGGAGGAAGGCGGGCTCAGTGAGCTGCGAGGCCAGTAAGAATGGCCAGACGCAGCCTGTCACTCAAACCCTGAATCCTGGAGAGTGTTCAGAGTAGAGAGGCTCCAGCATGGAAGTACTGGAGAACACAGATCTCCTCTGACACGTCTGCATTATGTCTCTCTGTCTCAGGTGGCACTGCATCTTTTGATGATTTACATTAATATAACTCGTGTTTGATTCATTAACATGATGCTCTCTGGATTTTACCCGTTGCTTGCGTTGGTCACTTGTTGAACATTTAATAAAGATATAAAGAATAAATTCTTTCTTGTCATTATTAACTATTGTTTACCTTCTGCATTTTCGAATTAATGTTGCTTCTAATGAGCAAATAAAACCTCTGCAATCATCATCAAACAAATTGACCCACCATTTTGAAAGAAGTCGGTGTGTATCTCTGAATGATAAAAGTGTTGGTTGTGGGGATGTGGTAAAGTGTGTTCACTGTATTCAGTGGACCAGTGTCAGTCATAGAGCCACTGCTGCTCACTGTCAGACTGACTTCTGTCACTTCATATAATGATAGTTCAGAGAGATGTCCACGTTTCTGCAGATACCAACTTAGAAACATGTAAAAGTAAGTCTCAAAAGACATTCAGGTTCTCCCACGCAGACATAAGAACCCTAGCAGGATGAGTGGGGGAAATAGTAACACATTCATAATGTCCGTCTATGAGTCAGACCAAACCGAAGTCGCAAGAAAATGTGTATCATTAAACGTATTCTGTGAGCAGTGAACTGTAGCCATTCAAATGATGTCAATTTTTAGCTGATCTGCACCTGTGTCTCTTGAGTGGCAGAAAGTCAGTGGAAATATAGGGCTGAGGTTTTCAAGGAGTCTTTGGACATTCCAGTGAAAGCAGTATGTGCGCATTTCTCCATTCCAGCTCAATGGCGCCCTCTAGTGTCCGAACAACGCAATTACGATAAAGACTGGTTCCATGAACTCCACTATCTTCAGGTTTTGGGGTGGGGGGGGTAAAGCAGTCCGTGGTCTGAGGGACAGAGATTCTGGGAGGGGGAGTAGGGTCTGAGGAGCTGTGAGAGGAGCGGGGGCTAGAGGGACTGGGGGGTGAGGAGGAGGAGGGGGAGGGGGAGGAGGAGGAGGAGCTACAGGGCCTTAATGGTAGCCGGTGGAGGTGGATGGGGATTGGTACACTGGAGCCAATCCAGGGCTCTGTGGGGACCCCCCAGTGGGACTCCATGACCCCCGTCCAGAGGGGAGGTGATGAAGGCGTGGATGAGGGTCTCTACCACGGGGGCAGTGAGGGACGGCCCCAGTCTGGACATGTTTCTGAGGGGGTCCAATGCCTATCTGTTGATGGACTCCATGTGGGAAACCAGTGACAGGGATGAGTCTGGGACCCCCCCAGGTTGGGGACTGGAGAGAAGGGGCAGACGGAGCAGCCGTCCATGGAAGGACCAGATCCCCGACCTTCTGGGCCTTGGGGGGCCCCAACTAGGACTCTGTCTTCTTACTGCTGAGGTGTGACTAGGGGGAGGGGGGGGGGGGGGGGGGCTGATGTAATATGATGAAGTTGAGGTTGTAGTTGTATTCAACATGTTGAAGTATTAGTTGTATGTGATACGTGGTAGTTGAGGTAGTACTTGTATGTTTAATAATGCTGAGGAATCTAATGCTGGCTCTTGGTTGAGGCCCCTGGTTAGAGCCAGCTCGGTGCTCAGCGCTCTGTGTCAGAGTCTCTTCCCCCTCAGCAGCTGCAGCAGGTTCCTGCTGTAACAGCTCAGTGTCTACGCAGTGTGACTGAGGGAGGTTTTTGTACGGCTCTCAATCACTGTGTGAACACACCGCCACTATGGTAACTCTGACAGTGATAAACTGCTGCGTCTTCACGCTGGGCGCCGGTGATGGTCAGAGAGAAGTCAGTGCTGCTTCCACTGCCACTAAACCGAGCTGGTGTCGGTGATACAAGTTGGTTTGCAAATTTTATGAAGAGCTTGGGGGCTTCTCCAGGTTTCTGTTGGTACCAGTTTAGATACTGATTAGAACTATATGTGTAAACCGCTGAGTTTGTTTTACAGGTCAGAGTGACTGTGGATCCTGGAGTAAAGGACACTACTGGTGTCTGAGTCACAGTCACCTGACTGCTGGTTCCTGTAGAAAACAAACCAACCAAACATTGAGTTATCCAATAGAAAACACAAGCAAACAGAGAAGGGTGGTCCACATCTTGACTGAGTGGAATGAACCAACCTGTTAAGGATCCACAGACCACTGTCCAGAAAAGGAGGGTGAGGTGATTCATGGTTGCCACGGTTTCTGGGGTGTTGAGTGACAGCTCAGAGTCCTGCAGTGTTGAACTCAGAGGACTTTAAACCCTCTCAGAACCCCAGTTTCAGCTGAGCATGCAAAGCTTCCTCTATATGGAAATGACCTGTTTCCACTCATCAGACTGGGGGTGAGAGTGACTGCAGACGTTCTGGGGGGACCGCTGTATCTCTTCTACATTCACACTTTTGGAATACAAATTCAGATTTACAAGAAACTATTGGAATTTATAATGTATAATATTTTATCTGGTTGAGGTCGATCTTGGTTTGTATGAAATCCTTTGACTATCTAATAGAGGGATATTATTACCTAAAACCAGAATAATAGATAAAAACATATTGTTCTGTGTATATTAAATGCATGGATATAACATTGGCATGAAGGGTTTTTATTAAGTCAAATTAATAGACTTGTTTTAAAACAATGAACCGTTTGTAAGTGAGCCTTCAAAAATGTTATGAAAATAAATGAATGATAAATATATTTCATTAAATTAATATACATTCATACAATTAATGTAAATTAATTATAATATTTCTAATGAATCAAATATCGACTAATTTATCCATTCTAGTGAGAAGCCAGTGTTTGTGTGTCAGTGAGATGAGTCTTTAATGTGCGGGAGGTTTTTGTACAGCCTCTTAATGAGTTTGTATCACTGTGGTGGACTTTTGGTGGAGGCACCAAACTCATCGTTGACTGTAAGTACAAGGACACTTTTCTTTGACTGGCATATTTAACTTTCTCTAAATATAATTAAGGGTGATAATCTTATCTTTTGGAATTTTCTATATTTTTAATTTCTTGTAGTTTTTTTAAAGGTAAGCTGAGGACAAAGTGTAAATATATTGTGGTACAGAGTCCTGTCTTTTAAATTACACTGCATACCTTACATACGTTCTACAATATAATGTACTTCATGAAAGACCTCATTATTGCTGTGGCATTATTCATTTATTGAATTGGCAAATCAGTCATATTTAAGTTTGAAGAAATTCACCCTTGTCGATTAATGTTAACCCAATAAAATGCTACATTTTGAAGTTAAATCTTTTTAAATATAAACATGTTGATACTGGTTTTAATGAAGAGATTTTAAACACAGTGGTTTCCTTCCTCTTTAATGTCACCAACTGCTGGTAAACAGGAAGCTGTCCCTTCCCTCTGTGCTCCTATGAGGCTGATGTTAACTGAGCCTGTTGTCCACTCCTCTCTCTCTCTTCCAGTGGGAGTGGTGCAGCCCACGCTGAGCGTCCTCCCTCCCTCCAGAGTGGAGCTGGAGCAGGGCAGTGCTACACTAGTGTGTGTGGCCAGTGGGGGCTTCCCCTCAGACTGGAAGCTTGGCTGGAAGGTGGGGTGCAGCAGCAGGTCTGTGGGGGTGTCCGATAGCCTGGTGGTCCTGGGGAAAGATGGCCACTACAGCTGGAGCAGCACCTTGACCCTCCCTGCAGACCAGTGGAGGAAGGCGGGCTCAGTGAGCTGTGAGGCCAGTAAGAATGGCCAGACGCAGCCTGTCACTCAAACCCTGAATCCTGACCAGTGTTCAGAGTAGAGAGGCTCCAGCATGGAAGTACTGGAGGATACAGATCTCCTCTGACACGTCTGCTTTATGTCTCTCTGTCTCAGGTGGCACTGTAGCTTTTGTTGAATTACATTAAAATAACACGTGTTTGATTCATTAACATTATTCTCTATGGTTTTTACCCCTTGCTTTGTCACATGTTGAATCAAATAAAAATGCATAAAATACGATATTTCTTGTTATATTTTCCAATCATGTCATCTGTTTCTCTTTCTACCAATGAGTGTATCAAACATATGTAATCTTTATTAGACAAGTTTCATCACCATTGTGAATGAAGGCTTAAAGCTATGGTGTGTATCTCTGAATGAGCAAAGTGTTGGTTGTGTGGATTATGTTGTAAAGTGTGTTCAGTGTATTCAGTGGACCAGTGTCAGTCATAGAGCCACTGCTGCTGAAATGACCCATGTGTGTCAGACTGACTTTATGTCACTTCATACAATAGAAGTTCAGGGGGATGTCAAGGTTTCTGCAGATACCAACTTGTAAACATGTAAAAGCATGCCTCAAGAGACAATCAGTATATCCCACACAGACCATAGAACCCCTAGCATGCTGAGTGGTGGAAACAGTAACATATTCATAATGTCTGTCTACGAGTCAAAGAACAAACCGGCATCGCTAAAAGATGTGTTTCTTTAAACGTATTCTGTGAGCAGTGAACCGTAGCTATTCAAATGATGTCCAGTTTTAGCAGATGTGCACCTGTGTCTCTCGAGTGACAGAAAGTCAGTGGAAATGTAGGGCTGAAACTTTCAGAAGAGTCTCTGGAGATTCCAGGGAAAGCACTGTGTGCATGTCTCCTTACCAGCTCAATGGCGCCCTCTAGTGTCAAACCAACGCTATACAATAAGGACTGATTACATGAACTAAATTATGTTCAGGTTTTATGAAATATATAGCAGACTATATTCTATTCATAATAATAGAAAAAATGTCGTTCCTTTCATCAGGACCCAAGCTGCTTTAAGTGTTGTGGACACAGAACAAGAAAATATGAAATATTATATTTTCAAACAATCAAACAATAAATAAATGAATCAATAAGAAAAGACCATGTTCCAAAGTCCAGGCCCAGTAAGTGGGTCTTCAGGCAGCTTGTGAAAACGCAGATGGATCCAGCGTTGAGGATCTCCCGGGGAGCGAGTTCCACCGAGTGGGGGCAGCCACCCTAAAGGCTCTGTCCATAGCTGAAGTCCCTAACCCGGGGTGGGGGGGTAAAGCAGTCCGTGGTCTGAGGGACGGAGATTCTGGGAGGGGGAGTAGGGTCTGAGGAGCTGTGAGAGGAGCGGAGGCTAGAGGGACTGGGGGGTGAGGAGGAGGAGGAGGAGGAGGAGGAGGAGGAGGAGGAGGAGGAGGAGGAGGAGGAGGAGGAGGAGGTGCTACAGGACCTTAATGGGAGCCGGTGGAATACAACATGTTGTATTCAACGTGTTGAAGTATTAGTTGTATGTAATACGTGGTAGTTCAAGTAGTACTTGTCTGTTTAATAATGCTGAGGAATCTAATGCTGGCTCTTGGTGGAGGCCCCTGGTTAGAGCCAGCTCTGTGCTCAGCGCTCTGTGTCAGAGTCTCTTCCCCCTCAGCAGCTGCAGCAGGTTCCTGCTGTAACAGCTCAGTGTCTACGCAGTGTGACTGAGGGAGGTTTTTGTACGGCTCTCAATCACTGTGTGAACACAGGGCCACTATGGCGACTCTGACAGTGATAAACTGCTGCATCTTCACGCTGGGCGCCGGTGATGGTCAGAGAGAAGTCAGTGCTGCTTCCACTGCCACTAAACCGAGCTGGTGTTGGTGATACAAGTTGGTTTGCAAATTTGATGAAGAGCTTGGGGGCTTCACCAGGTTTCTGTTGGTACCAGAACATACCCTCATCTCCATCACTCCATCTGTAAACCGCTGGGTTTGTTTTACAGGTCAGAGTGACTGTGGTTCCTGGATTAAAGGACACTACTGGTGTCTGAGTCACAGTCACCTGACTGCTGGTTCCTGTAGGAAACAAACCAACCAAACATTGAGTTATCCAATAGAAAACACAAGCAAACAGAGAAGGGTGGTCCACATTTAGACTGAGTGGAATGAACCAACCTGTTAAGGATCCACAGACCACTGTCCAGAAAAGGAGGGTGAGGTGATTCATGGTTGCCACGGTTTCTGGGGTGTTGAGTGACAGCTCAGAGTCCTGCAGTGTTGAACTCGGAGGACTTTAAACCCTCTCAGAACCCCAGTTTCAGCTGAGCATGCAAAGCTTCCTCTATATGGAAATGACCTGTTTCCACTCATCAGACTGGGGGTGAGAGTGACTGCAGACGTTCTGGGGGGACCACTATATCTCTTCTACATTCACACCATTGGAATACAAATTCAGATTTAATGGAAACTATTGGAATTTAAAATGCATAACATTTTATCTGGTTGAAGCCAATCTTGGTTTGTATGAAATCCATTAACTTTCTATTTGTTTGAAATAAATTGTCGTTACATTATTACCTGAACCCAGAATAATAGATAAAAACATATTGTTCTGTACATAATAAATGCATGAATATAACATTGGCTTGAAGGTTTTTTATGAAGTCAAATTAATAGACATGTTTTAAAACAATAAACCTTTTGTAAAAGAGCCTTTAAAAATGTTATGACAAGAAATTAATGATGAATGTATTTCATTAAATTACTATACATTCATAAAATTACTATATATTAATTATAATATTTCCAAATAATCAAATATTGACTAATTCATCCATTCTAGGGAGAAGCCAGTGTTTGTGTGTCAGTGAGATGAGTCTTTAGTGTGCGGGAGGTTTTTGTACAGCCTCTTAATGAGTTTGTATCACTGTGGTTGACTTTTGGTGGAGGCACCAAACTCATCGTTGACTGTAAGTACAAGGACACTTTTCTTTGCCTGGCATATTTAACTTTCTCTCAATATAATTAAGGGTGATAATCTTATGTTTTGGAATTTCTATATTTTTAATTTCTTGTCGTTTTTTCAAAGATAAGCTGAAGACAAAGTGTAAATATATTGTGGTACAGAGTTCTGACTTTCAAAATACACTGCATATGTTAGATATGTTCTACAATATGATGTATTTCATGAAAGACCTCATTATTGCTGTGGCATTATTCATTTATTGAATTGGCAAATAAGTAATATTTAAGTTTGAAGAAATTCACACTTGTCGATTAATGTTAACCCAATAAAATGCTAAATTTTGAAGTTCAATCATTTTAAATATAAACATGTTGTTACCGTTTTAATGAAGAGATTTTAAACACAATGGTTCCCTTCCTCTTTAATGTCAACAACTGCTGGTGAACAGGAAGCTGTCCCTTCCCTCTGTGCTCCTATGAGGCTGATGTTAACTGAGCCTGTTGTCCACTCCTCTCTCTCTCTTCCAGTGGGAGTGGTGCAGCCCACGCTGAGCGTCCTCCCTCCCTCCAGAGTGGAGCTGGAGCAGGGCAGTGCTACACTAGTGTGTACGGCCAGTGGGGGCTTCCCCTCAGACTGGAAGCTTGGCTGGAAGGTGGGGGGCAGCAGCAGGTCTGGGGGGGTGTCAGATAGCCTGGGGGTCCTGGGGAAAGATGGCCACTACAGCTGGAGCAGCACCTTGACCCTCCCTGCAGACCAGTGGAGGAAGGCGGGCTCAGTGAGCTGTGAGGCCAGTAAGAATGGCCAGACGCAGCCTGTCACTCAAACCCTGAATCCTGGAGAGTGTTCAGAGTAGAGAGGCTCCAGCATGGAGGTACTGGAGGATACAGATCTCCTCTGACACGTCTGCTCTATGACTCTCTGTCTCAGGTGGCACCGCAGCTTTTGATGATTTACATTAATATAACTCGTGTTTGATTCATTAACATGATGCTTTCTGTATTTTACCCGTTGCTTGCGTTGGTCACTTGTTGAACATTTAATAAAGATTTAAAGAATAATTTCTTTCTTGTCATCATTAACTATTGTTTATCTTCTGCATTTTCGAATTAATGTGGCTTCTAATGAGCAAATAAAACCTCTGCCATCTTCATCAAACAAATTGACCCACCATTTTGAATGAAGGGTTAAAGCTATGGTGTGTATCTCTGAATGAGCAAATTGTTGGTTGTGTGAATGTCCTTGGATAGTGTGTTCAATGTATTCAGTGGACCAGTGTCAGTCATAGAGCCACTGCTGCTGAAATGACTGATATGTGTCAGGCTGACAGTCACTTCATAAAATAGTAGTTCAGAAAAAATTCCCAAAAGTTTTTGCAGATACAACTTAGAAGCATGTTAAAGTATGTCTCAAGAGACATTCAGTATCCATCACCAAGACACAGGAACCCTAGTATGATGAGTGGTGGAAAAAGTTAGATATTCATAATATCTGTCTATGAGTCAAAGACCAAACCGACAACGCTAAAAGATGTGTTTCTTTAAACGTATTCTGTGTGCGGTGAACTGTACATATTCAAATGATGTCCAGTTTAGTTTAGCAGATGTGCACTGTGTCCTTTGAGTGACAGAAAGTCAGAGTAAATGTAGGGGGGAGGTTTTCAGAAGAGTCTCTGGAGACTCCAGTGAAAGCAGTATGTGTGCACGTCTCAAAACCAGCTAGATGGCGCCCAGCTCAATTGACCCATTGTCTTTGCGTCCTTTCCTTCTGCCCTTGTAGTCCAAGACGTGCTGCCCTCAAGCTTTCAAAGTACAATGCTGCAACTGGTGGATTTGTATCAATTCACATAATTATCCATCCCTGCTATTTTGTAGTTCCCCTAAACACCCTGAAACAACTTGAGTCTCACATACTTATGCCGCCATACGCAACAGTGCAAGCAGGGCAATGGCGACCAAGCACGCAGTCCTTCCTCCCTCACTTTATAAACCACCAGCCGCCACTGTGCGAATGGAAATACATTTACCATGAGATCATGTTCTCACTTGCTGTGTGTGTTTGTGTATCTGTTTCCGTGTCTCTGTTCTAGTGCTACCAATTTGTACAGCTGACAACAGCTAACAATAAATAATATAATTTTTAAGAATAAATGTGCCTCCTGCATGAGATGTGCGTAGCTGAATAGGGCCGCAGGCCTAAGCTACTGTATGTTGTTATATTTTATAACATCTGTCTTAATGCTGGTACTTGGGGAGACAAATATTTTCTCAGGTGGTACGCGGTATAAAAAGTTTGACATCCACTGATCTAATATGTTGTAGTTGAGGAAGTAGTTGTGTGTAATATTTGGTAGTTGAGGTAGTACTTGTCTGTTTTATAATGCTGAGGAATCTAATGCTGGCTCTTGGTTGAGGCCCCTGGTTAGAGCCAGCTCTGTGCTCAGCGCTCTGTGTCAGAGTCTCTTCCCCCTCAGCAGCTGCAGCAGGTTCCTGCTGTAACAGCTCAGTGTCTACGCAGTGTGACTGAGGGAGGTTTTTGTACGGCTCTCAATCACTGTGTGAACACATAGGGATCAATGTAGCTCTGACAGTGATAAACTGCTGCATCTTCACGCTGGGCGCCGGTGATGGTCAGAGAGAAGTCAGTGCTGCTTCCACTGCCACTAAACCGAGCTGGTGTTGGTGATACAAGTTGGTTTGCAAATTTCATGATGAGCTTGTGTTCTTCTCCAGGTTTCTGTTGATACCAGAATAAATGGGTATTGCCATGAACCGCTGTGTTTGTTTTACAGGTCAGAGTGACTGTGGTTCCTGGATTAAAGGACACTACTGGTGTCTGAGTCACAGTCACCTGACTGCTGGTTCCTGTAGAAAACAAACAATCCAAACATTGAGTTATCCAATAGAAAACACATCAAACAGAGAAGGGTGGTCCACATTTAGACTGAGTGGAATGAACCAACCTGTTAAGGATCCACAGACCACTGTCCAGAAAAGGAGGGTGAGGTGATTCATGGTTGCCACGGTTTCTGGGGTGTTGAGTGACAGCTCAGAGTCCTGCAGTGTTGAACTCAGAGGACTTTAAACCCTCTCAGAACCCCAGTTTCAGCTGAGCATGCAAAGCTTCCTCTATATGGAAATGACCTGTTTCCACTCATCAGACTGGGGGTGAGAGTGACTGCAGACGTTCTGGGAGGACCGCTGTGTCTCTTCTACATTCACACCATTGGAATACAAATTCAGATTTAATGGAAACTATTGGAATTTAAAATGCATAACATTTTATCTGGTTGAAGCCAATCCTGGTTTGTATGAAATCCATTAACTTTCTATTTGTTTGAAATAAATTTTCGTTACATTATTACCTGAACCCAGAATAATAGATAAAAACATATTGTTCTGTACATAATAAATGCATGAATATAACATTGGCTTGAAGGTTTTTTATGAAGTCAAATTAATAGACATGTTTTAAAACAATAAACCTTTTGTAAAAGAGCCTTTAAAAATGTTATGACAATAAATGAATGATGAATGTATTTCATTAAATTACTATACATTCATAAAATTACTATATATTAATTATAATATTTCCAATGAATCAAATATCGACTAATTCATACATTTTAGTGAAAAGCCAGTGTTTGTGTGTCAGTGAGATGAGTCTTTAATGTGCGGGAGGTTTTTGTACAGCCTCTTAATGAGTTTGTATCACTGTGGTACACTTTTGGTGGAGGCACCAAACTCATCGTTGACTGTAAGTACAAGGACACTTTTCTTTGCCTGGCATATTTAACTTTCTCTAAATATAATTAAGGGTGATAATCTTATCTTTTGGAATTTTCTATATTTTTAATTTCTTGTCGTTTTTTTAAAGATAAGCTGAGGACAAAGTGTAAATATTTGGTACAGAGTTCTGACTTTTAAAATACACTGCATATGTTAAATATGTTCTACAATGTGATGTATTTCATGAAAGACCTCATTATTGCTGTGGCATTATTCATTTATTGAATTGGCAAATCAGTCATATTTAAGTTTGAAGAAATTCACACTTGTCGATTAATGTTAAGCCAATAAAATGCTAAATTTTGAAGTTCAATCATTTTAAATAAAAACATGTTGTTACCGTTTTAATGAAGAGATTTTAAACAATGGTTTCCTTCCTCTTTAATGTCACCAACTGCTGGTGAACAGGAAGCTGTCCCTTCCCTCTGTGCTCCTATGAGGCTGATGTTAACTGAGCCTGTTGTCCACTCCTCTCTCTCTCTTCCAGTGGGAGTGGTGCAGCCCACGCTGAGCGTCCTCCCTCCCTCCAGAGTGGAGCTGGAGCAGGGCAGTGCTACACTAGTGTGTACGGCCAGTGGGGGCTTCCCCTCAGACTGGAAGCTTGGCTGGAAGGTGGGGGGCAGCAGCAGGTCTGGGGGGGTGTCAGATAGCCTGGGGGTCCTGGGGAAAGACGGCCACTACAGCTGGAGCAGCACCTTGACCCTCCCTGCAGACCAGTGGAGGAAGGCGGGCTCAGTGAGCTGTGAGGCCAGTAAGAATGGCCAGACGCAGCCTGTCACTCAAACCCTGAATCCTGGAGAGTGTTCAGAGTAGAGAGGCTGCAGCATGGAGGTACTGGAGGATACAGATCTCCTCTGACACGTCTGCTCTATGTCTCTCTGTCTCAGGTGGCCCTGAAGCTTTTGATAATTGACATTAATATAACATGTCTTCTAATCAATAACATGATGCTCTCTGGATTTTACCCCTTGCTTGTGTTGGTCACATGTTGAACATTTAATAAAGATGTTAAGATTAAATCCTTTCTTGTCATCATTTGCTATCATTTATCTTTCGTATTTCCAAATGAATGTGGATTCTAATGAGCATATAAAACCTCTGCCATCTTTATCCAACATATTTCCCTACCATTTTGAAAGAATGGTTAAGGCTATGGTGTGTATCTCTGAAGGAGCATGGTATTGTGTGTGGGGATTTCCTTGGAAGGTGTTTTCACTTTATCCAGTGGACCAGTGTCAGTCATAGAGCCACTGCTGCTGAAATGACCCATGTGTGTCAGACTGACTTTATGTCACTTCATATAATAGAAGTTCAGGCAGATGCTCCAGATTTCTGCAGATACAAACTCAGAAACTTGTAAAATTACGTCTCAAAAGACATTCAGTATCTCTCAACAGTACATAAGAACCCTAGCATGCTGAGTGGTGGAAACAGTTACATATTAATAATGTCTGTCTATGAGTTAAAGACCAAACCGACAACGCTAAAAAATGTGTTTCTTTAAACGTATTCTGTGAGCAGTGAGCTGTAGCTATTCAAATGATGTCCAGGTTTAGCTTATGTGCATCTGTGTCTCTTGAGTCACAGAAAGTCAGGGTAAATATAGGGCTGAGGTTTTCAGAACAGTCTCTTGAGACTCCAGTGAAAGCAGTATCTGTGCATGTCTCCATACCAGCTCAGTTGCGCCCTCTAGTGTGTAACCAACACCATTGCAATAAAGACTGATTCCATGACCTCCACTCTGTTCACCTCTTTAACAATAATTAAAATATTCCCGAGTAGCATGCTTTTGTTTCATCAGGATTGACCCTTAGTTCATAGATAAATCACGTCAATCCAATATTAAATCTCCTTATTTCACGTGTGCCCTCTGACTGGACAGCACAAAGACACTGGGGAGCTATGGGGACACGGTGTTTGGATCGTATTTATTATTGTTCTACGTACGGTTTGGTGACCCTGGTCAGAGTCCAGTTTATTATTTAGTATATGTTTTTTCGTGTCTGGTGGGGGGGTGGACTTCGGCTGGGGATCCCCCCCCCCCCCCCTCCCCCTCCCGCTCCCTACCTGGTGTTGGGGGGGTGGAGTGTGTGTGGTCGATGGCTGGTTGAAGCAGCCTCACTGGGACAGGCTGCACACCTGTGGTGAATCAGTAATCAAGGCACAGGATAAACCAGTCGCGCGCGCACACACACACACACACACACACACACACACACACACACACACACACACACACACACACACACACACACACACACACACACACACACACACACACACACACACACACACACACACACACAGGACATAGCTCTGTCACGTCTGTGTTCACCTCCTTGCGTTGTTTGTAATTTGTTGTTGTTGAGGCAGTAGTTTTATCCAATAAGTTGCAGTTGCGGTAGTAGTTGTATGTTATACGTAGTAGTTGAGGTAGTAGTTGTATATAATACGTGGTGGTTGAGGTAGTACTTGTATATTATAGGTGGTAGTTGAGGTAGTAGTTGTATGTAATATTTTGTAGTTGAGGTAGTAGTGGTATATTAAACGTGGTAGTTGAGGTAGTACTTGTATGTTTAATAATGCTGAGGAATCTAATGCTGGCTCTTGGTTGAGGCCCCTGGTTAGAGCCAGCTCTGTGCTCAGCGCTCTGTGTCAGAGTCTCTTCCCCCTCAGCAGCTGCAGCAGGTTCCTGCTGTAACAGCTCAGTGTCTACGCAGTGTGACTGAGGGAGGTTTTTGTACGGCTCTCAATCACTGTGTGAACACATAGACACTGTTAGGAATGTGGGTACTCTGACAGTGATAAACTGCTGCATCTTCACGCTGGGCGCCGTCGATGGTTAGAGAGAAGTCAGTGCTGCTTCCACTGCCACTAAACCGAGCTGGTGTTGATGATTCACGTGTACTGACACGTGTTATTAGGAGCTTGGGTTCTTCTCCAGGCTTCTGTTGATACCAGTACAGAAAATCATTGTTGTAAACTGCTGGGTTTGTTTTACAGGTCAGAGTGACTGTGGATCCTGGAGTAAAGGACACTACTGGTGTCTGAGTCACAGTCACCTGACTGCTGGTTCCTGTAGAAAACAAACAAACCAAACATTGAGTTATCCAATAGAAAACACAAGCAAACAGAGAAGGGTGGTCCACATTTAGACTGAGTGGAATGAACCAACCTGTTAAGGACCCACAGACCACTGTCCAGAAAAGGAGGGTGAGGTGATTCATGGTTGCCACGGTTTCTGGGGTGTTGAGTGACAGCTCAGAGTCCTGCAGTGTTGAACTCAGAGGACTTTAAACCCTCTCAGAACCCCAGTTTCAGCTGAGCATGCAAAGCTTCCTCTATATGGAAATGACCTGTTTCCACTCATCAGACTGGGGGTGAGAGTGACTGCAGACGTTCTGGGAGGACCGCTGTATCTCTTCTACATTCACACTTTTGGAATACAAATTCAGATTTTATGGAAACTATTGGAATTTTTGATGTATAACATTTTATCTGGTTGAGGTCGATCTTGGTTTGTATGACATCCTTTGACTCTCTAATTTAGATGTATTATTACCTAAAACCAGAATAATAGATAAAAAGATATTGTTCTGTTTAAAATAAATGCATGATTATAACATTGGCTTTTAGGTTTTTTAATCGGTCAAAAAAATAGACTTGTGTTAAAACAATAAACCTTTTGTAATTTTGCGTTTATAAAGGTTATGAAAATAAATGTAACTGAATTTATTTCATTAAATCTATTCAAACAATTAATTTATATTGATTATAATTCTTCCAGTGAATCAAATATCGACTAATTCATCCATTTTAGTGAAAAGCCAGTGTTTGTGTGTCAGTGAGATGAGTCTTTAAAGTGCGGGAGGTTTTTGTACAGCCTCTTAATGAGTTTGTATCACTGTGGTACACTTTTGGTGGAGGCACCAAACTCATCGTTGACTGTAAGTACAAGGACACTTTTCTTTGCCTGGCATATTTAACGTTCTCTAAATATTATTAAGCGTGATAATGTTATCTTTTGGAACTTTCGATATTTTTAATTTCTTGTTATTTTTTAAAGATAAGCTGAGGACAAAGTGTAAATATATTGTGGTACAGAGTCCTGTCTTTTAAAATACACTGCATATGTTACATATGTTGTGCTACAATACAATGTATTTCATGAAAGACCTCATTATTGCCGTGGCATTATTAATTTATTGAATTGGCAAATCAGTCACATTTAAGTTTGAAGAAATTCACACTTGTTGATTAATGTTAACCCAATAAAATGCTAAATTTTGAAGTTCAATCATTTTAAATATAAACATGTAGTTACCGTTTTAATGAAGAGATTTTAAACACAATGGTTTCCTTCCTCTTTAATGTCACCAACTGCTGGTGAACAGGAAGCTGTCCCTTCCCTCTGTGCTCCTATGAGGCTGATGTTAACTGAGCCTGTTGTCCACTCCTCTCTCTCTCTTCCAGTGGGAGTGGTGCAGCCCACGCTGAGCGTCCTCCCTCCCTCCAGAGTGGAGCTGGAGCAGGGCAGTGCTACACTAGTGTGTGTGGCCAGTGGGGGCTTCCCCTCAGACTGGAAGCTTGGCTGGAAGGTGGGGGGCAGCAGCAGGTCTGGGGGGGTGTCAGATAGCCTGGGGGTCCTGGGGAAAGATGGCCACTACAGCTGGAGCAGCACCTTGACCCTCCCTGCAGACCAGTGGAGGAAGGCGGGCTCAGTGAGCTGTGAGGCCAGTAAGAATGGCCAGACGCAGCCTGTCACTCAAACCCTGAATCCTGGAGAGTGTTCAGAGTAGAGAGGCTCCAGCATGGAGGTACTGGAGGATACAGATCTCCTCTGACACATCTGCTTTATGTCTCTCTGTCTCAGGTGGCACCGCAGATTTAGATGATTTACATTAATATAACTTGTCTTTCATTCATTAACATGATGCTCTCTTGATTTTACCCCTTGCTTGTGTTGGTCACATGTTGAACATTTAATAAAGATTTAAAGAATAAATTCTTCATTGTCATCATTAACTATCGTTTATCTTCTGCATTTTCGACTTAATTTGGCTTCTAATGAGCAAATAAAAAACCTCTGCCATCTTCATCAAACAAATTGACCCACCATTTTGAAAGAAGTCGGTGTGCATCTCTGAATAAGCAAAGGGTTGGTTTCGGGATGTCGTTGTAAAGTGTGTTCAGTGTATTCAGTGGACCAGTGTCAGTCATAGAGCCACTGCTGCTCACTGTCAGACTGACTTCTGTCACTTCATATAATAATAGTTCAGAGAGATGTCCAGGTTTTTGCAGATACAAACTCAGAAACATGTAAAAGTAAGTCTCAAAAGACATTCAGGTTCTCCCACCCAGACATAAGAACCCTAGCAGGATGAGTGGGGGAAATAGTAACACATTCATAATGTCCGTCTATGAGTCAGACCAAACCAACGTCGCAAGAAAATGTGTATCATTAAACGTATTCTGTGAGCAGTGAACTGTAGCTATTCAAATGATGTCAATTGTTAGCTGATCTGCACCTGTGTCTCTTAAGTGGCAGAAAGTCAGTGGAAATGTAGGACTGAGGTTTTCAAAGGAGTCTCTGGAGATTCCAGTGAAAGCAGTATGTGCACATTTCTCCATACTAGCTCAATGACGCCCTCTAGTGTCCAAACAACGTGATTACGAAAAAGACTGATTCCATGAACTGTGTGAAAACGCAGATGGATCCAGCGTTGAGGATCTCCCGGGGAGCGAGTTCCACAGAGTGGGGGCAGCCACCCTAAAGGCTCTGTCCATAGCTGAAGTCCCTAACCCGGGGTGGGGGGGTGGGGGGGTAAAGCAGTCCGTGGTCTGAGGAACAGAGATTCCGGGAGGGGGAGTAGGGTCTGAGGAGCTGTGAGAGGAGCGGGGGCTAGAGGGACTGGGGGGTGAGGAGGAGGAGGAGGAGGAGGAGGAGGAGGAGGAGGAGGAGGAGGAGGAGGAGGAGCTACAGGACCTTAATGGGAGCCGGTGGAGGGGGAGGGGATGTGTAGGATATATTCAGGTCCAAATCATGTAGGTGGGGCAGAAGGGTCTGAGGTGAGCGGGTGACAACACCTGGCTCTTAGACCAGCCAAGGGCTTAATTAGTGCCGAGGGGAGCACTGTTGTTTTTAGATTATTGAAAGTTTAGATTATTGAAAGTTATTTTGAATTATTGATTTCGGTTTTTTTGTTTATTCATTTTCCATTTGTTGCCTCCTGATGGACATTTTTTGTACCTGAATAAATTCATGCCAACGGCCTTGCTAACATCGGTCGCACTGCCTCCAATCCTTCCACCGCCGCAAGGCCAGCCTGGTAACAGGAACCATTGATAGGGATGAGTCTGGGACCCCCCCAGGTTGGGGACTGGAGAGAAGGGGCAGACGGAGCAGCCGTCCATGGAAGGACCAGATCCCCGACCTTCTGGGGCCTGGGGGGCCCAACCAGGACTCTGTCTTCTAACTGCTGAGGGGGGGGGGGGTCATGTAATGTATGGAAGTTGAGGTTGTAGCTGTTTTCAATTTGTTGACGTTTGAGTTGCATACAAAGTTGTAGTAGTTGAGGTAGTAGTTGTATGTATAATATTGTAGTTGAGGTAGTATTTGTGTGTGATACGTGGTAGTTGAGGTAGTAGTTGTATGTTTAATAATGCTGATGAATCTAATGCTGGCTCTTGGTTGAGGCCCCTGGTTAGAGCCAGCTCTGTGCTCAGCGCTCTGTGTCAGAGTCTCTTCCCCCTCAGCAGCTGCAGCAGGTTCCTGCTGTAACAGCTCAGGGTCTACGCAGTGTGACTGAGGGAGGTTTTTGTACGGCTCTCAATCACTGTGTGAACACATCGCCACTATGGTAACTCTGACAGTGATAAACTGCTGCATCTTCACGCTGGGCGCCGTTGATGGTCAGAGAGAAGTCAGTTCTGCGTCCCCTGCCACTAAACCGAGCTGGTGTTGGTGATACAAGTTGGTTTACTAATTTCATGATGAGCTTGGGGGCTTCTCCAGGTTTCTGTTGGTACCAGAATAAATAGGTATTGCCAAGAACCGCTGGGCTTGTTTTACAGGTCAGAGTGACCGTGGATCCTGGAGCAACGGACACTACTGGTGTCTGAGTCACAGTCACCTGACTGCTGGTTCCTTTAGGAAACAAACAAACCAAACATTAAGTTATCCAATAGAAAACACATGAAGCAAACAGAGAAGGGTGGTCCACATCTTGACTGAATGGAATGAACCAACCTGTTAAGGATCCACAGACCACTGTCCAGAAAAGGAGGGTGAGGTGATTCATGGTTGCCACGGTTTCTGGGGTGTTGAGTGACAGCTCAGAGTCCTGCAGTGTTGAACTCAGAGGACTTTAAACCCTCTCAGAACCCCAGTTTCAGCTGAGCATGCAAAGCTTCCTCTATATGGAAATGACCTGTTTCCACTCATCAGACTGGGGGTGAGAGTGACTGCAGACGTTCTGGGGGGACCGCTGTATCTCTTCTACATTCACCCTTTTGGAATACAAATTCAGATTTACTGGAAACTGTTGGGATTTATAATGCATAACATTTTATCTGGTTGAGGTCGATCTTGGTTTGTATGAAATCCTTTAACTTTTTATTTGAGAGATATTATTACCTAAAACCAGAATAATAGATAAAAACATATTGTTCTGTTTATAAATAATGCATTATTATAACATTGGCTTGAAGGTTTTTTATACGGTCAAAAAATTAGACTTGTGTTAAAACAATAAACCTTTTGTAATTTTGCGTTTATAAAGGTTATGAAAATAAATGTAACTAAATTTATTTCATTCAATCTATTCAAACAATTAATTTATATTGATTATAATGCTTCCAGTGAAACAAATATCGACTAATTCACCCATTCTAGTGAGAAGCCAGTGTTTGTATGTCAGTGCACTGAGTCTTTAATGTGCGGGAGGTTTTTGTACAGCCTCTTAATGAGTTTGTATCACTGTGGTACACTTTTGGTGGAGGCACCAAACTCATCGTTGACTGTAAGTACAAGGACACTTTTCTTTGCCTGGCATATTTAACTTTCTCTAAATATAGTTAAGCGTGATAATCTTATCTTTTGGGACTTTCTATATTTTTAATTTCTTGTCGTTTTTTTAAAGATAAGCTGAGGACAAAGTGTAAATATATTGTGGTACAGAGTTCTGACTCTTAAAATACACTGCATATGTTAGATATGTTCTACAATATGATGTATTTCATGAAAGACCTCATTATTGCTGTGAAATTATTCATTTATTGAATTGGCAAATCAGTCATATTTAAGTTTGAAGAAATTCACACTTGTCAATTAATGTTAACCCAATAAAATGCTATATTTTGAAGTTCAATCATTTTAAATATAAACATGTTACTGTTTTAATGAAGAGATTTTAAACACAATGGTTTCCTTCCTCTTTAATGTCACCAACTGCTGGTGAACAGGAAGCTGTCCCTTCCCTCTGTGCTCCTATGAGGCTGATGTTAACTGAGCCTGTTGTCCACTCCTCTCTCTCTCTTCCAGTGGGAGTGGTGCAGCCCACGCTGAGCGTCCTCCCTCCCTCCAGAGTGGAGCTGGAGCAGGGCAGTGCTACACTAGTGTGTGTGGCCAGTGGGGGCTTCCCCTCAGACTGGAAGCTTGGCTGGAAGGTGGGGGGCAGCAGCAGGTCTGGGGGGGTGTCCAATAGCCTGGGGGTCCAGGGGAAAGATGGCCACTACAGCTGGACCAGCACCTTGACCCTCCCTGCAGACCAGTGGAGGAAGGCGGGCTCAGTGAGCTGTGAGGCCAGTAAGAATGGCCAGACACAGCCTGTCACTCAAACCCTGAATCCTGGAGAGTGTTCAGAGTAGAGAGGCTCCAGCATGGAGGTACTGGAGGATACAGATCTCCTCTGACACGTCTGCTCTATGAATCTCTGTCTCAGGTGGCCCCGCAGCTTTAGATGATTTACATTAATATAACATGTCTTTGACTCAATAACATGATGCTTTCTGGTTTTACCTCTTGCTTGTGTTTGTCACAGGTTGAACATTTAATAAAGATGTAAAGAATAAATCCTTTCTTGTCATAATTTGCTATCATTAATCGTTCGTATTTCCAAATTAATGTGGATTCCAATGAACATATAAAACCTCTGCCATCTTCATCAAACAAATTTCCCCACGGGGGGAGGCTATGATGTATATCTCTGAATGAGCAAAGTGTTGGTTGTGTGCCTTTCCTTGTAAAGTGTGTTCACTGTATTCAGTGGAGCAGTGTCAGTCATAGAGCCACTGCTGCTGAAATGACCCACATGTCTGACTATCTTTCTGTCACTTCATATAATAGTAGTTCAGAGAGATGTCTAGGTTTCTGCAGATACAATCTCAGAAAGATAGAAAATTAAACCTCAAAACAAATTCAGTATCCTTCACCAAGACATAGGAACCCTAGCAGGCTGAGTGGGGAAAACAGTAACATATTCATGATGTCTGTCTTTGAGTCAAAGACCAAACCGACAAAAGCTAAAATATGTGTTTCTTTAAACGTATTCTGTGAGCAGTGAGCTGTGGCTATTCAAATGATTTCCAGTTTAGTTCAGCAGATGTGCACCTGTGTCTCTTTAGAGACAGAAAGTCAGAGTAAATGTAGTGCTGAGACTTTCAGAAGAGTCTCTGGAGATTCCACTGAAAGCAGTGTGTGTGCATGTCTCCATACCTGCCCAATGGCGCCCTCTAGTGTCCAACCAACGCCATTGCAATAAAGACTGATTCAGATTTAGATTCAATACTTTATTGCCCTACAACTCTGTACGAGATGCTAGGGATTTCTTTTAGTGAGCTCATTACAGTACATAACAAAGACCCACACAAAAGACACTTAGATACAACATATAGGCAGATTAAAGAAAATGGGACATCCCCTCACATAAGACATATAGCTCTCTTACACCTGGCTGACAGGCCAGGGTAAGTGCTGTATGTTTGATTAAAGTGGCAGGGGCTTATAGGTGCAAGTGATGTGCAAATTGGCATGGATCAAGTCATGTGCAAATATGCATAAGGTCCAATAAATAAGTACATAGTTAAGAAAACTCCCAGTATATAAAAACAGTAGAAATCTGTGCGTATTATACTATACAGGGCCACTGGGTGAGTCTGCATTCCTGATGTACTGGTGTAGGGATGTAGAGTTGTTAAGAGGTGTAATGGTTCTGCAGTATGTGCTGTTGAGGAAGCGGGAGGTTTCAGTGTGGACGGCCCTCAACCTCCTACCTGATGGGAGGGGATTGAAGAGGGAGTTAGCAGGTTGGACAGTACCTCTGCTGGACAGTAGAGTTGCCGTACCAGACTGTGACTGAGAACGTAAGGACGCTCTCAAAGGTGGCTCGGTAGAACTGCTGCATCCCCTTACAGGCCACCCCAAACTTCTTTAGTTGGCGGAGAAAAAGAGCCTCTGGTGGGCTTTTTAAATAATAGCAGTGATGTTATCTTCCCATTTCAGAGAGGAGGAGATTATTGTGACCAGAAATGTGTAGGCCTCACCTGGCCTGAGTCAGGCTGATTGGACTCTGGGGCTGAGACAGGCTCACACCTGTGGAGAATCAGTAATCAAAGCACACAGGGTAAACCAGCCGTCCCACACACACACACACACACACACACACACACACACACACACACACACACACACACACACACACACACCACAGTGGTAACTAAATCAATTTTCAACCGTTTTTCTTCGTTCAAACCATTTAACAAATCTACACACTTGTATCTTCCATAATATCTAAACGGAATTTCGATATCATTTAAACTTTCTTCAGAGTCACAGTTTTAGTTTCATACCGCTTCGTTTTCAGCTGTTTTTATTGAAGATGTCTTCCCATTCTGATACACCTACTTCTTATGACATGAGAAGACACACACACACACACACACGCACATGCACATATAGTCATTAATTCCCGCTTTGCACCTCCATGCCACGCAATACAAAATACAGTTCATATTGGATTCTGAGCATTTGACAATGTAGTGTCATTTGTTTATTTCATATATATTTGTGTACCAAGCATGATTTACAAGGAAAGGACATATATTTTAATTTCTTCTGTATTCATCTGTATTCATATTCACATAAACTCATACTACAACATTTTAATGCAAACCAGTGTCGGGGAGCCTCTGTCCATCCTGGCCGTACCACCTGGTCAGGAGGGAGGGAGGAACGGACAGAGGGTCCCCCCACACCTCTTGGTATGACAGCTGCCCAAGGCCGCAAACCAAGCCTACGTCTGACTGGAGGACGACGGGCATCAAGCTACACTGCTGCCATGGTCTCTCCTGACTCCGGTGAACCTCACCACCACCACCACCACCAGCTACCAGTAAGTTGCCTTGTTTTGTATTTCTCATTTGCCAGTTGAGGGGAACATATTTAATTTAGTATTACAGTGTCTACGGAAAAGCAGGCAACATGTTCCCTCTTGGGCCTAACTCATGAGCCACTTCTGCAGCTGCTTCACCAGCTGTATGGACACATGAACTGATCTTCTAAAGGTGTATGCTGAGGTGGCTTCATCAAGAACACTTGGCTCTCATATCACTAAATCCTACTGGAGGGATAAAGGCAGATGCTGTATACTGTGAGGACAGTTGCTTGGTTAAGCAGAAGACTCCACTCATTGGTACACATGTAGACAAATCTAGGAAAATAAAAATTATTCTATTTCCTCAATGCACATGGCAGCCTTTGCATCTATTTGGCAACCTGTAATAGGCGAGTTTGGAAGGCTGGTTAGTCACTGACGGGTAAGATCCCACCTTAAACATTGGGACAACCTAAGGCAGGCACAGTCACGATTACACTGCTTCACTCAAGTCACTAAAATAATGACAAATGGTTACATGATAACGGTTGCCATGTGAAAAATATGTGCTTTTACGATATATGCCTCGTTATTAAAGAACAGCAGTACTAAACTGTGATAAAATGGGAACCCACACTTTGTTGATCAACTTAAATGGGATGATATGTAGGTAGGACAAGTAAGGAGAGATTACAATGGAGAGCAAATGTCAAAAGAAGATCCAATAAAATACTTTTCTTTGACCAGCTCAACAAGAGTATTTGTTTTTTTCTTAAACCAACAGTAGTAATATCTTAGTTGGGCAGTCATTGTTAGATTTTGAGTAAATGGAACATAGAAAATGAGTGACCAGGGTGTTGGGGTTGATGTGCTGGTGAGTGAGCTAGTCGCTGTCCGGTGGTGTGGCCAGGCGTCCAGTCATGATCACAGCAACTAAACCAAAGACGCAGTATGTGAGCAGTGAACTGTAGCTACTCAAATGATGTCCATTTTTAGCTGAGGTGCACCTGTGTCTCTTGAGTGGCAGAAAGTCAGTGGAAATATAGGGCTGAGGTTTTCAAAGGAGTCTCTGGAGGTTCCAGTGAAAGCAGTATGTGTGCATTTCTCCATAATAGCTCAATGGCGTCATCGTGTCCAACGAACGCCATTGCAATAAAGACTGATTCCATGAACTCTACTATCTTCAGCTTGACTTGATTCATAATAATAAGAAGAATAAGAAAGTCGTTCCTTTCATTATGACGCAAGCTGCTTTAACTGTAGGTGACAAAGAACAAAACAACGTGAAAGATTATATTTTGAAATTACGACAAAGACTGATTCCATGAAATCCATGAATATTACTAATAATAAGAAAGTCATTCCTTTCATCAGGACGCAAGCTATTTTAAATGTAGGTGACAAAGAACAAAACAACGTGAAAGATTATATTTTGAAACAATCAAAAACAATAAATAAACGAATAAATAAGAAAAGATCATGTTCCAAAGTCCAGGCCCAGTAAGTGGGTCTTCAGGCAGCTTGTGGAACCGCAGATGGATCCAGCGTTGAGGATCTCCAGGGGAGCGAGTTCCACCGAGTGGGGGCAGCCACCCTAAAGGCTCTGTCCATAGCTGAAGTCCCTAACCCGGGGGTGGGGGGGTGGGGGGGTAAAGCAGTCCGTGGTCTGAGGGACGGAGATTCTGGGAGGGGGAGTAGGGTCTGAGGAGCTGTGAGAGGAGCGGGGGCTAGAGGGACTGGGGGGTGAGGAGGAGGAGGAGGAGGAGGAGGAGGAAGAGGAGGAGGAGGGGGAGGGGATGTGTAGGGGAGAGTTAATTTAATTAAAAGTGGTATGGGTCGGGCCATGTAGGATATATTCAGGTCCAAATCATGTAGGTGGGGCAGAAGGGTCTGAGGTGAGCGGGTGACAACACCTGGCTCTTAGACCAGCCAAGGGCTTAATTAGTGCCGAGGGGAGCACTGTTGTTTTTAGATTATTGAAAGTTTAGATTATTTAAAGTTATTTTGAATTATTGATTTCGGTTTTTTTGTTTATTCATTTTCCATTTGTTGCCTCCTGATGGACATTTTTTGTACCTGAATAAATTCATGCCAACGGCCTTGCTAACATCGGTCGCACTGCCTTCAATCCTTCCACCGCCGCAAGGCCAGCCTGGTAACAGGAACCAGTGATAGGGATGAGTCTGGGACCCCCCCAGGTTGGGGACTGGAGAGAAGGGGCAGACGGAGCAGCCGTCCATGGAAGGACCAGATCCCCGACCTTCTGGGACTCTGTCTTCTTACTGCTGAGGGGGGGGGTCATGTAATGTATGGAAGTTGAGGTTGTAGCTGTTTTCAATTAGTTGACGTTTGAGTTGCATACAAAGTTGTAGTAGTTGAGGTAGTAGTTGTATGTATAATATTGTAGTTGAGGTAGTATTTGTGTGTGATACGTGGTAGTTGAGGTAGTACTTGTATGTTTACTAATGCTGAGGAATCTAATGCTGGCTCTTGGTTGAGGCCCCTGGTTAGAGCCAGCTCTGTGCTCAGCGCTCTGTGTCAGAGTCTCTTCCCCCTCAGCAGCTGCAGCAGGTTCCTGCTGTAACAGCTCAGTGTCTACGCAGTGTGACTGAGGGAGGTTTTTGTACGGCTCTCAATCACTGTGTGAACACATAGACACTGTTAGGAAAGTGGAAACTCTGACAGTGATAAACTGCTGCATCTTCACGCTGGGCGCCGTTGATGGTCAGAGAGAAGTCAGTGCTGCTTCCACTGCCACTAAACCGAGCTGGTGTTGGTGATACAAGTTCGTCTGCTAATTTTATGATGAGCTTGGGGGCTTCTCCAGGTTTCTGTTGGTACCAGAATATATAGGAATCGATGAACACCGCTCGGTTTGTTTTACAGGTCAGAGTGACTGTGGTTCCTGGAGCAACGGACACTACTGGTGTCTGAGTCACAGTCACCTGACTGCTGGTTCCTGTAGAAAACAAACAAACCAAACATTGAGTTATCCAATAGAAAACACAAGCAAACAGAGAAGGGTGGTCCACATTTAGACTGAGTGGAATGAACCAACCTGTTAAGGATCCACAGACCACTGTCCAGAAAAGGAGGGTGAGGTGATTCATGGTTGCCACGGTTTCTGGGGTGTTGAGTGACAGCTCTGAGTCCTGCAGTGTTGGACTCAGAGGACTTTAAACCCTCTCAGAACCCCAGTTTCAGCTGAGCATGCAAAGCTTCCTCTGTATGGAAATGACCTGATTCCACTCATCAGACGGGGGGTGAGAGCGACTGCAGACGTTCTGGGAGGACCGCTGTATCTCTTCTACATTCACACTATTGGAATACAAATTCAGATTTACCGGAAACTATTGGAATTTATAATGCATACATATTTTTTTGGTTTATTCGATCTTGGTTTGTATGAAATCCTTTAACTTTCTAATTTGTTTGAAAAAAAAATTACTAGATTATTATTACCTAAAACCTGAATAATAGATAAAAACACACTATTCTTTTTATAATAAATGCATGATTATAAAATTGGCTTGAAGGTTTTTTATTAAGTCAAATTATTAAAATTGTTTTAAAAAATAAACCGTTTGTGAGTGTTCCTTTAAAAAATGTATGAAAATAAATATATGATGAATGTACTTCATCAAATCAATTCAAACAATTAATATATATTAATAATAATATTTCCAGGGATTGAAAAATTGATTAATTCATAAATGTTTGTGTTAGTGTGTCAGTGAGATGAGTCTTTAATGTGTGGGAGGTTTTTGTACAGCCTCTTAATGCGTTTGTATCACTGTGGTTGACTTTTGGTGGAGGCACCGAACTCATCGTTGATTGTAAGTACAAGGACACTTTTCTTTGCTTGGAATATTTAACTTTCTCTAAATATAATTAAGGGTGATAATCTTATCTTTTGGAATTTTCTATATTTTTAATTTCTTGTCGTTTTTTTTAAAGATAAGCTAAGCACAAAGTGTAAATATGTTGTGATACAGAGTTCTGTCTTTTAAATTACAATGCATATGTTGCATATGTTCTACAATATAATGTATTTCATGAAAGACCTCATTATTGCTGTGGCATTATTCATTTATTGAATTTCGCAAATCAGTCACATTTAAGTTTAAAGAAATTCACACTTGTCGATTAATGTTAACCCAATAAAATGCTAAATTTTGAAGTTCAATTATTTTAAATATAAACATGTTTTTACCGTTTTAATGAAGAGATTTTAAACACAATGGTTTCCTTCCTCTTTAATGTCACCAACTGCTGGTGAACAGGAAGCTGTCCCTTCCCTCTGTGCTCCTATGAGGCTGATGTTAACTGAGCCTGTTGTCCACTCCTCTCTCTCTCTTCCAGTGGGAGTGGTGCAGCCCACGCTGAGCGTCCTCCCTCCCTCCAGAGTGGAGCTGGAGCAGGGCAGTGCTACACTGCTGTGTGTGGCCAGTGGGGGCTTCCCCTCAGACTGGAAGCTTGGCTGGAAGGTGGGGTGCAGCAGCAGGTCTGGGGGGGTGTCAGATAGCCTGGGGGTCCTGGGGAAAGATGGCCACTACAGCTGGAGCAGCACATTGACCCTCCCTGCAGACCAGTGGAAGAAGGCGGGCTCAGTGAGCTGTGAGGCCAGTAAGAATGGCCAGACGCAGCCTGTCACTCAAACCCTGAATCCTGGAGAGTGTTCAGAGTAGAGAGGCTCCAGCATGGAGGTACTGGAGAATACAGATCTCCTCTGACACGTCTGCTTTATGTCTCTCTGTCCAATGTCGCACTATAGCTTTTGTTGATTTACGTTAATATAACTTGTGTTTGATTCATTAACATTATTCTCTCTGGTTTTTACCCCTTGCTTGGATTTGTCACATGTTGAACATTTAATAAAAACGCAAAAAATACAATATTACTTGTGATATTTTCTAATCGTGTAACTGCTGTGTCTGTCGATTAATCTTTACACCAATGAGTATATCCAATAAAGGTTATCTTTATTAGACAAGCTTCATCACCATTTTGAATGAAGGCTTAAAGCTGTGTATCTCTGAATGAGCAAAGTGTTGGTTGTGTGGATGTTGTAAAGTGTGCTCAGTGTATCCAGTGGACCAGTGTCAGTCATAGAGCCACTGCTGCTGAAATGACCCATGTGTGTCAGAATGACTTTATGTCACTTCATAAAATAGAAGTTCAGAGAAATGTCCAGGTTTCTGCAGGCACATACTTGTAAACATGTGAAAGTATGTCTCAAGAGACAATCAGTATATCCCACACAGACCTTAGAACCCCTAGCATGCTGAGTGGTGGAAACAGTAACATATTCATAATGTCTGTCTACGAGTCAAAGAACAAACCGGCATCGCTAAAAGATGTGTTTCTTTAAACGTATTCTGTGAGCAGTGAACCGTAGCTATTCAAATGATGTCCAGTTTTAGCAGATGTGCACCTGTGTCTGTCGAGTGACAGAAAGTCAGTGGAAATATAGGGCTGAAACTTTCAGAAGAGTCTCTGGAGATTCCAGGGAAAGCAGTACGTGTGCATGTCTCCATACCAGCTCACTGGCGCCCTCTAGTGTCAAACCAACGCTATACAATAAGGACTGATTACATGAACTAAATTATCTTCAGGTTTTATGAAATATATAGCAGACTATATTCTATTCATAATAATACAAATAAAGTCGTTCCTTTCATCAGGACCCAAGCTGCTTTAAGTGATGTGGACACAGAACAAGAAAATATGAAATATTATATTTTCAAACAATCAAACAATAAATAAATGAATCAATAAGAAAAGATCATGTTCCAAAGTCCAGGCCCAGTAAGTGGGTCTTCAGGCAGCTTGTGGAACCGCAGATGGATCCAGCGTTGAGGATCTCCCGGGGAGCGAGTTCCACAGAGTGGGGGCAGACACCCTAAAGGTTGTTGTATTCAGTATGTTGAAGTTTTTGTTGTATGTAATAGGTGGAAGTTGAACAGATAGACGGTGTAATAAGTGGTAGTTGATGTGGTTATTGTATATTTGGTAGTTGAGGCAGTCATTTTATGTTTAATAATTCTGAGGAATCTAATGCTGGCTCTTGGTTGAGGCCCCTGGTTAGAGCCAGCTCTGTGCTCAGCGCTCTGTGTCAGAGTCTCTTCCCCCTCAGCAGCTGCAGCAGGTTCCTGCTGTAACAGCTCAGTGTCTACGCAGTGTGACTGAGGGAGGTTTTTGTACGGCTCTCAATCACTGTGTGAACACATAGACACTGTTAGGATAGTGGAGACTCTGACAGTGATAAACTGCTGCATCTTCACGCTGGGCGCCGTTGATGGTCAGAGAGAAGTCAGTGCTGCTTCCACTGCCACTAAACCGAGCTGGTGTTGGTGATACAAGGGTACTTATATAGCTTATGATGAGCTTTGGGGCTTCTCCAGGTTTCTGTTGGTACCAAAATAGACAAGTGCTGTAAACCGCTGAGTTTGTTTTACAGGTCAGAGTGACTGTGGATCCTGGAGTAAAGGACACTACTGGTGTCTGAGTCACAGTCACCTGACTGCTGGTTCCTGTAGAAAACAAACAAACCAAACATTGAGTTATCCAATAGAAAACACAAGCAAACAGAGAAGGGTGGTCCACATTTAGACTGAGTGGAATGAACCAACCTGTTAAGGATCCACAGACCACTGTCCAGAAAAGGAGGGTGAGGTGATTCATGGTTGCCACGGTTTCTGGGGTGTTGAGTGACAGCTCAGAGTCCTGCAGTGTTGAACTCAGAGGACTTTAAACCCTCTCAGAACCCCAGTTTCAGCTGAGCATGCAAAGCTTCCTCTGTATGGAAATGACCTGTTTCCACTCATCAGACTGGGGGTGAGAGTGACTGCAGACATTCTGGGGGGACCGCTGTATCTCTTCTACACACACCGTTGGAATACAAATTCAGATTTAATGGAAACTATTGGAATTTAAAATGCATAACATTTTATCTGGTTGAAGCCAATCCTGGTTTGTATGAAATCCTTTAACTTTCTATTTGTTTGAAATAAATTGTCGTTACATTATTACCTGAACCCAGAATAATACATAAAAACATATTGTTCTGTACATAATAAATGCATGAATATAACATTGGCTTGAAGGTTTTTTAAGAAGTCAAATGAATAGACATGTTTTAAAACAATACACTTTTTGTAAAAGAGCCTTTAAAAAGGTTATGACAATAAATGAATGATGAATGTATTTCATTAAATTACTATACATTCATAAAATTACTATATATTTATTATAATATTTCCAATGAATCAAATATTGACTAATTCATCCATTTTAGTGAAAAGCCAGTGTTTGTGTGTCAGTGAGATGAGTCTTTAATGTGCGGGAGGTTTTTGTACAGCCTCTTAATGAGTTTGTATCACTGTGGAACACTTTTGGTGGAGGCACCAAACTCATCGTTGACTGTAAGTACAAGGACACTTTTCTTTGCCTGGCATATTTAACTTTCTCTAAATATAATTAAGGGTGATAATCTTATCTTTTGGAATTTTCTACATTTTTAATTTCTTGTCGTTTTTTTAAAGATAAGCTGAGGACAAAGTGTAAATATATTGTGGTAGAGAGTTCTGACTTTTAAAATGCACTGCATGTGTAACATACGTTCTACAATATGATGTATTTCATGAAAGACCTCATTATTGCTGTGGCATTATTCATTTATTGAATTGGCAAATCAGTCACATTTAAGTTTGAAGAAATTCACACTTGTCGATTAATGTTAACCCATTAAAATGCTCAATTTTGAAGTTCAATCATTTTAAATATAAACATGTTGTTACCGTTTTAATGAAGAGATTTTAAACACAATGGTTTCCTTCCTCTTTAATGTCACCAACTGCTGGTGAACAGGAAGCTGTCCCTTCCCTCTGTGCTCCTATGAGGCTGATGTTAACTGAGCCTGTTGTCCACTCCTCTCTCTCTCTTCCAGTGGGAGTGGTGCAGCCCACGCTGAGCGTCCTCCCTCCCTCCAGAGTGGAGCTGGAGCAGGGCAGTGCTACACTAGTGTGTGTGGCCAGTGGGGGCTTCCCCTCAGACTGGAAGCTTGGCTGGAAGGTGGGGTGCAGCAGCAGGTCTGGGGGGGTGTCCGATAGCCTGGTGGTCCTGGGGAAAGATGGCCACTACAGCTGGAGCAGCACCTTGACCCTCCCTGCAGACCAGTGGAGGAAGGCGGGCTCAGTGAGCTGTGAGGCCAGTAAGAATGGCCAGACGCAGCCTGTCACTCAAACCCTGAATCCTGGAGAGTGTTCAGAGTAGAGAGGCTCCAGCATGGAGGTACTGGAGAATACAGATCTCCTCTGACACGTCTGCTTTATGTCTCTCTGTCTCAGGTGGCACTGCATCTTGTGATGATTTACATTAATATAACACGTCCTTGATTCATTAACATGATGCTCTCTGGATTTTACGCCATGCTTGTGTTGGTTACTTGTTGAACATTTAATAAAGATTTAAAGAATAAATTCTTTCTTGTCATTAACTATAGTTTATCTTCTGCATTTTCGAATTAATGTGGCTTTTAATGAGCAAATAAAAAACCTCTGCCATCTTCATCAAACAAATTGACCCACCATTTTGAAAGAAGTCGGTGTGTATCTCTCAATGAGCAAAGTGTTGGTTGTGGGGATGTCGTTGTAAAGTGTGTTCACTGTATTCAGTGGACCTGTGTCAGCCATTGAGCCACATAGAGACTTCTGTCACTTATAAATTATAATAATAGTTCAGAGAGATGTCCAGGTTTCTGCAGATACCAATTTAGAAACATGTAAAAGTAAGTCTCAAAAGACATTCAGGTTCTCCCACGCAGACATAAGAACCCTAGCAGGATGAGTGGGGGAAACAGTAACATATTCATAATGTCCGTCTATGAGTTGTCAGACCAAACCGACGTCGCAAGAAAATGTGTATCATTAAACGTATTCTGTGAGCAGTGAACTGTAGCTATTCAAATGATGTCCATTTTTAGCTGATCTGCACCTGTGTCTCTTGAGTGGAAGAAAGTCAGTGGAAATATAGGGCTGAGGTTTTCAAGGAGTCTCTGGAGATTCCAGTGAAAGCAGTATGTGCGCATTTCTCCATTCCAGCTCAATGGCGCACTCCAGTGTCCGAACAACGCGATTACGATAAAGACTGGTTCCATGAACTCCACTATCTTCAGGTTTTGGGGTGGGGGGGTAAAGCAGTCCTTGGTCTGAGGGACAGAGATTCTGGGAGGGGGAGTAGGGTCTGAGGAGCTGTGAGAGGAGCGGGGGCTAGAGGTACTGGGGGGTGAGGAAGAGGAGGAGGAGGAGGAGGAGCTACAGGACCTGACTGGGAGCTGGTGGAGGTGGATGGGGGGGGGGGGGTGAGGTCTGTGGGGTCTGTGGGGACCCCCCAGTGAGGGACGGCCCCAGTCTGGACATGTTTCTGAGGGGGTCCAATGCCTATCTGTTGATGGACTCCATGTGGGGAACCAGTGATAGGGATGAGTCTGGGACCCCCCCAGGTTGGGGACTGGAGAGAAGGGGCAGACGGAGCAGCCGTCCATGGAAGGACCAGATCCCCGACCTTCTGGGGCCTGGGGGGCCCAACCAGGACTCTGTCTTCTTACTGCTGAGGAGGGGGGGGGGGGGGGGGCTGATGTAATATGTTGAAGTTGAGGTTGTAGTTGTATTCAATATGTTGACGTTTGAGTTGCATGCAAAGTATTGTAGTTGAGGTAGTATTTGTGTGTGATACGTGGTAGTTGAGGTAGTACAAAAGCTGCCCCGCAGCTTTTGATGATTTACATTAATATAACATGTCTGATTCATTCACGTTATGCCTTCAGATTTTTACCCGTTGCTTGTGTTGGTCACATGTTGAACATTTAATAAAGATATAAAGAATAAATTCTTCCTTGTCATCATTTACTACCGTTTATCTTCTGTATTTTCGAATTTAATTCGGCTTCTAATGAGCATATAAAACCTCTGCCATCTTCATCCAACAAATTTCCCCACGGGGGGAGGCTATGATGTATATCTCTGAATGAGCAAAGTGTTGGTTGTGTGGATTTCCTTGTAAAGTGTGTTCAGTGTGTATTCAGTGGAGCAGTGTCAGTCATAGAGCCACTGCTGCTGAAATGACCCACGTGTCAGACTGACTTTCTGTCACTTCATATAATAGTAGTTCAGAGAGATGTCCAGGTTTCTGCAGATACAATCTCAGAAAGATAGAAAATTACACCTCAAAATAAATTCAGTATCCTTCACCAAGACATAGGAACCCTAGCATGCTGAGTGGGGAAAACAGTAACATATTCATAAATGTCTGTCTATGAGTCTAAGACCAAACCGACAAACGCTAAAATATGTGTTTCTTTAAACGTATTCTGTGAGCAGTGAGCTGTGGCTATTCAAATGATGTCCAGTTTAGTTCAGCAGATGTGCACCTGTGTCTCTTTAGAGACAGAAAGTCGGAGTAAATGTAGGGCTGAGACTTTCAGAAGAGTCTCTGGAGATTCCACTGAAAGCAGTGTGTGTGTGCATGTCTCCATACCTGCCCAATGGCGCCATCTAGTGTCCAACCAACGCCATTGCAATAAAGACTGATTCAGATTCAGATTCAATACTTTATTGCCCTACAACTCTGTACAAGTTGCTAGGGATTTAGTGAGCTCATGACAGTACATAACAAAGACCCACACAAAATACACTTAGATACAACATATAGGCAGATAAAAGAAAATGGGACATCCCCTCACATAAGACATATAGCTCTCTTACACCTGGCTGACAGGCCAGGGTAATTGCTGCATGTTTGATTAAAGTGGCAGGGGCTTATAGGTGCAAGTGATGTGCAAATTGGCATGGATCAAGTGATGTGCAAATCTGCATAAGGTCCAATAAATAAGTACATAGTTAAGAAAACTCCCAGTATATAAAAACAGAGTAGAAATCTGTGCGTATTATACTATACAGGGCCACTGGGTGAGTCTGCATTCCTGATATACTGGTGTAGGGATGTAGAGTTGTTAAGAGGTGTAATGGTTCTGCAGTATGTGCTGTTGAGGAAGCGGGAGGTTTCAGTGTGGACGGCCCTCAACCTCCTACCTGATGGGAGGGGATTGAAGAGGGAGTTAGCAGGTTGGACAGTACCTCTGCTGGACAGTAGAGTTGCCGTACCAGACTGTGATTGAGAACGTAAGGACGCTCTCGAAGGTGGCTCGGTAGAACTGCTGCATCCCCTTACAGGCCACCCCAAACTTCTTTAGTTGGCGGAGGAAAAAGAGCCTCTGGTGGGCTTTTTAAATAATAGCAGTGATGTTATCTTCCCATTTCAGAGAGGAGGAGATTATTGTGACCAGAAATGTGTAGGCCTCACCTGGCCTGAGTCAGGCTGATTGGACTCTGGGGCTGAGACAGGCTCACACCTGTGGAGAATCAGTAATCAAAGCACACAGGGTAAACCAGCCGTCCCACACACACACACACACACACACACACACACACCACAGTTGTAATGTAAATAAATCCATTTTCAACCGTTTATCTTCGGTCAAACCATTTAACAAATCTACACACTTGAATCTTCCATAATATCTAAACGGAATTGCGATATCATTTAAACTTTCTTCAGAGTCACAGTTTTAGTTTCATACCGCTTCGTTTTCAGCTGCTTTTATTGAAGATGTCTTCCCATTCTGATACACCTACTTCTTATGACATGAGAAGACACACACACACACACACACGCACATGCACATATAGTCATTAATTCCCGCTTTGCACCTCCATGCCACGCAATACAAAATACAGTTCATATTGGATTCTGAGCATTTGACAATGTAGTGTCATTTGTTTATTTCATATATATTTGTGTACCAAGCATGATTTACAAGGAAAGGACATATTTTAATTTCTTCTGTATTCATCTGTATTCATATTAACATAAACTCATACTACAACATTTTAATGCAAACCAGTGTCGGGGAGCCTCTGTCCATCCTGGCCGTACCACCTGGTCAGGAGGGAGGGAGGAACGGACAGAGGGTCCCCCCACACCTCTTGGTATGACAGCTGCCCAAGGCCGCAAACCAAGCCTACGTCTGACTGCAGGACGACGGGCATCAAGCTACACTGCTGCCATGGTCTCTCCTGACTCTGGTGAACCTCAGCACCACCACCACCACCAGCTACCAGTAAGTTGCCTTGTTTTGTATTTCTCATTTGCCAGTTGAGGGGAACATATTTAATTATCATTACTGTTTGGTGCCCCTTCACTGCTTAGACACAGGATCTCTATAACCAGCTCTGCATTACGAGGTGCCGAGGTGCATGTGGGTCACCTGCTTGCCGCTATACAGATACGCCAACACAAGACACTTGTTCACCAGAGTCAGGAAGAAATGATCCCCTGCTGTTTGGTGTGCTGTCCCAGGTACCACCCTCCCCATCGGACTGATCAGACACACCTGCAGCCCCTCAGCAATCACGTGGATTGCTATAAAGCTGCAGGGATGAAAGCAGACGCGGCCAGTAAGAAAAGTAAAAGGCACGGGGGGACGCTACCAGCCCAGTGGGGACTAGCGCTCACCAGCGGCCTGGAGAAGGGGATGCAATGCGGATAGAGGACAAACAGTCACTCCTTGCTTTCATGGTAGATGTGGTGTGGGCAGCAAGAAATATAACCAAGAGGTCTGACGCTATTAAAATTGCGGTGGAGGCGGCCGAAAGGTTTCTTGAGGAGGTAGAAATGGGCCCAGAGGAGTTGCATACATTCATGAGGCAGAAGCTTGAAGTGCAGGAGAGAGGGAGGGAGAGAGAAGGGAGGGAGAGAGAAGGGAGGGAGAGAGAAGGGAGGGGCAAAGGCAGGAGTGAGGGAAACGGTAAAGAAGGGGAAATGGACTTGACTGAATATGAGGATACTTAATCTATTGATGTTTTATTTAATGCAATGGAACGCAAGGAGCCTCATCGCAAATGGCCAAGAGTTTAAAAGATTAGTGGATGTTTTTAATGGAGAGTATGAACCAGCTTTACTGTGTATTCAGGAAACTTGGCTCAAACCTTGTTTGGACTTTGTCGTGCCAGGGTATGAAAGTATTAGACAGGACCGAATTGGGAAAGCAGGAGGAGGGTGTGCAACGTTTGTACGGTTTGATGTGAAGTACCAGAGGGTGCACATTAAGTCTTCTCTAGAGTGTGTGGTGGTAAAGGTGTGGGGAAATAATAAGTGGGTAAATATAGTTAACTTTTATAATCCCTGCTTGCCAGTCGACATAATCGATTTGGAGGAGATTATGGAACAGATGGGGGCACCGATTATTTGGCTATAGGTGACTTTAATGCACATAATCCTTTGTGGGGAAGCAGAATGAAAGATACAAATGGGAGCACAGTGGAGGATTTTATGGACAAACATGGGTTAGTATGTATGAATGATGGCAGGCCAACTAGGTTTGAAATTAAGACAGGGGTAGGTTCATGCATAGATTGAGCACTAGCATCCAGTGAATACGCAAGAGTAGGAGAATGGGACAATATGGACAGGCGCTCAATGGGTAGTGATCACTTTCCAACACTTTTGAAGTTTGGGAAAACTTTGCTAACTGATGATCAGACTAGACCAACATATTTTAACTATGGAAAGGCAGACTGGGAGAAGTTCTCTAGAAAATGTGATAGTGGCCTTGATAGTGTGAATGGAGAGGGATCAATAGATGAGTGGAACAATAGTTTATGTGCAATGATATTAAGTAGTGCATATGAGTGCATCTCTTTAAAGAAAACCCCTAAAACTTGAGTAAGTGTGCCATGGTGGAATAGGGCTTGTGATAAAGCAGTTAGGGATAGAAACTGTGCATATAGACTATTGAGAAAGTGCCCAACAGAGAATAATGCAATAGAGTACAAAAGGCTGAGGGCTAAGGCAAGAAGAGTAATTAAGGTTACAAAAAAAAGAGTGTTGGAGAGGTTATTGTGGAGAATTGGGCGTGGATACATCAGTTGGAGACATATGGGCAGCAGTTCATCGTATGTCAGGAGTGGTAAGGAAAAGGAGAATGCCAGTATTGGAGGAAAAGAGAGTTATAGCAAAGAGTGATATAGAGAAAGCAGAAATGTGTGAGAGTAAGTTTAAGGATGTACATAGGGGAGCAAACATTGGGGAGGAAGGTATTAGAAAGAGGAATGAGACGCTAAGACAACATATTTTTAAACTCGGGGTGAATGACGATAATGCTGATTGTGTTCATTTGTACTTTTCAATTGAAGAGCTGCGCAGAGCCATAAATAAAGGGGGGGAAAACAGCACCAGGGAAGGACGGCATAAGCTATGAGATATTTAAAAGAATAGGTGATCCGGTGGTGGAAGAAATGTTAGCACTTATGAATACTGTTTGGAAGGAAGGAAGGCTTCCATTAGCCTGGAAGCAGGCAGTGGTGGTCCCAATGTTAAAGCCAGGGAAGGAGGCAGAGCATCCAGGGTCATATAGACCCATTGCACTAACAGCAGTGATGTGTACAATAATGGAAAGAATGGTGACGGATAGGTTAGTATACACACTGGAGAAGGAGGGGCGGTTCACACTAATGCAAAGTGGGTTTCGCAGAGGAAGAAGCACCGTGGATTCTGTGATCTCCCTGGATTCGGATGTAAAGAAAGCCATGGTTAATCAAGAGGCAGTAGTGTCAGTGTTGTTGGATATCGAAAAGGCTTATGACATGTTGTGGAAGGAGGGGCTCATCATTAAGCTGTACGATGCAGGGATTAGAGGGCGTATGCTGAACTGGGTACAGGACTTTTTAAAGAACTAATTCAGGTAAGGGTAATTCAGGTAAGGGTGGTGGTGAACTAATTCACCACCACCACCACCAGTTACCAGTAAGTTGCCTTGTTTTGTGTTTCTCATTTGCCAGTTGAGGGGAACATATTTAATTTAGCATTACAGTGTCTACAGAAAAGCAGGCAACATGTGCCCTCTTAGGCCTCACTCATGAGCCACTTCTGCAGCTGCTTCACCAGCTGTACGGACACATGAACTGATCTTCTAAAGGTGTATGCTGAGGTGGCTTCATCAAGAACACTTGGCTCTCATATCACTAAATCCTACTGGAGGGATAAAGGCAGATGCTGTATACTGTGAGGACAGTTGCTTGGTTAAGCAGAATACTCCACTCATTGGTTCACATGTAGACAAATCTAGGAAAATAACAGACAATTGTTTTATTTCCTCACTGCACATGGCAGCCTTTGCATCTATTCGGCAACCTGTAATAGGCGAGTATGGAAGGCTGGTTAGTCAATGACGGGTAAGATCCCACCTTAAACATTGGGACAACCTAAGGCAGGCACAGTCACGATTACACTGCTTCACTCAAGTCACTAAAAGAATGACAAATGGTTACATGATAACGGTTGCCATGTGAAAAATATGTGCTTTTACGATACATGCCTCGTTATTAAAGAACAGCAGTACATAACTGTGATAAAATGGGAACCAACACTTTGTTGATCAACTTAAATGGTATGATAGGTAGGTAGGACAAGTAAGGAGAGATTACAATGGGGAGAAAATGTCAAAAGAAGATGCAATAAAATACTTTTCTTTGACCAGCTCAACAAGAGTATTTGTTTTTTTCTTAAACCAACAGTAGTAATATCTTAGTTGGGCAGTCATTGTTAGATTTTGAGTAAATGGAACATAGAAAATGAGTGAGGTTGATGTGCTGGTGAGTGAGCTAGTCGCTGTCCGGTGGTGTGGCCAGGCGTCCAGTCATGATCACAGCAACTAAACCAAAGACGCAGTATGTGAGCAGTGAACTGTAGCTACTCAAATTATGTCAATTTTTAGCTGAGGTGCACCTGTGTCTCTTGAGTGGCAGAAAGTCAGTGGAAATATAGGGCTGAGGTTTTCAAAGGAGTCTCTGGAGGTTCCAGTGAAAGCAGTATGTGTGCATGTCTCCATAATAGCTCAATGGCGTCATCTTGTGTCCAACCAACGCCATTGCAATAAAGACTGATTCCAAGAACTTCACTATCTTCAGCTTTTATTAAATAAATAGCTGGCATGACTCGATTCATAATAATAATAAGAAGAAGAAGAAGAAAGTCGTTCCTTTCATTATGACGCAAGCTGCTTTAACTGTAGGTGACAAAGAACAAAACAATGTGAAAGATTATATTTTGAAACAATCAAAACAATAAATAAACGAATAACTAAGAAAAGATCATGTTCCAAATTCCAGGCCCAGTAAGTGGGTCTTCAGGAAGCTTGTGAAAACACAGGGGGGGTTTGTAGTTGAGGTTGTAGTTCTATTCAATATGTTGAAGTTCTGGTTGGATGCAAAGCAATGTAGTTCATGTAGTACTTGTATGTAAAATCTTGTTGTTGAGGTAGTAGATATATATTATATATTGTAGTTGAGGTAGTAGTTGTATGTAACGTGTGGTAGTTGAGGTAGTAGTTGTGTGTAATATATTGTAGTTGATGTGGTACTTGTATGTAATACGTGGTAGTTGAGGTAGTTGTATGTGATACGTGGTAGTTGAGGTAGTACTTGTATGTTTAATAATGCTCAGGGATCTAATGCTGGCTCTTGGTTGAGGCCCCTGGTTAGAGCCAGCTCTGTGCTCAGCGCTCTGTGTCAGAGTCTCTTCCCCCTCAGCAGCTGCAGCAGGTTCCTGCTGTAACAGCTCAGTGTCTACGCAGTGTGACTGAGGGAGGTTTTTGTACGGCTCTCAATCACTGTGTGAACACATAGACGCTGTTAGGATAGTGGGTACTCTGACAGTGATAAACTGCTGCATCTTCACGCTGGGCGCCGTTGATGGTCAGAGAGAAGTCAGTGCTGCTTCCACTGCCACTAAACCGAGCTGGTGTTGGTGATACAAGGGTACTTATATCGCTTATGATGAGCTTGGGGGCTTCTCCAGGTTTCTGTTGGTACCAGTGTAGCCAATTGCTGTACACCGCAGGGTTTGTTTTGCAGGTCAGAGTGACTGTGGTTCCTGGATTAAAGGACACTACTGGTGTCTGAGTCACAGTCACCTGACTGCTGGTTCCTGTAGGAAACAAACAAAGCAAACATTGAGTTATCCAATAGAAAACACATCAAACAGAGAAGGGTGGTCCACATTTAGACTGAGTGGAATGAACCAACCTGTTAAGGATCCACAGACCACTGTCCAGAAAAGGAGGGTGAGGTGATTCATGGTTGCCACGGTTTCTGGGGTGTTGAGTGACAGCTCAGAGTCCTGCAGTGTTGAACTCAGAGGACTTTAAACCCTCTCAGAACCCCAGTTTCAGCTGAGCATGCAAAGCTTCCTCTATATGGAAATGACCTGTTTCCACTCATCAGACTGGGGGTGAGAGTGACTGCAGACGTTCTGGGAGGACCGCTGTATCTCTTCTACATTCACACCATTGGAATAAAATTTGATTTGGTGTAAACAATTGGAATTGGAATCTAAAACATTTTTTCTTGTTAATTCGATCTTGGTTTGTATGAAATTCATTAATTTTCAAAATTGTGTATAAAAAAGTTACTCAGCGGAACCTAAAATGTTAGAATAAATAAAAACATTATTCTTTGGAATCAAATGCATGTTTATTACATCATTCTTTCATTTTGAAAGCTCTCACAAGTTCAATTTGTGGACTGGTTTGGCTTGTTTATTTGTTCAGTTTGATTGTGAGACACAAAAGATTGTTTTAAAATGTTATATATTTTTTTAATTCTACTAATTCGATCTAAAGTAGAAAAATCAATAGCTGTAGAGAGTAAAACATTGAATAATTAAAATATTTCTGTGAAAAGCAAGTGTTTGTGTCGGTGAGATGAGTCTTTAATGTGCGGGAGGTTTTTGTACAGCCTCTTAATGCGTTTGTATCACTGTGGTACACTTTTGGCGGAGGCACCAAACTCATCGTTGACTGTAAGTACAAGGACACTTTTTGTGTATCTGGCATTGTACTAACTATTGTCTATCTTTCCTGTAAAGATATATATAGATTTAATTTTTAACTTTAACTTTAATTTTAACTTTTTTCTTAAGAAAGGTTAATGACAGTGTAAACATTTTCTCTGGAGTTCAGTCATTAAATGTTATTGTTGATAGTGTTTTTCAAATGCTTTCTTTATTGTGAGAATTCATAATTCATTAAGAATATAATTGAGTTACTTTGAACTTCATTAATTTGACTAAACAGTTTCGTTCAGTTTCTGTTTCGAAATCTAAAAATGCAGTCATCATTTATTTAATATATGTAATCTGTATTGTATTGATGTGCTTAAAATATCCAGTTAATAGAATTTTCTTGCTAAATCCGAATTGAAATATAATAAAAAGGAAGTGAAAGAAAGACTTATTAAGAAAAGCAACCTGACAGTTGAAATGTGTCATGAATAAGGTTGTATACATTTCCATGTTACAAGAAACAATATTTCTTGATGATTGCTAATGTTCCCTTCCCTCTGTGCTCCTATGGGGGCTGATGTTAACTGAGCCTGTTGTCCACTCCTCTCTCTCTCTTCCAGTGGGAGTGGTGCAGCCCACGCTGAGCGTCCTCCCTCCCTCCAGAGTGGAGCTGGAGCAGGGCAGTGCTACACTAGTGTGTGTGGCCAGTGGGGGCTTCCCCTCAGACTGGAAGCTTGGCTGGAAGGTGGGGGGCAGCAGCAGGTCTGGGGGGGTGTCCGATAGCCTGGGGGTCCTGGGGAAAGATGGCCACTACAGCTGGAGCAGCACCTTGACCCTCCCTGCAGACCAGTGGAGGAAGGCGGGCTCAGTGAGCTGTGAGGCCAGTAAGAATGGCCAGACGCAGCCTGTCACTCAAACCCTGAATCCTGGAGAGTGTTCAGAGTAGAGAGGCTCCAGCATGGAAGTACTGGAGGATACAGATCTCCTCTGACACGTCTGCTTTATCTCTCTCTGTCCAAGCTGGCACTGTAGCTTTTGTTGAATTACATTAAAATAACACGTGTTTGATTCATTAACATTATTCTCTCTGGTTTTTACCCCTTGCTTGGATTTGTCACATGTTGAGCATTTAATAAAAACGCAAAAAATATAAAACAAATTGTCATATTTTTCAATCGTGTAACTTGTTTCTTTCTCTTTCTACCAATGTGCATATCAGACATATGTAATCTTTATTAAACAAACTTCACCACCATTATGATAGAAGGGTTAAAGCTATGGTGTGTATCTCTGAATGAGCAAAGTGTTGGCTGTGGAGATGCTGTTGTAGAGGGTGTTCACTGTTTTCAGTGGACCAGTGTCAGTCATAGAGCCACTGCTGCTGAAATGACGCATGTGTGTCAGACTGACTTTCTGTCACTTCATATAATAGTAGTTCAGAGAGATGTCCAGGTTTCTGCAGAGAAACATGTCTCAAAAGACATTCCGTATCTCTCACCAAGACATAGGAACCCTAGCATGCTGAGTGGGGGAAACAGTATCATATTCATAATGTCTGTCTATGCGTCAAAGACCAAACCGACATGGCTAAAATATGTGTTTCTTTAAACGTATTCTGTAAGCAATGAACCGTAGCTATTCAAATGATGTCCAGTTTTAGCAGATGTGCACCTGTGTCTCTCGAGTGACAAAAAGTCAGTGGAAATGTAGGGCTGAGGTTTTCTGAAGAGTCTCTGGAGACTCCAGGGAAAGCAGCAAGTGTGCATGTCTCCATACCAGCTCAATGGCGCCCTCTAGTGTCAAACCAATGCTATAGAATAAAGACTGATTACACATGAAGTAAATTATCTTCAAGTTTTATGAAATAAATAGCAGGCTTTATTCTGTTCATAATAATAGAAATAAAGTCGTTCCTTTCATCAAGTTCCAAGCTGCTTTAAATTTTGGGGACACAGAACAAAAAAGTATGAAGTATTATATTTTAAAACAATCAAAACAATAAATAAACAAATAAATAAGAAAAGTTCATGTTCCAAAGTCCAGGCCCAGTAAGTGGGTCTTCAGGCAGCTTGTGAAAACGCAGCTGGATCCAGCGTTGAGGATCTCCCGGGGAGCGAGTTCCACAGAGTGGGGGCAGCCACCCTAAAGGCTCTGTCCTTAGCTGAAGTCCCTAACCCGGGGTGGGGGGGTGGGGGGGTAAAGCAGTCCGTGGTCTGAGGAACGGAGATTCTGGGAGGGGGAGTAGGGTCTGAGGAGCTGTGAGAGGAGCGGGGGCTAGAGGGACTGGGGGGGGGGGAGGAGGAGGAGGAGGAGGAGGAGGAGGTGCTACAGGACCTTAATGGGAGCCGGTGGAGGTGGATGGGGGGGCACTGTGGGGACCCCCCAGTGGGACTCCATGAGCTCCGTCCAGAGGGGAGGTGATGAAGGCGTGGATGAGGGTCTCTACCACGGGGGCAGTGAGGGACGGCCCCAGTCTGGACATGTTTCTGAGGGGGTCCAATGCCTATCTGTTGATGGACTCCATGTGGGGAACCAGTGATAGGGATGAGTCTGGGCCCCCCCCTGGTTGGGGGCTGGAGAGAAGGGCCAGATGGAGCAGCCGTCCATGGAAGGACCAGATCCCCGACCTTCTGGGGCCTGGGGGGCCCCAACTAGGACTCTGTCTTCTTACTGCTGAGGTGGAGGAGGTTGGTAGACATGAAGAGTGACAGGGGGGGGGGATGTAATGTGTGGAAGTTCAGGTTGTAGTTGTATTCAATATGTTGATGTTTGAGTTGTATGCAAAGTATTGTAGTTTAAGAAGTAGTTGTATGTAATATCTTGTAGTTGAGGTAGTATTTGTGTGTGATACGTGGTAGTTGAGGTAGTACTTGTATGTTTAATAATGCTGAGGAATCTAATGCTGGCTCTTGGTTGAGGCCCCTGGTTAGAGCCAGCTCTGTGCTCAGCGCTCTGTGTCAGAGTCTCTTCCCCCTCAGCAGCTGCAGCAGGTTCCTGCTGTAACAGCTCAGTGTCTACGCAGTGTGACTGAGGGAGGTTTTTGTACGGCTCTCAATCACTGTGTGAACACAGGGCCATTATGGTAACTCTGACAGTGATAAACTGCTGCATCTTCACGCTGGGCGCCGTTGATGGTCAGAGAGAAGTCAGTGCTGCTTCCACTGCCACTAAACCGAGCTGGTGTTGGTGATACAAGTTGGTTTACAAATTTCATGATGAGCTTGGGTTCTTCTCCAGGTTTCTGTTGGTACCAGAATAAATAGGTATTGCCAGCAACGGCTGTGTTGGTTTTACAGGTCAGAGTGACTGTGGATCCTGGAGTAAAGGACACTACTGGTGTCTGAGTCACAGTCACCTGACTGCTGGTTCCTGTAGGAAACAAACAAACCAAACATTGAGTTATCCAATAGAAAACACAAGCCAACAGAGAAGGGTGGTCCACATTTAGACTGAGTGGAATGAACCAACCTGTTAAGGATCCACAGACCACTGTCCAGAAAAGGAGGGTGAGGTGATTCATGGTTGCCACGGTTTCTGGGGTGTTGAGTGACAGCTCAGAGTCCTGCAGTGTTGAACTCAGAGGACTTTAAACCCTCTCAGAACCCCAGTTTCAGCTGAGCATGCAAAGCTTCCTCTATATGGAAATGACCTGTTTCCACTCATCAGACGGGGGGTGAGAGTGACTGCAGACGTTCTGGGAGGACCGCTGTATCTCTTCTACATTCACACCATTGGAATACAAATTCAGATTTAATGGAAACTATTGGAATTTAAAATGCATAACATTTTATCTGGTTGAAGCCGATCTTGGTTTGTATAAAATCCTTTAACTTTCCATTTGTTTGAAAGAAGTTGTCGTTACATTATTACTTGAACCCAGAATAATAGATAAAAACATTTTGTTCTGTGTATATTAAATGCATGGATATAACATTGGCTTGAAGGTTTTTTATGAAGTCAAATGAATAGACTTGTTTTAAAACAATAAACCGTTTGTAAGTGAGCATTTAAAAATGTTATGAAAATAAATGAATGATAAATATATTTCATTAAATTAATATACATTCATACAATTAATGTACATTAATTATAATATTTCCAATGAATCAAATATTGACTAATTCATCCATTTGAGTGAAAAGCCAGTGTTAGTGTGTCAGTGAGATGAGTCTTTAGTGTGCGGGAGGTTTTTGTACAGCCTCTTAATGAGTTTGTATCACTGTGGGTCACTTTTGGTGGAGGCACCAAACTCATCGTTGACTGTAAGTACAAGGACACTTTTCTTTGCCTGGCATATTTAACTTTCTCTAAATATAATTAAGGATGATAATCTTAAGTTTTGGAATTTTCTATATTTTTAATTTCTTGTCGTTTTTTTAAAGATAAGCTGAGGACAAAGTGTAAATATATTGTGGTACAGAGTTCTGACTTTTAAAATACACTGCATATGTTACATATGTTCTACAATATAATGTATTTCATGAAAGACCTCATTATTGCTGTGGCATTATTCATTTATTGAATTGGCAAATCAGTCATATTTAAGTTTGAAGAAATTCACACTTGCCGATTAATGTTAACCCAATAAAATGCTAAATTTTGAAGTTCAATCATTTTAAATAAAAACATGTTACCGTTTTAATGAAGAGATTTTAAACACAATGGTTTCCTTCCTCTTTAATGTCACCAACTGCTGGTGAACAGGAAGCTGTCCCTTCCCTCTGTGCTCCTATGAGGCTGATGTTAACTGAGCCTGTTGTCCACTCCTCTCTCTCTCTTCCAGTGGGAGTGGTGCAGCCCATGCTGAGCGTCCTCCCTCCCTCCAGAGTGGAGCTGGAGCAGGGCAGTGCTACACTGCTGTGTGTGGCCAGTGGGGGCTTCCCCTCAGACTGGAAGCTTGGCTGGAAGGTGGGGTGCAGCAGCAGGTCTGTGGGGGTGTCCGATAGCCTGGTTGTCCAGGGGAAAGATGGCCACTACAGCTGGAGCAGCACCTTGACCCTCCCTGCAGACCAGTGGAGGAAGGCGGGCTCAGTGAGCTGTGAGGCCAGTAAGAATGGCCAGACGCAGCCTGTCACTCAAACCCTGAATCCTGACCAGTGTTCAGAGTAGAGAGGCTCCTGCATGGAAGAACTGGAGGACACAGATCTCTTCTGACACGTCTGCTCAATGACCCTCAGTCTCAGGTGGCACTGCAGCTTTTGATAATTGACATTAATATAACATGTCTTCTAATCAATAACATGATGCTCTCTGGATTTTACCCCTTGCTTGTGTTGGTCACATGTTGACCATTTAATAAAGATGTAAAGAATAAATCCTTTCTTGTCATCATTTGCTATCATTAATCTTTCGTATTTCCAAATTAATGTGGATTCCAATGAACATATAAAACCTCTGCCATCTTCATCAAACAAATTTCCCCACGGGGGGAGGCTATGATGTATATCTCTGAATGAGCAAAGTGTTGGTTGTGTGCCTTTCCTTGTAAAGTGTGTTCACTGTATTCAGTGGAGCAGTGTCAGTCATAGAGCCACTGCTGCTGAAATGACCCACGTGTCAGACTATCTTTCTGTCACTTCATATAATAGTAGTTCAGAGAGATGTCTAGGTTTCTGCAGATACAATCTCAGAAAGATAGAAAATTAAACCTCAAAACAAATTCAGTATCCCTCACCAAGACATAGGAACCCTAGCAGGCTGAGTGGGGAAAACAGTAACATATTCATAATGTCTGTCTTTGAGTCAATGACCAAACCGACAAAAGCTAAAATATGTGTTTCTTTAAACGTATTCTGTGATCAGTGAGCTGTGGCTATTCAAATGATTTCCAGTTTAGTTCAGCAGATGTGCACCTGTGTCTCTTTAGAGACAGAAAGTCAGAGGAAATGCAGTGCTGAGACTTTCAGAAGAGTCTCTGGAGATTCCACTGAAAGCAGTGTGTGTGCATGTCTCCATACCTGCCCAATGGCGCCATCTAGTGTCCAACCAACGCCATTGCAATAAAGACTGATTCAGATTCAGATTCAATGCTTAATTGCCCTACAACTCTGTACAAGTTGCTAGGGATTTCTTTTAGTGAGATCATGACAGTACATAACAAAGACCCACACAAAATACCCTTAGATACAACACATAGGCAGATTAAAGAAAATGGGACATCCCCTCACATAAGACATATAGCTCTCTTACACCTGGCTGACAGGTCAGGGTAAGTGCTGCATGTTGGGTTAAAGTGGCAGGGGCTTATAGGTGCAAGTGATGTGCAAAACTGCATAAGGTCCAATAAATAAGTACATAGTTAAGAAAACTCCCAGTATATAAAAACAGAGTAGAAATCTGCGCGTATTATACTATACAGGGCCACTGGGTGAGTCTGCATTCCTGATATACTGGTGTAGGGATGTAGCCTGGCTTCCGCCTTCAAGTGAGTTAACGTTTGTCAATTGATTAGGTCCAGACTCTCTGTACAAATGAAATGAAATGAAGTGAAGTACGAGAGTCTGGTAGAACCAGGCTAGTAGGGATGTAGAGTTGTTAAGAGGTGTAATGGTTCTGCAGTATGTGCTGTTGAGGAAGCGGGAGGTTTCAGTGTGGATGGCCCTCAACCTTCTACCTGATGGGAGGGGATTGAAGAGGGAGTTAGCAGGTTGGACAGTACCTCTGCTGGACAGTAGAGTTGTCATACCAGACTGTGATTGAGAACGTAAGGACGCTCTCAAAGGTGGCTCGGTAGAACTGCTGCATCCCCTTACAGGCCACCCCAAACTTGTTTAAAGGAAAAAGAGCCTCTGGTGGGCTTTTTAAATAATAGCAGTGATGTTATCTTACCATTTCAGAGAGGAGGAGATTATTGTGCCCAGAAATTTGAAGCTATCTACCCGTTCCACCACCGCCGCATTGATGGACAGAGGCGGGGTCTACTTCCTCTTCCTTCGGAAGTCCACCACCAGCTCCTTCGTTTTTGCAGTATTTCGCTCTAGGTTGTGGTGGGAACAGCATTCAGTCAGGGAAAGGACCTCATTTCTGTGGGCACTGTCCTCATCCCCTGACATCAGCCCTATCAATGTTGTATCATCAGCAGATGTAAGCATTTTCACTGAGTCACTGTGTGATGTGCACTCATTAGAGCACAGAGAATATAACAGAGGTGGTAATACACACTCCTGGGGGGCACCAGTGCTAGTGTGTTTGGCCTGTGACAACTTGTTATTGATTTTGACAACTTATGTTATTTGCTGTACAGGAACTCTAAAATCCAGTGACATAAGGAGTTCTGGACACCCATGTTTTGGAGTTTATAGAAAAGTTTGATGGGTAAAATCGTGTTAAAAGCAGAGCTGTAGTCTATAAAAAAAGTACCGTTGCGTGGTTGCCTGGGGACTCAAGAGGTTGTAGAATAGAGTGGATACCAAGTGACACGGCATTCCTCAACAGACCTATTTGTCCGATATGCAAACTGAAAGGGGTCTAGACAGACAGCTTTGGACAGATGATCACATATGATTTTTTCAAAGATTTTCATTATGACAGATGTAAGAGCTACCGGTCAATAATCATTTAAACCAGTGATGTTGGGCTTCTTGGGCACAGGAATAATAACAGCTGTCCTAAAAAATGTGGGGACTCTGCATTCCCTCAGAGACCAGTTAAAAATGTCTGTGAGTACTGGGGTCAGTTCAACAGCACAACGTTTGATGATAGTGGAGGATACGAGGTCATGGCCTTCAGCTTTCCTGCAATTCAACTTTTTTAGTAGTCGCCATCCTCCTGTAGGACAAAAGGCACTGCTCGGGTTTTGATGCCCGTTGGTTGTATAAGGGCATCATCCTGATCTTTATCAAAGCGGCAATAAAATTCATTGAGACTGTCAGGCAGCTTAGGGTCGTCACCGACTACTGGCGCAGTGCTAGAGTAGTTCATGGAAACGCTGATTCCATGAACTCCACTCTGTTCACCTCTTTAACAATCGTTAAAATATTCCCTTGACCTTATGACCCTTAGTTCATAGATAAATCACGTAAACCCACTTTTAAATCTCCTTATTGAATGTGGGCTCTCTGACTGGACAGCATTTATTATTGTTCTACGTACGGTTTGGTAACCTCGGTCAGAGTCTGGTGAACTGTTGGGTATGCTAACCCGGTTTATTATTTATATATTTGTTCGTGTCTTGCGGGGGGGGGAGTTGGCTTCGGCTGGGTATCCATCCCCCCCCCCCCCCCCCCTCCCTCTCTGGTGTTGGGGGGGTGGAGTGTGTGTGGTCGATGGTTGGTTGAAGCAGCCTCACCTGGCCTGAGTCAGGCTGATTGGACTCTGGGGCTGAGACAGGCTCACACCTGTGGAGAATCAGTAATCAAAGCACACAGGGTAAACCAGCCATCCCACACACACACACGCACGCCCACACACACAGGCACACCACAGTGGTAACTAAATCAATTTTCAACCGTTTATCTTCGTTCAAACCATTTAACAAATCTACACACTTGAATCTTCCATAATATCTAAACGGAATTTCGATATCATTTAAACTTTCTTCAGAGTCACAGTTTTAGTTTCATACCGCTTCGTTTTCAGCTGTTTTTATTGACGATGTCTTCCCATTCTGATACACCTACTTCTTATGACATGAGAAGACACACACACACACACACACACACACCTGCACACATGCACATATAGTCATTCATTCCCGCTTTGCACCTCCATGCCACGCAATACAAGATACAGTTCATATTGGATTCTGAGCATTTGACAATGTAGTGTCATTTGTTTATTTCATATATATTTGTGTACCAAGCATGATTTACAAGGAAAGGACATATATTTTAATTTCTTCTGTATTCATCTGTATTCATATTCACATAAACTTATACTACAACATCTTAATGCAAAGCAGTGTCGGGGAGCCTCTGTCCATCCTGGCCGTACCACCTGGTCAGGAGGGAGGGAGGAACGGACAGAGGGTCCCCCCACACCTCTTGGTATGACAGCCGCCCAAGGCCGCAAACCAAGCCTACGTCTGACTGCAGGACGACGGGCATCAAGCTACACTGCTGCCATGGTCTCTCCTGACTCCGGTGAACCTCACCACCACCACCACCACCAGCTACCAGTAAGTAGCCTTGTTTTGTGTTTCTCATTTGCCAGTTGAGGGGAACATATTTAATTTAGCATTACAGTGTCTACGGAAAAGCAGGCAACATGTTCCCTCTTAGGCCTAACTCATGAGCCACTTCTGCAGCTGCTTCACCAGCTGTATGGACACATGCACTGATCTTCTAAAGGTGTATGCTGAGGTGGCTTCATCAAGAACACTTGGCTCTCATATCACTAAATCCTACTGGAGGGATAAAGGCAGATGCTGTATACTGTGAGGACAGTTGCTTGGTTAAGCAGAAGACTCCACTCATTGGTACAAATGTAGAAAAATCTAGGAAAATAACAATTGTTCTATTTCCTCAATGCACATGGCAGCCTTTGCATCTATTCGGCAACCTGTAATAGGCGAGTATGGAAGGCTGGTTAGTCAATGACGGGTAAGATCCCACCTTAAACATTGGGACAACCTAAGGCAGGCACAGTCACGATTACACTGCTTCACTCAAGTCACTAAAAGAATGACAAATGGTTACATGATAACGGTTGCCATGTAAAAAATATGTGCTTTTACGATATATGCCTCGTTATTAAAGAACAGCAGTACATAACTGTGATAAAATGGGAACCCACACTTTGTTGATCAACTTAAATGCAATGATAGGTAGGTAGGAAAAGTAAGGAGAGATTACAATGGGGAGAAAATGTCAAAAGAAGATGCAATAAAATACTTTTTTGACCAGCTCAACAAGAGTATATGTTTTTTTCTTAAACCAACAGTAGTAATATCTTAGTTGGGCAGTCATTGTTAGATTTTGAGTAAATGGAACATAGAAAATGAGTGACCAGGGTGTTGAGGTTGATGTGCTGGTGAGTGAGCTAGTCGCTGTCAGGTGGTGTGGCCAGGCGTCCAGTCATGATCACAGCAACTAAACCAAAGACGCAGTATGTGAGCAGTGAACTGTAGCGACTCAAATGATGTCCATTTTTAGCTGAGGTGCACCTGTGTCTCTTGAGTGGCAGAAAGTCAGTGGAAATATAGGGCTGAGGTTTTCAAAGGAGTCTCTGGAGGTTCCAGTGAAAGCAGTACGTGTGCATTTCTCCATAAAAGCTCAATGGCGTCATCTTGTGTCCAACCAACACCATTGCAATAAAGACTGATTCCATGAACTCCACTATCTTCAGCTTTTATTAAATAAATAGCTGGCTTGACTTGATTCATAATAATAATAATAATAAGAAAGTCGTTCCTTTCATAAGGATGCAAGCTGCTTTAACTGTAGGTGACAAAGAACAAAACAACGTGAAAGATTATATTTTGAAACAATCAAAACAATAAATAAACAAATAAATAAGAAAAGATCATGTTCCAAAGTCCAGGCCCAGTAAGTGGGTCTTCAGGCAGCTTGTGAAAACGCAGATAGATCCAGCGTTGAGGATCTCCCGGGGAGCGAGTTCCACAGAGTGGGGGCAGCCACCCTAAAGGCTCTGTCCATAGCTGAAGTCCCTAACCCGGGGTGGGGGGGTGGGGGGGTAAAGCAGTCCGTGGTCTGAGGGACGGAGATTCTGGGAGGGGGAGTAGGGTCTGAGGAGCTGTGAGAGGAGCGGGGGCTAGAGGGACTGGGGGGTGAGGAGGAGGAGGAGGAGGAGGAGGAGGAGGAGGAGGTGCTACAGGACCTTTAATGGGAGCCGGCGGAGGTGGATGGGGGGGGGGGGGGGATTGGTACATTGGAGCCGATCCAGGGCTCTGTGGGGACTCCCCAGTGAAGGACGGCCCCAGTCTGGACATGTTTCTGAGGGGGACCCCAGCATTGATGGACTCGATGTGGGGGTGACAGGGATGAGTCTGGGACCCCCCCAGGTTGGGAACGAGAGAAGGGGCAGATGGAGCAGCCGTCCATGGAAGGACCAGATCCCCGACCTTCTGGGGTCTTGGGGGCCCATCCGGGGGGGGGGGGGGGGGGGGGTTGTAGTTCAGGTTGTAGTTCTATTCAATATGTTGAAGTTCTGGTTGGATGCAAAACAATGTAGTTCATGTAGTACTTGTATGTAAAATCTTGTTGTTGAGGTAGAATTTATATATTATATGCAGTAGTTGAGGTAGTAGTTGTATGTAACGTGTGGTAGTTGAGGGAGTAGTTGTTTGTAATATATTGTAGTTGAGGTAGTACTTGTATGTTTAATATTGCTGAGGAATCTAATGCTGGCTCTTGGTTGAGGCCCCTGGTTAGAGCCAGCTCTGTGCTCAGCGCTCTGTGTCAGAGTCTCTTCCCCCTCAGCAGCTGCAGCAGGTTCCTGCTGTAACAGCTCAGTGTCTACGCAGTGTATCTGAGGGAGGTTTTTGTACGGCTCTCAATCACTGTGTGAACACATAGGAATTAATGTAACTCTGACAGTGATAAACTGCTGCATCTTCACGCTGGGCGCCGTTGATGGTCAGAGAGAAGTCAGTGCTGCTTCCACTGCCACTAAACCGAGCTGGTGTTGGTGATACAAGTGTACTGACACGTGTTATAAGGAGCTTGGGTTCTTCTCCAGGCTTCTGTTGATACCAGTAAAGAAAATCATTATTGTGAACCGCTGTGCTGGTTTTACAGGTCAGAGTGACCGTGGTTCCTGGAGTAAAGGACACTACTGGTGTCTGAGTCACAGTCATCTGACTGCTGGTTCCTGTAGAAAACAAACAAACCAAACATTGAGTTATCCAATAGAAAACACAAGCAAACAGAGAAGGGTGGTCCACATTTAGACTGAGTGGAATGAACCAACCTGTTAAGGATCCACAGACCACTGTCCAGAAAAGGAGGGTGAGGTGATTCATGGTTGCCACGGTTTCTGGGGTGTTGAGTGACAGCTCAGAGTCCAGCAGTGTTGAACTCAGAGGACTTTAAACCCTCTCAGAACCCCAGTTTCAGCTGAGCATGCAAAGCTTCCTCTATATGGAAATGACCTGTTTCCACTCATCAGACTGGGGGTGAGAGTGACTGCAGACATTCTGGGAGGACCGCTGTATCTCTTCTACATTCACACTTTTGGAATACAAATTTAGATTTACTGGAAACTATTGGAATTTATAATGTATGATACATACAATTTTTTATTCAATCTTGGTTTGTATAAAATCCTATAACTTTCAATTTTTTTCTAATCCCCAGCAATAAAGCAACATAGTGCGAAGCTCCACTTGATCCTTTATAAAACGATGCACATTAATATCACAGTTATGAAGGCCTTGTGGTTGGTTGTGGTCTTAGTGAAGCAGCCTAGCCTAACCCTAACACTAACCCTTACTACCACATATTACATACAATTACTACCTCAACTACCATGTATTACGTACACTACCTCGACTACAACATAAAAATACTACCTCAACAACTACATTGCTTTAGCTACCACAATGCATACAACTATCAGCTAATATACAACATGTTACACACATCTACTACTTCAACTACCTAGCTTACATAACTAATGCCTCAAATTCACATTGCTTGCATCCAATTACTCAAGACTTAAGACGTGTGGTTTCGTATCATTCTGGGTTATCACTGCTTTATAGACCTATAGAGTGGTAGGTTAGTTTGTCCCTTGTGCAGACACTAGAAATACACCTTATAGAACCTCACCTTTTATACAATCTTGTGACTCATCAGACTGAATTCTTGTTACAATGACTACTCATCAAATACAAGGATTTTAGTAACATACCACTCATCCCTTGAGATGAGTGGCTTGACATGAATATTAATGTTAAACAGTTGAAAGAAATGTTTATAATCTTTTCATGAACGATCTCTGTTTCAAACTCATTGCTACTCAATGAATACGGGGAGAACCGCAGGATTTTCTTTTTGCATATACATTTATTAATTTCACATTTGAATATGTTCTTATGAGTGCACCATTTAGCAGAACATGAAGCGTTTCTAAATATATTCATTAGCAAGATTTTAATTTTTCTTTCAAAAGTGATGAACTCACTCAACCGCATCTCTCTCACTTTCATGTCTCTCAAAGTAGATACTCGTCCGCCCACAAGCTCGCTGTTTTGCATGACTTGGAGTTTCTCTGAGGGCCAAGAGTTAAATATGCTCGCTGCCAGCCATCACAAACACACCCAGAGCAAGATGAGGTCGTCCACAGCCTTGCTAGCAGTGTTGGCGTTCCTTACTCATGGTGAGACTTATGGCTCCGTCACTCTGCTCATGTTCTTATGACTTCACTCTGATCCCTCCTGGTTTGGGCTCTATTATGTGTTGATCCTGCTGTATTTCCTCCCCTCTCTGCTCCTGAGTTGCTCCAGGCTAATGTTACACTGAACACTGTCTTAAGTCGGTTCAAAAGGCTCATCCTCCACTTCTTATTTCAGAGTCGTCTGGCAGTAAATTTCTGACACAACCTGACAAATCCAAGACTGTCAGTCTGGAGGGGACTGTGTCCATCAGTGCCACGGGGAGCTCAGATATTAGGGATGACCTCAGCTGGTACATCCAGAAACCTGGAGAAGCTCCCAAACTGCTGATATACAGAGCAGGCACCCTCTATTCAGGGACCCCAGCTCGGTTCAGCGGCAGTAGATATGGGACTAGCTACACTCTCACCATCTCCGGTGTCCAGAGGGAGGATGCAGCAGTTTATCACTGTCTGGGTTACCATAATGGCAATGTGTTCACACAGTGATTGAGAGCCGTACAAAAACCTCCCTCAGTCACACTGCGTAGACACTGAGCTGTTACAGCAGGAACCTGCTGCAGCTGCTGAGGGGGAAGAGACTCTGACACAGAGCGCTGAGCACAGAGCTGGCTCTAACCAGGGGTCTCTACCCTTGGTTGTAATAAACATATTTAATTAGATCAATGTCCTTGAAATCAATTAATGGATTTTAATAATATTTCTAGTGAATCAATTATCAACTCATTCATGGGTTTTAGTGAAAAACAAGTGTTTGTGTGTCGGTAAGATGAGTCTTTAATGTGCGGGAGGTTTTTGTACAGCCTCTTAATGAGTTTGTATCACTGTGGTACACTTTTGGTGGAGGCACCAAACTCATCATTGACTGTAAGTACAAGGAGACCTTTCTTGACATTTTGAAACTTTACATGAAATATTGAGCAATGTTATAGAATAAATTAGCAATGATGATTTTAAAATGTTTTAATTTATTTATACTTTTCATGTATTGTTATTTTTTCTACAAATAAATTGAGTACACAGTTGGAATATACTGTTTTTAAAGAGTTTCGTATTTTGGCTTAAATTAACAAAATTTGTTAAATACATATGTCCGATTGCATTATGCGTTTTCCAAAATATTATTTTCATTATTTTTGACTATTGCTGCAACATATTTTATTTCTTAAAAAAATAAGTATTTTGTAATATGGACAAAGTAGTTTGATTGAAGTTCAGTGGAACTTCTAAAAAATCAGTAAATATTAGAAACATATTAAAATGTATTTATGTGCATTGAGTTACTAATCCTGCTTTTCTCTCATATTTTGCATGTGCAATTAGCCACGCGTGATATGATTTAAAGAAAGAGAAATTAAGATTGATTCATTCCAACAAAAATACACATATATATGTTTTTGTGTAAGCTGGATTCCTAATGTAGTGACATTAAACCAAATGGTTCCCTTCCTCTTTAATGTCACCAACTGCTGGTGAACAGGAAGCTGTCCCTTCCCTCTGTGCTCCTATGAGGCTGATGTTAACTGAGCCTGTTGTCCACTCCTCTCTCTCTCTTCCAGTGGGAGTGGTGCAGCCCACGCTGAGCGTCCTCCCTCCCTCCAGAGTGGAGCTGGAGCAGGGCAGTGCTACACTAGTGTGTGTGGCCAGTGGGGGCTTCCCCTCAGACTGGAAACTTGGCTGGAAGGTGGGGGGCAGCAGCAGGTCTGGGGGGGTGTCCGATAGCCTGGTGGTCCTGGGGAAAGATGGCCACTACAGCTGGAGCAGCACCTTGACCCTCCCTGCAGACCAGTGGAGGAAGGCGGGCTCAGTGAGCTGTGAGGCCAGTAAGAATGGCCAGACGCAGCCTGTCACTCAAACCCTGAATCCTGGAGAGTGTTCAGAGTAGAGAGGCTCCAGCATGGAGGTACTGGAGGATACAGATCTCCTCTGACACGTCTGCTCTATGTCTCTCTGTCTCAGGTGGCACTGTAGCTTTTATTGATCTACAATAATATAACACGTCTTTGATTCATCAACATTATGCATTATGGTTTTTACCCCTTGCTTGTGTTGGTCAAATGTTGAACATTTAATAAAGATGAAAAGAATAAATTCTTTCTTGTCATCATTTACTATCGTTTATCTTCTGTGTTTTCCAATTAATGTGGCTTCTATTGAGCATATAAAACCTCTGCCATCTTCATCAAACAAATTTACCCACCATTTTGAAAGAAGGGTTAAGGCTATGGTGTGTATCTCTGAATGAGCAAAGTGTTGGTTGTGTGTATATAGTTGGAAAGTTTGTTCACTGTGTCCAGTGGACCAGTGTCGGTCATAGAGCCACTGCTGCTGAAATAACCCAATGTCTGTCAGACTGACTTTCTGTCGCTTCATATAATAATAGTCAGGAGAGATGTCCACGTTTCTGCAGATATCAACTTAGAAACATGTAAAAGTAAGTCTCAAAAGACATTCAGTTTCTCCCACCAAGATATAAGAACCCTAGCATGCTGAGTGGTGGAAACAGGAACATATTCATAATGTCTGTATATGAGTCGAAGAACAAACCGACGTCAAAAATATGTGTTTCATTAAACGTATTCTGTGAGCAGTGAACTGTAGCTATTCAAATTATATCCATTTTTAGCTGATGTGCACCTGTGTCTGTTGAGTGGCAGAAAGTCAGTGGAATTGTAGGGCTGAGGTTTTCAAAGGAGTCTCTGGAGATTCCAGCGAAAGCAGTATTTGCGCATTTCTCCATACTAGCTCATTGTCGCTCTCTAGTGTCCGACCAACGCCATTCAATAAAGGCTGATTCCATGAACACAATCGATTCATAATACTAATAATAAGAAAGTCGTTCCTTTCATCATGACGCAAGCTACTTTAAATGTGGGTGACAAAGAACAAAACAAAGTGAAATATTATATTTTGAAATAATCAAAACAATAAATAAACAAGAAAAGATCATGTTCCAAAGTCCAGGCCCAGTAAGTGGGTCTTCAGGCAGCTTGTGAAAACGCAGATGGATCCAGCGTTGAGGATCTCCCGGGGAGCGAGTTCCACAGAGTGGGGGCAGCCACCCTAAAGGCTCTGTCCATAGCTGAAGTCCCTAACCCGGGGTGGGGGGGTGGGGGGGTAAAGCAGTCCGTGGTCTGAGGAACGGAGATTCTGGGAGGGGGAGTAGGGTCTGAGGAGCTGTGAGAGGAGCGGGGGCTGGAGGGACTGGGGGGTGAGGAGGAGGAGGAGGAGGTGCTACAGGACCTGACTGGAGGCCGGCGGAGGTGGATCGGGGGGGGGGGGATGTATTAAGTTGAAGTTCAAGTTGTCGTTGTATTCAATATGTTGACATTTTAGTTGTATGCAAAATATTGTATTTTATGAAGTACTTGTATTTGGGGTCGAAGTTGTATATTATCTGAGGTAGTTGAGGTAAATGTAAATGGACTGCATTTATATAGCGCTTTTCTAACCATTGGCCACTCAAAGCGCTTTACAATATTGCATCACATTCACCATTCACGCACACATTCACGCACCGACTGCGGAGTCAACCATGCAAGGCGACAGCCAGCTCGTCGGGAGCTAACAGTCAGGGTTAGGTGCCTTGCTCAAGGACACCTCGACACTCAGCTAGGAGGAGCCGGGGATCGAACCAACAACCTTCAGGTTACCAACCAACCCGCTCTACCTCCTGAGCTACTGCCGCCCACTGCCGGTAGTAGCCTACTACCTCAACTACCGGAGATAATATACAACTTCCTGAACTACAAGTTATAACATACACCTACAACTAATAGGTGTATGTTATATCTTGTAGTTGAGGTAGTAGTTGTATGTAACACGTGGTAGTTGAGGTAGTACTTGTCTGTTTAATAATGCTGAGGAATATAATGCTGGCTCTTGGTTGAGGCCCCTGGTTAGAGCCAGCTCTGTGCTCAGCGCTCTGTGTCAGAGTCTCTTCCCCCTCAGCAGCTGCAGCAGGTTCCTGCTGTAACAGCTCAGTGTCTACGCAGAGTGACTGAGGGAGGTTTTTGTACGGCTCTCAATCACTGTGTGAACACCAAGGCACCGTTAAGAATGTGGGCACTCTGACAGTGATAAACTGCTGCATCTTCACGCTGGGCGTCGTTGATGGTCAGAGAGAAGTCAGTGCTGCCTCCACTGCCTCTAAACCGAGCTGGTGTTGGTGATACTAGTTGGTTTACTAATTGTATGATGAGCTTGGGGGCTTCTCCAGGTTTCTGTTGGTACCAGAATAAATAGGTATTGGCATGAACCGCTGGGTTTGTTTTACAGGTCAGAGTGACTGTGGATCCTGGAGCAACGGACACTACTGGTGTCTGAGTCACAGTCACCTGACTGCTGGTTCCTGTAGAAAACAAACCAAACAAACATTGAGTTATCCAATAGAAAACACAAGCAAACAGAGAAGGGTGGTCCACATCTTGACTGAGTGGAATGAACCAACCTGTTAAGGATCCACAGACCACTGTCCAGAAAAGGAGGGTGAGGTGATTCATAGTTGCCACGGTTTCTGGGGTGTTGATTGACAGCTCCGAGTCCTGCAGTGTTGAACTAAGAGGACTTTAAACCCTCTCAGAACCCCAGTTTCAGCTGAGCATGCAAAGCTTCCTCTATATGGAAATGACCTGTTTCCACTCATCAGACTGGGGGTGAGAGCGACTGCAGACGTTCTGGGAGGACCGCTGTATCTCTTCTACATTCACACTTTTGGAATACGTATTCAGATTTACTGGAAACGATCGGAATTTATAATGTATATATATTTCTTTGGTGTATTCGATCTTGGTTTGTATGAAATCCTTTAACTTTCTAACTTTTTGATTTTTTTTTTTATAGATTATTATTACCTAAAACCTGAATAATAGATAAAAACACACTATTCTTTTTATAATAAATGCATGATTATAAAATCGGATTGAAGGTTTCTTATTAGGTCAAATGATTAGAATTTTTTTTTTAAATTAACCGATTGTAAGTGTTCCTTTAAAAAAATTATGAAAATAAATATATGATGAATGTACTTCATCAAATCAATTCAAACAATTAATACATATTAATAATAATATTTCCAGGGAATGAAAAAATTATTAATTCATAAATGTCTGTTAGTGTGTCAGTGAGATGAGACTTTAATGGGCTGGAGGTTTTTGTACAGCCTCTTAATGAGTTTGTATCACTGTGGTTGACTTTTGGTGGAGGCACCAAACTCATCGTTGATTGTAAGTACAAGGACACTTTTCTTTGCTTGGAATATTTAACTTTCTTTCCATTTATTTAAGCTTGATAATCTTATTATCAAGCTCTTATAATTTCTTATAAGAGCTTGATATAATTTTTTGTAGTTTTTTCAGAAAAAAAGCTGAGGACAAAGTGTGAATATATTGTGGTACAGAGTCTTTTAAATTACACTAAATATGTTGCATGTGTTCTACAATATAATGCATTTCATGAAAGACTTGATTATTGATGTGGCATTATTTAATTGTCACATTTAAGTTAGAAGAAATTCAAACTTGTGCAAAGTCGATAAATGTTAACCAATAAATTGCTACATTTTGAAGTTAAATAGGAACATGCAATTACTGGTTTAATGAAGAACTTTTAAGAAAAATGGTTCCCTTCCTCTTTAATATCACCAACTGCTGGTGAACAGGAAGCTGTCCCTTCCCTCTGTGCTCCTATGAGGCTGATGTTAACTGAGCCTGTTGTCCACTCCTCTCTCTCTCTTCCAGTGGGAGTGGTGCAGCCCACGCTGAGCGTCCTCCCTCCCTCCAGAGTGGAGCTGGAGCAGGGCAGTGCTACACTAGTGTGTGTGGCCAGTGGGGGCTTCCCCTCAGACTGGAAGCTTGGCTGGAAGGTGGGGGGCAGCAGCAGGTCTGGGGGGGTGTCCGATAGCCTGGGGGTCCTGGGGAAAGATGGCCACTACAGCTGGAGCAGCACCTTGACCCTCCCTGCAGACCAGTGGAGGAAGGCGGGCTCAGTGAGCTGTGAGGCCAGTAAGAATGGCCAGACGCAGCCTGTCACTCAAACCCTGAATCCTGGAGAGTGTTCAGAGTAGAGAGGCTCCAGCATGGAGGTACTGGAGGACACAGATCTCCTCTGACACGTCTGCTCAATGACGCTCTGTCTCAGGTGGCCCTGTAGCTTTTGATAATTGACATTAATATAACATGTCTTCTAATCAATAACATGATGCTCTCTGGATTTTATCCCGCTTGTGTTGTTCACATGTTGACCATTTAATAAAGATGTAAAGAATCAATCCTTTCTTGTCATCATTTGCTATCATTAATCTTTCGTATTTCCAAATTAATGTGGATTCCAATGAACATATAAAACCTCTGCCATCTTCATCAAACAAATTTCCCCACGAGGGGAGGCTATGATGTATATCTCTGAATGAGCAAAGTGTTGGTTGTGTGCATTTCCTTGTAAAGTGTGTTCACTGTATTCAGTGGAGCAGTGTCAGTCATAGAGCCATGGCTGCTGAAATGACCCATGTGTGTCAGACTGACTTTCTGTCACTTCATATAATAGTAGTTCAGAGAGATGTCCAGGTTTCTGCAGATACAATCCCAGAAAGATAGAAAATTACGCCTCAAAATAAATTCAGTATCCCTCACCAAGGCATTGGAACCCTAGCATGCTGAGTGGGGGGAACAGTAACATATTCATAAATGTCTGTCTATGAGTCAAAGACCAAACCGACAAATGCTAAAATATGTGTTTCTTTAAACGTATTCTTTGAGCAGTGAGCTGTGGCTATTCAAATGATGTCCAGTTTAGTTCAGCAGATGTGCATCTGTGCAGAAAGTCAGAGTGAATGTAGGGCTGAGACTTTCAGAAGAGTCTCTGGAGATTCCAGTGAAAGCGGTGTGTGTGCATGTCTCCATACCTGCCCAATGGCGCCATCTAGTGTCCAACCAACGCCATTGCAAAAAAGACTGATTCAGATTTAAATTCAATACTTTATTGCCCTACAACTCTGTACAGGTTGCTAGGTATTTATTTTTGTGACTTCATGATAGTACATAACAAAGACCCACACAAAATACCCTTAGATACAACATATAGGCAGATAAAAGAAAATGGGACATCCCCTCACATAAGACATATAGCTCTCTTACACCTGGCTGACAGGCCAGGTGTAAGAGCTGTATGTTTGATTAAAGTGGCAGGTGCTTATAGGTGCAAGTGATGTGAAAATTGGCATGGATCAAGTGATGTGCAAATCTGCATAAGGTCCAATAGATAAGTACATAGTTAAGAAAACTCCCAGTATATAAAAACAGAGTAGTAATCTGTGCGTATTATACTATACAGGGCCACTGGGTGCGTCTGCATTCCTGATGTACTGGTGTAGGGATGTAGAGTTGTTAAGAGGTGTAATGGTTCTGCAGTATGTGCTGTTGAGGAAGCGGGAGGTTTCAGTGTGGACGGCCCTCAACCTCCTACCTGATGGGAGGGGATTGAAGAGGGAGTTAGCAGGTTGGACAGTACCTCTGCTGGACAGTAGAGTTGCCGTACCAGACTGTGATTGAGAACGTAAGGACGCTCTCAAAGGTGGCTCGGTAGAACTGCTGCATCCCCTTACAGGCCACCCCAAACTTCTTTAGTTGGCGGAGGAAAAAAAGCTTCTGGTAGGCTTTTTAAATAATAGCAGTTATGTTATCTTCCCATTTCAGAGAGGAGGAGATTATTGTGCCCAGAAATGTGTAGGCCTCACCTGGCCTGAGTCAGGCTGATTGGACTCTGGGGCTGAGACAGGCTCACACCTGTGGAGAATCAGTAATCAAAGCACACAGGGTAAACCAGCCGTCCCACACACACACACACACACACACACACACACACACACACACACACACACACCACAGTGGTAACTAAATCAATTTTCAACCGTTTATCTTCGTTCAAACCATTTAACAAATCTACACACTTGAATCTTCCATAATATCTAAACGGAATTTCGATATCATTTAAACTTTCTTCAGAGTCACAGTTTTAGTTTCATACCGCTTTGTTTTCAGCTGTTTTTATTGAAGATGTCTTCCCATTCTGATACACCTACTTCTTATGACATGAGAAGACACACACACACACACACACACACACACACACACACACACACACCTGCACACATGCACATATAGTCATTCATTCCCGCTTTGCACCTCCATGCCGCGCAATACAAAATACAGTTCATATTGGATTCTGAGCATTTGATGCAGTGAATGTAGTGTCATTTGTTTATTTCATATATATTTGTGTACCAAGCATGATTTAAAAGGAAAGGACACATTTTAATTTCTTCTGTATTCATCTGTATTCATATTCACATAAACTCATACTACAAAATTTTAATGCAAACCAGTGTCGGGGAGCCTCTGTCCATCCTGGCCGTACCACCTGGTCAGGAGGGAGGGAGGAACGGACAGAGGGTCCCCCCACACCTCTTGGTATGACAGCTGCCCAAGGCCGCAAACCAAGCCTACGTCTGACTGGAGGACGACGGGCATCAAGCTACACTGCTGCCATGGTCTCTCCTGACTCCGGTGAACCTCACCACCACCACCACCACCAGCTACCAGTAAGTTGCCTTGTTTTGTGTTTCTCATTTGCCAGTTGAGGGGAACATATTTAATTTAGCATTACTGTTTGGTGCCCCTTCACTGCTTAGACACAGGATCTCTATAACCAGCTCTGCATTACGAGGTGCCGAGGTGCATGTGGGTCACTTGCTTGCCGCTATACAGATACGCCAACACAAGACACTTGTTCACCAGAGTCAGGAAGAAATGATCCCCTGCTGTTTGGTGTGCTGTCCCAGGTACCACCCTCCCCATCGGACTGATCAGACACACCTGCAGCCCCTCAGCAATCACGTGGATTGCTATAAAGCTGCAGGGATGAAAGCAGACGCGGCCAGTAAGAAAAGTAAAAGGCACGGGGGGACGCTACCAGCCCAGTGGGGACTAGTGCTCACCAGCGGCCAGGAGAAGGGGATGCAATGCGGATAGAGGACAAACAGTCACTCCTTGCTTTCATGGTAGATGTGGTGTGGGCAGCAAGAAACATAACCAAGAGGTCTGACGCTATTAAAATTGCGGTGGAGGCGGCCGAAAGGTTTCTTGAGGAGGTAGAAATGGGCCCAGAGGAGTTACATACATTCATGAGGCAGAAGCTTGAGGTGCAGGAGAGAGAAGGGAGAGAGAAGGGAGGGGCAAAGGCAGGAGTGAGGGAAACGGTAAAGAAGGGGAAATGGTCATGACTGAATATGAGGATACTTAATCTATTGATGTTTTATTTAATGCAATGGAACGCAAGGAGCCTCATCGCAAATGGCCAAGAGTTTAAAAGATTAGTGGATGTTTTTAATGGAGAGTATGAACCAGCTTTACTGTGTATTCAGGAAACTTGGCTCAAACCTTGTTTGGACTTTGTCGTGCCAGGGTATGAAAGTATTAGACGGGACAGAAGTGGGAAAGCAGGAGGAGGGTGTGCAACGTTTGTACGGTTTGATGTGAAGTACCAGAGGGTGCAAATTAAGTCTTCTCTAGAGTGTGTGGTGGTAAAGGTGTGGGGAAATAATAAGTGGGTAAATATAGTTAACTTTTATAATCCCTGCTTGCCAGTCGACATAATCGACTTGGAGGAGATTATGGAACAGATGGGGGCACCGATTATTTGGCTAGGTGACTTTAATACACATAATCCTTTGTGGGGAAGCAGAATGAAAGATACAAATGGGAGCACAGTGGAGGATTTTATGGACAAACATGGGTTAGTATGTATGAATGATGGCAGGCCAACTAGGTTTGAAATTAAGACAGGGGTAGGTTCAAGCATAGATTTAGCACTAGCATCCAGTGAATACGCAAGAGTAGGAGAATGGGACAATATGGACAGGTGCTTAGTGATCACTTTCCAATACTTTTGAAGTTTGGGAAAACTTCAATCAGACTAGACCAACATATTTTAACTATGGAAAGGCCGACTGGGAGAAGTTCTCTAGTAAATGTGATAGTGATCTTGATAGTGTGAATGGAGAGGGATCAATAGATGAGTGGAACAATAGTTTATGTGCAATGATATTAAGTAGTGCATATGAGTGCACCCCTTTAAAGAAAAACCCTAAAACTAGAGTAAGTGTGCCATGGTGGAATAGGGCTTGTGATAAAGCACTTAGGGATAGAAACTGTGCATATAGACTATTGAGAAAGTGCCCAACAGAGAATAATGCAATAGAGTACAAAAGGCTGAGGGCTAAGGCGAGAAGAGTAATTAAGGTTACAAAAAAAGAGTGTTGGAGAGGTTATTGTGGAGAATTGGGCGTGGATACATCAGTTGGAGACGTATGGGCAGCAGTTCATCGTATGTCAGGAGTGGTCAGGAAAAGGAGAATGCCAGTATTGGAGGAAAAGGGAGTTATAGCAAAGAGTGATATAGAGAAAGCAGAAATGTGTGAGAGTAAGTTTAAGGATGTACATAGGGGAGCAAACATTGGGGAGGAAGGTATTCGAAAGAGGAATGAGACGCTAAGACAACATATTTTTAAACTCGGGGTGAATGACGATAATGCTGATTGTGTTAATTTGTACTTTTCAATCGAAGAGCTGCGCAGAGCCATAAATAAAGGGGGGGAAACAGCACCAGGGAAGGACGGCATAAGCTATGAGATATTTAAAAGAATAGGTGATCTGGTGGTGGAAGAAATGTTAGCACTTATGAGCACTGTTTGGAAGGAATCAATTTCAATCAATCAATTTATTATTTAAAGTGCAAAATCACCATGGTACATGGTCTCAATACACTTTACAAAATATCAAGTACAATAATAACAATATTAAAACAATATTAAAACACCACAGGAATATGATAAAACAGTTAAAAATTAGTTTAAACCAAAGTATTGAGTAAAAAGGTATGTTTTAAGACGGGACTTGAAAATTGCAGTGGATGAAGCTTCTTTGATACATAGTGGGAGGCCATTCCATAGAAAAGGAGCACGGTAGGAAAAGGCCCTGCCACCAGCAGACTTTTTATTGATTGGTGGGATGACAAGGAGGTTAGAACTAAGAGAACGGAGTGGACGTGGCGGAATGTAGGGAAAAAGTAGTTCAGTTAAATAGGAAGGTGCAAGTCCATTTAATGCCTTATAAGTTAAGAGAAGAACTTTAAAATCGGCTCTAGCCTGAATGGGCAGCCAATGTAATGATGCCAGGACAGGAGTTATGTGACAGTACCTACTTGTTTTTGTTAAGAGTCTGGCGGCTGAATTTTGCACAAGCTGAAGGCTCCTAGTAGAACAGATGGGGAGGCCAGAAAAAAGGACATTACAGTAATCCAAACGGGAAGACACAAGGGCATGGAAGGAAGGCTTCCATTAGCCTGGAAGCAGGCAGTGGTGGTCCCAATGTTAAAGCCAGGGAAGGAGGCAGAGCATCCAGGGTCATATAGACCCATTGCACCAACAGCAGTGATGTGTAAAATAATGGAAAGAATGGTGACGGATGGGTTAGTATACACACTGGAGAAGGAGGGGCGGTTCACGCTGATGCAAAGTGGGTTTGGTAGAGGAAGAAGCACCATGGATTCTGTGATCTCCCTGGATTCGGATGTAAAGAAAGCCATGGTTAATAAAGAGGGAGGAGTTGCAGTGCTTTTGGATATCGAAAAGGCTTATGACATGTTGTGGAAGGAGGGGCTCATCATTAAGCCGTACGACGCAGGGATTCGAGGGCGTATGCTGAACTGGGTACAGGACTTTTTAAAGAACGGGGTAACTCAGGTAAGGGTAGGGGAGGCGATGTCGAATGTCACATGCGTTGAGAATGGGACCCCACAAGGAAGTGTGATAAGTCCGGTTTTATTTCATGTAATGGTGAGCGACATTTTTAAAGACATTGGATCAGGGTTTGGTTTCTCATTGTTTGCAGACGACGGAGCAGTGTGGAAAAGAGGCAGGAACATCAAACACATAACAGAGAAAATACAGGAGGCATTAAATAAAAGAATGGACTGGGGAAGCAGGTGGGGTTTTAAGATATCAACGGAAAAAACAAAATATGTTGTATTTGGCAATAAGAAAACTGTGTGTCAAGGTTTATTAATGTATGGGCAAGCAGTAGAGAGGTTAAAAGAGTTTAAATTATTGGGAGTAGTGTGTGATGAAAGATTGACCTTTTAAAAAGCATGTAGATAGCATTGTGAGCAAGTGTGAGAAAGTTATAAATGTCATGCGGTCCCTATCAGGAAGTTTGTGGGGTGCTGGCCAGGATACACAGATAATGATTTACAGGGCAATGGTCAGATGGAGGATAGATTATGGGTGTTTGTGTTATGGGACGGCAGCAAAAACAATTCTCAAGAGACTTGATGTAGTGCAGGCAAAGGCACTGAGAGTCGTCTGTGGGGCCTTCCGTTCCACCCCAATCGCAGCTTTGCTTGTAGAGATGGGGGAGACCCCATTGGGTATCAGAAGGTCTAAGCTGGCAATGCAGTATATCTGTAAATGAAGGGGACATCAAGGGGAGAATGTGGGGCATCTGGCTTCGGAAGGTGCGTGGGACTGGGGAGGAGCAAGAGTGAAAAGGGAGTGTTTCATTTTTAGAGTTAATGAGGAGATGGGGAGGATGGAGTTTGGGGAGGAGGGGGTGGCCCCTATAGTTCACTGGCCAGCAATACCACCATGGATTCTACCGGTGCCAGAGATAGATCTGAGTGTTTTGGCGTATGAGAGAACTGCAACATTTGGGGGCATTGTAAGGGAAAGGTTAAATAACACTTGGGGGCAGTACATTCAAATTTACACGGATGGGGCCCAAGACCCAAGAACTGGGAAGTCTGGGTTTGCTTTTTGCATCCCAGGTTTGGATGTGAGCAGGTATAAGCGACTGTCTGAGGGGGTTTCAGTTCATACCACAGAGCTGCTGTATCTCTTTAACGTCCACACTTTTGGAATACAAATTCATTTTTTTCTGGAAACTATTGGGATTTAAAATGTGTTATATTTTCTCTGGTTTAATTGTGTTTGTATGAAATCCTTTAATTTTATTATTTTGTTGAAATTTATTCTCATAACATTATTTACTAAAACCAGAATAATAGATAATAATTTATTGTTCATTTTTTAATAAATACATGATTATAACATTGGGTTGAAGTTTTTTAATGAGTCAAATTATTGGACTAATGTTAAAGCAATGCACTGTTCGTTAGTGATCCTTCAACAATTTTATGAAAATATATGTTGAATAAATACATTTGTTTAATCCATGTACATTCACACAATTGATCGAAATTAAGAATAATTATTTCAGCGAATCAAATATTGAATAATTCAGAGATTTTTGTCTAAAAGCCAGTGTTTGTGTGACAGTAAGATGAGTCTTTAATATGCGGGAGGTTTTTGTACAGCCTCTTAACGAGTTTGTATCACTGTGGTACACTTTTGGTGGAGGCACCAAACTCATCGTTGACTGTAAGTACAAGGACACTTTTTTGTATCTGACATAGTACTAACCTTTGACTAGCGTACCTGTAAAGATATATCGATTTACTTTTTTTTAACTAATTAAACAAAATTCTTAGGAAAGGTAAATGATAGTGTTAACAACTTCTCTGATTGATTACAGTCATTACATGTTATTGTTGACATTGTATTTCTTTATTGTGATTATTCATAATTTATTAAGAATATAATTGAGGTACTTTGATCTTCATTAATTTGATTAAACAGTTCAGATTCAGATTCTGTTTCGGAAACTAAAAATGCAGTCGTCATTTATTTAACATAATATTTTATCTGTATTGTATTTATGTTCTTAAAATATCCCATTTATAGAGTTTTCTTTGCTAAATCCGAAATTAAATATGAGAAAACGTGAAAGAAAGACTTATTAAGAAAAGCAACCTGACGGTCTAAATGTGTCATGAATAAGGTTGCATACATTTCCACCCATGTTACAATAAACAACATCTCTTGATGCTGATGTTCCCTTCTCTGTGCTCCTATGAGGCTGATGTTAACTGAGCCTGTTGTCCACCCCTCTCTCTCTCTTCCAGTGGGAGTGGTGCAGCCCACGCTGAGCGTCCTCCCTCCCTCCAGAGTGGAGCTGGAGCAGGGCAGTGCTACACTAGTGTGTACGGCCAGTGGGGGCTTCCCCTCAGACTGGAAGCTTGGCTGGAAGGTGGGGGGCAGCAGCAGGTCTGGGGGGGTGTCAGATAGCCTGGGGGTCCTGGGGAAAGACGGCCACTACAGCTGGAGCAGCACCTTGACCCTCCCTGCAGACCAGTGGAGGAAGGCGGGCTCAGTGAGCTGTGAGGCCAGTAAGAATGGCCAGACGCAGCCTGTCACTCAAACCCTGAATCCTGGAGAGTGTTCAGAGTAGAGAGGCTGCAGCATGGAGGTACTGGAGGATACAGATCTCCTCTGACACGTCTGCTCTATGTCTCTCTGTCTCAGGTGGCCCTGAAGCTTTTGATAATTGACATTAATATAACATGTCTTCTAATCAATAACATGATGCTCTCTGGATTTTACCCCTTGCTTGTGTTGGTCACATGTTGAACATTTAATAAAGATGTTAAGATTAAATCCTTTCTTGTCATCATTTGCTATCATTTATCTTTCGTATTTCCAAATGAATGTGGATTCTAATGAGCATATAAAACCTCTGCCATCTTTATCCAACATATTTCCCTACCATTTTGAAAGAATGGTTAAGGCTATGGTGTGTATCTCTGAAGGAGCATGGTATTGTGTGTGGGGATTTCCTTGGAAGGTGTTTTCACTTTATCCAGTGGACCAGTGTCAGTCATAGAGCCACTGCTGCTGAAATGACCCATGTGTGTCAGACTGACTTTATGTCACTTCATATAATAGTAGTTCAGGCAGATGCTCCAGATTTCTGCAGATACAAACTCAGAAACTTGTAAAATTACGTCTCAAAAGACATTCAGTATCTCTCAACAGTACATAAGAACCCTAGCATGCTGAGTGGTGGAAACAGTTACATATTAATAATGTCTGTCTATGAGTTAAAGACCAAACCGACAACGCTAAAAAATGTGTTTCTTTAAACGTATTCTGTGAGCAGTGAGCTGTAGCTATTCAAATGATGTCCAGGTTTAGCTTATGTGCATCTGTGTCTCTTGAGTCACAGAAAGTCAGGGTAAATATAGGGCTGAGGTTTTCAGAACAGTCTCTTGAGACTCCAGTGAAAGCAGTATCTGTGCATGTCTCCATACCAGCTCAGTTGCGCCCTCTAGTGTGTAACCAACACCATTGCAATAAAGACTGATTCCATGACCTCCACTCTGTTCACCTCTTTAACAATAATTAAAATATTCCCGAGTAGCATGCTTTTGTTTCATCAGGATTGACCCTTAGTTCATAGATAAATCACGTCAATCCAATATTAAATCTCCTTATTTCACGTGTGCCCTCTGACTGGACAGCACAAAGACACTGGGGAGCTATGGGGACACGGTGTTTGGATCGTATTTATTATTGTTCTACGTACGGTTTGGTGACCCTGGTCAGAGTCCAGTTTATTATTTAGTATATGTTTTTTCGTGTCTGGTGGGGGGGTGGACTTCGGCTGGGGATCCCCCCCCCCCCCCTCCCCCTCCCCCTCCCGCTCCCTACCTGGTGTTGGGGGGGTGGAGTGTGTGTGGTCGATGGCTGGTTGAAGCAGCCTCACTGGGACAGGCTGCACACCTGTGGTGAATCAGTAATCAAGGCACAGGATAAACCAGTCGCGCACACACACACACACACACACACACACACACACACACACACACACACACACACACACACACACACACACACACACACACACACACACACACACACACACACACACACACACACACACACACACACACACACACACACACACACACACAGGACATAGCTCTGTCACGTCTGTGTTCACCTCCTTGCGTTGTTTGTAATTTGTTGTTGTTGAGGCAGTAGTTTTATCCAATAAGTTGCAGTTGCGGTAGTAGTTGTATGTTATACGTAGTAGTTGAGGTAGTAGTTGTATATAATACGTGGTGGTTGAGGTAGTACTTGTATATTATAGGTGGTAGTTGAGGTAGTAGTTGTATGTAATATTTTGTAGTTGAGGTAGTAGTGGTATATTAAACGTGGTAGTTGAGGTAGTACTTGTATGTTTAATAATGCTGAGGAATCTAATGCTGGCTCTTGGTTGAGGCCCCTGGTTAGAGCCAGCTCTGTGCTCAGCGCTCTGTGTCAGAGTCTCTTCCCCCTCAGCAGCTGCAGCAGGTTCCTGCTGTAACAGCTCAGTGTCTACGCAGTGTGACTGAGGGAGGTTTTTGTACGGCTCTCAATCACTGTGTGAACACATAGACACTGTTAGGAATGTGGGTACTCTGACAGTGATAAACTGCTGCATCTTCACGCTGGGCGCCGTCGATGGTTAGAGAGAAGTCAGTGCTGCTTCCACTGCCACTAAACCGAGCTGGTGTTGATGATTCACGTGTACTGACACGTGTTATTAGGAGCTTGGGTTCTTCTCCAGGCTTCTGTTGATACCAGTACAGAAAATCATTGTTGTAAACTGCTGGGTTTGTTTTACAGGTCAGAGTGACTGTGGATCCTGGAGTAAAGGACACTACTGGTGTCTGAGTCACAGTCACCTGACTGCTGGTTCCTGTAGAAAACAAACAAACCAAACATTGAGTTATCCAATAGAAAACACAAGCAAACAGAGAAGGGTGGTCCACATTTAGACTGAGTGGAATGAACCAACCTGTTAAGGACCCACAGACCACTGTCCAGAAAAGGAGGGTGAGGTGATTCATGGTTGCCACGGTTTCTGGGGTGTTGAGTGACAGCTCAGAGTCCTGCAGTGTTGAACTCAGAGGACTTTAAACCCTCTCAGAACCCCAGTTTCAGCTGAGCATGCAAAGCTTCCTCTATATGGAAATGACCTGTTTCCACTCATCAGACTGGGGGTGAGAGTGACTGCAGACGTTCTGGGAGGACCGCTGTATCTCTTCTACATTCACACTTTTGGAATACAAATTCAGATTTTATGGAAACTATTGGAATTTTTAATGTATAACATTTTATCTGGTTGAGGTCGATCTTGGTTTGTATGACATCCTTTGACTCTCTAATTTAGATGTATTATTACCTAAAACCAGAATAATAGATAAAAAGATATTGTTCTGTTTAAAATAAATGCATGATTATAACATTGGCTTTTAGGTTTTTTAATCGGTCAAAAAAATAGACTTGTGTTAAAACAATAAACCTTTTGTAATTTTGCGTTTATAAAGGTTATGAAAATAAATGTAACTGAATTTATTTCATTAAATCTATTCAAACAATTAATTTATATTGATTATAATTCTTCCAGTGAATCAAATATCGACTAATTCATCCATTTTAGTGAAAAGCCAGTGTTTGTGTGTCAGTGAGATGAGTCTTTAATGTGCGGGAGGTTTTTGTACAGCCTCTTAATGAGTTTGTATCACTGTGGTACACTTTTGGTGGAGGCACCAAACTCATCGTTGACTGTAAGTACAAGGACACTTTTCTTTGCCTGGCATATTTAACGTTCTCTAAATATTATTAAGCGTGATAATGTTATCTTTTGGAACTTTCGATATTTTTAATTTCTTGTTATTTTTTAAAGATAAGCTGAGGACAAAGTGTAAATATATTGTGGTACAGAGTCCTGTCTTTTAAAATACACTGCATATGTTACATATGTTGTGCTACAATACAATGTATTTCATGAAAGACCTCATTATTGCCGTGGCATTATTAATTTATTGAATTGGCAAATCAGTCACATTTAAGTTTGAAGAAATTCACACTTGTTGATTAATGTTAACCCAATAAAATGCTAAATTTTGAAGTTCAATCATTTTAAATATAAACATGTAGTTACCGTTTTAATGAAGAGATTTTAAACACAATGGTTTCCTTCCTCTTTAATGTCACCAACTGCTGGTGAACAGGAAGCTGTCCCTTCCCTCTGTGCTCCTATGAGGCTGATGTTAACTGAGCCTGTTGTCCACTCCTCTCTCTCTCTTCCAGTGGGAGTGGTGCAGCCCACGCTGAGCGTCCTCCCTCCCTCCAGAGTGGAGCTGGAGCAGGGCAGTGCTACACTAGTGTGTGTGGCCAGTGGGGGCTTCCCCTCAGACTGGAAGCTTGGCTGGAAGGTGGGGGGCAGCAGCAGGTCTGGGGGGGTGTCCGATAGCCTGGTGGTCCTGGGGAAAGATGGCCACTACAGCTGGAGCAGCACCTTGACCCTCCCTGCAGACCAGTGGAGGAAGGCGGGCTCAGTGAGCTGTGAGGCCAGTAAGAATGGCCAGACGCAGCCTGTCACTCAAACCCTGAATCCTGGAGAGTGTTCAGAGTAGAGAGGCTCCAGCATGGAAGTACTGGAGGATACAGATCTCTTCTGACACGTCTGCTTTATGTCTCTCTGTCTCAGGTGGCCCTGAAGCTTTTGATAATTGACATTAATATAACATGTCTTCTAATCAATAACATGATGCTCTCTGGATTTTACCCCTTGCTTGTGTTGGTCACATGTTGAACATTTAATAAAAATGTAAAGAATGAATCCTTTCTTGTCATCATTTGCTATCATTAATCTTTCGTATTTCCAAATTAATGTGGATTCCAATGAACATATAAAATCTCTGCCATCTTCATCAAACAAATTTCCCCACGGGGGAAATTTGGCTATGATGTATATCTCTGAATGAGCAAAGTGTTGGTTGTGTGCATTTCCTTGTAAAGTGTGTTCACAGTATTCAGTGGAGCAGTGTCAGTCATAGAGCCACTGCTGCTGAAATGACCCACGTGTCTGACTATCTTTCTGTCACTTCATATAATAGTAGTTCAGAGAGATGTCCAGGTTTCTGCAGACACAATCTCAGAAAGATAGAAAATTACGCCTCAAAATAAATTCAGTATCCCTCACCAAGACATTGGAACCCTAGCAGGCTGAGTGGGGGGGAACAGTAACATATTCATAATGTCTGTCTTTGAGTCAAAGACCAAACCGACAAACGCTAAAATATGTGTTTCTTTAAACGTATTCTGTGAGCAGTGAGCTGTGGCTATTCAAATGATGTCCAGTTTAGTTCAGCAGATGTGCACCTGTGTCTCTTTAGAGACAGAAAGTCGGAGTAAATGTAGTGCTGAGACTTTCAGAAGAGTCTCTGGAGATTCCACTGAAAGCAGTGTGTGTGCATGTCTCCATACCTGCCCAATGGTGCCCTCTAGTGTCCAACCAACGCCATCGCAATAAAGACTGATTCAGATTCAGATTCAATAACTTATTGCCCTACAACTCTCTACAAGTTGCAAGTGATTTTTTTTAGTGAGCTCATGACAGTACATAACAAAGACCCACACAAAAGACCCTTAGATACAACACATAGGCAGATTAAAGAAAATGGGACATCCCCTCACATAAGACATATAGCTCTCTTACACCTGGCTGACAGGCCAGGGTAAGTGCTGTATGTTTGATTAAAGTGGCAGGTGCTTATAGGTGCAAGTGATGTGCAAATTGGCATGGATCAAGTCATATGCAAATCTGCATAAGGTCCAATAAATAAGTACATAGTTAAGAAAACTCCCAGTATATAAAAACAGAGTAGTAATCTGTGCGTATTATACTATACAGGGCCACTGGGTGCGTCTGCATTCCTGATGTACTGGTGTAGGGATGTAGAGTTGTTAAGAGGTGTAATGGTTCTGCAGTATGTGCTGTTGAGGAAGCGGGAGGTTTCAGTGTGGACGGCCCTCAACCTCCTACCTGATGGGAGGGGATTGAAGAGGGAGTTAGCAGGTTGGACAGTACCTCTACTGGACAGTAGAGTTGCCGTACCAGACTGTGACTGAGAACGTAAGGACGCTCTCAAAGGTGGCTCGGTAGAACTGCTGCATCCCCTTACAGGCCACCCCAAACTTCTTTAGTTGGTGGAGGAAAAAGAGCCTCTGGTGGGCTTTTTAAATAATAGCAGTGATGTTATCTTCCCATTTCAGAGAGGAGGAGATTATTGTGCCCAGAAATGTGAAGCCGTCTACCCGTTCCACCACCGCCGCATTGATGGACAGAGGCGGGGTCTACTTCCTCTTCCTTCGGAAGTCCACCACCAGCTCCTTCGTTTTTGCAGTATTTAGCTCTAGGTTGTGGTGGAAACAGCATTCAGTTAGGGAAAGGACCTCATTTCTGTAGGCACTGTCATCACCCCCTGACATCAGCCCTATCAAGGTTGTATCATCAGCAGATGTAATCATTTTCACTGAGTCACTGTGTGATATGCACTCATTAGTGCACAGAGAGTATAACAGAGGTGATGATACACACTCCTGGGGGGCACCAGTGCTAGTGTGTTTGGCCTGTGACAACTTGTTATAGATTTTGACAACTTGTGTTCTTTGCTGTACAGGAACTCTAAAATCCAGTGACATAAGGAGTTCTGGACACCCATGTTTTGGAGTTTATAGAAAAGTTTGCTGGGTAAAATCGTGTTAAAAGCAGAGCTGTAGTCTATAAAAAAGTACCGTTGCGTGGTTGCCTGGGGACTCAAGATGTTGTAGAATAGAGTGGATACCAAGTGACACGGCATTCCTCAACAGACCTATTTGTCCGATATGCAAACTGAAAGGGGTCTAGACAGACAGCTTTGGACGGATGATCACATATGATTTTTTCCAAGATTTTCATTATGACAGATGTAAGAGCTACCGGTCTATAATCATTTAAACCAGTGATGCTGGGCTTCTGGGGCACAGGAATAATAACAGCTGACTTAAAACATGTGGGGACTCTGCATTCCCTCAGAGACCAGTTAAAAATGTCTGCGAGTGCTGGGGTCAGTTCATCAGCACAACGTTTGATGATAGTGGAGGATACGAGGTCAGGGCCTGCAGCCTTCCTGCAATTCAGCTTTTTTAGTAGTCGCCTAACCTCATCCTCCTGTAAGACAGAAGGTGTTGCTCGGGTTTTGATGCCCGTTGGTTGTATAAGGGCATCATCCCGATCTTTATCAAAGCAGCAATATAATTCATTGAGACTGTCAGGCAGCTTAGGGTTGTCACTGACTACTAGCGCAGTGCTAGAGTAGTTCATGGAAACGCTGATTCCATGGACTCCACTCTGTTCACCTCTTTAACAATCATTTAAATATTCCCCTGACCTTATGACCCTTAGTTCATAGATAAATCACATCAACCCACTTTTAAATCTCCTTATTGAATGTGAGCTCTCTGACTGGACAGCATTTATTATTGTTCTACGTACGGTTTGGTAACCTCGGTCAGAGTCTGGTGAACTGTTGGGTATGCTAACACGGTTTATAATTTATATATTTGTTCGTGTCTTGTGGGGGGAGTTGGCTTCGGCTGGGCATCCATCCCCCCCCCCTCCCTCTCTCTCTGGTGTTGGGGGGGTGGAGTGTGTGTGGTCGATGGCTGGTTGAAGCAGCCTCATCTGGCCTGAGTCAGGCTGATTGGACTCTGGGGCTGAGACAGGCTCACACCTGTGGAGAATCAGTAATCAAAGCACCCAGGGTAAACCAGCCGTCCCACACACACACACACACCACAGTTGTTACCAAATCAATTTTCAACCGTTTATCTTCGTTCAAACCATTTAACAAATCCACACTTGTATCTTCCATAATATCTAAACGGAATTTCGATATCATTTAAACTTTCTTCAGAGTCACAGTTTTAGTTTCATACCGCTTCGTTTTCAGCTGTTTTTATTGAAGATGTCTTCCCATTCTGACCTACTTCATGACATGAGAAGACACACACACACACACACACACCTGCACACATGCACATATAGTCATTAATTCCCGCTTTGCACCTCCATGCCACGCAATACAAAATACAGTTCATATTGGATTCTGAGCATTTGACAATGTGGTGTCATTTGTTTATTTCATATATATTTGTGTACCAAGCATGATTTACAAGGAAAGGACATATATTTTAATTTCTTCTGTATTCATCTGTATTCATATTAACATAAACTCATACTACAAAATTTTAATGCAAACCAGTGTCGGGGAGCCTCCGTCCATCCTGGCCGTACCACCTGGTCAGGCTGCCCCCCTGTGAAGAGGGGCAGGGAGGGAGGGAGGAACGGACAGAGGGTCCCCCCACACCTCTTGGTATGACAGCTGCCCAAGGCCGCAAACCAAGCCTACGTCTGACTGCAGGACGACGGGCATCAAGCTACACTGCTGCCATGGTCTCTCCTGACTCCGGTGAACCTCACCACCACCCCCACCACCAGCTACCAGTAAGTTGCCTTGTTTTGTGTTTCTCATTTGCCAGTTGAGGGGAACATATTTAATTTAGCATTAGTGTCTACAGAAAAGCAGGCAACATGTTCCCTCTTAGGCCTCACTCATGAGCCACTTCTGCAGCTGCTTCACCAGCTGTATGGACACATGAACTGATCTTCTAAAGGTGTATGCTGAGGTGGCTTCATCAAGAACACTTGGCTCTCATATCACTAAATCCTACTGGAGGGACAAAGGCAGATGCTGTATACTGTGAGGACAGTTGCTTGGTTAAGCAGAAGACTCCACTCATTGGTACAAATCTAGGAAAATAACAATTATTCTATTTCCTCAATGCACATGGCAGCCTTTGCATCTATTTGGCAACCTGTAATAGGCGAGTATGGAAGGCTGGTTAGACAATGACGGGTAAGATCCCACCTTAAACATTGGGACAACCTAAGGCAGGCACAGTCACGATTACACTGCTTCACTCAAGTCACTAAAAGAATGACAAATGGTTACATGATAACGGTTGCCATGTGAAAAATATGTGCTTACGATATATGCCTTGTTATTAAAGAACAGCAGTACTAAACTGTGATAAAATGGGAACCCACACTTTGTTGATCAACTTAAATGGGATGATAGGTAGGTAGGACAAGTAAGGACAGATTACAATGGGGAGAAAATGTCAAAAGAAGATACAATAAAATACTTTTCTTTGACCAGCTCAACAAGAGTATTTTTTTTTTTCTTAAACCAACAGTAGTAATATCTTAGTTGGGCAGTCATTGTTATATTGTGAGTAAATGGAACACAGAAAATTAGTGACCAGGGTGTTGAGGTTGATGTGCTGGTGAGTGAGCTAGTCGCTGTCCGGTGGTGTGGCCAGGCGTCCAGTCATGATCACAGCAACTAAACCAAAGACGCAGTATGTGAGCAGTGAACTGTAGCGACTCAAATGATGTCCATTTTTAGCTGAGGTGCACCTGTGTCTCTTGAGTGGTAGAAAGTCAGTGGAAATATAGGGCTGAGGTTTTCAAAGGAGTCTCTGGAGGTTCCAGTGAAAGCAGTACGTGTGCATTTCTCCATAATAGCTCAATGGCGCCATCTTGTGTCCAACCAACGCCATTGCAATAAAGACTGATTCCATGAACTCCACTATCTTCAGCTTTTATTAAATAAATAGCTGGCTTGACTTGATTCATAATAATAATAATAAGAAGAAAGTCGTTCCTTTCATAAGGATGCAAGCTGCTTTAACTGTAGGTGACAAAGAACAAAACAACGTGAAAGATTATATTTTGAAACAATCAAAACAATAAATAAACGAATAAATAAGAAAAGTTCATGTTCCAAAGTCCAGGCCCAGTAAGTGGGTCTTCAGTCAGCTTGTGAAAACGCAGATGGATCCAGCGTTGAGGATCTCCCGGGGAGCGAGTTCCACAGAGTGGGGGCAGCCACCCTAAAGGCTCTGTCCATAGCTGAAGTCCCTAACCCGGGGTGGGGGGGTGGGGGGGTAAAGCAGTCCGTGGTCTGAGGGACGGAGATTCTGGGAGGGGGAGTAGGGTCTGAGGAGCTGTGAGAGGAGCGGGGGCTAGAGGGACTGGGGGTGAGGAGGAGGAGGAGGAGGAGGAGGAGGAGGAGGAGGAGGTGCTACAGGACCTTTAATGGGAGCCGGTGGAGGTGGATGGGGGGGGGGGGGGGATTGGTACACTGGAGCCGATCCAGGGCTCTGTGGGGACTCCCCAGTGAAGGACGGCCCCAGTCTGGACATGTTTCTGAGGGGGACCCCAGCATTGATGGACTCGATGTGGGGGTGACAGGGATGAGTCTGGGACCCCCCCAGGTTGGGGACGAGAGAAGGGGCAGACGGAGCAGCCGTCCATGGAAGGACCAGATCCCCGACCTTCTGGGGTCTTGGGGGCCCATCCGGGGGGGGGGGGGGGGGGGGGGTGTTGTAGTTGAGGTTGTAGTTATATTCAATATGTTGAAGTTCTGGTTGGATGCAAAACAATGTAGTTCATGTAGTACTTGTATGTAAAATCTTGTTGTTGAGGTAGAATTTATATATTATATGCAGTAGTTGAGGTAGTATTTGTACGTTATATATTGTAGTTGAGGTAGTAGTTGTATGTAACGTGTGGTAGTTGAGGGAGTAGTTGTTTGTAATATATTGTAGTTGATGTGGTACTTGTATGTAATACGTGGTAGTTGAGGTAGTTGTATGTGATACGTGGTAGTTGAGGTAGTATTTGTGTGTAATACGTGGTAGTTGAGGTAGTACTTGTCTGTTTAATAATGCTGAGGAATCTAATGCTGGCTCTTGGTTGAGGCCCCTGGTTAGAGCCAGCTCTGTGCTCAGCGCTCTGTGTCAGAGTCTCTTCCCCCTCAGCAGCTGCAGCAGGTTCCTGCTGTAACAGCTCAGTGTCTACGCAGTGTGACTGAGGGAGGTTTTTGTACGGCTCTCAATCACTGTGTGAACAAATTGACACCGTTTAGGTAGTGGTAACTCTGACAGTGATAAACTGCTGCATCTTCACGCTGGGCGCCGTTGATGGTCAGAGAGAAGTCAGTTCTGCGTCCACTGCCACTGAACCGAGCTGGTGTTGGTGATACAAGTTGGTTTACATATTTCATGATAAGCTTGGGTTCTTCTCCAGGTTTCTGTTGGTACCAGAATAGATAATCCCCTAAAGAAGAATGTCTATAAACCGCTGAGTTTGTTTTACAGGTCAGAGTGACTGTGGATCCTGGAGTGACGGACACTACTGGTGACTGAGTCACAGTCACCTGACTGCTGGTTCCTGTAGAAAACAAACAAACCAAACATTGAGTTATCCAATAGAAAACACAAGCAAACAGAGAAGGGTGGTCCACATCTTGACTGAGTGGAATGAACCAACCTGTTAAGGACCCACAGACCACTGTCCAGAAAAGGAGGGTGAGGTGATTCATGGTTGCCACGGTTTCTGGGGTGTTGAGTGACAGCTCAGAGTCCTGCAGTGTTGAACTCAGAGGACTTTAAACCCTCTCAGAACCCCAGTTTAAGCTGAGCATGCAAAGCTTCCTCTATATGGAAATGACCTGTTTCCACTCATCAGACGGGGGTGAGAGTGACTGCAGACGTTCTGGGGGGACCGCTGTATCTCTTCTACATTCACACCATTGGAATACGTATTCAGATTTACTCTAAACTATTGGAATTTATAATGTATAACATTTTATCTGGTTGAAGCCGATCTTGGTTTGTATGAAATCCTTTAACTTTCCATTTGTTTGAAAGAAATTGTCGTTACATTATTACCTGTACCCAGAATAATAGATAAAAGCATATTGTTCTGTATATATTAAATGCATGGATATAACATAGGCTTGAAGGTTTTTTATTACGGTAAGTCAAATAATAGCCTTGTTTTAAAACAATAAACCGTTTGGAAGTGAGCCTTTAAAAATGTTATGAAAATAAATGAATGATGAATATATTTAATCAAATTACTATACATTCATACAATTAATACATTTTAATTATTATATTTCCAGTGAAACAAATATCGACTAATTCATCCATTCTAGTGAGAAGCCAGTGTTTGTGTGTCAGTGAGATGAGTCTTTAATGTGCGGGAGGTTTTTGTACAGCCTCTTAATGAGTTTGTATCACTGTGGTACACTTTTGGTGGAGGCACCAAACTCATCGTTGACTGTAAGTACAAGGACACTTTTCTTTGCCTGGCATATTTAAATTTCTCTAAACATAATTAAGCGTGATAATCCTATCTTTTGGAACTTTCTATATTTTTAATTTCTTGTTTCTTTTAAAGATAAGCTGAGGACAAAGTGTAAATATATTGTAGTACAGAGTTCTGTCTTTTAAATTAGACTGCATATGTTACATGTTCTACAATATAATGCATTTCATGAAAGACCTCATTATTGCTGTGGCATTATTCATTTATTGAATTGGCAAATCAGTCACATTTAAGTTTGAAGAAATTCACATTTGGCGATTAATGTTAACCCAATAAAATGCTACATTTTGAAGTTCAGTCATTTTAATTATAAACATGTTGCTACCGTTTTAATTAAGAGATTTCAAACACAATGGTTCCCTTCCTCTTTAATGTCACCAACTGCTGGTGAACAGGAAGCTGTCCCTTCCCTCTGTGCTCCTATGAGGCTGATGTTAACTTAGCCTGTTGTCCACTCGTCTCTCTCTCTTCCAGTGGGAGTGGTGCAGCCCACGCTGAGCGTCCTCCCTCCCTCCAGAGTGGAGCTGGAGCAGGGCAGTGCTACACTAGTGTGTGTGGCCAGTGGGGGCTTCCCCTCAGACTGGAAGCTTGGCTGGAAGGTGGGGGGCAGCAGCAGGTCTGGGGGGGTGTCAGATAGCCTGGGGGTCCTGGGGAAAGATGGCCACTACAGATGGAGCAGCACCTTGACCCTCCCTGCAGACCAGTGGAGGAAGGCGGGCTCAGTGAGCTGTGAGGCCAGTAAGAATGGCCAGACGCAGCCTGTCACTCAAACCCTGAATCCTGGAGAGTGTTCAGAGTAGAGAGGCTCCAGCATGGAGGTACTGGAGGATACAGATCTCCTCTGACACGTCTGCTTTATGTCTCTCTGTCTCAGGTGGCAACGCAGCTTCTGTTGATTTACATTGATATAACACGTATTTGATTCATTAACATGATGCTCTTTAGATTTTACCCCTTGCTTGTGTTGGTCACATGTTGAACATTTAATAAAGATTTAAAGAATAAATTCTTCATTGTCATCATTAATTATCATTTATCTTCTGTATTTTAAATTGAATGCTGCTTCTAAAGAGCATATAAAACCTCTGCTATCTTCATTAAACAAATTTCACCACCATTATGAATGAAGGCTTAAAGCTATGGTGTGTATCTCTGAATGAGCAAAGTGTTGGTTGTGTGGATTTCCTTGTAAAGTGTGTTCAGTGTATCCAGTGGACCAGTGTCAGTCATAGAGCCACTGCTGCTGAAATGACCCACGTGTGTCAGACTGACTTTCTGTCGATTCATATAATAGTAGTTCAGAGAGATGTCCAGGTTTCTGCAGATACCAACTTAGAATCGTGTAGAGTTACGTCTTAAAAGACATTCAGTTTCTCCCACCAAAATATAAGAACCCTAGCATGCTGAGTGGTGGAAACAGGAGCATGTTCATATTGTCTGTATATGAGTCAAAGAACAAACCGATGTCGAAAAGATACGTGTTTCATTAAACGTATTCTGTGAGCAGTGAACTGTAGCTATTCAAATGATATCCATTTTTAGCTGATGTGCACCTGTGTCTGTTGAGTGACAGAAAGTCAGTGGAATTGTAGGGCGGAGGTTTTCAAAGGAGTCTCTGGAGATTCCAGTGAAAGCAGTATGCGATCATTTCTCCATACTAGCTCAATGTCGCTCTCTAGTGTCCGACCAACGCGTTTACAATAAAGGCGGATTCCATGACCTCCCCTATCTTCAGGTATTAGGAGGGGGAGGGGGAGGAGGAGGAGGGGGAGGGGGAGGAGGAGGAGGAGGAGGAGCGGGGGCTAGAGGGACTGGGGGGGGAGGAGGAGGAGGTGGAGGAGGAGGAGGTGCTACAGGACCTGACTGAGGACCGGTGGAGGTGGATGGGGGGGGGGGAGGTTGGCAAGAGATTGGCCGGCATGCATAGTGACTGGGGGGGGGGGGGGGGGTTTGATGTATTATGTTGAAGTTCAGGTTGTAGTTGCATTCAATATGTTGAAAGTTTAGTTGCATGCAAAATATTGTATTTTATGAAGTACTTGTACGTAATATCTTGTAGTTGAGGTAGAAGTTTTATGTCATACGTGGTAGTTGAGGTAGTACTTGTATGTTTAATAATGCTGCGGAATCTAATGCTGGCTCTTGGTTGAGGCCCCTGGTTAGAGCCAGCTCTGTGCTCAGCGCTCTGTGTCAGAGTCTCTTCCCCCTCAGCAGCTGCAGTAGGTTCCTGCTATAACAGCTCAGTGTCTACGCAGTGTGACTGAGGGAGGTTTTTGTACGGCTCTCAATCACTGTGTGAACACATAGACACTGTTAGGAATGTGGAGACTCTGACAGTGATAAACTGCTGCATCTTCACGCTGGGCGCCGTTGATGGTCAGAGAGAAGTCAGTGCTGCTTCCACTGCCACTAAACCGAGCTGGTGTTGGTGATTCACGTGTACTTGCATATCTTATAATGAGCTTGGGTTCTTCTCCAGGTTTCTGTTGGTACCAGAATAAATGGGTACTGCCATGAACCGCTGTGTTTGTTTTGCAGGTCAGAGTGACTGTGGATCCTGGAGTATAGGACACTACTGGTGTCTGAGTCACAGTCACCTGACTGCTGGTTCCTGTAGGAAACAAACAAACCAAACATTGAGTTATCCAATAGAAAACACAAGCAAACAGAGAAGGGTGGTCCACATCTTGACTGAGTGGAATGAACCAACCTGTTAAGGATCCACAGACCACTGTCCAGAAAAGGAGGGTGAGGTGATTCATGGTTGCCACGGTTTCTGGGGTGTTGAGTGACAGCTCAGAGTCCTGCAGTGTTGAACTCAGAGGACTTTAAACCCTCTCAGAACCCCAGTTTCAGCTGAGCATGCAAAGCTTCCTCTATATGGAAATGACCTGTTTCCACTCATCAGACTGGGGGTGAGAGTGACTGCAGACGTTCTGGGAGGACCGCTGTATCTCTTTAACGTCCACACTTTTGGAATACAAATTCATTTTTTTCTGGAAACTATTGGGATTTATAATGCGTTATATTTTCTCTGGTTTAATTGTGTTTGTATGAAATCCTTTAATTTTATTATTTTGTTGAAATTTATTCTCATAACATTATTTACTAAAACCAGAATAATAGATAATAATTTATTGTTCATTTTTTAATAAATACATGATTATAACATTGGGTTGAAGTTTTTTAATGAGTCAAATTATTGGACTAATGTTAAAGCAATGCACTGTTTGTTAGTGATCCTTCAACAATTTTATGAAAATATATGTTGAATAAATACATTTGTTTAATACATGTACATTCACACAATTGATCGAAATTGAGAATAATTATTTCAGCGAATCAAATATTGAATAATTCAGAGATTTTTGTCTAAAAGCGAGTGTTTGTGTGACAGTAAGATGAGTCTTTAATATGCGGGAGGTTTTTGTACAGCCTCTTAACGAGTTTGTATCACTGTGGTACACTTTTGGTGGAGGCACCAAACTCATCGTTGACTGTAAGTACAAGGACACTTTTTTGTATCTGACATAGTACTAACCTTTGACTAGCGTACCTGTAAAGATATATCGATTTACTTTTTTTTAACTAATTAAACAAAATTCTTACGAAAGGTAAATGATAGTGTTAACAACTTCTCTGATTGAGTACAGTCATTACATGTTATTGTTGACATTGTATTTCAAATTATTTCTTTATTGTGATTATTCATAATTTATTAAGAATATAATTGAGGTACTTTGATCTTCATTAATTAGATTAAACAGTTCAGATTCAGATTCTGTTTCGGAAACTAAAAATGCAGTCATTTATTTAATATAATATTTTATCTGTATTGTATTTATGTTCTTAAAATATCCCATTTATAGAGTTTTCTTTGCTAAATCCGAAATTAAATATGAGAAAACGTGAAAGAAAGACTTATTAAGAAAAGCAACCTGACGGTCTAAATGTGTCATGAATAAGGTTGTATACATTTCCACCCATGTTACAATAAACAACATCTCTTGATGACTGCTGATGTTCCCTTCTCTGTGCTCCTATGAGGCTGATGTTAACTGAGCCTGTTGTCCACTCCTCTCTCTCTCTTCCAGTGGGAGTGGTGCAGCCCACGCTGAGCGTCCTCCCTCCCTCCAGAGTGGAGCTGGAGCAGGGCAGTGCTACACTAGTTTGTGTGGCCAGTGGGGGCTTCCCCTCAGACTGGAAGCTTGGCTGGAAGGTGGGGGGCAGCAGCAGGTCTGGGGGGGTGTCAGATAGCCTGGGGGTCCTGGGGAAAGATGGCCACTACAGCTGGAGCAGCACCTTGACCCTCCCTGCAGACCAGTGGAGGAAGGCGGGCTCAGTGAGCTGTGAGGCCAGTAAGAATGGCCAGACGCAGCCTGTCACTCAAACCCTGAATCCTGGAGAGTGTTCAGAGTAGAGAGGCTCCAGCATGGAGGTACTGGAGAATACAGATCTCCTCTGACACGTCTGCTTTATGTCTCTCTGTCTCAGGTGGCACTGCATCTTGTGATGATTTACATTAATATAACACGTCCTTGATTCATTAACATGATGCTCTCTGGATTTTACGCCATGCTTGTGTTGGTCACATGTTGAACATTTAATAAAGATATAAAGAATAAATTCTTTCTTGTCATCATTTACTATCGTTTATCTTCTGTAGTTTCGAATTAATGTGGCTTCTAATGAGCATATAAAACCTCTGCCATCTTCATCAAACAAATTTCCCCACGGGGGGAGGCTATGATGTATATCTCTGAATGAGCAAAGTGTTGTTTGTGTGGATGTTGTAAAGTGTGTTCAGTGTATTCAGTGGACCAGTGTCAGTCATAGAGCCACTGCTGCTGAAATGACCCATGTGTGTCAGACTGACTTTCTGTCACTTCATATAATAGTAGTTCAGAGAGATGTCCAGGTTTCTGCTGATACAATCTCAGAAACATAGAAAATGACGTCCCAAAATAAATTCAGTATCCCTCACCAAGACGTTGGAACCCTACCATACTGAGTGGGGGAAACAGTAACATATTCATAATGTCTGTCTATGAGTCAAAGACCAAACCGACAATGCTAAAAGATGTGTCTCTTTAAACGTATTCTGTGAGCAGTGAGCTGTAGCTATTCAAATGATGTCCAGTTTTAGCAGATGTGCACCTGTGTCTCTTGAGTGACTGAAAGTCAGAGTAAATGTAGGGCTGAGACTTTCAGAAGAGTCTCTGGAGAATCCAGTGAAAGCAGTATGTGTGCATGTCGCCATACCTGCTCAATGGCGCGCTCTATTGTCATACCAACGTCATTACAATAAAGACGGATTCCATGAACTCCAATCTGTTCACCTCTTTAGCAATAATTTAAATATTCCTGAGTAGTTTGGTTTTGTGTCATCTGGATTGACCCATGGTTCATAGATTAATCAGATCAATCCATTTTAAATCTCCTTATTTCATGTGCTCTCTGACTGGACAGCCAAAAGACACCGGGGAGGTGTGGGGACAATGGGGTTTGGATCGTATTTATAAGCGTTCTACTCATGGTTTGGTAACTCTGTTAAGAGTCCGGTTTACTGTTGGGTAGGCTAACCCTGGTCAGAGTCTGGTTTATTATTTATGTATTTGTTAGGCTTTGGCTCTGGACTCTGGATCATCCATCCCCCCCCCCCTCTCCTCTCTATCTGGTGTTGGGGGGGGTGGAGTGTGTGTGGTCGATGGCTGGTTGAAGCAGCCTCTCCTGGCCTGAGTCAGGCTGATTGGACTCTGGGGCTTGGAAAGGCTGCACACCTGTGGAGAATCAGTAATCAATAAACACAGGATAAACCAGACCCACACACACACGCACACGCACACACACACTCTGGGCAGAGCTCTGTCACGCCTGCGTTCACCTCCTGCTCAGCTTTTATCGTCGTGACAACTCTCAAATTAAGGGCTTTACAACATCTAGCTGTGTGTTGGTGTCGGAGGAGACCAGCAAAGCAGTAGTTGTATGTAATATGTTGTAGTTCAGGTAGTAGTTGTACGTAATATGTGGTAGTTGAGGTAGTAGTTTTATCTAATATGTTCTAGTTAAGGTAGTAGTTGCACGTAATATGTGGTAGTTGAAGTAGTAGTTTTATCTAATATGTTTTAGTTAAGGTAGTAGTTGTATGTAGGCTACTATGTTGTAGTCAGGGTAGAAGTTGTACGTAATATGTGGTAGTTGAGGAAGTAGTTTTTTCCAACATCTTGGAGTTGAGGTAGTTGTATGTAATACGTGGTATTTGAGGTAGTAGTTGTATGTAATATCTTGTAGTTTAGTACTTGTATATTTAATAATGCTGAGGAATCTAATGCTGGCTCTTGGTTGAGGCCCCTGGTTAGAGCCAGCTCTGTGCTCAGCGCTCTGTGTCAGAGTCTCTTCCCCCTCAGCAGCTGCAGCAGGTTCCTGCTGTAACAGCTCAGTGTCTACGCAGTGTGACTGAGGGAGGTTTTTGTACGGCTCTCAATCACTGTGTGAACACAGGGCCACTATGGAGACTCTGACAGTGATAAACTGCTGCATCTTCACGCTGGGCGCCGTTGATGGTCAGAGAGAAGTCAGTGCTGCTTCCACTGCCACTAAACCGAGCTGGTGTTGGTGATACAAGTTGGTTTACTAATTTTATGATGAGCTTGGGTTCTTCTCCAGGTTTCTGTTGGTACCAGAATAGATACTGATTAGTACTATCGCTGTAAACCGCTGGGTTTGTTTTACAGGTCAGAGTGACTGTGGATCCTGGAGTAAAGGACACTACTGGTGTCTGAGTCACAGTCACCTGACTGCTGGTTCCTGTAGAAAACAAACAAACCAAACATTGAGTTATCCAATAGAAAACACATCAAACAGAGAAGGGTGGTCCACATTTAGACTGAGTGGAATGAACCAACCTGTTAAGGATCCACAGACCACTGTCCAGAAAAGGAGGGTGAGGTGATTCATGGTTGCCACGGTTTCTGGGGTGTTGAGTGACAGCTCTGAGTCCTGCAGTGTTGAACTCAGAGGACTTTAAACCCTCTCAGAACCCCAGTTTCAGCTGAGCATGCAAAGCTTCCTCTATATGGAAATGACCTGTTTCCACTCATCAGACTGGGGGTGAGAGTGACTGCAGACGTTCTGGGGGGACCGCTGTATCTCTTCTACACACACCATTGGAATACAAATTCAGATTTAATGGAAACTATTGGAATTTAAAATGCATAACATTTTATCTGTTTGAAGCCAATCCTGGTTTGTATGAAATCCTTTAACTTTCTATTTGTTTGAAATAAATTGTCGTTACATTATTACCTGAACCCAGAATAATAGATAAAAACATATTGTTCTGTACATAATAAATGCATGAATATAACATTGGCTTGAAGGTTTTTTATGAAGTCAAATTAATAGATATGTTTTAAAACAATAAACCTTTTGTAAAAGAGCCTTTAAAAATGTTATGACAATAAATGAATGATGAATGTATTTCATTAAATTACTATACATTCATAAAATTACTATATATTAATTATAATATTTCCAATGAATCAAATATTGACTAATTCATCCATTTAAGTGAAAAGCCAGTGTTTGTGTGTCAGTGAGATGAGTCTTTAATGTGCGGGAGGTTTTTGTACAGCCTCTCGATGAGTTTGTATCACTGTGGTACACTTTTGGTGGAGGCACCAAACTCATCGTTGACTGTAAGTACAAGGACACTTTTCTTTGCCTGGCATATTTAACTTTCTCTAAATATAATTAAGGGTGATAATCTTATGTTTTGGAATTTTCTATATTTTTCATTTCTTGTCGTTTTTTTAAAGATAAGCTGAGGACAAAGTGTAAATATATTGTGGTACAGAGTTCTGACTTTTAAAATACACTGCATATGTTAGATATGTTCTACAATATGATGTATTTCATGAAAGACCTCATTATTGCTGTGGCATTATTCATTTATTGAATTGGCAAATCAGTCATATTTAAGTTTGAAGAAATTCACACTTGTCGATTAATGTTAACCCACTAAAATGCTAAATTTTGAAGTTCAATCATTTTAAATATAAACATGTTGTGACCGTTTTAATGAAGAGATTTTAAACACAATGGTTCCCTTCCTCTTTAATGTCACCAACTGCTGGTGAACAGGAAGCTGTCCCTTCCCTCTGTGCTCCTATGAGGCTGATGTTAACTGAGCCTGTTGTCCACTCCTCTCTCTCTCTTCCAGTGGGAGTGGTGCAGCCCACGCTGAGCGTCCTCCCTCCCTCCAGAGTGGAGCTGGAGCAGGGCAGTGCTACACTGCTGTGTGTGGCCAGTGGGGGCTTCCCCTCAGACTGGAAGCTTGGCTGGAAGGTGGGGTGCAGCAGCAGGTCTGTGGGGGTGTCCGATAGCCTGGTTGTCCAGGGGAAAGACGGCCACTACAGCTGGAGCAGCACCTTGACCCTCCCTGCAGACCAGTGGAGGAAGGCGGGCTCAGTGAGCTGTGAGGCCAGTAAGAATGGCCAGACGCAGCCTGTCACTCAAACCCTGAATCCTGACCAGTGTTCAGAGTAGAGAGGCTCCTGCATGGAAGAACTGGAGGACACAGATCTCTTCTGACACGTCTGCTCAATGACCCTCTGTCTCAGGTGGCACTGCAGCTTTTGATAATTGACATTAATATAACATGTCTTCTAATCAATAACATGATGCTCTCTGGATTTTACCCCTTGCTTGTGTTGGTCACATGTTGACAATTTAATAAAGATGTAAAGAATAAATCCTTTCTTGTCATCATTTGCTAACATTAATCTTTCGTATTTCCAAATTAATGTGGATTCCAATGAACATATAAAACCTCTGCCATCTTCATCAAACAAATTTCCGCACGGGGGGAGGCTATGATGTATATCTCTGAATGAGCAAAGTGTTGGTTGTGTGCATTTCCTTGTAAAGTGTGTTCACTGTATTCAGTGGAGCAGTGTCAGTCATAGAGCCACTGCTGCTGAAATGACCCACGTGTCTGACTATCTTTCTGTCGCTTCATACAATAGTAGTTCAGAGAGATATCCAGGTTTCTGCAGATACAAACTCAGAAAGATAGAAAATTACGCCTCAAAATGAACTCAGTATCCCTCACCAAGACATAGGAACCCTAGCATGCTGAGTGGGGGGAACAGTAACATATTCATAATGTCTGTCTTTGAGTCAAAGACCAAACCCACAAAAGCTAAAATATGTGTTTCTTTAAATGTATTCTGTGAGCAGTGAGCTGTGGCTATTCAAATGATTTCCAGTTTAGTTCAGCAGATGTGCACCTGTGTCTCTTTAGAGACAGAAAGTCAGAGTAAATGTAGGGCTGAGACTTTCAGAAGAGTCTCTGGAGATTCCAGGGAAAGCAGCCTGTGTGCACGTCTCCATACCTGCCCAATGGTGCCCTCTAGTGTCCAACCAACGCCATCGCAATAAAGACTGATTCAGATTCAGATTCAATACTTTATTGCCCTACAACTCTGTACAAGTTGCTAGGCTTTTTTTTAGTGAGCTCATGACAGTACATAACAAAGACCCACACAAAAGACCCTTAGATACAACATATAGGCAGATTAAAGAAAATGGGACATCCCCTCACATAAGACATATAGCTCTCTTACACCTGGCTGACAGGCCAGGGTAAGTGCTGTATGTTTGATTAAAGTGGCAGGGGCTTATAGGTGCAAGTGATGTGAAAATTGGCATGGATCAAGTCATGTGCAAATCTGCATAAGGTCCAATAAATAAGTACATAGTTAAGAAAACTCCCAGTATATAAAAACAGAGTAGTAATCTGTGCGTATTATACTATACAGGGCCACTGGGTGCGTCTGCATTCCTGATGTACTGGTGTAGGGATGTAGAGTTGTTAAGAGATGTAATGGTTCTGCAGTATGTGCTGTTGAGGAAGCGGGAGGTTTCAGTGTGGACGGCCCTCAACCTCCTACCTGATGGGAGGGGATTGAAGAGGGAGTTAGCAGGTTGGACAGTACCTCTGCTGGACAGTAGAGTTGCCGTACCAGACTGTGATTGAGAACGTAAGGACGCTCTCAAAGGTGGCTCGGTAGAACTGCTGCATCCCCTTACAGGCCACCCCAAACTTGTTTAGTTGGTGGAGGGAAAAGAGCCTCTGGTGGGCTTTTTAAATAATAGCAGTGATGTTATCTTCCCATTTCAGAGAGGAGGAGATTATTGTGGCCAGAAATTGTGTGTCTACCCGTTCCACCACCGCCGCATTGATGGACAGAGGCGGGGTCTACTTCCTCTTCCTTCGGAAGTCCACCACCAGCTCCTTCGTTTTTGCAGTATTTAGCTCTGGGTTGTGGTGGGAACAGCATTCAGTTAGGGAAAGGACCTCATTTCTGTAGGCACTGTCCTCACCCCCTGAAATCAGCCCTATCAAGGTTGTATCATCAGCAGATGGAAGCATTTTCACTGAGTCACTGTGTGATATGCAGTCATTATGTACAGAGAATATAACAGAGGTGATGATACACACTCCTGGGGGGCACCAGTGCTAGTGTGTTTGGCCTGTGACAACTTTTTATTGATTTTGACAACTTGTGTTCTTTGCTGTACAGGAAATCTAAAATCCAGTGACATAAGGAGTTCTGGACACCCATGTTTTGGAGTTCATAGAAAAGTTTGCTGGGTAAAATCGTGTTAAAAGCAGAGCTGTAGTCTATAAAAAAGTACCATTGCGTGGTTGCCTGGGGACTCAAGATGTTGTAGAATAGAGTGGATACCAAGTGACACGGCATTCCTAAACAGACCTATTTGTCCGATATGCAAACTGAAAGGGGTCTAGACAGACAGCTTTGGACGGATGATCACATATGATTTTTTCAAAGATTTTCATTATGACAGATGTAAGAGCTACCGGTCTATAATCATTTAAACCAGTGATGCTGGGCTTCTGGGGCACAGGAATAATAACAGCTGACTTAAAACATGTGGGGACTCTGCATTCCCTCAGAGACCAGTTAAAAATGTCTGCGAGTGCTGGGGTCAGTTCATCAGCACAACGTTTGATGTTAGTGGATGATACGAGGTCAGGGCCTGCAGCCTTCCTGCAATTCAGCTTTTTTAGTAGTCGCCTAACCTCATCCTCCTGTAAGACAGAAGGTGTTGCTCGGGTTTTGATGCCCGTTGGTTGTATAAGGGCATCATCCTGATCTTTATCAAAGCAGCAATATAATTCATTTAGACTGTCAGGCAGCTTAGGGTCGTCACTGACTACTAGCGCAGTGCTAGAGTAGTTCATGGAAACGCTGATTCCATGAACTTCACTCTGTTCACCTCTTTAACAATAATTAAAATATTCCCTTGACCCTATGACCCTTGGTTCATAGATAAATCACATCAACCCACTTTTAAATCTCCTTATTGAATGTGAGCTCCGTCACACACACACACACACACCACAGTTGTAACTAAATCAATTTTCAACCGTTTATCTTCGTTCAAACCATTTAACAAATCCACACTTGTATCTTCCATAATATCTAAACGGAATTTCGATATCATTTAAACTTTCTTCAGAGTCACGGTTTTAGTTTCATACTGCTTCGTTTTCAGCTGTTTTCATTGAAGATGTCTTCCCATTCTGATACACCTACTTCTTATGACATGAGAAGACACACACACACACACGCATGCACACATGCACATATAGTCATTAATTCCCGCTTTGCACCTCCATGCCACGCAATACAAAATACAGTTCATATTGGATTCTGAGCATTTGTTTATTTCATATATATTTGTGTACCAAGCATGATTTACAAGGAAAGGACATATATTTGAATTTCTTCTGTATTCATCTGTATTCATATTCACATAAACTCATACTACAACATTTTAATGCAAACCAGTGTCGGGGAGCCTCTGTCCATCCTGGCCGTACCACCTGGTCAGGAGGGAGGGAGGAACGGACAGAGGGTCCCCCCACACCTCTTGGTATGACAGCTGCCCAAGGCCGCAAACCAAGCCTACGTCTGACTGGAGGACGACGGGCATCAAGCTACACTGCTGCCATGGTCTCTCCTGACTCCGGTGAACCTCACCACCACCACCACCACCAGCTACCAGTAAGTTGCCTTGTTTTGTATTTCTCATTTGCCAGTTGAGGGGAACATATTTAATTTAGCATTACAGTGTCTACGGAAAAGCAGGCAACATGTTCCCTCTTAGGCCTAACTCATGAGCCACTTCTGCAGCTGCTTCACCAGCTGTATGGACACATGAACTGATCTTCTAAAGGTGTATGCTGAGGTGGCTTCATCAAGAACACTTGGCTCTCATATCACTAAATCCTACTGGAGGGATAAAGGCAGATGCTGTATACTGTGAGGACAGTTGCTTGGTTAAGCAGAAGACTCCACTCATTGGTACACATGTAGAAAAATCTAGGAAAATAACAATTGTTCTATTTCCTCAATGCACATGGCAGCCTTTGCATCTATTTGGCAACCTGTAATAGGCGAGTATGGAAGGCTGGTTAGTCAATGACGGGTAAGATTCCACCTTAAACATTGGGACAACCTAAGGCAGGCACAGTCACGATTACACTGCTTCACTCAAGTCACTTAAAGAATGACAAATGGTCATATGATAACGGTTGCCAAATGAGTGACCAGGGTGTTGAGGTTGATGTGCTGGTGAGTGAGCTAGTCGCTGTCAGGTGGTGTGGCCAGGCGTCTAGTCATGATCACAGCAACTAAACAAAACTCGCAGTATGGTTAGGGCTGGGATGACACTTAACACTTCATCAGCGGTTGTTTTTTAGTTTTAGTTTAGTTTTTTTTTCTTTAACTTCTTATGCATCATTACACTTATTGTATCAACAGTTGTGTTTTTATATTATATTTTATATTTTCAGTTGGTCTCATTGACTTCCATAGAGGTAACAGTGTTTCTTGTTTCACTGGTGCTAAAAGGATTAATCTATTGGAAATATGATTGTTATCTATCTCAAATGTATTCAATCTTGATAGCTAACTCTTCACTTTATTTGTTTCCAACCATTTTACCATTTTTTAAACGGTGTGCAATGCATGTTTACATTGTTTACTCCATTGAGACTCGAATTCAAAGTTCAAATCCCTTCACTTGATCCCTAAAACATAACATATTTTCAACCTCACTTTGCACGACAGCACTCACCGCATTTTCTGCAGGAAATGCATTTTCTAGTTTATATATTTGTTCATGTCTTGTGGGGGGAGTTGGCTTCGGCTGGGGATCCAGCCCCCCCCTCCCCACCTCTCTGGTGTTGGGGGGGTGGAGTGTGTGTGGTCGATGGCTGGTTGAAGCAGCCTCTCCTGGCCTGATTGGACGCTAGGGCTGGGACAGGCTGCACACCTGTGGAGAATCAGTAATCAAAGCACACAGGGTAAACCAGCCGTCCCCCCCCACAGACAGACAGACAGACAGACAGACAGACAGACAGACAGACAGACAGACAGACAGACAGACAGACAGACAGACAGACAGGGCAGAGCTCTGTCACGTCTGTGGTCACCTTCTGCTCGACTAGTATCGTCGTGCCATCTCTCAAATGAAGGGCTTCACAACATCTAGCTGTGTGTTTGTGTCGGAGGAGCCCAGCAAAGCAGCAGTAATATGTTGTAGTAGTATCGAATAAGTTGCAGTTAAGGTAGTTGTTGTATGCACTATGTAGTAGTTGATGTTGGAGTGCAATGCCTGGTGGTTAAGGTAGTAGGTGTATGTAATACCTGGTATTTGAGGTACTAATTGTATGTAGTATGTGGTAGTTGAGTTAGTAGTTCTTTGTATTACGTAATGAGGTAGTAGTTGTATGTAATACGTGGAAGTTGAGGTAGTAGTTGTTTATTATACGTCATGGTTGAGGAAGTATTTTTTTCTAATATCTTGTATTTTAGGTAGTAGTTGTACGTAATAAGTGATAGTTGAGGTAGTATTTGTATGCCTTACGTGGTAGTTGAGGTAGTACTTGCATGTTTAATAATCCTGAGGAATCTAAGGCTGGCTCTTGGTTGAGGCCCCTGGTTAGAGCCAGCTCTGTGCTCAGCGCTCTGTGTCAGAGTCTCTTCCCCCTCAGCAGCTGCAGCAGGTTCCTGCTGTAACAGCTCAGTGTCTACGCAGTGTGACTGAGCAACACAGTCTCACTCCGAGAACGTCAAATACCGACTGTTGGCAAAGGCCCTTTAGCGTCGGTGACTGACGGGAAAGGTACCCTTTTTATTCGCTCGGTGACGGTAAAGGTACCCTTCGGCGTCTTCTGCATACGGAATGGGGGGTGCCTCACTACGTCTCTAATAGACGATGTGAGCATCTTTCCTATTGGATAGTTTTTTAGGATATTCTTCTGTGAAAATGGCGGACATACTTTTGATCCTGGGTGGAAAATATGATATTTTAGAATAGTTGCACCATTAAAAGTGTTTATGTAAACATTTTTAGCGAGAAATGTGCATTTTACTTTCATAATCGTCGTTCGGCGAATGTGAAGGATGTTTGGTTTGATAGATATGACGAAGAATATTTCATCGGGCGATAATGGCCGGCGTACAGGCATCCCGGGCTCACGAAAATAGGTGACACTGTCACGTTATTTAATCTATTGAAACGTGATCAGGTACACGTATTTTCTAAATGTTCGTGTCAAAAAGCACATTTTTCAAACTCATGCATATCAATTGGAAGTATTTGTCGTGATTTGTCACTAAGCACGACTTCCATCTAAGGTTCTGTCCGGGAGCTTTCTCCCTATTGTCCCTTAAGGAGCTCCGTACAGAACATTTATTGTTAAAAATTGTCTGTGATAACTAAGAATATGACAGCTTTTCCAGTCTCACCAATATGCGCACAGATCGCACGGTTTGACACTTTCAAGATGCGTGCAGTAGCCTACATACGCCAAATGACCATTTCGTGTGCATACGATACGCAAAAGCCAGCATTAACTACTGTGGAGGGCGGATACGTCCATTTCGCGTGCATATGTGCATATGATACGAAAAACCCAGCATTAACTGAATGGGAGATGCAATATTTTAGGACAGATTCACCATTTAACGTGTTTCTAATGACATTTCTAGCGAGAAATGTACTTTTCCCTTGAATAATCCTCAGTCAGTGAATGTGTATGATCTTTATTAATCTTTATTATCTGAATGGGAAATGCAGCTCACGTGTTTCCTGCTTTTGTGTTATTAAACCGTTACTTTATGTAACTTTTAATGATATCATCTTGTTAGAAACACGTACGTTTTCGTGAACACTGGATTACGTCGCATTTCAACATAAAATAGCGTGTTATACACACACACACACACACACACACACACACACACACACACACACACACACACACACACACACACACACACACACACACTGCATTTCGCTGCCAAATAAATAAATACTAAGGCAGAATAAAGAATAAATTAATTCATTATCATTCAACTTCAACATGCGTTATTACAGTATAGTGGTGGAGGGATGACGTGTGTTGGCCAACCCGGAAGTGAGCGTCGCCCTGGGTTCCCTTGACAAAAAGCCAACGGGTTTTTCCATTTGATTTTGGATTATTGCAGAAAAATTAGCATCTTTGAAGCACCTCCTCAAAAACTGAAAATAAATAAAAATAACTGTGCTCCAAAGAAAGAAATGTAAACCAATGCATTCCGAATGGGAGTGTTTCTCCGATTTTTCCATGCTACACAGAACGAAATGTAAACCCATGCAAATAAAGACTTCATGGTCATAATCATTTAAATATCATTAATCTCCTGAGGGTGGTATTCTATTTTTTTCAACGGGGCTGAATCCAGTCACTTGACCGTCATGGTTGCTATGGTGGTTGCTATCCACCAGCCCCTCTAATCCTTACATGGCTCTAAAAACCACGCGGCAAATGAGCTGCCGTAATTTGTGTTGTTTTTGTCGTAAACTAGTGTCCGATGGTTAAAAAATAGACGGATATTCCAAGGTATCCTTAAAAGGCAGCTTGGATATTTTCTGCAGTTTAGACTTCTTCTATAACCTATTTTTGAAAGCAAAACACCAAGCTCATTGATTTAACGAGGCAGGGTTATTTGAAACAATTTATTAAATAAATATTTATGAGAGGTCATTCCTTCTCCTGAGTTTTCTTCCTATTTATGTCTAGTGTACAACCCTACTGTCCACAAGCATCACCCCCCCCCTCCCCATATGGATTTGGAGAATTGTTGCCACGTCCCAGTGGTGGAGGTATCATATATATGAAAGAGGGCATTCAATTATACTACAATGATCAATTAGGAGGCCGAAGCCCTAAAGGAAGTGATGCAATAGGTGACTGGGTCGACGACATTTAAGTAAGCTTTACTTTGAGGTCTCTTATATATCAAAGGGGGTCTCAAAGGACGCATACGCTTCAACCTGTGGCTCCGGTCCTACAGGAAATGACTCAGCAAGTGCTCCATCTCGTTGCACCTGCACCCAGCGGCTCGCTTGCAAGATTTTGGCCTGAAGTTATTCCCAGACCTACACCGTAGCCATCCAACCTGCATATCTGAGAATCAGGCCTCTCTTTAATAATGACAAAATGTATGAGAGAAATACACATTAACTTTTGACTCATAAGCGGCGTGGTGCCGGCTCCTTTTGACCTTTTGACCCCAGACTTCTGGGGGAATAGCTGAATCAATTCATTAGTCAATCAAAAGCATGTAAAGAGGGAGAACAAGGTGTCCTTCAACATCTACGCTTCCAGGCGATTGCAACGGTGCCACACATGAGCATATTCGAACATGTTTAATGGTAGTAATTAGCTGTCGAAATTGGAGGCCTTAATCAATAATGAGCAGCTATTGATTTGCTTCCCGATAGAAATTTGTGACAAATGACATGTTATTTAGCCTCTACACGTTGAGTTGAGTCCAATGACACCAAGCATGACACTCTGGAAAATGGTAACATGTATTTTACATGGTACACCTAGGTCTAGGACATGATCTAGGTGTAGCAAGAGGGCGAGCTTGATCTCATTGGACTCAGCTTAACGTGTAGATGCTAAATAACATGTAATTTGTCAAAAATCTCCATCGGGAAGCAAATCTATAGCTGGTCATTATTGATAAAGGCCTCCAAAATCGACAGCTAATTACTACCCCGAAACATATTCAAATATGATCATGTGTGGCACTGTTGCAATCGCCTCGAAACGTAGATGTCAAAGGACACCTTGTTTGCCCCGTTACGTAACCGGGAAGATATTTTCATACTTCTAATGAATTGATTCATATTTTAAGGTTCTCGGAGTGAGACTTTAAGCGGCTGCAGCAGAAGTGTTGAGACGAAAGATGATATCAAGACATTTATAGAATATTCACATTCACATTATGATTCTTCGTCATAACATCCGACCAAACATCCTTTACAGTCACCAAGCGAGGATTATGAAAGTCCAGGCCCCCCCTTCCGGCACTCAAGGTCAGACTGGGCCAAGTTTAGGGCAGGAAGGGCCCCCCATTCCGGCCCTCGGGGTCCGACCGGGCCAAGTTTCGGTGCGGGGATCCCAGTTAGGCCTTAGAATAAGGTATTCAAATTTCAGGGCGGTAGGACCTTCCTATCTCAAAAACTGTTTTTCCACCACATTCTGAACCATTAGGTCTTGCAGGTAACACATCTGAGGGGCTTTGTCCTTTAGGCCGAAGCCCTAAAGGAAGTGATGCAATAGGTGACTGGGTCGACAACATTTAAGTATGCTTTACTTTGAGGTCTCTTATATATATCAAAGGGGGTCTCAAAGGACGCATACGCTTCAACCTGTGGCTCCAGCCCTACAGGAAATGACTCAGCAAGTGCTCCATCTCGTTGCACCTGCACCCAGCGGCTCGCTTGCAAGATTTTGGCCTGAAGTTCTTCCCAGACCTACACCCTAGCCATCCAACACGCATATCTTAGAATCAGGCTTCTCTTTAATAATGACAAAAAGCTATTAGAGAAATACACATTCACTTTTTGTTATCTCATAAGCGGCGTGGTGCCGGCTCCTTTTGACCTTTTGACCCCAGACTTCAAAAACGTGGCCACAGGCCAGCTGTGACTACACACCTTAAGCCACAAATGTACACCTCCATCCCACAAAAAATGGGGACTAGAAACTAACCTCTGTCTTATGTACATTTACCGTACTGTGGGAGGTCACGCCCCTTTTCCGGCCTTTTCGAGATAGCTAGGGATGCTAAAATGTTTACACACATTTCCCGGGGCCCCGAGAACGACATATCCGAGATTTGGAGTTCTAGCCCTTAGAGAAAAAAAGTTTTCCCAAATGGACTGTAATTTGGACAAAGCCCCTCAGATGTGTTACCTGCAAGACCTAATGGTTCAGAATGTGGTGGAAAAACAGTTTTTGAGATAGGAAGGTCCTACCGCCCTGGAATTTGAATACCTTATTCTAAGGCCTAACTGGGATCCCCGCACCGAAACTTGGCCCGGTCGGACCCCGAGGGCCGGAATGGGGGGCCCTTCCTGCCCTAAACTTGGTCTCCCCCTCCCCCAAGGCCCGCAACCTTGGCGTAATCTTTGATTCCACCCTCTCCCTTGAACCCCACATCCGCCACACTGTCAAAACTTCCTTCTATCACCTCCGTAATATTGCAAAGATCAGATCCTCCCTCACACCTCACGCTGCAGAAAGACTCATCCATGCCTTCATCTCCTCCCGCCTTGATTATTGCAATTCACTCCTCGCCGGCATCTCCACCACCTCCATCAACAGACTCCAACTGGTCCAGAATGCAGCAGCCCGTCTCCTCACTCATACTAAAGCGTGGCACCACATCACCCCAGTCCTCAAGAATCTCCACTGGCTCCCCATCTCACATCGGATCCACTACAAACTCCTGGTCCTCACCTACAAAGCTCTCCACCATATGGCCCCCCCATATCTCTCTGATCTCCTCTCCCTCTACCAACCCCCCCGGGCCCTCAGATCCTCCTCAGCTGGTCTCCTCTCCACCCACACATCAAAACGCCACAGCCTAGGTGACAGAGCCTTCTCCAGGACATCTCCCAGGCTCTGGAACTCCCTCCCCCAGCATATTCGTGACTCTGAGTCCCTCGCCATCTTCCAGTCCCGCCTCAAGACTCATCTCTTCTCCTCTGCCTACCCCTAGATCACTCACTATCTCTAGCCCCATCAACTTTTTTTTCTCTTGTTTATCTATTTTTGTGCCCCTATGTAAAGCGCTTTGAGTACGTGAAAAGCGCTATATAAATTGAATCTATTATTATTATTATTATTAAACTTGGCCCAGTCGGACCTTGAGTGCCGGAAGGGGGGGCCTGGACTTTCATAATCCTCGCTTGGTGACTGTAAAGGATGTTTGGTTGGATGTTATGACGAAGAATCATAATGTGAATGTGAATATTCTATAAATGTCTTGATATCATCTTTCGTCTCAACACTTCTGCTGCAGCCGCTTAAAGTCTCACTCCGAGAACCTTAAAATATGAATCAATTCATTAGAAGTATGAAAATATCTTCCCGGTTACGTAACGGGGCAAACAAGGTGTCCTTTGACATCTACGTTTCGAGGCGATTGCAACAGTGCCACACATGATCATATTTGAATATGTTTCGGGGTAGTAATTAGCTGTCGATTTTGGAGGCCTTTATCAATAATGACCAGCTATAGATTTGCTTCCCGATGGAGATTTTTGACAAATTACATGTTATTTAGCATCTACACGTTAAGCTGAGTCCAATGAGATCAAGCTCGCCCTCTTGCTACACCTAGATCATGTCCTAGACCTAGGTGTACCATGTAAAATACATGTTACCATTTTCCAGAGTGTCATGCTTGGTGTCATTGGACTCAACTCAACGTGTAGAGGCTAAATAACATGTCATTTGTCACAAATTTCTATCGGGAAGCAAATCAATAGCTGCTCATTATTGATTAAGGCCTCCAATTTCGACAGCTAATTACTACCATTAAACATGTTCGAATATGCTCATGTGTGGCACCGTTGCAATCGCCTGGAAGCGTAGATGTTGAAGGACACCTTGTTCTCCCTCTTTACATGCTTTTGATTGACTAATGAATTGATTCAGCTATTCCCCCAGAAGTCTGGGGTCAAAAGGTCAAAAGGAGCCGGCACCACGCCGCTTATGAGTCAAAAGTTAATGTGTATTTCTCTCATACATTTTGTCATTATTAAAGAGAGGCCTGATTCTCAGATATGCAGGTTGGATGGCTACGGTGTAGGTCTGGGAATAACTTCAGGCCAAAATCTTGCAAGCGAGCCGCTGGGTGCAGGTGCAACGAGATGGAGCACTTGCTGAGTCATTTCCTGTAGGACCGGAGCCACAGGTTGAAGCGTATGCGTCCTTTGAGACCCCCTTTGATATATAAGAGACCTCAAAGTAAAGCTTACTTAAATGTCGTCGACCCAGTCACCTATTGCATCACTTCCTTTAGGGCTTCGGCCTCCTAATTGATCATTGTAGTATAATTGAATGCCCTCTTTCATATATATGATACCTCCACCACTGGGACGTGGCAACAATTCTCCAAATCCATATGGGGAGGGGGGGGGTGATGCTTGTGGACAGTAGGGTTGTACACTAGACATAAATAGGAAGAAAACTCAGGAGAAGGAATGACCTCTCATAAATATTTATTTAATAAATTGTTTCAAATAACCCTGCCTCGTTAAATCAATGAGCTTGGTGTTTTGCTTTCAAAAATAGGTTATAGAAGAAGTCTAAACTGCAGAAAATATCCAAGCTGCCTTTTAAGGATACCTTGGAATATCCGTCTATTTTTTAACCATCGGACACTAGTTTACGACAAAAACAACACAAATTACGGCAGCTCATTTGCCGCGTGGTTTTTAGAGCCATGTAAGGATTAGAGGGGCTGGTGGATAGCAACCACCATAGCAACCATGACGGTCAAGTGACTGGATTCAGCCCCGTTGAAAAAAATAGAATACCACCCTCAGGAGATTAATGATATTTAAATGATTATGACCATGAAGTCTTTATTTGCATGGGTTTACATTTCGTTCTGTGTAGCATGGAAAAATCGGAGAAACACTCCCATTCGGAATGCATTGGTTTACATTTCTTTCTTTGGAGCACAGTTATTTTTATTTATTTTCAGTTTTTGAGGAGGTGCTTCAAAGATGCTAATTTTTCTGCAATAATCCAAAATCAAATGGAAAAACCCGTTGGCTTTTTGTCAAGGGAACCCAGGGCGACGCTCACTTCCGGGTTGGCCAACACACGTCATCCCTCCACCACTATACTGTAATAACGCATGTTGAAGTTGAATGATAATGAATTAATTTATTCTTTATTCTGCCTTAGTATTTATTTATTTGGCAGCGAAATGCAGTGTGTGTGTGTGTGTGTGTGTGTGTGTGTGTGTGTGTGTGTGTGTGTGTGTGTGTGTGTGTGTGTGTGTGTGTGTGTGTGTGTGTGTGTGTGTGTGTATAACACGCTATTTTATGTTGAAATGCGACGTAATCCAGTGTTCACGAAAACGTACGTGTTTCTAACAAGATGATATCATTAAAAGTTACATAAAGTAACGGTTTAATAACACAAAAGCAGGAAACACGTGAGCTGCATTTCCCATTCAGATAATAAAGATTAATAAAGATCATACACATTCACTGACTGAGGATTATTCAAGGGAAAAGTACATTTCTCGCTAGAAATGTCATTAGAAACACGTTAAATGGTGAATCTGTCCTAAAATATTGCATCTCCCATTCAGTTAATGCTGGGTTTTTCGTATCATATGCACATATGCACGCGAAATGGACGTATCCGCCCTCCACAGTAGTTAATGCTGGCTTTTGCGTATCGTATGCACACTAAATGGTCATTTGGCGTATGTAGGCTACTGCACGCATCTTGAAAGTGTCAAACCGTGCGATCTGTGCGCATATTGGTGAGACTGGAAAAGCTGTCATATTCTTAGTTATCACAGACAATTTTTAACAATAAATGTTCTGTACGGAGCTCCTTAAGGGACAATAGGGAGAAAGCTCCCGGACAGAACCTTAGATGGAAGTCGTGCTTAGTGACAAATCACGACAAATACTTCCAATTGATATGCATGAGTTTGAAAAATGTGCTTTTTGACACGAACATTTAGAAAATACGTGTACCTGATCACGTTTCAATAGATTAAATAACGTGACAGTGTCACCTATTTTCGTGAGCCCGGGATGCCTGTACGCCGGCCATTATCGCCCGATGAAATATTCTTCGTCATATCTATCAAACCAAACATCCTTCACATTCGCCGAACGACGATTATGAAAGTAAAATGCACATTTCTCGCTAAAAATGTTTACATAAACACTTTTAATGGTGTAACTATTCTAAAATATCATATTTTCCACCCAGGATAAAAAGTATGTCCGCCATTTTCACAGAAGAATATCCTAAAAAACTATCCAATAGGAAAGATGCTCACATCGTCTATTAGAGACGTAGTGAGGCACCCCCCATTCCGTATGCAGAAGACGCCGAAGGGTACCTTTACCGTCACCGAGCGAATAAAAAGGGTACCTTTCCCGTCAGTCACCGACGCTAAAGGGCCTTTGCCAACAGTCGGTATTTGACGTTCTCGGAGTGAGACTGTGTTGGACTGAGGGAGGTTTTTGTACGGCTCTCAATCACTGTGTGAACACATAGACACTGTTAAGATAGTGTTCACTCTGACAGTGATAAACTGCTGCATCTTCACGCTGGGCGCCGTTGATGGTCAGAGAGAAGTCAGTGCTGCTTCCACTGCCACTAAACCGAGCTGGTGTTGATGATTCAAGTGTACTTGTATATCTTATAATGAGCTTGGGGGCTTCTCCAGGTTTCTGTTGGTACCAGAATAAATGGGTATTGCCATGAACCGCTGGGTTTGTTTTACAGGTCAGAGTGACTGTGGATCCTGGAGTAAAGGACACTACTGGTGTCTGAGTCACAGTCACCTGACTGCTGGTTCCTGTAGAAAACAAACAAACCAAACATTGAGTTATCCAATAGAAAACACATCAAACAGAGAAGGGTGGACCACATTTAGACTGAGTGGAATGAACCAACCTGTTAAGGATCCACAGACCACTGTCCAGAAAAGGAGGGTGAGGTGATTCATGGTTGCCACGGTTTCTGGGGTGTTGAGTGACAGCTCAGAGTCCTGCAGTGTTGAACTCAGAGGACTTTAAACCCTCTCAGAACCCCAGTTTCAGCTGAGCATGCAAAGCTTCCTCTATATGGAAATGACCTGTTTCCACTCATCAGACGGGGGTGAGAGTGACTGCAGACGTTCTGGGGGGACCGCTGTATCTCTTCTACATTCACACTATTGGAATACAAATTCAGATTTAATGGAAACTATTGGAATTTAAAATGCATAACATTTTATCTGGTTGAAGCCAATCCTGGTTTGTATGAAATCCTTTAACTTTCTATTTGTTTGAAATAAATTGTCGTTACATTATTACCTGAACCCAGAATAATAGATAAAAACATATTGTTCTGTACATAATAAATGCATGATTATAACATTGGCTTGAAGGTTTTTTATGAAGTCAAATTAATAGACATGTTTTAAAACAATAAACCTTTTGTAAAAGAGCCTTTAAAAATGTTATGACAATAAATGAATGATGAATGTATTTCATTAAATTACTATACATTCATAAAATGACTAAATATTAATTATAATATTTCCAATGAATCAAATATTGACTAATTCATCCATTTTAGTGAAAAGCCAGTGTTTGTGTGTCAGTGAGATGAGTCTTTAGTGTGCGGGAGGTTTTTGTACAGCCTCTTAATGAGTTTGTATCACTGTGGAACACTTTTGGTGGAGGCACCAAACTCATCGTTGACTGTAAGTACAAGGACACTTTTCTTTGCCTGGCATATTTAACTTTCTCTAAATATAATTAAGGGTGATAATCTTATCTTTTGGAATTTTCTACATTTTTAATTTCTTGTCGTTTTTTTAAAGATAAGCTGAGGACAAAGTGTAAATATATTGTGGTAGAGAGTTCTGACTTTTAAAATGCACTGCATATGTAACATACGTTCTACAATATGATGTATTTCATGAAGGACCTCATTATTGCTGTGGCATTATTCATTTATTGAATTGGCAAATCAGTCACATTTAAGTTTGAAGAAATTCACACTTGTCGATTAATGTTAACCCAATAAAATGCTAAATTTTGAAGTTCAATCATTTTAAATATAAACATGTTGTTACCGTTTTAATGAAGAGGTTTTAAACACAATGGTTTCCTTCCTCTTTAATGTCACCAACTGCTGGTGAACAGGAAGCTGTCCCTTCCCTCTGTGCTCCTATGAGGCTGATGTTAACTGAGCCTGTTGTCCACTCCTCTCTCTCTCTTCCAGTGGGAGTGGTGCAGCCCACGCTGAGCGTCCTCCCTCCCTCCAGAGTGGAGCTGGAGCAGGGCAGTGCTACACTAGTGTGTGTGGCCAGTGGGGGCTTCCCCTCAGACTGGAAGCTTGGCTGGAAGGTGGGGGGCAGCAGCAGGTCTGGGGGGGTGTCAGATAGCCTGGGGGTCCTGGGGAAAGATGGCCACTACAGCTGGAGCAGCACCTTGACCCTCCCTGCAGACCAGTGGAGGAAGGCGGGCTCAGTGAGCTGTGAGGCCAGTAAGAACGGCCAGACGCAGCCTGTCACTCAAACCCTGAATCCTGGAGAGTGTTCAGAGTAGAGAGGCTCCAGCATGGAAGAACTGGAGGATACAGATCTCCTCTGACACGTCTGCTTTATGTCTCTGTCTAAGGTGGTGCGGTAGCTTTTGATGATTTACATTAATATAACATCATCCTTTCTGGTTTTTACCCCTTGGTTGTGTTGGTCTCATGTTGAACATTGAATAAAGATGTAAAGAATATATTCTTTCTTGTCATAATTTACTATCATTCATCTTCTGTATTTTAGAATGAATGTGGCTTCTAATGAGCATGTAAAACCTCTGCTATCTTCATTTTACAAATGTCAGCACCATTTGGAATGAAGGTTTAAAGCTATAGTTCTTATCTCTGAAAGTGCAAAGTGTTGGTTGTGGGGATGTTGTTGGAAAGTGTGTTCACTGTATTCAGTGGACCTGTGTCAGTCATAGAGCCACTGCTGCTGAAATGACCCACGTGTCAGACTGACTTTCTGTCACTTCATATAATAATAGTTCAGAGAGAGGTCCAGGTTTCCGCAGATACCATCTTAGAAACATGTAAAAGTAAGTCTCAAAAGACATTCCGTTTCTTCCACCCAGATATAATAAACCCTAGCAGGCTGAGTTGCAGAAACAGTAACATATTCATAATGTCCGTCTATGAGTCAGACCAAACCGACGTCGCAAAAAAGTGTGTTTCATTAAACGTATTCTGTGAGCAGTGAACTGTAGCTATTCAAATGATGTCCATTTTTAGCTGATGTGCACCTGTCACTCTTGAGTGACAGAAAGTCAGTGGAATTGTAGGGCGGAGGTTTTCAAAGGAGTCTCTGGAGATTCCAGCGAAAGCAGTATGTGTGTGCATTTCTCCATACTAGCTCAATGTCGCTCTCTAGTGTCCGACCAACGCCATTACAATAACGGCAGATTCCATGAACTCCCCTATCTTCAGGTTTTATTTAATAAACAGCTGGCTTCAATCCATTCATAATACTAATAATAAGAAAGTTGTTCCTTTCATCAGGACGCAAGCTGCTTTAAATGTGGGTGACAAAGAACAAAACAACGTGAAAGATTATATTTTGAAACAATCAAAACATTAAATAAACAAATAAATGAGAATAGATCATGTTCCAAAGTCCAGGCCCAGTAAGTGGGTCTTCAGGCAGCTTGTGAAAACGCAGATGGATCCAGCGTTGAGGATCTCCCAGGGAGCGAGTTCCACAGAGTGGGGGCAGCCACCCTAAAGGCTCTGTCCATAGCTGAAGTCCCTAACCCGGGGTGGGGGGGTGGGGGGGTAAAGCAGTCCGTGGTCTGAGGGACCAAGATTCCGGGAGGGGGAGTAGGGTCTGAGGAGCTGTGAGAGGAGCGGGGGCTATAGGGACTGGGGGGTGAGGAGGAGGAGGAGGAGGAGGAAGAGGAGGAGGAGGAGGAGGAGGAGGAGGAGGAGGAGGAGGAGGAGGAGGAGGAGGAGGAGGAGGTGCTACAGGACCTGACTGGGGGCCGGTGGAGGTGGATGGGGGGGGGGGGTGGAGGGGGTGATGTATTATGTTGAAGTTCAGGTTGTAGTTGTATTCAATATGTTGAAAGTTTAGTTGTATGCAAAATATTGTATTTTATGAAGTATTTGTACGTAATATCTTGTAGTTGAGGTAGAAGTTTTATGTCATACGTGGTAGTGTATGTATGTGGTAGTTGAGGTAGTACTTGTATGTAATTTGTTGTAGTTGAGGTAGTAGTTGTATGTAATATGTGGTAGATGAGGTAGTATTTGTTTGTAATACGTAGTAGTTAAGGTAGTAGTTGTATATTTACTAATGCTGAGGAATCTAATGCTGGCTCTTGGTTGAGGCCCCTGGTTAGAGCCAGCCCTGTGCTCAGCGCTCTGTGTCAGAGTCTCTTCCCCCTCAGCAGCTGCAGCAGGTTCCTGCTGTAACAGCTCAGTGTCTACGCAGTGTGACTGAGGGAGGTTTTTGTACGGCTCTCAATCACTGTGTGAACACATGGACACTGTTAGGATAGTGGAAACTCTGACAGTGATAAACTGCTGCATCTTCACGCTGGGCGCCGTTGATGGTCAGAGAGAAGTCAGTGCTGCTTCCACTGCCACTAAACCGAGCTGGTGTTGGTGATACAAGGGTACTTATATAGCGTATGATGAGCTTGGGGGCTTCTCCAGGTTTCTGTTGGTACCAGTTTAGATACTGATTAAAACTATATGTGTAAACCGCTGAGTTTGTTTTACAGGTCAGAGTGACCGTGGATCCTGGATTAACGGACACTACTGGTGTCTGAGTCACAGTCACCTGACTGCTGGTTCCTGTAGAAAACAAACAAACCAAACATTGAGTTATCCAATAGAAAACACAAGCAAACAGAGAAGGGTGGTCCACATTTAGACTGAGTGGAATGAACCAACCTGTTAAGGATCCACAGACCACTGTCCAGAAAAGGAGGGTGAGGTGATTCATGGTTGCCACGGTTTCTGGGGTGTTGAGTGACAGCTCAGAGTCCTGCAGTGTTGAACTCAGAGGACTTTAAACCCTCTCAGAACCCCAGTTTCAGCTGAGCATGCAAAGCTTCCTCTGTATGGAAATGACCTGTTTCCACTCATCAGACTGGGGGTGAGAGTGACTGCAGACGTTCTGGGAGGACCGCTGTATCTCTTCTACATTCACACTTTTGGAATACAAATTCAGATTTAATGGAAACTATTGGAATTTAAAATGCATAACATTTTATCTGGTTGACGCCAATCCTGGTTTGTATGAAATCCTTTAACTTTCTATTTGTTTGAAATAAATTGTCGTTACATTACTACCTGAACCCAGAATAATAGATAAAAACATATTGTTCTGTACATAATAAATGCATGAATATAACATTGGCTTGAAGGTTTTTTATGAAGTCAAATGAATAGACATGTTTTAAAACAATACACCTTTTGTAAAAGAGCCTTTAAAAATGTTATGACAATAAATGAATGATGAATGTATTTCATTCAATTACTATACATTCATAAAATTACTATATATTTATTATAATATTTCCAATGAATCAAATATTGAGCAATTCATCCATTTTAGTGAAAAGCCAGTGTTTGTGTGTCAGTGAGATGAGTCTTTAGTGTGCGGGAGGTTTTTGTACAGCCTCTTAATGAGTTTGTATCACTGTGGTACACTTTTGGTGGAGGCACCAAACTCATCGTTGACTGTAAGTACAAGGACACTTTTCTTTGCCTGGCATATTTAACTTTCTCTAAATATAATTAAGGGTGATAATCTTATGTTTTGGAATTTTCTATATTTTTAATTTCTTGTCGATTTTTTAAAGATAAGCTGAGGACAAAGTGTAAATATATTGTGGTACAGAGTCCTGACTTTTAAAATACACTGCATATGTTAGATATGTTCTACAATATAATGCATTTTATGAAAAACCTCATTATTGCTGTGGCATTGTTCATTTATTTAATTGTCAAATTAGTCATATTTAAGTTTGAAGAAATTCAAACTTGGGTAAAGTCGATTAATGTTAAACCAATATAATGCTAAATTTTGAAGTACAATCATTTTAACTATAAACATGTTGTTACCGTTTTAATGAAGAGATTTTAAACACAATGGTTTCCTTCCTCTTTAATGTCACCAACTGCTGGTGAACAGGAAGCTGTCCCTTCCCTCTGTGCTCCTATGAGGCTGATGTTAACTGAGCCTGTTGTCCACTCCTCTCTCTCTCTTCCAGTGGGAGTGGTGCAGCCCACGCTGAGCGTCCTCCCTCCCTCCAGAGTGGAGCTGGAGCAGGGCAGTGCTACACTAGTGTGTGTGGCCAGTGGGGGCTTCCCCTCAGACTGGAAGCTTGGCTGGAAGGTGGGGTGCAGCAGCAGGTCTGGGGGGGTGTCTGATAGCCTGGTGGTCCTGGGGAAAGACGGCCACTACAGCTGGAGCAGCACCTTGACCCTCCCTGCAGACCAGTGGAGGAAGGCGGGCTCAGTGAGCTGTGAGGCCAGTAAGAATGGCCAGACGCAGCCTGTCACTCAAACCCTGAATCCTGGAGAGTGTTCAGAGTAGAGAGGCTCCAGCATGGAAGTACTGGAGGATACAGATCTCCTCTGACACGTCTGCTTTATGTCTCTCTGTCTCAGGTGGCACTGCAGCTTTTGATGAATTACATTAATATAACATGTCTTCTAATCAATAACATGATGCTCTCTGGATTTTACCCCTTGCTTGTGTTGGTCACATGTTGAACATTTATTAAAGATTTAAAAAATAATTCTTCATTGTCATCATTAATTATCATTTATCTTCTGTATTTTAAATTGAATGCTACTTCTAATGAGCATTTAAAACCTCTGCTATCTTCAAACAAATTTCAACACCATTATGAATGAAGGCTTAAAGCTACATATCTCTGAATGAGCAAAGTGTTGGTTGTGTGGATTTCCTTGTAAAGTCTGTTCAGTGTATCCAGTGGACCAGTGTCAGTCATAGAGCCACTGCTGCTGAAATGACCCATGTGTGTCAGACTGACTTTCTGTCGATTCATATGATAATAGTTCAGAGAGATGTCCAGGTTTCTGCAGATACCAACTTAGAAACTTGTAAAGGTACGTCTCCAAAGACATTCCGTTTCTCCCACCAAGATATAAGAACCCTAGCATGCTGAGTGGTGGAAACAGTAACATATTTATAATGTCGCAAAGTGTTAAAATCCCAGAGTATTCATGACCAGAGTAGATTTTATACACTTTGGTGTTGAATAGGCACTAAGTACATTTTTTGGGGTGTACCAGAAACACTCTTGGGTGTTGTCTCTAAGTATAATGCTGGTGTAGAGTAATTTAAGTGTTTATTTTAGGATGATGGACTCCCTGAGTGTACAACGGTTGAGTGTCCAACTATCCCGGCGGCACGTCGGTTTAGGTTTCGATTCGTCATTGGCTCGCTGCGCCTTCTCATTGGTTGAATCTAGAGACATGTGACCGTTTGTCCTCTTCCACACTACGCGGAAAACTGTTTCGGCAGAGACGGTTGACTAGAGAGGATCGAATCAATATCGCCAAGGAATTGCTCCGAGTGAGCGAAGACATTTTTGAACTTCATGGGAATGTAAACAGGTAAGAAAAGTACCAAGTGAATAATGCACAGGGTTTCTATGTTTCATAGTTAGTTGTGCGTATGTCCTTCACATAGGTCAGAAATTGTATTCATAATGGGTCTTAAGAAGGTATTAGAGGCTTAAATTTAACTTGTTCAAACCTGCAGAAACCCTGAATGCAGAATATTCAGCATTTCTTCGTCTTTTAGATCTGATAACCAACTTATAAATGCTAACGATTTTAGCTAACGTCAAACTTAATGGCCAATGCTAATGAGGCACATGTCTTCAATTTAGCTAACGCCTCGTTAACATTTTTAGCTAATGCTAACGAGGCACGTGGCTTTAATTTAGTGGGAGCGTGTCTATGTTCCCCGGGTCCTATGTTCCCCGGGTCCTATGTTCCCCGGGTCCTATGTTCCCCGGGTCCTATGTTCCCCGGGTCCTATGTTCCCCGGGTCCTATGTTCCCCTCTTTGTATGAGACTGGGGAACATAGGACCCTTTTTTTTTTTAAAAAAGGGTCCTATGATAATAACCTGTTTGTATTTGGCCACCTTTTTAGATGCTGACTAAGAACTTTTTGAACCTTTTATGTTGTGTCATGTGCTTTCATCAGGTGTATTTCATGCTCAAAGTATGTGCTCTCCCTTTTCAGGTTGGGATAGTGACATGGCCTCACTTCTCCTGCTGGTCTACCTCCTGCCACCACCTCCAAGTGGAAAGAAGGGAGCTGTCAAAATCAGTATCCGGGAAGCTGTGGATCGTGTAGTGAAGTTTCACAGGGTAATTGTATCCTGATAATTTTTATTTTATTTTTAAAGGTCCCATGGCATGCCGCCAGAGCTTGTGTGTTGCTGATGGATGTCACAATCTCTGTGTTGGCCAATCTACTTATCGAATCTTGAAAACAAAATGGTGTCGACGGGTGATCTACTGATGGTATTGTGTGTATAAAATGTCCTTTTTAATAAACAATCTGTACACTTACAAAGTTCTCAATGCCTCGTTTTATTAAGCGTCTATATGCGTTTTTTTGTGCTCCAAAACGAACGTTTCAACTCATTATCATACAAAACATATCCCAAATCCGTTTTACACCGGAATTCCCCTTTAATTGGTTGACGGGGACACATTTATTTATTTATTTTCAAGTTGTTTGTTACATCATATAAATGTAAAACTAAATATGGTTCTTGATAAAAATAATTAAAGTTTAACTATAATGTTAACTATATTATATATGTATGTACTGTAACAACAACAGCAGCAAGAATCTAATGTGTAGACTATTCATTCATGAAGTGTTGATAATTCACCTCAAAGGTGTTGGTTGTACACCAGTCAGAGTACATTCTCACTCTAGAAGTATTAAATAATCAGCTCTGCGAAGTGCTACAAAGCACTGACTTGGAGTACATATTTTCTCTCTCTGGGGTTCTAGGTTTACACTGCAGGTGTAAGGAAGCACTGAATGAGTGCCCAAAATAACCACTAATAGAGTACATTTGCACTCTCAAAGTGTTCAAATGTAACTCTAAATTTGGAGTACATATTTTGCTCTTCTAACAGTGTTCAGCGAACACTGAACTCTTGGACCTATATATACCCCGAAGTGAGTGTTAAATGTACACCCATAGAGTACAATGTACACTGTGGTTTTTGCTGTGTGGATATGAGTCAAAGAACAAACTGACGTCGAAAAGATACGTGTTTCATTAAACGTATTCTGTGAGCAGTGAACTGTAGCTATTCAAATGATGTCCAGTTTAGTTTAGCAAATGTGCACCTGTGTCTCTTGAGTCACAGAAAGTCAGAGTAAATGTAGGGCTGAGGTTTTCAGAACAGTCTCTGGAGACTCCAGTGAAAGCAGTAAGTGTGCATGTCGCCATAGCTGCTCAATGGCGCCCCCTAATGTGTAACCAACGCCATTGCAATAAAGACTGATTCAATGAACTCCGCTCTGTTCACCTCTTTAACAATAATTAAAATATCCCTGGGTAGTATACTTTTGTTTCATCAGGATTTACCCTTGGTACATAGAAAAATCACGTAAATCCCATTTTAAATCCCCTTACTTAATGTGTGCTCTCTGACTGGACAGCAAAAAGACACTGGGAAGCTATGGGGACAAAGGGGTTTGGATCGTATTTATAATGGTTCTACGTATGGTTTGTAACCCAGGTCAGGGTCCGGTTTACTGTTGGGCATGCTAACCCTGGTCGGAGTCAGGTTTATTATTCATACATTGGTTCATGTCTTGTGGGGGGAGTAGGCTTCGGCTCGGGATCATCCCTCCCCCTCCCCCCCTCTCTCTGGTGTTGGGGGGGGGGGGGGGGGGGGGTGTAATGTGTGGTAGTTGAGGTTGTAGTTGTATTCAATATGTTGAAGTTTTTGTTGCATGTAAAATGTGGTAGTTCAATTATAAGTTTCATGTAATATCTTGTAGTTGAGGTAGTAGATGTATGTATAACGTGGTAGTTGAGATAGCGGTTGTATTTAGTAGTTGATGTAGTAGTTGTATATAATATGTGGTAGTTGAGGTAGTAGTTGTACGTAATACGTGGTAGTTAAGGTAGCGTTTTTATGTGATATATTGTAGTTGATGTGGTACTTGTATGTAATACGTGGTAGTTGAGGTAGTTGTATGTGATACGTGGTAGTTGAGGTAGTACTTGTCTGTTTAATAATGCTGAGGAATCTAATGCTGGCTCTTGGTTGAGGCCCCTGGTTAGAGCCAGCTCTGTGCTCAGCGCTCTGTGTCAGAGTCTCTTCCCCCTCAGCAGCTGCAGCAGGTTCCTGCTGTAACAGCTCAGTGTCTACGCAGTGTGACTGAGGGAGGTTTTTGTACGGCTCTCAATCACTGTGTGAACACATTGACACTGTTTAGGACATGGAAACTCTGACAGTGATAAACTGCTGCATCTTCACGCTGGGCGCCGTTGATGGTCAGAGAGAAGTCAGTGCTGCTTCCACTGCCACTAAACCGAGCTGGTGTTGGTGATACAAGTTGGTCTATATATTGTATGATGAGCTTGGGGGCTTCTCCAGGTTTCTGTTGGTACCAGAATAGATAATTATTATTAAAAACAGCTGGGTTTGTTTTACAGGTCAGAGTGACTGTGGATCCTGGAGTGACGGACACTACTGGTGACTGAGTCACAGTCACCTGACTGCTGGTTCCTGTAGAAAACAAACAAACCAAACATTGAGTTATCCAATAGAAAACACAAGCAAACAGAGATGGGTGGTCCACATTTTGACTGAGTGGAATGAACCAACCTGTTAAGGATCCACAGACCACTGTCCAGAAAAGGAGGGTGAGGTGATTCATGGTTGCCACGGTTTCTGGGGTGTTGAGTGACAGCTCAGAGTCCTGCAGTGTTGAACTCAGAGGACTTTAAACCCTCTCAGAACCCCAGTTTCAGCTGAGCATGCAAAGCTTCCTCTATATGGAAATGACCTGTTTCCACTCATCAGACTGGGGGTGAGAGTGACTGCAGACGTTCTGGGAGGACCGCTGTATCTCTTCTACATTCACACTATTGGAATACAAATTCAGATTTAATGGAAACCATTGGAATTTATAATGTATAACATTTTATCTGATTGAAGCCAATCCTGGTTTGTATGAAATCCTTTAACTTTCTATTTGTTTGAAATAAATTGTCGTTACATTATTACCTGAACCCAGAATAATAGATAAAAACATATTGTTCTGTACATAATAAATGCATGATTATAACATTGGCTTGAAGGTTTTTTATGAAGTCAAATTAATAGACATGTTTTAAAACAATAAACCTTTTGTAAAAGAGCCTTTAAAAATGTTATGACAATAAATGAATGATGAATGTATTTCATTAAATTACTATACATTCATAAAATGACTATATATTAATTATAATATTTCCAATGAATCAAATATTGACTAATTCATCCATTTTAGTGAAAAGCCAGTGTTTGTGTGTCAGTGAGATGAGTCTTTAGTGTGCGGGAGGTTTTTGTACAGCCTCTTAATGAGTTTGTATCACTGTGGAACACTTTTGGTGGAGGCACCAAACTCATCGTTGACTGTAAGTACAAGGACACTTTTCTTTGCCTGGCATATTTAACTTTCTCTAAATATAATTAAGGGTGATAATCTTATCTTTTGGAATTTTCTACATTTTCAATTTCTTGTCGTTTTTTTAAAGATAAGCTGAGGACAAAGTGTAAATATATTGTGGTAGAGAGTTCTGACTTTTAAAATGCACTGCATATGTAACATACGTTCTACAATATGATGTATTTCATGAAGGACCTCATTATTGCTGTGGCATTATTCATTTATTGAATTGGCAAATCAGTCACATTTAAGTTTGAAGAAATTCACACTTGTCGATTAATGTTAACCCAATAAAATGCTAAATTTTGAAGTTCAATCATTTTAAATATAAACATGTTGTTACCGTTTTAATGAAGAGGTTTTAAACACAATGGTTTCCTTCCTCTTTAATGTCACCAACTGCTGGTGAACAGGAAGCTGTCCCTTCCCTCTGTGCTCCTATGAGGCTGATGTTAACTGAGCCTGTTGTCCACTCCTCTCTCTCTCTTCCAGTGGGAGTGGTGCAGCCCACGCTGAGCGTCCTCCCTCCCTCCAGAGTGGAGCTGGAGCAGGGCAGTGCTACACTAGTGTGTGTGGCCAGTGGGGGCTTCCCCTCAGACTGGAAGCTTGGCTGGAAAGTGGGGGGCAGCAGCAGGTCTGGGGGGGTGTCAGATAGCCTGGGGGTCCTGGGGAAAGATGGCCACTACAGCTGGAGCAGCACCTTGACCCTCCCTGCAGACCAGTGGAGGAAGGCGGGCTCAGTGAGCTGTGAGGCCAGTAAGAACGGCCAGACGCAGCCTGTCACTCAAACCCTGAATCCTGGAGAGTGTTCAGAGTAGAGAGGCTCCAGCATGGAGGTACTGGAGGATACAGATCTCCTCTGACACGTCTGCTTTATGTCTCTCTGTCTCAGGTGGCACCGCAGATTTAGATGATTTACATTAATATAACTTGTCTTTCATTCATTAACATGATGCTATCTGGATTTTACCCCTTGCTTGTGTTGGTCACATGTTGAACATTTAATAAAGATTTAAAGAATAAATTCTTCATTGTCATCATTAACTTCGTTTATCTTCTGCATTTTCGACTCAATGTGGCTTCTAATGAGCAAATAAAAAACCTCTGCCATCTTCATCAAACAAATTGACCCACCATTTTGAAAGAAGTCGGTGTGTATCTCTGAATGAGCAAAGTGTTGGTTTCGGGTTGTCGTTGTAAAGTGTGTTCACTGTATTCAGTGGACCAGTGTCAGTCATAGAGCCACTGCTGCTCACTGCCAGACTGACTTCTGTCACTTCATATAATAATAGTTCAGAGAGATGTCCACGTTTCTGCAGATACCAACTTAGAAACATGTAAAAGTAAGTCTCAAAAGACATTCAGGTTCTCCCACGCAGACATAAGAACCCTAGCAGGATGAGTGGGGGAAACAGTAACATATTCAGAATGTCCGTCTATGAGTCAGACCAAACCGACGTCGCAAGGAAATGTGTATCATTAAACGTATTCTGTGAGCAGTGAACTGTAGCTATTCAAATGATGTGCATTTTTAGCTGATCTGCACCTGTGTCTCTTGAGTGGCAGAAAGTCAGTGGAATTGTAGGGCTGAGGTTTTCAAGGAGTCTCTGGAGATTCCAGCGAAAGCAGTATGTGCGCATTTCTCCATACCAGCTCAATGGCGCAATCTAGTGTCCGAACAACGCGATTACGATAAAGACTGGTTCAATGAACTCCACTATCTTCCGGTTTTATTTAATAAATAGCTGGCTTCAATCCATTCATAATGCTACTAATAAGAAAGTCGTTCCTTTCATCAGGACCCAAGCTGCTTTAAATGTGGGTGACAAAGAACAAAACAACGTCAAATATTATATTTTGAAACAATCTAAACAATAAATAAACAAATAAATAGGAAAAGATCATGTTCCAAAGTCCAGGCCAAGTAAGTGGGTCTTCAGGCAGCTCTAAAAAACGCAGATGAAGCCAGCGTTGAGGATCTCGAGTTCCACAGAGTGGGGCACAGCAAAAACCACAGTGTACATTGTACTCTATGGGTGTACATTTAACACTCACTTCGGGGTGTATATATAGGTCCAAGAGTTCAGTGTTCGCTGAACACTGTTAGAAGAACAAAATATGTACTCCAAATTTAGAGTTACATTTGAACACTTTGAGAGTGCAAATGTACTCTATTAGTGGTACTTTTGGGCACTCATTCAGTGCTTCCTTACACCTGCAGTGTAAACCTAGAACCCCAGAGAGAGAAAATATGTACTCCAAGTCAGTGCTTTGTAGCACTTCGCAGAGCTGATTATTTAATACTTCTAGAGTGAGAGTACTCTGACTGGTGTACAACCAACACCTTTGAGGTGAATTATCAACACTTCATGAATGAATAGTCTACACATTAGATTCTTGCTGCTGTTGTTGTTACAGTGCATACATATATAATATAGTTAACATTATAGTTTAATTATTTTTTAATCAAGAACCATATTTAGTTTTACATTTATATGATGTAACAAACAACTTGAAAATAAATAAATAAATGTGTCCCCGTCAACCAATTAAAGGGGAATTCCGGTGTAAAACGGATTTGGGATATGTTTTGTATGATAATGAGTTGAAACGTTCGTTTTGGAGCACAAAAAAACGCATATAGACGCTTTCTTCAGTTGGCTGTTTTTAGCCGATTCTATCAAAACGCTATAAACTTGGAACAATGGGGCAGTGGTTATGGTAAAAACTAAATCGCTATTTTAAACCATTTAAAAGGCTAGAAGTAGCCCGACACTTCTTTGGTAGTTCAATAAGGGTATTAACATATAAAACGAGGCATTGAGAACTTTGTAAGTGTACAGATTGTTTATTAAAAAGTACATTTTATACACACAATACCATCAGTAGATCACCCGTCGACACCATTTTGTTTTCAAGACTCGATAAGTAGATTGGCCAACACAGAGATTGTGACATCCATCAGCAACACACAAGCTCTGGCGGCATGCCATGGGACCTTTAAAAATAAAATAAAAATTATCAGGATACAATTACCCTGTGAAACTTCACTACACGATCCACAGCTTCCCGGATACTGATTTTGACAGCTCCCTTCTTTCCACTTGGAGGTGGTGGCAGGAGGTAGACCAGCAGGAGAAGTGAGGCCATGTCACTATCCCAACCTGAAAGGGGAGAGCACATACTTTGAGCATGAAATACACCTGATGAAAGCACATGACACAACATAAAAGGTTCAAAAAGTTCTTGTCAATAAATAGTCAGCATCTAAAAAGGTGGCCAAATACAAACAGGTTATTATCATAGGACCCTTTTAAAAAAAAAAAAAAAAGGGTCCTATGTTCCCCAGTCTCGTACAAAGAGGGGAACATAGGACCCGGGGAACATAGGACCCGGGGAACATAGGACCCGGGGAACATAGGACCCGGGGAACATAGACACGCTCCCACTAAATTAAAGCCACGTGCCTCGTTAGCATTAGCTAAAAATGTTAACGAGGCGTTAGCTAAATTGAAGACATGTGCCTCATTAGCATTGGCCATTAAGTTTGACGTTAGCTAAAATCGTTAGCATTTATAAGTTGGTTATCAGATCTAAAAGACGAAGAAATGCTGAATATTCTGCATTCAGGGTTTCTGCAGGTTTGAACAAGTTAAATTTAAGCCTCTAATACCTTCTTAAGACCCATTATGAATACAATTTCTGACCTATATGAAGGACATACGCACAACTAACTATGAAACATAGAAACCCTGTGCATTATTCACTTGGTACTTTTCTTACCTGTTTACATTCCCATGAAGTTCAAAAATGTCTTCGCTCACTCGGAGCAATTCCTTGGCGATATTGATTCGATCCTCTCTAGTCAACCGTCTCTGCCGAAACAGTTTTCCGCGTAGTGTGGAAGAGGACAAACGGTCACATGTCTCTAGATTCAACCAATGAGAAGGCGCAGCGAGCCAATGACGAATCGAAACCTAAACCGACGTGCCGCCGGGATAGTTGGACACTCAACCGTTGTACACTCAGGGAGTCCATCATCCTAAAATAAACACTTAAATTACTCTACACCAGCATTATACCAGAGCTGCCAACTCTCACGGTTTCACCGTGTGACACACTCTTTTGCCTGTTTACACACGCACACACGCCACACATCCAATTTCTCACGGCAAAAAAAAAAAATATTTTTTTTTATTTTTTTGAGACGCGTTCGTTCCTTTCCAAACTACCCGACGGTAGATGGCGCTGTTGAGCGCTACTGAACCTGCATCCGAAGTTAGCATTAACGCAGACGCTGAGAGGGTGTTTTCAGTTGTGGGACTGAACAAAATCAAGACCAGAAACAGCCTAGCACTGGATGGCACCCTGTCCTCAATAATGACCATAAAGATGGCCGACCTGGAGCCCTGTTTCAAATGGGAGCCCCCCTCAGATGTCCTCAAGGCCTCCAAGAAGGCCACAGGCCAGTATAACCGTGCCCACAGATCATAGACGAGGACTAGCTTCTGATCTGCATCTGATACGGATGACTTCATTTTTAGTTATTTTTGTAATGCATTCATCTGTTTTATTGCTTGAAAAAGTTGTACTGTTTAAGCACTTCAAGCACTTTTATGTTTCTAATGGACCATATGGTGGGAGGCTTTGAATGAAGAATAATTTATCTCCCTAACTAATCTTGTCGTTTTTGGCTGAACATAAATCATTAAGTGCTCTTAAGAATACAATTATTCACAACATAGGTTAGGTTTCAGTTCAGAATTTGTTTAATACCATTGTATTAACCACATAGGCAGTCATTTAGGCACAACAATAGTTTTCTGGTTTAATGTCCAACTCCAGACTAGGCCCTACAAGTCCTGATGCCAAACATGAATCAGAATAAGTTCAGGTATTGCACATCTTTAGCAGACCACCCAAAAATCCACTATAATGAAGGAAATCACATCTACTTGATCCAAAATTTCCTGGGGATGGACCTTCAGCTATGTCAGGTCACATAATGTAACCAATATTGCCAATCTCCAGTGAGCCGCCCCTATCAATGGCTTGGGGCCTACCCACAAACCACCAAAATGCAGGGTACAACATGGGTTCAACATCCAATTAAATAAAATTCTCTCAAATCGGAGCCACCAACTTGTGTGGCTGCGTTGTCAGGGGTAATTTTGGTTACCCCCGACCAAATCTCACTCCAAGGTTTTTTGAAAAGTTGGCAGCTCTGTTATACTTAGAGACAACACCCAAGAGTGTTTCTGGTACACCCCAAAAAATGTACTTAGTGCCTATTCAACACCAAAGTGTATAAAATCTACTCTGGTCATGAATACTCTGGGATTTTAACACTTTGCGATTTGCTGTGGGGCAGCCATCCTAAAGGCTCTTTCCATAGCTGAAGTCCCTAACCCGGGGTGGGGGGGTGGGGGGGTAAAGCAGCCCGTGGTCTGAGGGACGGAGATTCTGGGAGGGGGAGTAGGGTCTGAGGAGCTGTGAGAGGAGCGGGGGCTAGAGGGACTGGGGGGTGAGGAGGAGGTGGAGGTGGAGGAGGAGGAGGAGGAGGAGGTGCTACAGGACCTGACTGGGAGCGGGTAGAGGTGGATGAGGGGGGGGGGGGGGGGCTCTGTGGGAACCCCCAGTGAGACTCCATGACCTCCGTCCAGAGGGGAGGTGATGAAGGCGTGGATGAGGGTCTCTACCACGGGGGCAGTGAGGGACGGCCCCAGTCTGGACATGTTTCTGAGGGGGTCCAATGCCTATCTGTTGATGGACTCCATGTGGGGAACCAGTGATAGGGATGAGTCTGGGACCCCCCCAGGTTGGGGACTGGTGAGAAGGGGCAGACGGAGCAGCCGTCCATGGAAGGACCAGATCCCCGACCTTCTGGGGCCTGGGGGGCCCAAACTAGGGGTGGTGGAAGTTGAGGTTGTGGTTGTATTCAATATGTTGAAGTTTTTGTTGTATGTAATATGTGGTAGTTCCATTTTTACTTCATGTAGTATCTTTTAGTTGAGGTAGTAGTTGTATCTTTACTAATGCTGAGGAATCTAATGCTGGCTCTTGGTTGAGGCCCCTGGTTAGAGCCAGCTCTGTGCTCAGCGCTCTGTGTCAGAGTCTCTTCCCCCTCAGCAGCTGCAGCAGGTTCCTGCTGTAACAGCTCAGTGTCTACGCAGTGTGACTGAGGGAGGTTTTTGTACGGCTCTCAATCACTGTGTGAACACATCGACACTGTTTAGGTAGTGGTAGCTCTGACAGTGATAAACTGCTGCATCTTCACGCTGGGCGCCGTTGATGGTCAGAGAGAAGTCAGTGCTGCTTCCACTGCCACTAAACCGAGCTGGTGTTGGTGATACAAGTTCGTCTGCTAATTTTATGATGAGCTTGGGGGCTTCTCCAGGTTTCTGTTGGTACCAGAATATATAGGAATCGATGAACACCGCTCGGTTTGTTTTACAGGTCAGAGTGACTGTGGTTCCTGGAGCAACGGACACTACTGGTGTCTGAGTCACAGTCACCTGACTGCTGGTTCCTGTAGAAAACAAACAAACCAAACATTGAGTTATCCAATAGAAAACACAAGCAAACAGAGAAGGGTGGTCCACATTTAGACTGAGTGGAATGAACCAACCTGTTAAGGATCCACAGACCACTGTCCAGAAAAGGAGGGTGAGGTGATTCATGGTTGCCACGGTTTCTGGGGTGTTGAGTGACAGCTCAGAGTCCTGCAGTGTTGAACTCAGAGGACTTTAAACCCTCTCAGAACCCCAGTTTCAGCTGAGCATGCAAAGCTTCCTCTATATGGAAATGACCTGTTTCCACTCATCAGACTGGGGGTGAGTGACTGCAGACGTTCTGGGAGGACCGCTGTATCTCTTCTACATTCACACTTTTGGAATACAAATTCAGATTTACTGGAAACTATTGGAATTTTTAATGTATAACATTTTATCTGGTTGAGGTCGATCTTGGTTTGTATGACATCCTTTGACTCTCTAATTTAGATTTATTATTACCTAAAACCAGAATAACAGATAAAAAGATATTGTTCTGTTTAAAATAAATGCATGATTATAACATTGGCTTGAAGGTTTTTTATTCAGTCACGTTATTAGACATGTGTTAAAACAATAAACCTTTTGTAATTTTGCGTTTAAAAATGTTATGAAAATAAATTTAAATAAATCTATTTCATTAAATCTATTTAAACAATAAATTTATATTGATTATAATAATACAGTGAAATAAATATCGACTAATTCATCCATTCTATTGAGAAGCCAGTGTTTGTGTGTCAGTGAGATGAGTCTTTAATGTGCGGGAGGTTTTTGTACAGCCTCTTAATGAGTTTGTATCACTGTGGTACACTTTTGGTGGAGGCACCAAACTCATCGTTGACTGTAAGTACAAGGACACTTTTCTTTGTATGGCATATTTAACTTTCTTTAAATTATAATAAGCGTGATAATCTTAATACTTTATACTTTTCTATAGTTTTAAATTCTTTTTCGGATGATAAGATGAGTAAAAAGTGTAAATATATCGTCGTACAGGGTGCTGTCTTTTAAATTACACTTAATTTGTTGCATATGTTCTACAATATAACGTATTTTATGAAAAACCTCATTATTGCTATGTCATTGTTCATTTATTTAATTGTCAAATGAGTCACCTTTAAGTTTGAAGAAATTCAAACTTGGGTAAAGTCGATTAATGTTAACCCAATAAAATGCTAAATTTTGAAGTCCAATCATTTTAAATATAAACATGTTGTTACCGTTTTAATGAAGAGATTTTAAACACAATGGTTTCCTTCCACTTTAATGTCACCAACTGCTGGTGAACAGGAAGCTGTCCCTTCCCTCTGTGCTCCTATGAGGGCTGATGTTAACTGAGCCTGTTGTCCACTCCTCTCTCTCTCTTCCAGTGGGAGTGGTGCAGCCCACGCTGAGCGTCCTCCCTCCCTCCAGAGTGGAGCTGGAGCAGGGCAGTGCTACACTAGTGTGTGTGGCCAGTGGGGGCTTCCCCTCAGACTGGAAGCTTGGCTGGAAGGTGGGGTGCAGCAGCAGGTCTGGGGGGGTGTCAGATAGCCTGGGGGTCCTGGGAAAAGATGGCCACTACAGCTGGACCAGCACCTTGACCCTCCCTGCAGACCAATGGAGGAAGGCGGGCTCAGTGAGCTGTGAGGCCAGTAAGAATGGCCAGACGCAGCCTGTCACTCAAACCCTGAATCCTGGAGAGTGTTCAGAGTAGAGAGGCTCCAGCATGGAGGTACTGGAGAATACAGATCTCCTCTGACACGTCTGCTTTATGTCTCTCTGTCTCAGGTGGCACTGCAGATTTTGATAAATGACATTAATATAACATGTCTTCTAATCAATAACATGATGCTCTCTGGATTTGACCCCTTGCTTGTGTTGGTCACATGTTGAACATTTAATAAAGATGTTAAGATTAAATCCTTTCTTGTCATCATTTGCTATCATTTATCTTTCGTATTTCCAAATGAATGTGGATTCTAATGAGCATATAAAACCTCTGCCATCTTTATCCAACATATTTCCCTACCATTTTGAAAGAAGGGTTAAGGCTATGGTGTGTATCTCTGAAGGAGCAAAGTATTGTTTGTGGGGATTTCCTTGGAAGGTGTTTTCACTTTATCCAGTGGACCAGTGTCAGTCATAGAGCCACTGCTGCAGAAATGACCCATGTGTGTCAGACTGACTTTATGTCACTTCATATAATAGTAGTTCAGAGAGATGTCCAGGTTTCTGCAGATGCAAACTCAGAAACTTGTAAAATTACGTCTCAAAAGACATTCAGTATCTCTCAACAGGAAATAAGAACCCTAGCATGCTGAGTGGTGGAAACAGTTACATATTAATAATGTCTGTCTATGAGTTAAAGACCAAACCGACAAACGCTAAAATATGTGTTTCTTTAAACGTATTCTGTGAGCAGTGAGCTGTAGCTATTCAAATGATGTCCAGTTTTAGCTTATGTGCATCTGTGTCTCTTGAGTCACAGAAAGTCAGGGTAAATATAGGGCTGAGGTTTTCAGAACAGTCTCTTGAGACTCCAGTGAAAGAAGTGTCAGTGCATGTCTCCATACCAGCTCAGTTGCGCCCTCTAGTGTGTAACCAACACCATTGCCATCAAGACTGATTCCATGACCTCCACTCTGTTCACCTCTTTAACAATAATTAAAATATTCCTGAATAGCATAATTTTGTTTCATCAGGATTGACCCTTAGTTCATAGATAATTCACGTCAATCCAATATTAAATCTCCTTATTTCATGTGTGCCCTCTGACTGGACAGCACAAAGACACTGGGGAGCTATGGGGACAAGGGTGTTTGGATCGTATTTATTATTGTTCTACGTACGGTTTGGTGACCCTGGTCAGAGTCCAGTTTATTATTTAGTATATATTTTTTCGTGTCTGGTGGGGGGGTGGACTCCACCCCCCTACCTGGTGTTGGGGGGGTGAAGTGTGTGTGGTCGATGGCTGGTTGAAGCAGCCTCACCTGGCCTGAGTCAGGCTGATTGGCGTCTTGGGCTGGGACAGGCTGCACACCTGTGGTGAATCAGTAATCAAGGCACAGGATAAACCAGTCGTACACACACACACACACGACAGAGCTCTGTCACGTCTGTGTTCACCTCCTTGCGTTGTTTGTAATTTGTTGTTGTTGAGGCAGTAGTTTTATCCAATATGTTGCAGTTGCGGTAGTAGTTGTATGTTATATGTAGTAGTTGAGGTAGTAGTTGTAAGTAATATGAGGAGGTTGAGGTAGTAGTTGTATATAATACGTGGTGGTTGAGGTAGTACTTGTATATTATAGGTGGTAGTTGAGGTAGTAGTTGTATGTAATATGTTGTAGTTGAGGTAGTAGTGGTATATTAAACATGGTAGTTGTACTTGTATGTTTAATAATGCTGAGGAATCTAATGCTGGCTCTTGGTGGAGGCCCCTGGTTAGAGCCAGCTCTGTGCTCAGCGCTCTGTGTCAGAGTCTCTTCCCCCTCAGCAGCTGCAGCAGGTTCCTGCTGTAACAGCTCAGTGTCTACGCAGTGTGACCGAGGGAGGTTTTTGTACGGCTCTCAATCACTGTGTGAACACATTGCCACTATGGTAACTCTGACAGTGATAAACTGCTGCATCTTCACGCTGGGCGCCGTTGATGGTCAGAGAGAAGTCAGTGCTGCTTCCACTGCCACTAAACCGAGCTGGTGTTGGTGATACAAGTTCGTCTGCTAATTTTATGATGAGCTTGGGGGCTTCTCCAGGTTTCTGTTGGTACCAGTTTAGTTGAAAACCATTTTGAACCGCTGGGTTTGTCTTACAGGTCAGCGTGACTGTGGTTCCTGGAGTAACGGACACTACTGGTGTCTGAGTCACAGTCACCTGACTGCTGGTTCCTGTAGAAAACAAACCAACCAAACATTGAGTTATCAAATAGAAAACACAAGCAAACATAGAAGGGTGGTCCACATTTAGACTGAGTGGAATGAACCAACCTGTTAATGATCCACAGACCACTGTCCAGAAAAGGAGGGTGAGGTGATGCATGGTTGCCACGGTTTCTGGGGTGTTGAGTGACAGCTCTGAGTCCTGCAGTGTTGAACTCAGAGGACTTTAAACCCTCTCAGAACCCCAGTTTCAGCTGAGCATGCAAAGCTTCCTCTATATGGAAATGACCTGTTTCCACTCATCAGACTGGGGGTGAGAGTGACTGCAGACGTTCTGGGAGGACCGCTGTATCTCTTCTACATTCACACTTTTGGAATACAAATTCAGATTTACTGGAAACTGTTGGGATTTATAATGCATAACATTTTATCTGGTTGAGGTCGATCTTGGTTTGTATGAAATCCTTTAACTTTCTATTTGAGAGATATTATTACCTAAAACCAGAATAATAGATAAAAACATATTGTTCTGTTTATAAATAATGCATTATTATAACATTGGCTTGAAGGTTTTTTATTCGGTCAAAAAATTTGACTTGTGTTAAAACAATAAACCTTTTGTAATTTTGCGTTTATAAAGGTTATGAAAATAAATGTAACTAAATTTATTTCATTAAATCTATTCAAACAATTAATTTATATTGATTATAATGCTTCCAATGAAACAAATATCGACTAATTCATCCATTCTAGTGAGAAGCCAGTGTTTGTGTGTCAGTGAGATGAGTCTTTAGTGTGCGGGAGGTTTTTGTACAGCCTCTTAATGAGTTTGTATCACTGTGGTACACTTTTGGTGGAGGCACCAAACTCATCGTTGACTGTAAGTACAAGGACACTTTTCTGTGCCTGGTATATTTAACTTTCTCTAAATATAATAAGCGTGATAATCTTGATACTTTATACTTTTCTATTGTTGTCAATTCTTTTTCGGATGATAAGATGAGTAAAAAGTGTAAATATATCGTCGTACAGGGTGCTGTCTTTTAAATTACACTTAATTTGTTGCATATGTTCTACAATATAATGTATTTTATGAAAAACCTCATTATGCTATGTCATTGTTCATTTATTTAATTGTCAAATGAGTCACCTTTAAGTTTGTAGAAATTCAAACTTGGGTAAAGTCCATTAATGTTAACCCAATAAAATGCTAAATTTTGAAGTTCAATCATTTTAAATATAAACATGTTGTTACCGTTGTAAGGAAGAGATTTTAAACACAATGGTTTCCATCCTCTTTAATGTCACCAACTGCTGGTGAACAGGAAGCTGTCCCTTCCCTCTGTGCTCCTATGAGGCTGATGTTAACTGAGCCTGTTGTCCACTCCTCTCTCTCTCTTCTAGTGGGAGTGGTGCAGCCCACGCTGAGCGTCCTCCCTCCCTCCAGAGTGGAGCTGGAGCAGGGCAGTGCTACACTAGTGTGTGCAGCCAGTGGGGGCTTCCCCTCAGACTGGAAGCTTGGCTGGAAGGTGGGGTGCAGCAGCAGGTCTGGGGGGGTGTCTGATAGCCTGGGGGTCCTGGGGAAAGATGGCCACTACAGCTGGACCAGCACCTTGACCCTCCCTGCAGACCAGTGGAGGAAGGCGGGCTCAGTGAGCTGTGAGGCCAGTAAGAATGGCCAGACGCAGCCTGTCACTCAAACCCTGAATCCTGACCAGTGTTCAGAGTAGAGAGGCTCCTGCATGGAAGAACTGGAGGACACAGATCTCTTTTGACACGTCTGCTCAATGACCCTCAGTCTCAGGTGGCACTGCAGCTTTTGATAATTGACATTAATATAACATGTCTTCTAATCAATAACATGATGCTCTCTGGATTTTACCCCTTGCTTGTGTTGGTCACATGTTGACCATTTAATAAAGATGTAAAGAATAAATCCTTTCTTGTCATCATTTGCTATCATTAATCTTTCGTATTTCCAAATTAATGTGGATTCCAATGAACATATAAAACCTATGCCATCTTCATCAAACAAATTTCCCCACGGGGGGAGGCTATGATGTGTATCTCTGAATGAGCAAAGTGTTGGTTGTGTGCATTTCCTTGTAAAGTGTGTTCACTGTATTCAGTGGAGCAGTGTCAGTCATAGAGTAGTCTCGCAAAGCCAGACCAAACTACAGCAAGTAGAATGGTCTGGAGCCACGCTACCTCGAGCCGTCTATCCGTGGGGAAACTGGGCGGGCCGTTTTATTTCTTTAAACCAATCACAATCGTCTAGGGCGGGGCTAAGCCCGGGAAGCAGCAGCGGTGTGTCCATGCAAAATAGTGCCGGGGGGGGAAATTATTTTGACGGAACTTCTTGACGTTCAGAGGCTGTCAGAAATGGCTCAATCCCAAACGCCACAAAAAACCAGTAACGATGTATGTCGCCTATGTGGAGATAATTTTATAGATAAAAAGAACAAACATCGTTTGATTCTTTGTCACGATGATTTCAAGCCACCATACACTTTGGCCCTTGAGGAGCTCACGGGACCTATAAAAACGAACGACGTTTTAACATTTATATGTGGTTCTTGTAGAACACTACTTAAGAAATACCGTAGGAGCTATTGTGAAGTGGAAGGGATCGGTTCATTGGTTAAATCCATGTCAAACGCTCATGCCGCTGTCAGAGTGAAACGATGCGCCAAATCCACACCAACCGGCGATAGTCGTGACCGCAAACGCATCGTCCCCGGGGAGAATCCTGCCAGACGGAGTCTGGGCTTTTCCAAGGTAATGTCAAAATAGGCTATGTTGTGGTCCAACCATTGTAATGAAATCAGATAGTCAGTAATCAGTAATTACATTATATTAAAATTAAACAAGATTGGATGTCTAGTTCCACAAACAATTTCGAAAACTTGGTAACGCCAGCAACCGGAAGGGGAGGAGTCGCGGCCAAATCGGCCGCTAAGCAATAGACGCTGTCCACTTCCGTTCAGCCAGACTAGTCATAGAGCCACTATGAAATGACCCACGTGTCTATCTTTCTGTCGCTTCATACAATAGTAGTTCAGAGAGATATCCAGGTTTCTGCAGATACAAACTCAGAAAGATAGAAAATTACGCCTCAAAATGAATTCAGTATCCCTCACCAAGACACAGGAACCCTAGCATGCTGAGTGGGGGGAACAGTAACATATTCATAATGTCTGTCTTTGAGTCAAAGACCAAACCGACAAAAGCTAAAATATGTGTTTCTTTAAACGTATTCTGTGAGCAGTGAGCTGTGGCTATTCAAATGATTTCCAGTTTAGTTCAGCAGATGTGCACCTGTGTCTCTTTAGAGACAGAAAGTCAGAGTAAATGTCGTGCTGAGACTTTCAGAAGAGTCTCTGGAGATTCCACTGAAAGCAGTGTGTGTGCATGTCTCCATACCTGCCCAATGGCGCCCTCTAGTGTCCAACCAACGCCATTGCAATAAAGACTGATTCCGATTCCGATTCAATCCTTTATTGCCCTACAACTCTGTACGAGATGCTAGGGATTTATTTTAGTGAGCTCATGACAGTACATAACAAAGACCCACACAAAATACCACATAACCATGATAACACATAGGCAGATAAAATAAAATGGGACATCCCCTCACCAGTGGCGATTTTGGTTTGGAAACTCTGGTGGGGCCCATGCAGGAAAATATTATAACGCAATCCAGAAATGCCACATATTACTACCATCACAAAAAAACCAGTAGCAAGTGACAGAGGGGACCAAAATTGCAGCTGAATAATGCCATCACTCAAACGCGAATCTGACGACATATATTAGGCTATTATAGCAATAGCACCACCAAATGGCAGCGTTCAAGATCTCACAATATCAAAACTCAAGAAAACAACAACGTGGCAACAATAAAAACACAACGGCGCACACCCTTTACACAGCAATCAATATACAAAGCCACCACTCACAATATACCAAAAAAAGAAGAAGTATGGTTTAAGTTGCATTAAGTTTGCAGGCCACCATACTGTACAATTAACAATGAACTAGCCTGATAGAGTGGTTGCCTATTCAGACCTGGATAATCCTGGGTGAAAATTTAAGTAAGTTTGGGCTAAGATGTTAATTACCTGTGCTTTAAGGACAGTGCTGTCTGGTCTCCTTTGTGTGGCTGAGGTGAAACACAAGCATTTTTTTCCGCTTGAACCACTCCTGGTTGAACGATCTATTCTTGTCCTTTCCCTCTTGAATAATGATTAAATCCGTCGGGCGATGTGGTCCCAAACGTTTTATCTCCAACTTCTGTTCAAGTGCTAAATCTCACATGAGACAGATACTCAACACGATTCATCATTTAATGAATGAAACGTCCATTTGTTGTTATTTACTGTAACAGTACTGTAACAGTAACTACGTTAGCTAGCTAGCAAGATCTGATCGGCTCCCGCCGTAAACCCCGCCCTTTCTACAAATCAGCCAATGAGAAGAGCTTTGGGGCACTAAACTTCTGGCCCCACCGCCGAAACAGAAGCGGGCGCTGCGCACGCGCTTGCTCGCGCAACAGCACCAGTTTTCTACACTGCAGCAGACGGGGCCATCTCGGCTGTGCCCCACCGAGCGGAACAGACGAGACGGAGCAATGAACTATTTCACACACAACTACTACACTACAACAATTGCGTTCATCAAATTAAAACTGCGGACATGTAATTAATTATTAACAATTAATGTATTATTAACTTATGCTCAATGACATTTTTGAAAAAAAAAAGAAAAGTATAATCGTGCCCTGCACGGCAGCGTTCTCTGGTGGGGCCGTGCCCCACTGGCCCCTAATGCAAAGACGCCACATCCCCTCACATACGACATATAGCTCTCTTACACCTGGCTGACAGGCCAGGGTAAGTGCTGCATGTTTGATTAAAGTGGCAGGGGCTTATAGGTGCAAGTGATGTGAAAATTGGCATGGATCAAGTGATGTGCAAATTGGCATGGATCAAGTGATGTGCAAATTTCCCTTCAGTACTAGGTCTGGACCTGCTGTATGTAATTTGGTTTTCTGGGGCCGCCACAGCGGCGCCCAATCAGCGAACAGAGGGCGTGTCTGAGAACAATGACGATGGCGTGTTTTCAACGATTAGACCCAGCTTTGAAAGTTGACTGCATACATCATCTCTGGCCTTACTATAAAATATTGATTTACAATGTGCAATTTTTCCCTGATAAATTAAATTCGACGAACAAAACCTGCAGCTGTCGTTGACGGACATTCGTGCAGACACGCAAGGTGTTTGGTTTGTGTACAACCTGCACATGATTCCCGGCGCATGACATGCGTCACAACCAAACGTTAGCGATTGGTTATGGCAGATCCAGAGTGGCACTGGGCAGATCCAATCATTTTAAACTTCAACAGACACCCGCTTTCAAGTGAGTTAACGTTTGTCAATTGATTAGGTCCAGACTCTCTGCACAAATGAAATGAAATGAAGTGAAGTACGAGAGTCTGGTAGAACCAGGCTAGTAGGGATGTAGAGTTGTTAAGAGGTGTAATGGTTCTGCAGTATGTGCTGTTGAGGAAGCGGGAGGTTTCAGTGTGGATGGCCCTCAACCTCCTACCTGATGGGAGGGGATTGAAGAGGGAGTTAGCAGGTTGGACAGTACCTCTGCTGGACAGTAGAGTTGCCGTACCAGACTGTGACTGAGAACGTAAGGAGGCTCTCAAAGGTGGCTCGGTAGAACTGCTGCATCCCCTTACAGGCCACCACAAACTTGTTTAGTTGGCGGAGGGAAAAGAGCCTCTGGTGGGCTTTTTAAATAATAGCAGTGATGTTATCTTCCGATTTCAGAGAGGAGGAGTTTATTGTGCCCAGAAATTTGAAGCTGTCTACCCGTTCCACCACCGCTGCATTGATGGACAGAGGCGGGGTCTACTTCCTCTTCCTTCGGAAGTCCACCACCAGCTCCTTCGTTTTTGCAGTATTTAGCTCTGGGTTGTGGTGGGAACAGCATTCAGTCAGGGAAAGGACCTCATTTCTGTAGGCACTGTCCTCATCCCCTGAAATCAGCCCTATCAAGGTTGTATCATCAGCAGATGTAATCATTTTCACTGAGTCACTGTGTGATACGCACTCATTAGTGCACAGAGAATATAACAGAGGTGACAATACACACTCCTGGGGGGCACCAGTGCTAGTGTGTTTGGCCTGTGACAACTTTTTATTGATTTTGACAACTTGTGTTCTTTGCTGTACAGGAAATCTAAAATCCAGTGACATAAGGAGTTCTGGACACCCATGTTTTGGAGTTCATAGAAAAGTTTGCTGGGTAAAATCGTGTTAAAAGCAGAGCTGTAGTCTATAAAAAAGTACCATTGCGTGGTTGCCTGGGGACTCAAGATGTTGTAGAATAGAGTGGATACCAAGTGACACAGCATTCCTAAACAGACCTATTTGTCCGATATGCAAACTGAAAGGGGTCTAGACAGACAGCTTTGGACAGATGATCACATATGATTTTTTCAAAGATTTTCATTATGACAGATGTAAGAGCTACCGGTCTATAATCATTTAAACCAGTGATGCTGGGCTTCTGGGGCACAGGAATAATAACAGCTGACTTAAAACATGTGGGGACTCTGCATTCCCTCAGAGACCAGTTAAAAATGTCTGCGAGTGCTGGGGTCAGTTCATCAGCACAACGTTTGATGTTAGTGGATGATACGAGGTCAGGGCCTGCAGCCTTCCTGCAATTCAGCTTTTTTAGTAGTCGCCTAACCTCATCCTCCTGTAAGACAGAAGGTGTTGCTCGGGTTTTGATGCCCGTTGGTTGTATAAGGGCACCATCCTGATCTTTATCAAAGCAGCAATATAATTCATTGAGACTGTCAGGCAGCTTAGGGTCGTCACTGACTACTAGCGCAGTGCTAGAGTAGTTCATGGAAACGCTGATTCCATGAACTTCACTCTGTTCACCTCTTTAACAATAATTAAAATATTCCCTTGACCCTATGACCCTTGGTTCATAGATAAATCACATCAACCCACTTTTAAATCTCCTTATTGAATGTGAGCTCCGTCACACACACACACACACCACAGTTGTAACTAAATCAATTTTCAACCGTTTATCTTCGTTCAAACCATTTAACAAATCCACACTTGTATCTTCCATAATATCTAAACGGAATTTCGATATCATTTAAACTTTCTTCAGAGTCACGGTTTTAGTTTCATACTGCTTCGTTTTCAGCTGTTTTTATTGAAGATGTCTTCCCATTCTGATACACCTACTTCTTATGACATGAGAAGACACACACACACACACGCATGCACACATGCACATATAGTCATTAATTCCCGCTTTGCACCTCCATGCCACGCAATACAAAATACAGTTCATATTGGATTCTGAGCATTTGTTTATTTCATATATATTTGTGTACCAAGCATGATTTACAAGGAAAGGACATATATTTGAATTTCTTCTGTATTCATCTGTATTCATATTCACATAAACTCATACTACAACATTTTAATGCAAACCAGTGTCGGGGAGCCTCTGTCCATCCTGGCCGTACCACCTGGTCAGGAGGGAGGGAGGAACGGACAGAGGGTCCCCCCACACCTCTTGGTATGACAGCTGCCCAAGGCCGCAAACCAAGACTACGTCTGACTGGAGGACGACGGGCATCAAGCTACACTGCTGCCATGGTCTCTCCTGACTCCGGTGAACCTCACCACCACCACCACCACCACCAGCTACCAGTAAGTTGCCTTGTTTTGTATTTCTCATTTGCCAGTTGAGGGGAACATATTTAATTTAGTATTACAGTGTCTACGGAAAAGCAGGCAACATGTTCCCTCTTAGGCCTAACTCATGAGCCACTTCTGCAGCTGCTTCACCAGCTGTACGGACACATGAACTGATCTTCTAAAGGTGTATGCTGAGGTGGCTTCATCAAGAACACTTGGCTCTCATATCACTAAATCCTACTGGAGGGATAAAGGCAGATGCGGTATACTGTGAGGACAGTTGCTTGGTTAAGCAGAAGACTCCACTCATTGGTACACATGTAGAAAAATCTAGGAAAATAACAATTGTTCTATTTCCTCAATGCACATGGCAGCCTTTGCATCTATTTGGCAACCTGTAATAGGCGAGTATGGAAGGCTGGTTAGTCAATGACGGGTAAGATCCCACCTTAAACATTGGGACAACCTAAGGCAGGCACAGTCACGATTACACTGCTTCACTCAAGTCACTTAAAGAATGACAAATGGTCATATGATAACGGTTGCCAAATGAGTGACCAGGGTGTTGAGGTTGATGTGCTGGTGAGTGAGCTAGTCGCTGTCAGGTGGTGTGGCCAGGCGTCTAGTCATGATCACAGCAACTAAACAAAACTCGCAGTATGGTTAGGGCTGGGATGACACTTAACACTTCATCAGCGGTTGTTTTTTAGTTTTAGTTTAGTTTTTTTTTCTTTAACTTCTTATGCATCATTACACTTATTGTATCAACAGTTGTGTTTTTATATTATATTTTATATTTTCAGTTGGTCTCATTGACTTCCATAGAGGTAACAGTGTTTCTTGTTTCACTGGTGCTAAAAGGATTAATCTATTGGAAATATGATTGTTATCTATCTCAAATGTATTCAATCTTGATAGCTAACTCTTCACTTTATTTGTTTCCAACCATTTTACCATTTTTTAAACGGTGTGCAATGCATGTTTACATTGTTTACTCCATTGAGACTCGAATTCAAAGTTCAAATCCCTTCACTTGATCCCTAAAACATAACATATTTTCAACCTCACTTTGCACGACAGCACTCACCGCATTTTCTGCAGGAAATGCATTTTCTAGTTTATATATTTGTTCATGTCTTGTGGGGGGAGTTGGCTTCGGCTGGGGATCCAGCCCCCCCCTCCCCACCTCTCTGGTGTTGGGGGGGTGGAGTGTGTGTGGTCGATGGCTGGTTGAAGCAGCCTCTCCTGGCCTGATTGGACGCTAGGGCTGGGACAGGCTGCACACCTGTGGAGAATCAGTAATCAAAGCACACAGGGTAAACCAGCCGTCCCCCCCGACAGACAGACAGACAGACAGACAGACAGACAGACAGACAGACAGACAGACAGACAGACAGACAGACAGACAGACAGGGCAGAGCTCTGTCACGTCTGTGGTCAACTTCTGCTCGACTAGTATCGTCGTGCCATCTCTCAAATGAAGGGCTTCACAACATCTAGCTGTGTGTTTGTGTCGGAGGAGCCCAGCAAAGCAGCAGTAATATGTTGTAGTTGTATCAAATATGTTGCAGTTAAGGTAGTTGTTGTATGCACTATGTTGTAGTTGATGTTGGAGTTGAAGTGCAATGCCTGGTGGTTAAGGTAGTAGGTGTATGTAATACCTGGTATTTGAGGTACTAATTGTATGTAGTATGTGGTAGTTGAGTTAGTAGTTCTTTGTATTACGTAATGAGGTAGTAGTTGTATGTAATACGTGGAAGTTGAGGTAGTAGTTGTATATTATACGTCATGGTTGAGGAAGTATTTTTTTCTAATATCTTGTATTTTAGGTAGTAGTTGTACGTAATAAGTGATAGTTGAGGTAGTATTTGTATGCCTTACGTGGTAGTTGAGGTAGTACTTGCATGTTTAATAATGTTGAGGAATCTAATGCTGGCTCTAGGTTGAGGCCCCTGGTTAGAGCCAGCTCTGTGCTCAGCGCTCTGTGTCAGAGTCTCTTCCCCCTCAGCAGCTGCAGCAGGTTCCTGCTGTAACAGCTCAGTGTCTACGCAGAGTGACTGAGGGAGGTTTTTGTACGGCTCTCAATCACTGTGTGAACACATAGACACTGTTTAGGACATGGAAACTCTGACAGTGATAAACTGCTGCATCTTCACGCTGGGCGCCGTTGATGGTCAGAGAGAAGTCAGTACTGCTTCCACTGCCACTGAACCGAGCTGGTGTTGGTGATACAAGTTTGTCTGCTAATTTTATGATGAGCCTTGGGGCTTCTCCAGGTTTCTGTTGGTACCATTGTAGTACATAACCATTGTAAACTGCTGGGTTTGTTTTACAGGTCAGAGTGACTGTGGATCCTGGAGTAACGGACACTACTGGTGTCTGAGTCACAGTCACCTGACTGCTGGTTCCTGTAGAAAACAAGCAAACCAAACATTGAGTTATCCAATAGAAAACACAAGCAAACAGAGAAGGGTGGTCCACATTTAGACTGAGTGGAATGAACCAACCTGTTAAGGATCCACAGACCACTGTCCAGAAAAGGAGGGTGAGGTGATTCATGGTTGCCACGGTTTCTGGGGTGTTGAGTGACAGCTCTGAGTCCTGCAGTGTTGAACTCAGAGGACTTTAAACCCTCTCAGAACCCCAGTTTCAGCTGAGCATGCAAAGCTTCCTCTATATGGAAATGACCTGTTTCCACTCATCAGACGGGGGTGAGAGTGACTGCAGACATTCTGGGGGGACCGCTGTATCTCTTCTACATTCACACTATTGGATTACTAATTCAGATTTAATGGAAACTATTGGAATTTAAAATGCATAAAATTGTATCTGGTTGAAGCCAATCCTGGTTTGTATGAAATCCTTTAACTTTCTATTTGTTTGAAATAAATTGTCGTTACATTATTACCCTAACCCAGAATAATAGATAAAAACATATTGTTCTGTACATAATAAATGCATGAATATAACATTGGCTTGAAGGTTTTTTATGAAGTCAAATTAATAGACATGTTTTGAAACAATAAACCTTTTGTAAAAGAGCCTTTTAAAATGTTATGACATTAAATGAATGATGAATGTATTTCATTAAATTACTATACATTCATAAAATTACTATATATTAATTATAATATTTCCAATGAATCAAATATTGACTAATTCATCCATTTTAGTGAAAAGCCAGTGTTTGTGTGTCAGTGAGATGAGTCTTTAGTGTGCAGGAGGTTTTTGTACAGCCTCTTAATGAGTTTGTATCACTGTGGTTGACTTTTGGTGGAGGCACCAAACTCATCGTTGACTGTAAGTACAAGGACACTTTTCTTTGCCTGGCAGATTTAACTTTCTCTAAATATAATTAAGCGTGATAATCTTATCTTTTGGAATTTTCTATATTTTTAATTTCTTGTCGTTTTTTTAAAGATAAGCTGAGGACAAAGTGTAAATATATTGTGGTACAGAGTTCTGACTTTTAAAATACACTGCATATGTTAGATATGTTCTACAATATAATGTATTTCATGAAAGACCTCATTATTGCTGTGGCATCATTCATTTATTGAATTGGCAAATCAGTCATATTTAAGTTTGAAGAAATTCACACTTGTCGATTAATGTTAACCCAGTAAAATGCTACGTTTTTTATATAAACATGTAATTACTGGTTTATTGAAGAACTTTTAAGAAAAATGGTTCCCTTCCTCTTTAATGTCACCAACTGCTGGTCAACAGGAAGCTGTCCCTTCCCTCTGTGCTCCTATGAGGGCTGATGTTAACTGAGCCTGTTGTCCGCTCCTCTCTCTCTCTTCCAGTGGGAGTGGTGCAGCCCACGCTGAGCGTCCTCCCTCCCTCCAGAGTGGAGCTGGAGCAGGGCAGTGCTACACTAGTGTGTGTGGCCAGTGGGGGCTTCCCCTCAGACTGGAAGCTTGGCTGGAAGGTGGGGGGCAGCAGCAGGTCTGGGGGGGTGTCAGATAGCCTGGGGGTCTTGGGGAAAGATGGCCACTACAGCTGGAGCAGCACCTTGACCCTCCCTGCAGACCAGTGGAGGAAGGCGGGCTCAGTGAGCTGTGAGGCCAGTAAGAATGGCCAGACGCAGCCTGTCACTCAAACCCTGAATCCTGGAGAGTGTTCAGAGTAGAGAGGCTCCAGCATGGAGGTACTGGAGGATACAGATCTCCTCTGACACGTCTGCTTTATGTCTCTCTGTCTCAGGTGGCACCGTAGCTTTAGATTTACATTCATGGAACATGTCTTGGATTCATTATATTATGCTTTCAGATTTTTACCCGTTGCTTGTGTTGGTCACATGTTGAACATTTAATAAAGATTTAAAGAATAAATTCTTTCTTGTCATCATTTACTATTGTTTATCTTCGGTGTTTTCGAATTAATTTGGCTTCTAATGAGCATGTAATACCTCTGCCATCTTCATCAAACAAATTTCACCACCATTATGAATGAAGGCTTAAAGCTATGGTGTGTATCTCTGAATGAGCATGGTGTTGGTTGTGTGGATATCCTTGGAAAGTGTGTTCAATGTATTCAGTGGACCAGGGTCGGTCATAGAGCCACTGCTGCTGAAATGACCCATGTGTGTCAGACTGACTTTCTGTTGATTCATATGATAATAGTTCAGAGAGATGTACAGGTTTCTGCAGATACCAACTTAGAAACTTGTAAAGGTACGTCTCAAAAGACATTCAGTTTCTCCCACCAAGATATAAGAACCCTATCATGCTGAGTAGGGGAAACAGTGACATATTCATAATGTCTGTCTATGTGTCAAAGACCAAACCGACGTCGAAAAAAAGATGTGTTTCATTAAACGTATTCTGTGAGCAGTGAACTGTAGCTATTCAAATGATATCCATTTTTAGCTGATGTGCACCTGTGTCTGTTGAGTGGCAGAAAGTCAGTGGAATTGTAGGGCTGAGGTTTTCAAAGGAGTCTCTGGAGATTCCAGCGAAAGCAGTATGTGTGCATTTCTCCATACTAGCTCAATGTCGCTCTCTAGTGTCCGACCAACGCCATTACAATAAAGGCTGATTCCATGAACTCAATCGATTCATAATACTAATAATAAGAAAGTCGTTCCTTTCATCAGGACGCAAGCTACTTTAAATGTGGGTGACAAAGAACAAAACAACGTGAAAGATTATATTTTGAAGCAATCAAAACAATAAATAAACGAATAAATAAGAAAAGATCATGTTTCAAAGTCCAGGCCCAGTAAGTGGGTCTTCAGGCAGCTTGTGGGGCAGCCACCCTAAAGGCTCTGTCCATAGCTGAAGTCCCTAACCCGGGGTGGGGGGGCAAAGCAGTCCGTGGTCTGAGGGACGGAGATTCTGGGAGGGGGAGTAGGGTCTGAGGAGCTGTGAGAGGAGCGGGGGCTAGAGGGACTGGGGGGTGAGGAGGAGGAGGAGGAGGAGGAGGAGGTGCTACAGGACCTTAATGGGAGCCGGTGGATGAGGGGGGGGGGGGGAGGGGATTGGTACACTGGAGCCGATCCAGGGCTCTGTGGGGACCCCCCAGTGGGACTCCATGACCCCCGTCCAGAGGGGAGGTGATGAAGGCGTGGATGAGGGTCTCTACCACGGGGGCAGTGAGGGACGGCCCCAGTCTGGACATGTTTCTGAGGGGGTCCAATGCCTATCTGTTGATGGACTCCATGTGGGGAACCAGTGATAGGGATGAGTCTGGGACCCCCCCAGGGTGGGGACTGGAGAGAAGGGGCAGACGGAGCAGCCGTCCATGGAAGGACCAGATCCCCGACCTTCTGGGCCTTGGGGGGCCCCAACTAGGACTCTGTCTTCTTACTGCTGAGGTGTGACTAGGGGGAGGGGGGGGGGGGCTGATGTAATATGATGAAGTCGAGGTTGTAGTTGTATTCAACATGTTGAAGTATTAGTTGTATGTAATATCTTGTAGTTGAGGTACTAGTTGCATTAAAACATGGTAGTTGAGGTAGTACTTGTATGTTTAATAATGCTGAGGAATCTAATGCTGGCTCTTGGTTGAGGCCCCTGGTTAGAGCCAGCTCTGTGCTCAGCGCTCTGTGTCAGAGTCTCTTCCCCCTCAGCAGCTGCAGCAGGTTCCTGCTGTAACAGCTCAGTGTCTACGCAGTGTGACTGAGGGAGGTTTTTGTACGGCTCTCAATCACTGTGTGAACACATAGACACTGTTTAGATAGTGGTGACTCTGACAGTGATAAACTGCTGCATCATCACGCTGGGCGTCGTTGATGGTCAGAGAGAAGTCAGTGCTGCGTCCACTGCCACTAAACCGAGCTGGTGTTGGTGATATAAGTGTATTTATTTGTCTTATGATGAGCTTCGGGGCTTCGCCGGGTTTCTGTTGGTACCAGGATAGATAATTGGCGTACACCGCTGGGTTTGTTTTACAGGTCAGAGTGACTGTGGATCCTGGATTAACGGACACTACTGGTGTCTGAGTCACAGTCACCTGACTGCTGGTTCCTGTAGAAAACAAACAAACCAAACATTGAGTTATCCAATAGAAAACACATCAAACAGAGAAGGGGTGGTCCACATTTAGACTGAGTGGAATGAACCAACCTGTTAAGGATCCACAGACCACTGTCCAGAAAAGGAGGGTGAGGTGATTCATGGTTGCCACGGTTTCTGGGGTGTTGAGTGACAGCTCCGAGTCCTGCAGTGTTGAACTCAGAGGACTTTAAACCCTCTCAGAACCCCAGTTTCAGCTGAGCATGCAAAGCTTCCTCTATATGGAAATGACCTGTTTCCACTCATCAGACTGGGGGTGAGAGTGACTGCAGACGTTCTGGGAGGACCGCTGTATCTCTTCAACATTCACACTATTGGAATACTAATTCAGATTTATTGGAATTTATAATGTGTAACATTTTCTCTGGTTGAAGCCGATCTTGGTTGGTACGAAATCCTTTAACTTTCCATTTGTTTGAAAGAAATTGTCGTTACATTATTACCTGAACCCAGAATTATAGATAAAAACATATTGTTCTGTATATTTTAAATGCATGGATATAACATTGGCTTGAAGGTTTTTTATTAAGTCAAATGAATAGACTTGTTTTAAAACAATAAACCGTTTGTAAGTGAGCCTTTAAAAATGTTATGAAAATAAATGAATGTTTAATTGCATTAAATGACTATACATTCATACAATTAATATATATTAATTCTAATATTTCCAATTAATCAAATTTTGACTAATTCATCCATTTTAGTGAAAAGCCAGTGTTTGTGTGTCAGTGAGATGAGTCTTTAATGTGCGGGAGGTTTTTGTACAGCCTCTTAATGAGTTTGTATCACTGTGGTGGACTTTTGGTGGAGGCACCAAACTCATCGTTGACTGTAAGTACAAGGACACTTTTCTTTGTCTGGCATATTTGACTTTCTCTAAATATAATTAAGCGTGATAATGTTATCTTTTGGAACTTTCTATATTTTTAATTTCTTGTTATTTTTTAAAGATAAGCTGAGGACAAAGTGTAAATATATTGTGGTACAGAGTCCTGTCTTTTAAAATACACTGCATATGTTACATATGTTGTTCTACAATATAATGTATTTCATGAAAGACCTCATTATTGCCGTGGCATTATTAATTTATTGAATTGGCAAATCAGTCACATTTAATTTAGAAGAAATTCACACTTGTCGATTAATGTTAACCCAATAAAATGCTATATTTTGAAGTTCAATCATTTTAAATATAAACATGTTGTTACCGTTTTAATTAAGAGATTTTAAACACAATGGTTTCCTTCCTCTTTAATGTCACCAACTGCTGGTGAACAGGAAGCTGTCCCTTCCCTCTGTGCTCCTATGAGGCTGATGTTAACTGAGCCTGTTGTCCACTCCTCTCTCTCTCTTCCAGTGGGAGTGGTGCAGCCCACGCTGAGCGTCCTCCCTCCCTCCAGAGTGGAGCTGGAGCAGGGCAGTGCTACACTAGTGTGTGTGGCCAGTGGGGGCTTCCCCTCAGACTGGAAGCTTGGCTGGAAGGTGGGGGGCAGCAGCAGGTCTGGAGGGGTGTCCGATAGCCTGGTGGTCCAGGGGAAAGATGGCCACTACAGCTGGAGCAGCACCTTGACCCTCCCTGCAGACCAGTGGAGGAAGGCGGGCTCAGTGAGCTGTGAGGCCAGTAAGAATGGCCAGACACAGCCTGTCACTCAAACCCTGAATCCTGGAGAGTGTTCAGAGTAGAGAGGCTCCAGCATGGAGGTACTGGAGGATACAGATCTCCTCTGACACGTCTGCTTTATGTCTCTCTGACTGAGGTGGCACTGCAGCTTTTGGATGAATTACATTAATATAACTCGTGTTTGATTCATTGACATTATGCTCTCTGATTTTATCCCCTTGCTTTGTCACATGTTGAATCAAATAAAAAAGCAAAAAGTACAATATTTCTTGTAATATTTTCCAATCGTGTAAGATCTAATGATAATAATAATAATACATTTAATTTAGAGGCGCCTTTCAAGACACCCAAGGTCACCTTACAGAGCATATAGTCATCATACATTTAAAAAAAACAAAAAAAAAAAAACAAGACATTGTGGAAAAAAAAAATAAATAAACATAAGCAATAAGAAATAAATAAAACAAAAACAAGATAAAAACAAAACAAAAAAAAAACAATCAAAACAGTGATAAGTTAGACGTTGTGTGCGAGTTTGAACAGGTGAGTTTTGAGTTGTGACTTGAAGGTTGTAATGGTGTCTGACTGTTTTATGTGTGGGGGGAGGGAGTTCCAGAGCCTGGGTGCTGAACAGCTGAATGACCGGGCACCCATTGAAGTGAGTCGTGATGTGGGGATACATAGTAGTCCAGCAGAGGTTGAGCGGAGGGAGCGGGAGGGAGTGTATTCTTGGAGGAGGTCGCAGAGATAACTGGGGGCTAGGTTGTGGAGAGCTTTGTAGGTGAGGAGTAGGGTTTTGTATTGGATGCGGTAGTGTACTGGGAGCCAGTGAAGTTGAATGAGGACAGGGGTGATGTGGTCAGATGATTTGGTGCGGGTGATGATCCGGGCGGCTGAGTTCTGAATGATCTGCAGTCTGTTGATGAGTTTGGTGGGGAGTCCGGTGAGGAGGGCGTTGCAGTAGTCTATGTGTGATGTGACAAATGAGTGAACTAGGATTTCAGCGCTGGATTGGGTCAGTGATGGGCGGAGTCTGGCGATGTTGCGGAGGTGGAAGAATGCAGTCCGGGTGATGTTGTGAATATGGGGTGCGAATGAGAGGGTGTTGTCCAGGATGACGCCGAGGCTCTTGACTTTGGAGGAGAAGGGTACTGGGAATCCATCGATAATTATGAGTGGAGCTGGGGTGTGTTGTGATTTAGTGAGGGTGGATTTGGATCCGATGAGCAGGGCCTCGGTCTTGTTTCCATTGAGTTTGAGGAAGTTCCTGCTCAACCAGCTCCGGATCTCTTCCAGGCACGTGATGAGGGAGGTGGGGGGGATGGCAGCGGTGGGTTTGGTGGAGATGTAGACCTGTGTGTCGTCAGCGTAGCAGTGAAAATGGACCCCATGGTGACGGAGGAGTGTGCCCAGCGGGAGGAGGTAAGTGGTGAAGAGGAGTGGACCCAAGACTGACCCCTGTGGGACACCCAGTGAGACACCTGAACACCCAGACTTGTGGTTGCTTAGTTGAACAAATTGTTGACGGCCGGTGAGGTAGGATGTAAACCAGGAGAGTGCAGCACCAGTGATCCCAATACCAGCTAGGCGGTCCAGGAGCAGAGGGTGGGAGATGGTGTCGAATGCTGCGCTGAGATCGAGGAGGATGAGAATGGTGAGTAATCCAGAGTCGGCTGCAAGGAGGAGGTCGTTGGTGATTTTGACTAGGGCTGTTTCAGTGCTGTGTTTTTGACGGAAGCCAGATTGGAACGGTTCGTGGAGATTGTTAATGTCGAGGTGGGACTGTAGTTGTGCGGCAACCACCCTTTCAAGTGTTTTGGAGATGAAAGGGAGATTGGAGATGGGCCGGTAATGGTTAAGGTCAGTTGGGTCAGCACCAGGTTTTTTCAGGATGGGAGTGATGGCAGCCAGCTTGAGAGTGAGGGGTACAGTACCAGTAGTGAGGGAGGAGTTAATTATGTTGGTGATCATGGGGGAGATGGACGGAAGACATGCTTTGACATCTGTTTCTCTTTCTACCAATGAGCATATCAAACATATGTAATCTTTGTTAGACACGTTTCATCACCATTGTGAATGAAGGCTTAAAGCTATGGCGTGCATCTCTGAATGAGCAAAGTGTTGGTTGTGTGGATGTTGTTGTAAAGTGTGTTCAGTATATCCAGTGGACCAGTGTCAGTCATAGAGCCACTGCTGCTGAAATGACCCATGTGTGTCAGACTGACTTTATATCAGTTCATCAAATAGAAGTTCAGGGCGATGTACAGGATTCTGCAGATACCAACTTATAAACATGTAAAAGTACATCTCAAAAGACATTCAGTATCTCTCACCAAGACATAAGAACCCTAGCATGCTGAGTGGGGGAAACAGTCACATATTCATAATGTCTGTCTATGAGTCAAAGACCAAACCGACATGGCTAAAATATGTGTTTCTTTAACCGTATTCTGTAATTAGTGAACCGTAGCGATTCAAATGATGTCCAGTTTTAGCAGATGTGCACCTGTGTCTCTTGAGCGGCAGAAAGTCAGTGGAAATTTAGGGCTAAGACTTTCAGAAGAGTCTCTGGAGAATCCAGTGAAAGCAGCATGTGTGCGTATCTCCATACCAGCTCAATGGCACCTCTTGTCTCCAACCAACACCATTACAATTAAGACTGATTCCATGAACTCCATTATCTAAAGGTTGAATTTAATATAAAGCTGGCTCAAATCTATTCATAATAATAAGAAGAAAGTCGTTCCTTTCATCAGGACCCAAGCTGCTTCTTATGTGGGTGACAAAGAACAAAATAATATGAAACATTATATATTAAAACAATCAAAACAGTAAATAAACAAATAAATAAGAAAATATGTTCCAAAGTCCAGGCCCAGTAAGTGGGTCTTCAGGCAGCTTGTGAAACCGCAGATGGATCCAGCGTTGAGGATCTCCCGGGGAGCGAGTTCCACAGAGTGGGGGCAGCCACCCTAAAGGCTCTGTCCATAGCTGAAGTCCCTAACCCGGGGTGGGGGGGTGGGGGGGTAAAGCAGTCCGTGGTCTGAGGGACGGAGATTCTGGGAGGGGGAGTAGGGTCTGAGGAGCTGTGAGAGGAGCGGGGGCTAGAGGGACTGGGGGGTGAGGAAGAGGAGGAGGAGGAGGAGGAGGAGGGGGGGGAAGAGGAGGAGGAGGAGGAGGAGGAGGAGGAGGAGGAGGAGGAGGAGGAGGAGGAGGAGGAGGAGGAGGAGGAGGTGCTACAGGACCTTAATGGGAGCCGGTGGAGGGGGAGGGGATGTGTAGGATATATTCAGGTCCAAATCATGTAGGTGGGGCAGAAGGGTCTGAGGTGAGCGGGTGACAACACCTGGCTCTTAGACCAGCCAAGGGCTTAATTAGTGCCGAGGGGAGCACTGTTGTTTTTAGATTATTGAAAGTTTAGATTATTGAAAGTTATTTTGAATTATTGATTTCGGTTTTTTTGTTTATTCATTTTCCATTTGTTGCCTCCTGATGGACATTTTTTGTACCTGAATAAATTCATGCCAACGGCCTTGCTAACATCGGTCGCACTGCCTCCAATCCTTCCACCGCCGCAAGGCCAGCCTGGTAACAGGAACCATTGATAGGGATGAGTCTGGGACCCCCCCAGGTTGGGGACTGGAGAGAAGGGGCAGACGGAGCAGCCGTCCATGGAAGGACCAGATCCCCGACCTTCTGGGGCCTGGGGGGCCCAACCAGGACTCTGTCTTCTAACTGCTGAGGGGGGGGGGGGTCATGTAATGTATGGAAGTTGAGGTTGTAGCTGTTTTCAATTTGTTGACGTTTGAGTTGCATACAAAGTTGTAGTAGTTGAGGTAGTAGTTGTATGTATAATATTGTAGTTGAGGTAGTATTTGTGTGTGATACGTGGTAGTTGAGGTAGTAGTTGTATGTTTAATAATGCTGAGGAATCTAATGCTGGCTCTTGGTTGAGGCCCCTGGTTAGAGCCAGCTCTGTGCTCAGCGCTCTGTGTCAGAGTCTCTTCCCCCTCAGCAGCTGCAGCAGGTTCCTGCTGTAACAGCTCAGGGTCTACGCAGTGTGACTGAGGGAGGTTTTTGTACGGCTCTCAATCACTGTGTGAACACATCGCCACTATGGTAACTCTGACAGTGATAAACTGCTGCATCTTCACGCTGGGCGCCGTTGATGGTCAGAGAGAAGTCAGTTCTGCGTCCCCTGCCACTAAACCGAGCTGGTGTTGGTGATACAAGTTGGTTTACTAATTTCATGATGAGCTTGGGTTCTTCTCCAGGTTTCTGTTGGTACCAGAATAAGTCGTTATTGCCATGAACAGCTTTGTTTGTTTTACAGGTCAGAGTGACCGTGGATCCTGGAGTAAAGGACACTACTGGTGTCTGAGTCACAGTCACCTGACTGCTGGTTCCTGTAGGAAACAACAAACCAAACATTGAGTTATCCAATAGAAAACACAAGCAAACAGAGAAGGGTGGTCCACATTTAGACTGAGTGGAATGAACCAACCTGTTAAGGATCCACAGACCACTGTCCAGAAAAGGAGGGTGAGGTGATTCATGGTTGCCACGGTTTCTGGGGTGTTGAGTGACAGCTCAGAGTCCTGCAGTGTTGAACTCAGAGGACTTTAAACCCTCTCAGAACCCCAGTTTCAGCTGAGCATGCAAAGCTTCCTCTATATGGAAATGACCTGTTTCCACTCATCAGACGGGGGTGAGAGTGACTGCAGACGTTCTGGGAGGACCGCTGTATCTCTTCTACATTCACACTTTTGGAATACAAATTCAGATTTACTCTAAACTATTGGAATTTATAATGCATAACATTTTATCTGGTTGAAGCCGATCTTGGTTTGCATGAAATCCTTTAACTTTCCATTTGTTTGAAAGAAATTGTCGTTACATTATTACCTGAACCCAGAATAATAGATAAAAACATATTGTTCTGTATATGATAAATGCATGAATATAACATTGGCTTGAAGGTTTTTTTATTAAGTCAAATTAATAGACTTGTTTTAAAACAATAAACCGTTTGTAAGTGAGCCTTTAAAAATGTTATGAAAATAAATGAATGATGAATATATTTCATTGAATTACTATACATGCATACAATTAATGTAAATTAATTATAATATTTCCAATGAATCAAATATCGACTAGCTCATCCATTTTAGTGAAAAGCCAGTGTTTGTGTGTCAGTGAGATGAGTCTTTAATGTGGGGGAGGTTTTTGTACAGCCTCTTAATGAGTTTGTATCACTGTGGTGGACTTTTGGTGGAGGCACCCAACTCATCGTTGACTGTAAGTACAAGGACACTTTTCTTTGCTTGGAATATTTAACTGTCTTTCCATTTATTTAAGCTTGATAATCTTTATATTTTTCACTTTGCTATAGTTTTAATTTCTTGTAGTTTTTTCAGAAAAAAAAACTGGCATATTTAACGTTCTCTAAATATTATTAGGTGTGATAATGTTATCTTTTGGAAATTTTTAATTTCTTGTTATTTTTTAAAGATAAGCTGAGGACAAAGTGTAAATATATTGTTGTAAAGAGTCCTGTCTTTTAAAATACACTGCATATGTTACAGATGTTGTTCTACAATATAATGTATTTCATGAAAGACCTCATTATTGCTGTGGCATTATTCATTTATTGAATTGGCAAATCAGTCACATTTAATTTAGGAGAAATTCACACTTGTCGATTAATGTTAACCCAATAAAATGCTATGTTTTGAAGTTCAATCATTTTAAATATAAACATGTTGTTACCGTTTTAATGAAGAGATTTTAAACACAATGGTTCCCTTCCTCTTTAATGTCACCAACTGCTGGTGAACAGGAAGCTGTCCCTTCCCTCTGTGCTCCTATGAGGCTGATGTTAACTGAGCCTGTTGTCCACTCCTCTCTCTCTCTTCCAGTGGGAGTGGTGCAGCCCACGCTGAGCGTCCTCCCTCCCTCCAGAGTGGAGCTGGAGCAGGGCAGTGCTACACTAGTGTTTTTGGCCAGTGGGGGCTTCCCCTCAGACTGGAAGCTTGGCTGGAAGGTGGGGGGCAGCAGCAGGTCTGGGGGGGTGACCGATAGCCTGGGGGTCCTGGGGAAAGATGGCCACTACAGCTGGAGCAGCACCTTGACCCTCCCTGCAGACCAGTGGAGGAAGGCGGGCTCAGTGAGCTGTGAGGCCAGTAAGAATGGCCAGACGCAGCCTGTCACTCAAACCCTGAATCCTGGAGAGTGTTCAGAGTAGAGAGGCTCCAGCATGGAAGAACTGGAGGACACAGATCTCTTCTGACACGTCTGCTTTATGTCTCTCTGTCTCAGGTGGCACCGCAGCTTTAGATGATTGAAATTAATATAACATGTCTTCTAATCAATAACATGATGCTCTCTGGAATTTACCCGTTGCTTGTGTTGGTCACATGTTGACCATTTAATAAAGATGTAAAGAATAAATCCTTTCTTGTCATCATTTGCTATCATTAATCTTTCGTATTTCCAAATTAATGTGGATTCCAATGAACATATAAAACCTCTGCCATCTTCATCAAACAAATTTCCCCACGGGGGGAGGCTATGATGCATATCTCTGAATGAGCAAAGTGTTGGTTGTGTGCATTTCCTTGTAAAGTGTGTTCACTGTATTCAGTGGAGCAGTGTCAGTCATAGAGCCACTGCTGCTGAAATGACCCACGTGTCTGACTATCTTTCTGTCACTTCATATAATAGTAGTTCAGAGAGATGTCCAGGTTTCTACGGATACAATCTCAGAAAGATAGAAAATTACGCCTCAAAATAAATTCAGTATCCCTCACCAAGACATAGGAACCCTAGCATGCTGAGTGGGGGGAACAGTAACATATTCATAATGTCTGTCTTTGAGTCAAAGACCAAACCGACAAACGCTAAAATATTTGTTTCTTTAAACGTATTCTGTGAGCAGTGAGCTGTGGCTATTCAAATGATGTCCAGTTTAGTTTAGCAGATGTGCACCTGTGTCTCTTGAGTGACAGAAAGTCAGAGGAAATGTAGGGCTGAGACTTTCAGAAGAGTCTCTGGAGATTCCAGGGAAAGCAGCCTGTGTGCATGTCTCCATACCAGCTTAATGGCGCCCTCTAGCGCCCAACCAACGCCATTGCAATAAAGACTGATTCAGATTCAGATTCAATACTTTATTGCCCTACAACTCTGAACAGGTTGCTCGGGATTTATTTTTGTGAGCTCATGATAGTACATAACAAAGACCCACACAAAATACCCTTAGATACAACATATAGGCAGATAAAATAAAATGGGACATCCCCTCACATAAGACATATAGCTCTCTTACACCTGGCTGACAGGCCAGGGTAAGTGCTGTATGTTTGATTAAAGTGGCAGGGGCTTATAGGTGCAAGTGATGTGCAAATTGGCATGGATCAAGTCATGTGCAAATCTGCATAAGGTCCAATAAATAAGTACATAGTTAAGAAAACTCCCAGTATATAAAAACAGAGTAGAAATCTGTGTGTATTATACTATACAGGGCCACTGGGTGAGTCTGCATTCCTGATATATACTGGTGTAAGATGTCTTCCCATTCTGATACACCTACTTCTTATGACATGAGAAGACACACACACACACACACACACCTGCACACATGCACATATAGTCATTAATTCCCGCTTTGCACCTCCATGCCACGCAATACAAAATACAGTTCATATTGGATTCTGAGCATTTGACAATGTAGTGTCATTTGTTTATTTCATATATATTTGTGTACCAAGCATGATTTACAAGGAAAGGACATATATTTAAATTTCTTCTGTATTCATCTGTATTCATATTCACATAAACTCATACTACAAAATCTTAATGCAAACCAGTGTCGGGGAGCCTCTGTCCATCCTGGCCGTACCACCTGGTCAGGAGGGAGGGAGGAACGGACAGAGGGTCCCCCCACACCTCTTGGTATGACAGCTGCCCAAGGCCGCAAACCAAGCCTACGTCTGACTGCAGGACGACGGGCATCAAGCTACACTGCTGCCATGGTCTCTCCTGACTCCGGTGAACCTCACCACCACCACCACCACCACCAGCTACCAGTAAGTTGCCTTGTTTTGTATTTCTCATTTGCCAGTTGAGGGGAACATATTTAATTTAGCATTACTGTTTGGTGCCCCTTCACTGCTTAGACACAGGATCTTTATAACCAGCTCTGCATTACGAGGTGCCGAGGTGCATGTGGGTCACCTGCTTGCCTCAATACAGATACGCCAACACAAGACACTTGTTCACCAGAGTCAGGAAGAAATGATCCCCTGCTGTTTGGTGTGCTGTCCCAGGTACCACCCTCCCCATCGGACTGATCAGACACACCTGCAGCCCCTCAGCAATCACGTGGATTGCTATAAAGCTGCAGGGATGAAAGCAGACGCGGCCAGTAAGAAAAGTAAAAGGCACGGGGGGACGCTACCAGCCCAGTGGGGACTAGTGCTCACCAGCGGCCAGGAGAAGGGGATGCAATGCGGATAGAGGGAAAACACTCACTCCTTGCTTTCATGGTAGATGTGGTGTGGGCAGCAAGAAATATAACCAAAAGGTCTGACGCTATTAAAATTGCGGTGGAGGCGGCCGAAAGGTTTCTTGAGGAGGTAGAAATGGGCCCAGAGGAGTTAGACATTCATGAGGCAGAAGCTTGAGGTGCAGGAGAGAGGGAGGGAGGGAGAGAGAAGGGAGGGAGAGAGAAGGGAGGGGCAAAGGCAGGAGTGAGGGAAACGGTAAAGAAGGGGAAATGGACTTGACTGAATATGAGGACACTTAATCTATTGATGTTTTATTTAATGCAATGGAACGCAAGGAGCCTCATCGCAAATGGCCAAGAGTTTAAAAGATTAGTGGATGTTTTTAATGGAGAGTATGAACCAGCTTTACTGTGTATTCAGGAAACTTGGCTCAAACCTTGTTTGGACTTTGTCGTGCCAGGGTATGAAAGTATTAGACAGGACCGAAGTGGGAAAGCAGGAGGAGGGTGTGCAACGTTTGTGAGGTTTGATGTGAAGTACCAGAGGGTGCACATTAAGTCTTCTCTAGAGTGTGTGGTGGTAAAGGTGTGGGGAAATAATAAGTGGGTAAATATAGTTAACTTTTATAATCCCTGCTTGCCAGTTGACATAATCGATTTGGAGGAGATTATGGAACAGATAGGGGCACAGATTATTGGGCTAGGTGACTTTAATGCACATAATCCTTTGTGGGGAAACAGAATGAAAGATACAAATGGGATCACAGTGGAGGATTTTATGGACAAACATGGGTTAGTATGTATGAATGATGGCAGGCCAACTAGGTTTGAAATTAAGACAGGGGTAGGTTCATGCATAGATTTAGCACTAGCATCCAGTGAATACGCAAGAGTAGGAGAATGGGACACTATGGACAGGTGCTCAATGGGTAGTGATCACTTTCCAATACTTTTGAAGTTTGGGAAAACTTTGCTAACTGATGATCAGACTAGACCAACATATTTTAACTATGGAAAGGCAGACTGGGAGAAGTTCTCTAGTAAATGTGATAGTGGCCTTGATGGTGTGAATGGAGAGGGATCAATAGATGAGTGGAACAATAGTTTATGTGCAATGATATTAAGTAGTGCATATGAGTGCATCCCTTTAAAGAAAAACCCTAAAACTAGAGTAAGTGTGCCATGGTGGAATAGGGCTTGTGATAAAGCAGTTAGGGATAGAAACTGTGCATATAGACTATTGAAAAAGTGCCCAACAGAGAATAATGCAATAGAGTACAAAAGGCTGAGGGCTAAGGCAAGAAGAGTAATTAAGGTTACAAAAAAAAGAGTGTTGGAGAGGTTATTGTGGAGAATTGGGCGTGGATACATCAGTTGGAGACGTATGGGCAGCAGTTCATCGTATGTCAGGAGTGGTTGGGAAAAGGAGAATGCCAGTATTGGAGGAAAAGGGAGTTATAGCAAAGAGTGATATAGAGAAAGCAGAAATGTGTGAGAGTAAATTTAAGGATGTACATAGGGGAGCAAACATTGGGGAGAAAGGCATTAGAAAGAGGAATGAGACGCTAAGACAACATATTTTTAAACTCGGGGTGAATGACGATAATGCTGATTGTGTTAATTTGTACTTTTCAATTGAAGAGCTGCGCAGAGCCATAAATAAAGGGGGGAAAACAGCACCAGGGAAGGACGGCATAAGCTATGAGATATTTAAAAGAATAGGTGATCTGGTGGTGGAAGAAATGTTAGCACTTATGAACACTGTTTGGAAGGAAGGAAGGCTTCCATTAGCCTGGAAGCAGGCAGTGGTGGTCCCAATGTTAAAGCCAGGGAAGGAAGCAGAGCATCCAGGGTCATATAGACCCATTGCACTAACAGCAGTGATGTGTAAAATAATGGAAAGAATGGTGACGGATGGGTTAGTATACAAACTGGAGAAGGAGGGGCGGTTCACGCTGATGCAAAGTGGGTTTGGCAGAGGAAGAAGTACCATGGATTCTGTGATCTCCCTGGATTCGGATGTAAAGAAAGCCATGGTTAATAAAGAGGGAGCAGTGTCAGTGTTGTTGGATATCGAAAAGGCTTATGACATGTTGTGGAAGGAGGGGCTCATCATTAAGCCGTACGACGCAGGGATTCGAGGGCGTATGCTGAACTGGGTACAGGACTTTTTAAAGAACGGGGTAATTCAGGTAAGGGTAGGGGAGGCGATGTCGAATGGCACACGCGTTGAGAATGGAACCCCACAAGGAAGTGGAATAAGTCCGGTTTTATTTAATGTAATGGTGAACGACATTTTTAAAGACATTGGATCAGGGTTTGGTTTCTCATTGTTTGCAGACGACGGAGCAGTGTGGAAAAGAGGCAGGAACATCAAACACATAACAGAGAAAATACAGGAGGCATTAAATAAAAGAATGGACTAGGGAAGCAGGTGGGGTTTTAAGATATCAACGGAAAAAAACAAAATATGTTGTATTTGGCAATAAGAAAACTGTGTGTCAAGGTTTATTAATGTATGGGCAAGCAGTAGAGAGGTTAAAAGAGTTTAAATTATTGGGAGTAGTGTGTGATGAAAGATTGACCTTTTAAAAAGCATGTAGATAGCATTGTGAGCAAGTGTGAGAAAGTTATAAATGTCATGCGGTCCCTATCAGGATGTTTGTGGGGTGCTGGCCAGGATACACAGATAATGATTTACAGGGCAATGGTCAGATGGAGGATAGATTATGGGTGTTTGTGTTATGGGACGGCAGCAAAAACAATTCTCAAGAGACTTGATGTAGTGCAGGCAAAGGCACTGAGAGTCGTCTGTGGGGCCTTCCGTTCCACCCCAATCGCAGCTTTGCTTGTAGAGATGGGGGAGACCCCATTGGGTATCAGAAGGTCTAAGCTGGCAATGCAGTATATCTGTAAATGAAGGGGACATCAAGGGGAGAATGTGGGGCATCTGGCTTCGGAAGGTGCGTGGGACTGGGGAGGAGCAAGAGTGAAAAGGGAGTGTTTCATTTTTAGAGTTAATGAGGAGATGGGGAGGATGGAGTTTGGGGAGGAGGGGGTGGCCCCTATAGTTCACTGGCCAGCAATACCACCATGGATTCTACCGGTGCCAGAGATAGATCTGAGTGTTTTGGCGTATGAGAGAACTGCAACATTTGGGGGCATTGTAAGGGAAAGGTTAAATAACACTTGGGGGCAGTACATTCAAATTTACACGGATGGGGCCCAAGACCCAAGAACTGGGAAGTCTGGGTTTGCTTTTTGCATCCCAGGTTTGGATGTGAGCAGGTATAAGCGACTGTCTGAGGGGGTTTCAGTTCATACCACAGAGCTGCTGTATCTCTTTAACGTCCACACTTTTGGAATACAAATTCATTTTTTTCTGGAAACTATTGGGATTTAAAATGTGTTATATTTTCTCTGGTTTAATTGTGTTTGTATGAAATCCTTTAATTTTATTATTTTGTTGAAATTTATTCTCATAACATTATTTACTAAAACCAGAATAATAGATAATAATTTATTGTTCATTTTTTAATAAATACATGATTATAACATTGGGTTGAAGTTTTTTAATGAGTCAAATTATTGGACTAATGTTAAAGCAATGCACTGTTTGTTAGTGATCCTTCAACAATTTTATGAAAATATATGTTGAATAAATACATTTGTTTAATCCATGTACATTCACACAATTGATCGAAATTAAGAATAATTATTTCAGCGAATCAAATATTGAATAATTCAGAGATTTTTGTCTAAAAGCGAGTGTTTGTGTGACAGTAAGATGAGTCTTTAATATGCGGGAGGTTTTTGTACAGCCTCTTAACGAGTTTGTATCACTGTGGTACACTTTTGGTGGAGGCACCAAACTCATCGTTGACTGTAAGTACAAGGACACTTTTTTGTATCTGTCATAGTACTAACCTTTGACTAGCGTACCTGTAAAGATATATCGATTTACTTTTTTTTAACTAATTAAACAAAATTCTTAGGAAAGGTAAATGATAGTGTTAACAACTTCTCTGATTGATTACAGTCATTACATGTTATTGTTGACATTGTATTTCTTTATGTGATTATTCATAATTTATTAAGAATATAATTGAGGTACTTTGATCTTCATTAATTTGATTAAACAGTTCAGATTCAGATTCTGTTTCGGAAACTAAAAATGCAGTCGTCATTTATTTAATATAATATTTTATCTGTATTGTATTTATGTTCTTAAAATATCCCATTTATAGAGTTTTCTTTGCTAAATCCGAAATTAAATATGAGAAAACGTGAAAGAAAGACTTATTAAGAAAAGCAACCTGACAGTCTAAATGTGTCATGAATAAGGTTGTATACATTTCCACCCATGTTACAATAAACAACATCTCTTGATGACTGATGTTCCCTTCTCTGTGCTCCTATGAGGCTGATGTTAACTGAGCCTGTTGTCCACTCCTCTCTCTCTCTTCCAGTGGGAGTGGTGCAGCCCACGCTGAGCGTCCTCCCTCCCTCCAGAGTGGAGCTGGAGCAGGGCAGTGCTACACTAGTGTGTGCGGCCAGTGGGGGCTTCCCCTCAGACTGGAAGCTTGGCTGGAAGGTGGGGGGCAGCAGCAGGTCTGGGGGGGTGTCAGGTAGCCTGGGGGTCCTGGGGAAAGATGGCCACTACAGCTGGAGCAGCACCTTGACCCTCCCTGCAGACCAGTGGAGGAAGGCGGGCTCAGTGAGCTGTGAGGCCAGTAAGAATGGCCAGACGCAGCCTGTCACTCAAACCCTGAATCCTGGAGAGTGTTCAGAGTAGAGAGGCTCCAGCATGGAAGAACTGGAGGACACAGATCTCCTCTGACACGTCTGCTTTATGTCTCTTTTTCTGAGGTGACACTGCAGATTTTGATAAATGACATTAATATAACATGTCTTCTAATCAATAACATGATGCTCTCTGGATTTGACCCCTTGCTTGTGTTGGTCACATGTTGAACATTTAATAAAGATGTTAAGATTAAATCCTTTCTTGTCATCATTTGCTATCATTTATCTTTCGTATTTCCAAATTAATGTGGATTCTAATGAGCATATAAAACCTCTGCCATCTTTATCCAACATATTTCCCTACCATTTTGAAAGAAGGGTTAAGGCTATGGTGTGTATCTCTGAAGGAGCAAAGTATTGTTTGTGGGGATTTCCTTGGAAGGTGTTTTCACTTTATCCAGTTGACCAGTGTCAGTCATAGAGCCACTGCTGCAGAAATGACCCATGTGTGTCAGACTGACTTTATGTCACTTCATATAATAGTAGTTCAGAGAGATGTCCAGGTTTCTGCAGATGCAAACTCAGAAACTTGTAAAATTACGTCTCAAAAGACATTCAGTATCTCTCAACAGGAAATAAGAACCCTAGCATGCTGAGTGGTGGAAACAGTTACATATTAATAATGTCTGTCTATGAGTTAAAGACCAAACCGGCAAACGCTAAAATATGTGTTTCTTTAAACGTATTCTGTGAGCAGTGAGCTGTAGCTATTCAAATGATGTCCAGTTTTAGCTTATGTGCATCTGTGTCTCTTGAGTCACAGAAAGTCAGGGTAAATATAGGGCTGAGGTTTTCAGAACAGTCTCTTGAGACTCCAGTGAAAGAAGTGTCAGTGCATGTCTCCATACCAGCTCAGTTGCGCCCTCTAGTGTGTAACCAACACCATTGCCATCAAGACTGATTCCATGACCTCCACTCTGTTCACCTCTTTAACAATAATTAAAATATTCCTGAATAGCATAATTTTGTTTCATCAGGATTGACCCTTAGTTCATAGATAATTCACGTCAATCCAATATTAAATCTCCTTATTTCATGTGTGCCCTCTGACTGGACAGCACAAAGACACTGGGGAGCTATGGGGACAATGGTGTTTGGATCGTATTTATTATTGTTCTACGTACGGTTTGGTGACCCTGGTCAGAGTCCAGTTTATTATTTAGTATATATTTTTTCGTGTCTGGTGGGGGGGTGGACTCCACCCCCCTACCTGGTGTTGGGGGGGTGGAGTGTGTGTGGTCGATGGCTGGTTGAAGCAGCCTCACCTGGCCTGAGTCAGGCTGATTGGCGTCTTGGGCTGGGACAGGCTGCACACCTGTGGTGAATCAGTAATCAAGGCACAGGATAAACCAGTCGTACACACACACACACGACAGAGCTCTGTCACGTCTGTGGTCACCTTCTTGCGTTGTTTGTAATTTGTTGTTGTTGAGGCAGTAGTTTTATCCAATATGTTGCAGTTGCGGTAGTAGTTGTATGTTATACGTAGTAGTTGAGGTAGTAGTTGTAAGTAATATGAGGAGGTTGAGGTAGTAGTTGTATATAATACGTGGTGGTTGAGGTAGTACTTGTATATTATAGGTGGTAGTTGAGGTAGTAGTTGTATGTAATATGTTGTAGTTGAGGTAGTAGTGGTATATTAAACATGGTAGTTGTACTTGTATGTTTAATAATGCTGAGGAATCTAATGCTGGCTCTTGGTGGAGGCCCCTGGTTAGAGCCAGCTCTGTGCTCAGCGCTCTGTGTCAGAGTCTCTTCCCCCTCAGCAGCTGCAGCAGGTTCCTGCTGTAACAGCTCAGTGTCTACGCAGTGTGACCGAGGGAGGTTTTTGTACGGCTCTCAATCACTGTGTGAACACAAAGACACTGTTAAGAATGTGGAGACTCTGACAGTGATAAACTGCTGCATCTTCATGCTGGGCGCCGTTGATGGTCAGAGAGAAGTCAGTTCTGCGTCCACTGCCACTAAACCGAGCTGGTGTTGGTGATACAAGTTCGTCTGCTAATTTTATGATGAGCTTGGGGGCTTCTCCAGGTTTCTGTTGGTACCAGTTTAGTTGAAAACCATTTTGAACCGCTGGGTTTGTCTTACAGGTCAGAGTGACTGTGGTTCCTGGAGTAACGGACACTACTGGTGTCTGAGTCACAGTCACCTGACTGCTGGTTCCTGCAGAAAACAAACAAACCAAACATTGAGTTATCAAATAGAAAACACAGGCAAACATAGAAGGGTGGTCCACATTTAGACTGAGTGGAATGAACCAACCTGTTAAGGATCCCCAGACCACTGTCCAGAAAAGGAGGGTGAGGTGATTCATGGTTGCCACGGTTTCTGGGGTGTTGAGTGACAGCTCTGAGTCCTGCAGTGTTGAACTCAGAGGACTTTAAACCCTCTCAGAACCCCAGTTTCAGCTGAGCATGCAAAGCTTCCTCTATATGGAAATGACCTGTTTCCACTCATCAGACTGGGGGTGAGAGTGACTGCAGACGTTCTGGGAGGACCGCTGTATCTCTTCTACATTCACACTTTTGGAATACAAATTCAGATTTACTGGAAACTGTTGGGATTTATAATGCATAACATTTTATCTGGTTGAGGTCGATCTTGGTTTGTATGAAATCCTTTAACTTTCTATTTGAGAGATATTATTACCTAAAACCAGAATAATAGATAAAAACATATTGTTCTGTTTATAAATATTGCATTATTATAACATTGGCTTGAAGGTTTTTTATTCGGTCAAAAAATTAGACTTGTGTTAAAACAATAAACCTTTTGTTATTTTACGTTTATAAAGGTTATGAAAATAAATGTAACTAAATTTATTTCATTAAATCTATTCAAACAATTAATTTATATTGATTATAATGCTTCCAGTGAAACAAATATCGACTAATTCATCCATTCTAGTGAGAAGCCAGTGTTTGTGTGTCAGTGAGATGAGTCTTTAGTGTGCGGGAGGTTTTTGTACAGCCTCTTAATGAGTTTGTATCACTGTGGTACACTTTTGGTGGAGGCACCAAACTCATCGTTGACTGTAAGTACAAGGACACTTTTCTGTGCCTGGTATATTTAACTTTCTCTAAATATAATAAGCGTGATAATCTTAATACTTTATACTTTTCTATTGTTTTCAATTCTTTTTCGGATGATAAGATGAGTAAAAAGTGTAAATATATCGTCGTACAGGGTGCTGTCTTTTAAATTACACTTAATTTGTTGCATATGTTCTACAATATAATGTATTTTATGAAAAACCTCATTATGCTATGTCATTGTTCATTTATTTAATTGTCAAATGAGTCACCTTTAAGTTTGTAGAAATTCAAACTTGGGTAAAGTCGATTAATGTTAACCCAATAAAATGCTAAATTTTGAAGTTCAATCATTTTAAATATAAACATGTTGTTACCGTTTTAAGGAAGAGATTTTAAACACAATGGTTTCCATCCTCTTTAATGTCACCAACTGCTGGTGAACAGGAAGCTGTCCCTTCCCTCTGTGCTCCTATGAGGCTGATGTTAACTGAGCCTGTTGTCCACTCCTCTCTCTCTCTTCCAGTGGGAGTGGTGCAGCCCACGCTGAGCGTCCTCCCTCCCTCCAGAGTGGAGCTGGAGCAGGGCAGTGCTACACTAGTGTGTGTGGCCAGTGGGGGCTTCCCCTCAGACTGGAAGCTTGGCTGGAAGGTGGGGTGCAGCAGCAGGTCTGGGGGGGTGTCTGATAGCCTGGGGGTCCTGGGGAAAGATGGCCACTACAGCTGGACCAGCACCTTGACCCTCCCTGCAGACCAGTGGAAGAAGGCGGGCTCAGTGAGCTGTGAGGCCAGTAAGAATGGCCAGACGCAGCCTGTCACTCAAACCCTGAATCCTGGAGAGTGTTCAGAGTAGAGAGGCTCCAGCATGGAAGTACTGGAGGACACAGATCTCCTCTGACACGTCTGCATTATGTCTCTCTGTCTCAGGTGGCACTGCATCTTTTGATGATTTACATTAATATAACTCGTGTTTGATTCATTAACATGATGCTCTCTGGATTTTACCCGTTGCTTGCGTTGGTCACTTGTTGAACATTTAATAAAGATATAAAGAATAAATTCTTTCTTGTCATTATTAACTATTGTTTACCTTCTGCATTTTCGAATTAATGTTGTTTCTAATGAGCAAATAAAACCTCTGCAATCATCATCAAACAAATTGACCCACCATTTTGAAAGAAGTCGGTGTGTATCTCTGAATGATAAAAGTGTTGGTTGTGGGGATGTGGTAAAGTGTTTTCACTGTATTCAGTGGACCAGTGTCAGTCATAGAGCCACTGCTGCTCACTGTCAGACTGACTTCTGTCACTTCATATAATGATAGTTCAGAGAGAGGTCCACGTTTCTGCAGATACCAACTTAGAAACATGTAAAAGTAAGTCTCAAAAGACATTCAGGTTCTCCCACGCAGACATAAGAACCCTAGCAGGATGAGTGGGGGAAATAGTAACACATTCATAATGTCCGTCTATGAGTCAGACCAAACCGAAGTCGCAAGAAAATGTGTATCATTAAACGTATTCTGTGAGCAGTGAACTGTAGCCATTCAAATTATGTCAATTTTTAGCTGATCTGCACCTGTGTCTCTTGAGTGGCAGAAAGTCAGTGGAAATATAGGGCTGAGGTTTTCAAGGAGTCTCTGGAGATTCCAGTGAAAGCAGTATGTGCGCATTTCTCCATTCCAGCTCAATGGCGCCCTCTAGTGTCCGAACAACGCGATTACGATAAAGACTGGTTCCATGAACTCCACTATCTTCAGGTTTTGGGGTGGGGGGGGTAAAGCAGTCCGTGGTCTGAGGGACAGAGATTCTGGGAGGGGGAGTAGGGTCTGAGGAGCTGTGAGAGGAGCGGGGGCTAGAGGGACTGGGGGGTGAGGAGGAGGAGGGGGAGGGGGAGGAGGAGGAGGAGCTACAGGGCCTTAATGGTAGCCGGTGGAGGTGGATGGGGATTGGTACACTGGAGCCAATCCAGGGCTCTGTGGGGACCCCCCAGTGGGACTCCATGACCCCCGTCCAGAGGGGAGGTGATGAAGGCGTGGATGAGGGTCTCTACCACGGGGGCAGTGAGGGACGGCCCCAGTCTGGACATGTTTCTGAGGGGGTCCAATGCCTATCTGTTGATGGACTCCATGTGGGGAACCAGTGATAGGGATGAGTCTGGGACCCCCCCAGGTTGGGGACTGGAGAGAAGGGGCAGACGGAGCAGCCGTCCATGGAAGGACCAGATCCCCGACCTTCTGGGGCCTTGGGGGCCCCAACCAGGACTCTGTCTTCTTACTGCTGAGGTGTGACTAGGGGGAGGGGGGGGGGATGTAATGTGTGGAAGTTGAGGTTGTAGTTGTATTCAATATGTTGAAGTTTTTGTTGCATGTAATATGTGGTAGTTCCATTTTTACTTTATGTAATATCTTGTAGTTGAGGTAGAAGTTGTAAGTAATACATGTAGTTGAGTTACTAGTTGTAAATGGTAGTTGATGTAGAAGTTGTATGTAATATGTGGCAGTTGAGATAATATTTGTGTGTAATACGTGGTTGAGGTAGTAGTTGTGTGTTTAATAATGCTGACGATTATAATGCTGGCTCTTGGTTGAGGCCCCTGGTTAGAGCCAGCTCTGTGCTCAGCGCTCTGTGTCAGAGTCTCTTCCCCCTCAGCAGCTGCAGCAGGTTCCTGCTGTAACAGCTCAGTGTCTACGCAGTGTGACTGAGGGAGGTTTTTGTACGGCTCTCAATCACTGTGTGAACACATAGGAACTAATGTAACTCTGACAGTGATAAACTGCTGCATCTTCACGCTGGGCGCCGGTGATGGTCAGAGAGAAGTCAGTGCTGCTTCCACTGCCACTAAACCGAGCTGGTGTTGGTGATACAAGTTGGTTTACTAATTTCATGATGAGCTTGTGTTCTTCTCCAGGTTTCTGTTGGTACCAGAATAAATAGGTATTGGCATGAACCGCTGAGTTTGTTTTACAGGTCAGAGTGACTGTGGATCCTGGAGTAAAGGACACTACTGGTGTCTGAGTCACAGTCACCTGACTGCTGGTTCCTGTAGAAAACAAACAAACCAAACATTGAGTTATCCAATAGAAAACACAAGCAAACAGAGAAGGGTGGTCCACATTTAGACTGAGTGGAATGAACCAACCTGTTAAGGATCCACAGACCACTGTCCAGAAAAGGAGGTTGAGAGGATTCATGGTTGCCACGGTTTCTGGGGTGTTGAGTGACAGCTCCGAGTCCTGCAGTGTTGAACTCAGAGGACTTTAAACCCTCTCAGAACCCCAGTTTCAGCTGAGCATGCAAAGCTTCCTCTATATGGAAATGACCTGTTTCCACTCATCAGACTGGGGGTGAGAGTGACTGCAGACGTTCTGGGAGGACCGCTGTATCTCTTCTACATTCACACCATTGGAATTAAATTTGATTTGGTGTAAACAATTGGAATTGGAATCTAAAACATTTTTTCTTGTTAATTCGATCTTGGTTTGTATGAAATTCATTAATTTTCAAAATTGTGTATAAAAAAGTTACTCAGCGGAACCTAAAATGTTATAATAAATAAAAACATATTATTCTTTGGAATCAAATGCATGTTTATTACATCATTCTTTCATTTTGAAAGCTCTCACAAGTTCAATTTGTGGACTGGTTTGGCTTGTTTATTTGTTCAGTTTGATTGTGAGACACAAAAGATTGTTTTAAAATGTTATATATTTTTTTTAATTCTACTAATTCGATCTAAAGTAGAAAAATCAATAGCTGTAGAGAGTAAAACATTGAATAATTAAAATATTTCTTTGAAAAGCAAGTGTTTGTGTCAGTGAGATGAGTCTTTAATGTGCGGGAGGTTTTTGTACAGCCTCTTAATGCGTTTGTATCACTGTGGTACACTTTTGGTGGAGGCACCAAACTCATCGTTGACTGTAAGTACAAGGACACTTTTTGTGTATCTGGCATTGTACTAACTATTGTCTATCTTTCCTGTAAAGATATGTATCGATTTAATTTTTAACTTTAACTTTAATTTTAACTTTTTTCTTAAGAAAGGTTAATGACAGTGTAAACATTTTCTCTGGAGTTCAGTCATTAAATGTTATTGTTGATAGTGTTTTTCAAATGCTTTCTTTATTGTGAGAATTCATAATTCATTAAGAATATAATTGAGTTACTTTGAACTTCATTAATTTGACTAAACAGTTTCGTTCAGTTTCTGTTTCGAAATCTAAAAATGCAGTCATCATTTATTTAATATAATATGTAATCTGTATTGTATTGATGTGCTTAAAATATCCAGTTAATAGAATTTTCTTGCTAAATCCGAATTGAAATATAATAAAAAGGAAGTGAAAGAAAGACTTATTAAGAAAAGCAACCTGACAGTTGAAATGTGTCATGAATAAGGTTGTATACATTTCCATGTTACAAGAAACAATATTTCTTGATGATTGCTGTTGTTCCCTTCCCTCTGTGCTCCTATGGGGGCTGATGTTAACTGAGCCTGTTGTCCACTCCTCTCTATCTCTTCCAGTGGGAGTGGTGCAGCCCACGCTGAGCGTCCTCCCTCCCTCCAGAGTGGAGCTGGAGCAGGGCAGTGCTACACTAGTGTGTGTGGCCAGTGGGGGCTTCCCCTCAGACTGGAAGCTTGGCTGGAAGGTGGGGGGCAGCAGCAGGTCTGTGGGGGTGTCCGATAGCCTGGTGGTCCTGGGGAAAGACGGCCACTACAGCTGGAGCAGCACCTTGACCCTCCCTGCAGACCAGTGGAGGAAGGCGGGCTCAGTGAGCTGTGAGGCCAGTAAGAACGGCCAGACGCAACCTGTCACTCAAACCCTGAATCCTGGAGAGTGTTCAGAGTAGAGAGACTGCAGCATGGAGGTACTGGAGGATACAGATGTCCTCTGACACGTCTGCTTTATGTCTCTCTGTCTGAGGTGGCACTGCAGCTTTTGATGATTTACATTAATTTAACACGTGTTTGATTCATTAAAAATATACTTTCGGTTTTTTTACCCCTTGCTTGTGTTCGTCACGTGTTGCACATTTAATAAAAATGCAAAAAATATAAAACAAATTGTCATATTTTTCAATCGTGTAACTTGTTTCTTTCTCTTTCTACCAATGTGCATATCAGACATATGTAATCTTTATTAAACAAACTTCACCACCATTATGATAGAAGGGTTAAAGCTATGGTGTGTATCTCTGAATGAGCAAAGTGTTGGTTGTGGAGATGCTGTTGTAGAGTGTGTTCAGTGTATCCAGTGGACCAGTGTCAGTCATAGAGCCACTGCTGCTGAAATGACGCATGTGTGTCAGACTGACTTTCTGTCACTTCATATAATAGTAGTTCAGAGAGATGTCCAGGTTTCTGCGGAGAAACATGCCTCAAAAGACATTCCGTATCTCTCACCAAGACATAGGAACCCTAGCATGCTGAGTGGGGGAAACAGTATCATATTCATAATGTCTGTCCATGCGTCAAAGACCAAACCGACATGGCTAAAATATGTGTTTCTTTAAACGTATTCTGTAAGCAATGAACCGTAGCTATTCAAATGATGTCCAGTTTTAGCAGATGTGCACCTGTGTCTCTCGAGTGACAAAAAGTCAGTGGAAATGTAGGGCTGAGGTTTTCAGAAGAGTCTCTGGAGACTCCAGGGAAAGCAGCAAGTGTGCATGTCTCCATACCAGCTCAATGGCGCCCTCTAGTGTCAAACCAATGCTATAGAATAAAGACTGATTACACATGAAGTAAATTATCTTCAAGTTTTATGAAATAAATAGCAGGCTTTATTCTGTTCATAATAATATAAATAAAGTCGTTCCTTTCATCAAGTTCCAAGCTGCTTTAAATTTTGGGGACACAGAACAAAAAAGTATGAAGTATTATATTTTAAAACAATCAAAACAATAAATAAACAAATAAATAAGAAAAGTTCATGTTCCAAAGTCCAGGCCCAGTAAGTGGGTCTTCAGGCAGCTTGTGAAAACGCAGCTGGATCCAGCGTTGAGGATCTCCAGGGGAGCGAGTTCCACAGAGTGGGGGCAGCCACCCGAAAGGCTCTGTCCTTAGCTGAAGTCCCTAACCCGGGGTGGGGGGGTGGGGGGGTAAAGCAGTCCGTGGTCTGAGGGACGGAGATTCTGGGAGGGGGAGTAGGGTCTGAGGAGCTGTGAGAGGAGCGGGGGCTAGAGGGACTGGGGGTGAGGAGGAGGAGGAGGAGGAGGAGGAGGAGGTGCTACAGGACCTTAATGGGAGCCGGTGGAGGTGGATGGGGGGGCACTGTGGGGACCCCCCAGTGGGACTCCATGAGCTCCGTCCAGAGGGGAGGTGATGAAGGCGTGGATGAGGGTCTCTACCACGGGGGCAGTGAGGGACGGCCCCAGTCTGGACATGTTTCTGAGGGGGTCCAATGCCTATCTGTTGATGGACTCCATGTGGGGAACCAGTGATAGGGATGAGTCTGGCCCCCCCCCTGGTTGGGGACTGGAGAGAAGGGCCAGACGGAGCAGCCGTCCATGGAAGGACCAGATCCCCGACCTTCTGGGGCCTGGGGGGCCCAACCAGGACTCTGTCTTCTTACTGCTGAGGTGGAGGAGGTTGGCAGACATGAAGAGTGACAGGGGGGGGGGGGGGGGGGGATGTAATGTGTGGAAGTTGAGGTTGTAGTTGCATTCAATATGTTGATGTTTGAGTTGTATGCAAAGTATTGTAGTTTAAGAAGTAGTTGTATGTAATATCTTGTAGTTGAGGTAGTAGTTGTATGTATAATATTGTAGTTGAGGTATTAGTTGTATGTAATACGTGGTAGTTGAGGTAGTACTTGTATGTTTAATAATGCTGAGGAATCTAATGCTGGCTCTTGGTTGAGGCCCCTGGTTAGAGCCAGCTCTGTGCTCAGCGCTCTGTGTCAGAGTCTCTTCCCCCTCAGCAGCTGCAGCAGGTTCCTGCTGTAACAGCTCAGTGTCTACGCAGTGTGACTGAGGGAGGTTTTTGTACGGCTCTCAATCACTGTGTGAACACATAGTCACTATGGTAACTCTGACAGTGATAAACTGCTGCATCTTCACGCTGGGCGCCGGTGATGGTCAGAGAGAAGTCAGTGCTGCTTCCACTGCCACTAAACCGAGCTGGTGTTGGTGATACACGTGTACTTGTATGTCTTATAATGAGCTTGGGTTCTTCTCCAGGATTCTGTTGGTACCAGAATAAATAGTTATTGCCAGCAACGGCTTTGTTTGTTTTACAGGTCAGAGTGACTGTGGATCCTGGAGTAAAGGACACCACTGGTGTCTGAGTCACAGTCACCTGACTGCTGGTTCCTGTAGGAAACAAACAAACTAAACATTGAGTTATCCAATAGAAAACACAAGCAAACAGAGAAGGGTGGTCCACATTTAGACTGAGTGGAATGAACCAACCTGTTAAGGATCCACAGACCACTGTCCAGAAAAGGAGGGTGAGGTGATTCATGGTTGCCACGGTTTCTGGGGTGTTGAGTGACAGCTCAGAGTCCTGCAGTGTTGAACTCAGAGGACTTTAAACCCTCTCAGAACCCCAGTTTCAGCTGAGCATGCAAAGCTTCCTCTATATGGAAATGACCTGTTTCCACTCATCAGACTGTGGGTGAAAGTGACTGCAGACATTCTGGGAGGACCGCTGTATCTCTTCTACATTCACACTTTTGGAATACAAATTCAGATTTACTGGAAACTATTGGAATTCATAATATAGAGATATTTCTTTGGTTTATACGATCTTGGTTTGTATGAAATCCTTTAACTTTCTAATATGTTGGAAAAAAAATTATTACATTATTATTACCTAAAACCAGAATAATATGTAAAAATATAAAAAAATATTATTTTTACAATAAATGCATGATTATAAAATTGGCTTAAAGGGTTTTTATTAAGTCAAATTATTAGAATTGTGTTAAACCGTTTGTAAGCGTTCCTTTAAACATTTTATGAAAATAAATATATGATGAATGTATTTCATTAAATCAATTCAAACAATTAATAACAATTAATAATAATGTTTCCAGGGAATTAAAAATTGATTAATTCAATTTTTTTTGTGACAAGCCAGTGTTAGTGTGTCAGTAAGATGAGTCTTTAATGTGCGGGAGGTTTTTGTACAGCCTCTTAATGCGTTTGTATCACTGTGGTACACTTTTGGTGGAGGCACCAAACTCATCGTTGATTGTAAGTACAAGGACACATTTCTTTGCTTGGAGTATTTAACTTTCTTTCCATTTATTTCAGCTTGACAATCTTAATATTTTTTACTTTGCTATAGTTTTAATTTCTTGTATTTTTTCCAGAAAATAAACTGACAACAAAGTGTGAATATATTGTGGTACAGAGTTTTGTCTTTTAAATTACACTGAATATGTTGCATATGTTCTACAATATAATGCATTTCATGAAAGACTTAATTATTGCTGTGGCATTATTTAATTGTCACATTTAAGTTAGAAGAAATTTAAACTTGTGTAAAGTCGATTAATGTTTACCCAGTAAAATGCTAAATTTTTAATATAAACATGTAATTACTGGTTTATTGAAGAACTTTTAAGAAAAATGGTTTAATTCCTCTTTGATGTCACTAACTGCTGGTGAACAGCAAGCTGTCCCTTCCCTCTGTGCTCCTATGAGGGCTGATGTTAACTGAGCCTGTTGTCCACTCCTCTCTCTCTCTTCCAGTGGGAGTGGTGCAGCCCACGCTGAGCGTCCTCCCTCCCTCCAGAGTGGAGCTGGAGCAGGGCAGTGCTACACTAGTGTGTGTGGCCAGTGGGGGCTTCCCCTCAGACTGGAAGCTTGGCTGGAAGGTGGGGTGCAGCAGCAGGTCTGTGGGGGTGTCCGATAGCCTGGTGGTCCTGGGGAAAGATGGCCACTACAGCTGGAGCAGCACCTTGACCCTCCCTGCAGACCAGTGGAGGAAGGCGGGCTCAGTGAGCTGTGAGGCCAGTAAGAACGGCCGGACGCAGCCTGTCACTCAAACCCTGAATCCTGGAGAGTGTTCAGAGTAGAGAGGCTCCAGCATGGAGGTACTGGAGAATACAGATCTCCTCTGACACGTCTGCTTTATGTCTCTCTGTCTCAGGTGGCACCGCAGCTTTTGTTGATTTACATTAACATGTACGTGTTTGATTCATTAACATTGTGCTTTCTGATTTTTACCCCTTGCTTGTGTTGGTCACATGTTGAACATTTAACAAAGATGTAAAGAATAAACTCTTTCTTGTCATCATTCACTACCGTTTATCTTCTGTATTTTCGAATTAATGTGGCTCCTAATGAGCATATAAAACCTCTGCCATCTTCATCAAACAAATTTCCCCACGGGGGGAGGCTATGATGTAAATCTCTGAATGAGCAAAGTGTTGGTTGTGTGGATGTCGTTGTGAAGTGTGTTCAGTGTATTCAGTGGACCAGTGTCAGTCATAGAGCCACTGCTGCTGCAATGACCCATGTGTGTCAGACTGACTTTCTGTCACTTCATATAATAGTAGTTCAGAGAGATGTCCAGGTTTCTGCAGACACAATCTCAGAAACATGTAAAATTACATCTCAAAAGACATTCAGTATCCTTCACCAAGACATAGAAACGCTAGCATGCTGTGTGGGGGAAACAGTAACATATTCATAATGTCTGTCTATGAGTCAAAGACCAAACCGACAAACGCTAAAATATGTATTTCTTTAAACGTATTCTGTGAGCAGTGAGCTGTGGCCATTCAAATGATGTCCAGTTTAGTTTAGCAGATGTGCACTTGTGTCTCTTTAGAGACAGAAAGTCAGAGTAAATGTAGGGCTGAGACTTTCAGAAGAGTCTCTGGAGATTCCAGGGAAAGCAGCGTGTGTACATGTCTCCATACCAGCTCACTAGCGCTCTCTAGTGTCCAACCAACGCCATTGCAATAAAGACTGATTCAGATTCAGATTCAATACTTTATTGCCCTACAACTCTGTACAAGTTGCTAGGGATTTAGTGAGCTCATGACAGTACATAACAAAGACCCACACAAAATACACTTAGATACAACATATAGGCAGATAAAAGACAATGGGACATCCCCTCACATAAGACATATAGCTCTCTTACACCTGGCTGACAGGTCAGGGTAAGTGCTGTATGTTTGATTAAAGTGGCAGGTGCTTATAGGTGCAAGTGATGTGAAAATTGGCATGGATCAAGTCATGTGCAAATCTGCATAAGGTCCAATAAATAAGTACATAGTTAAGAAAACTCCCAGTATATAAAAACAGAGTAGAAATCTGTGCGTATTATACTATACAGGGCCACTGGGTGCGTCTGCATTCCTGATGTACTGGTGTAGGGATGTAGAGTTGTTAAGAGGTGTAATGGTTCTGCAGTATGTGCTGTTGAGGAAGCGGGAGGTTTCAGTGTGGACGGCCCTCAACCTCCTACCTGATGGGAGGGGATTGAAGAGGGAGTTAGCAGGTTGGACAGTACCTCTGCTGGACAGTAGAGTTGCCGTACCAGACTGTGATTGAGAACGTAAGGACGCTCTCAAAGGTGGCTCGGTAGAACTGCTGCATCCCCTTACAGGCCACCCCAAACTTCTTTAGTTGGTGGAGGGAAAAGAGCCTCTGGTGGGCTTTTTAAATAATAGCAGTTATGTTATCTTCCCATTTCAGAGAGGAGGAGATTATTGTGCCCAGAAATGTGTAGGCCTCACCTGGCCTGAGTCAGGCTGATTGGACTCTGGGGCTGAGACAGGCTCACACCTGTGGAGAATCAGTAATCAAAGCACCCAGGGTAAACCTGCCGTCCCACACACACACACACACACACACCACAGTTGTAATGTAAATAAATCCATTTTCAACCGTTTATCTTCGTTCAAACCATTTAACAAATCTACACACTTGTATCTTCCATAATATCTAAACGGAATTTCGATATCATTTAAACTTTCTTCAGAGTCACAGTTTTAGTTTCATGCCGCTTCGTTTTCAGCTGCTTTTATTGAAGATGTCTTCCCATTCTGATACACCTACTTCTTATGACATGAGAAGACACACACACACACACACACACACACCTGCACACATGCACATATAGTCATTCATTCCCGCTTTGCACCTCCATGCCGCGCAATACAAAATACAGTTCATATTGGATTCTGAGCATTTGATGCAGTGAATGTAGTGTCATTTGTTTATTTCATATATATTTGTGTACCAAGCATGATTTAAAAGGAAAGGACACATTTTAATTTCTTCTGTATTCATATTCACATAAACTCATACTACAAAATTTTAATGCAAACCAGTGTCGGGGAGCCTCTGTCCATCCTGGCCGTACCACCTGGTCAGGAGGGAGGGAGGAACGGACAGAGGGTCCCCCCACACCTCTTGGTAATACAGCTGCCCAAGGCCGCAAACCAAGCCTACGTCTGACTGCAGGACGACGGGCATCAAGCTACACTGCTGCCATGGTCTCTCCTGACTCCGGTGAACCTCACCACCACCACCACCACCACCACCAGCTACCAGTAAGTTGCCTTGTTTTGTATTTCTCATTTGCCAGTTGAGGGGAACATATTTAATTGTGTCTACAGAAAAGCAGGCAACATGTGCCCTTAGGCCTATATTTAGCTAGTTGGTAATTATCTCACAACAACACTAACATATTGCTTGTGTCTTTCTTTGACAGATATGACACCACCAACCATCCCAAAACCCCATCTGTCCTCTGAGCCAACAACATCCAACTCCTCACTTCAATAACAAGATTCATTCCTGCACAAAGCTCCCTGCTGCTAAGCTACTGGCTAAGCCAAGTCTATCCAGAGGGGTAACTCACGAGCCACTTCTGCAGCTGCTTCACCAGCTGTATGGACACATGAACTGATCTTCTAAAGGTGTATGCTGAGGTGGCTTCATCAAGAACACTTGGCTCTCATATCACTAAATCCTACTGGAGGGATAAAGGCAGATGCTGTATACTGTGAGGACAGTTGCTTGGTTAAGCAGAAGACTCAACTCATTGGTACAAATGTAGAAAAATCTAGGAAAATAACAATTATTCTATTTCCTCAATGCACATGGCAGCCTTTGCATCTATTCGGCAACCTGTAATAGGCGAGTATGGAAGGCTGGTTAGACAATGACGGGTAAGATCCCACCTTAAACATTGGGACAACCTAAGGCAGGCACAGTCACGATTACACTGCTTCAATCAAGTCACTAAAAGAATGACAAATGGTTACATGATGACGGTTGCCATGTGAAAAATATGTGATTTTACGATATATGCCTCGTTATTAAAGAACAGCAGTACTAAACTGTGATAAAATGGGAACCCACACTTTGTTGATCAACGGAAATGGTATGATAGGTAGGTAGGACAAGTAAGGAGAGATTACAATGGAGAGAAAATGTCAAAAGAAGATACAATAAAATACTTTTCTTTGACCAGCTAAACAAGAGTATTTGTTTTTTTCTTAAACCAACAGTAGTAATATCTTAGTTGGGCAGTCATTTTTAGATTTTGAGTAAATGGAACATAGAAAATGAGTGACCAGGGTGTTGAGGATGATGTGCTGGTGAGTGAGCTAGTCGCTGTCCGGTGGTGTGGCCAGGCGTCCAGTCATGATCACTGCAACTAAACCAAAGACGCAGTATGTGAGCAGTGAACTGTAGCGACTCAAATGATGTCCATTTTTAGATGAGGTGCACCTGTGTCTCTTGAGTGGCAGAAAGTCAGTGGAAATATAGGGCTGAGGTTTTCAAAAGAGTCTCTGGAGGTTCCAGTGAAAGCAGTACGTGTGCATGTCTCCATAATAGCTCAATGGCGTCATCTTGTGTCCAACCAACGCCATTGCGATAAAGACTGATTCCATGAACTCCACTATCTTTTATTAAATAAATAGCTGGCTTGACTTGATTCATAATAATAATAAGAAGAAAGTCGTTCCTTTCATTAGAACGCAAGCTGCTTTAACTGTAGGTGACAAAGAACAAAACAACGTGAAAGATTATATTTTGAAAAAATCAAAACAAAAAATAAACGAATAAATAAGAAAATATCATGTTCCAAAGTCCAGGCCCAGTAAGTGGGTCTTCAGGCAGCTTGTGAAAACGCAGATAGATCCAGCGTTGAGGATCTCCCGGGGAGCGAGTTCCACAGAGTGGGGGCAGCCACCCTAAAGGCTCTGTCCATAGCTGAAGTCCCTAACCCGGGGTGGGGGGCTGGGGGGGTAAAGCAGTCCGTGGTCTGAGGGACGGAGGTTCTGAGAGGGGGAGTAGGGTCTGAGGAGCTGTGAGAGGAGCGGGGACTAGAGGGACTGGGGGGTGAGGAGGAGGAGGAGGAGGAGGAGGAGGCGGAGGCGGAGGAGGAGGAGGAGGAGGAGGTGCTACAGGACCTGACAGGGAGCGGGGAGAGGTGGATGAGGGGGGGGGGATTGGTACACCGGAGCCGATCCAGGGCTCTGTGGGGACCCCCCAGTGAGGGACGGCCCCAGTCTGGACATGTTTCTGAGGGGGTCCAATGCCTATCTGTTGATGGACTCCATGTGGGGAACCAGTGATAGGGATGAGTCTGGGACCCCCCCAGGTTGGGGACTGGAGAGAAGGGGCAGACGGAGCAGCCGTCCATGGAAGGACCAGATCCCCGACCTTCTGGGGCCTGGGGGGCCCCAACTAAGGGGGGGGGATGTAATGTGTGGAAGTTGAGGTTGTAGTTCTATTCAATATGTTGAAGTTTTTGTTGCATGTAATATGTGGTAGTTCCATTTTTACTTTATGTAATATCTTGTAGTTGAGGTAGAAGTTGTAAGTAATACATGTAGTTGAGTTACTAGTTGTAAATGGTAGTTGATGTAGAAGTTGTATGTAATATGTGGCAGTTGAGATAATATTTGTGTGTAATACGTGGTTGAGGTAGTAGTTGTGTGTTTAATAATGCTGACGATTATAATGCTGGCTCTTGGTTGAGGCCCCTGGTTAGAGCCAGCTCTGTGCTCAGCGCTCTGTGTCAGAGTCTCTTCCCCCTCAGCAGCTGCAGCAGGTTCCTGCTGTAACAGCTCAGTGTCTACGCAGTGTGACTGAGGGAGGTTTTTGTACGGCTCTCAATCACTGTGTGAACACACCGCCACTATGGTAACTCTGACAGTGATAAACTGCTGCATCTTCACGCTGGGCGCCGTTGATGGTCAGAGAGAAGTCAGTGCTGCTTCCACTGCCACTAAACCGAGCTGGTGTTGGTGATACAAGTTGGTTTACTAATTTTATGATGAGCTTGGGTTCTTCTCCAGGTTTCTGTTGGTACCAGTGTAGACGCTGACCACTACCATCGCTGTACACCGCTGGGTTTGTTTTACAGGTCAGAGTGACTGTGGATCCTGGAGTAAAGGACACTACTGGTGTCTGAGTCACAGTCACCTGACTGCTGGTTCCTGTAGAAAACAAACAAACCAAACATTGAGTTATCCAATAGAAAACACAAGCAAACAGAGAAGGGTGGTCCACATTTTGACTGAGTGGAATGAACCAACCTGTTAAGGATCCACAGACCACTGTCCAGAAAAGGAGGGTGAGGTGATTCATGGTTGCCACGGTTTCTGGGGTGTTGAGTGACAGCTCCGAGTCCTGCAGTGTTGAACTCAGAGCACTTTAAACCCTCTCAGAACCCCAGTTTCAGCTGAGCATGCAAAGCTTCCTCTATATGGAAATGACCTGTTTCCACTCATCAGACTGGGGGTGAGAGTGACTGCAGACGTTCTGGGAGGACCGCTGTATCTCTTCTACATTCACACTTTTGGAATACAAATTCAGATTTACTCTAAACTATTGGAATTTATAATGCATAACATTTTATCTGGTTGAAGCCGATCTTGGTTTGTATGAAATCCTTTAACTTTCCATTTGTTTGAAAGAAATTGTCGTTACATTATTACCTGAACCCAGAATAATAGATAAAAACATATTGTTCTGTATATGATAAATGCATGAATATAACATTGGCTTGAAGGTTTTTTATTAAGTCAAATTAATAGACTTGTTTTAAAACAATAAACCGTTTGTAAGTGAGCCTTTAAAAATGTTATGAAAATAAATGAATGATGAATATATTTCATTGAATTACTATACATGCATACAATTAATGTATATTAATTATAATATTTCCAATGAATCAAATATCGACTAACTCATCCATTTTAGTGAAAAGCCAGTGTTTGTGTGTCAGTGAGATGAGTCTTTAATGTGGGGGAGGTTTTTGTACAGCCTCTTAATGAGTTTGTACCACTGTGGTGGACTTTTGGTGGAGGCACCCAACTCATCGTTGACTGTAAGTACAAGGACACTTTTCTTTGCTTGGAATATTTAACTGTCTTTCCATTTATTTAAGCTTGATAATCTTTATATTTTTCACTTTGCTATAGTTTTAATTTCTTGTAGTTTTTTCAGAAAAAATAATATAATGATAATGTTATCTTTTGGAACTTTATATATTTTTAATTTCTTGTTATTTTTTAAAGATAAGCTGAGGACAAAGTGTAAATATATTGTTGTAAAGAGTCCCGTCTTTTAAAATACACTGCATATGTTACAGATGTTGTTCTACAATATAATGTATTTCATGAAAGACCTCATTATTGCTGTGGCATTATTCATTTATTGAATTGGCAAATCAGTCACATTTAATTTAGGAGAAATTCACACTTGTCGATTAATGTTAACCCAATAAAATGCTATGTTTTGAAGTTCAATCATTTTAAATATAAACATGTTGTTACCGTTTTAATGAAGAGATTTTAAACACAATGGTTCCCTTCCTCTTTAATGTCACCAACTGCTGGTGAACAGGAAGCTGTCCCTTCCCTCTGTGCTCCTATGAGGCTGATGTTAACTGAGCCTGTTGTCCACCCCTCTCTCTCTCTTCCAGTGGGAGTGGTGCAGCCCACGCTGAGCGTCCTCCCTCCCTCCAGAGTGGAGCTGGAGCAGGGCAGTGCTACACTAGTGTGTGTGGCCAGTGGGGGCTCCCCCTCAGACTGGAAGCTTGGCTGGAAGGTGGGGGGCAGCAGCAGGTCTGGGGGGGTGACCGATAGCCTGGGGGTCCTGGGGAAAGATGGCCACTACAGCTGGAGCAGCACCTTGACCCTCCCTGCAGACCAGTGGAGGAAGGCGGGCTCAGTGAGCTGTGAGGCCAGTAAGAATGGCCAGACGCAGCCTGTCACTCAAACCCTGAATCCTGGAGAGTGTTCAGAGTAGAGAGGCTCCAGCATGGAAGAACTGGAGGACACAGATCTCTTCTGACACGTCTGCTTTATGTCTCTCTGTCTCAGGTGGCACCGCAGCTTTAGATGATTGAAATTAATATAACATGTCTTCTAATCAATAACATGATGCTCTCTGGAATTTACCCGTTGCTTGTGTTGGTCACATGTTGACCATTTAATAAAGATGTAAAGAATAAATCCTTTCTTGTCATCATTTGCTATCATTAATCTTTCGTATTTCCAAATTAATGTGGATTCCAATGAACATATAAAACCTCTGCCATCTTCATCAAACAAATTTCCCCACGGGGGGAGGCTATGATGTATATCTCTGAATGAGCAAAGTGTTGGTTGTGTGCATTTCCTTGTAAAGTGTGTTCACTGTATTCAGTGGAGCAGTGTCAGTCATAGAGCCACTGCTGCTGAAATGACCCACGTGTCTGACTATCTTTCTGTCACTTCATATAATAGTAGTTCAGAGAGATGTCCAGGTTTCTGCAGATACAATCTCAGAAAGATAGAAAATTAAACCTCAAAACAAATTCAGTATCCTTCACCAAGACATAGGAACCCTAGCATGCTGAGTGGGGGGAACAGTAACATATTCATAATGTCTGTCTTTGAGTCAAAGACCAAACCGACAAAAGCTAAAATATGTGTTTCTTTAAACGTATTCTGTGAGCAGTGAGCTGTGGCTATTCAAATGATTTCCAGTTTAGTTTAGCAGATGTGCACCTGTGTCTCTTTAGAGACGGAAAGTCAGAGTAAATGTAGGGCTGAGACTTTCAGAAGAGTCTCTGGAGATTCCACTGAAAGCAGCGTGTGTGCATGTCTCCATACCTGCCCAATGGCGCCCTCTAGTGTCCAACCAACGCCATTGCAATAAAGACTGATTCAGATTCAGATTCAATGCTTAATTGCCCTACAACTCTGTACAAATTGCTAGGGATTTCTTTTAGTGAGATCATGACAGTACATAAGAAAGACCCACACAAAATACCCTTAGATACAACATATAGGCAGATAAAATAAAATGGGACATTTCCTCACATAAGACATATAGCTCTCTTACACCTGGCTGACAGGCCAGGGTAAGTGCTGTATGTTTGATTAAAGTGGCAGGGGCTTATAGGTGCAAGTGATGTGCAAATCTGCATAAGGTCCAATAAATAAGTACATAGTTAAGTAAACTCCCAGTATATAAAAACAGAGTAGTAATCTGTGCGTATTATACTATACAGGGCCACTGGGTGAGTCTGCATTCCTGATGTACTGGTGTAGGGATGTAGAGTTGTTAAGAGGTGTGATGGTTCTGCAGTATGTGCTGTTGAGGAAGCGGGAGGTTTCAGTGTGGATGGCCCTCAGCCTCCTACCTGATGGGAGGGGATTGAAGAGGGAGTTAGCAGGTTGGACAGTACCTCTGCTGGACAGTAGAGTTGCCGTACCAGACTGTGATTGAGAACGTAAGGACGCTCTCGAAGGTGGCTCGGTAGAACTGCTGCATCCCCTTACAGGCCACCCCAAACTTCTTTAGTTGGCGGAGAAAAAGAGCCTCTGGTGGGCTTTTTAAATAATAGCAGTGATGTTATCTTCCCATTTCAGAGAGGAGGAGATTATTGTGACCAGAAATGTGTAGGCCTTACCTGGCCTGAGTCAGGCTGATTGGACTCTGGGGCTGAGACAGGCTCACACCTGTGGAGAATCAGTAATCAAAGCACCCAGGGTAAACCAGCCGTCCCACACACACACACACACACACACCACAGTTGTAATGTAAATAAATCCATTTTCAACCGTTTATCTTCGGTCAAACCATTTAACAAATCTACACACTTGAATCTTCCATAATATCTAAACGGAATTGCGATATCATTTAAACTTTCTTCAGAGTCACAGTTTTAGTTTCATACCGCTTCGTTTTCAGCTGCTTTTATTGAAGATGTCTTCCCATTCTGATACACCTACTTCTTATGACATGAGAAGACACACACACACACACACACGCACATGCACATATAGTCATTAATTCCCGCTTTGCACCTCCATGCCACGCAATACAAAATACAGTTCATATTGGATTCTGAGCATTTGACAATGTAGTGTCATTTGTTTATTTCATATATATTTGTGTACCAAGCATGATTTACAAGGAAAGGACATATATTTTAATTTCTTCTGTATTCATCTGTATTCATATTAACATAAACTCATACTACAACATTTTAATGCAAACCAGTGTCGGGGAGCCTCTGTCCATCCTGGCCGTACCACCTGGTCAGGAGGGAGGGAGGAACGGACAGAGGGTCCCCCCACACCTCTTGGTATGACAGCTGCCCAAGGCCGCAAACCAAGCCTACGTCTGACTGCAGGACGACGGGCATCAAGCTACACTGCTGCCATGGTCTCTCCTGACTCCGGTGAACCTCACCACCACCACCACCACCACTAGCTACCAGTAAGTAGCCTTGTTTTGTATTTCTCATTTGCCAGTTGAGGGGAACATATTTAATCTAGCATTACTGTTTGGTGCCCCTTCACTGCTTAGACACAGGATCTTTATAACCAGCTCTGCATTACGAGGTGCCGAGGTGCATGTGGGTCACCTGCTTGCCGCTATACAGATACGCCAACACAAGACACTTGTTCACCAGAGTCAGGAAGAAATTATCCCCTGCTGTTTGGTGTGCTGTCCCAGGTACCACCCTCCCCATCGGACTGATCAGACACACCTGCAGCCCCTCAGCAATCACGTGGATTGCTATAAAGCTGCAGGGATGAAAGCAGACGTGGCCAGTAAGAAAAGTAAAAGGCACGGGGGGACGCTACCAGCCCAGTGGGGACTAGTGCTCACCAGCGGCCAGGAGAAGGGGATGCAATGCGGATAGAGGACAAACAGTCACTCCTTGCTTTCATGGTAGATGTGGTGTGGGCAGCAAGAAATATAACCAAGAGGTCTGACGCTATTAAAATTGTGGTGGAGGCGGCCGAAAGGTTTCTTGAGGAGGTAGAAATGGGCCCAGAGGAGTTACATACATTCATGAGGCAGAAGCTTGAGGTGCAGGAGAGAGGGAGGGAGAGAGAAGGGAGGGAGAGAGAAGGGAGGGAGAGAGAAGGGAGGGGCAAAGGCAGGAGTGAGGGAAACGGTAAAGAAGGGGAAATGGACATGACTGAATATGAGGACACTTAATCTATTGATGTTTTATTTAATGCAATGGAACACAAGGAGCCTCATCGCAAATGGCCAAGAGTTTAAAAGATTAGTGGATGTTTTTAATGGAGAGTATAAACCAGCTTTACTGTGTATTCAGGAAACTTGGCTCAAACCTTGTTTGGACTTTGTCGTGCCAGGGTATGAAAGTATTAGACGGGACCGAAGTGGGAAAGCAGCACGAGGAGGGTGTGCAACGTTTGTACGGTTTGATGTGAAGTACCAGAGGGTGCAAATTAAGTCTTCTCTAGAGTGTGTGGTGGTAAAGGTGTGGGGAAATAATAAGTGGGTAAATATAGTTAACTTTTATAATCCCTGCTTGCCAGTCGACATAATCGATTTGGAGGAGATTATGGAACAGATGGGGGCACCGATTATTTGGCTAGGTGACTTTAATGCACATAATCCTTTGTGGGGAAGCAGAATGAAAGATACAAATGGGAGCACAGTGGAGGATTTTATGGACAAACATGGGTTAGTATGTATGAATGATGGCAGGCCAACTAGGTTTGAAATTAAGACAGGGGTAGGTTCATGCATAGATCTAGCACTAGCATCCAGTGAATACGCAAGAGTAGGAGAATGGGACAATATGGCCAGGTGCTCAATGGGTAGTGATCACTTTCCAATACTTTTGAAGTTTGGGAAAACTTTGCTAACTGATGATCAGACTAGACCAACATATCTTAACTATTGAAAGGCAGACTGGGAGAAGTTCTCTAGTAAATGTGATAGTGGCCTTGATAGTGTGAATGGAGAGGGATCAATAGATGAGAGGAACAATAGTTTATGTGCAATGATATTAAGTAGTGCATATGAGTGCATCCCTTTAAAGAAAAACCCTAAAACTAGAGTAAGTGTGCCATGGTGGAATAGGGCTTGTGATAAAGCAGTTAGGGATTAGAAACTGTGCATGTAGACTATTGAGAAAGTGCCCAACAGAGAATAATGCAATAGAGTACAAAAGGCTGAGGGCTAAGGCGAGAAGAGTAATTAAGGTTACAAAAAAAGAGTGTTGGAGAGGTTATTGTGGAGAATTGGGCGTGAATACATCAGTTGGAGACATATGGGCAGCAGTTCATCGTATGTCAGGAGTGGTCAGGAAAAGGAGAATGCCAGTATTGGAGGAAAAGGGAGTTATAGCAAAGAGTGATATAGAGAAAGCAGAAATGTGTGAGAGTAAGTTTAAGGATGTACATAGGGGAGCAAACATTGGGGAGGAAGGTATTAGAAAGAGGAATGAGACGCTAAGACAACATATTTTTAAACTCGGGGTGAATGACGATAATACTGATTGTGTTAATTTGTACTTTTCAATTGAAGAGCTGCGCAGAGCCATAAATAAAGGGGGGGAAACAGCACCAGGGAAGGACGGCATAAGCTATGAGATATTTAAAAGAATAGGTGATCTGGTGGTGGAAGAAATGTTAGCACTTATGAATACTGTTTGGAAGGAAGGAAGGCTTCCATTAGCCTGGAAACAGGCAGTGGTGGTCCCAATGTTAAAGCCTGGGAAGGAAGCAGAGCATCCAGGGTCATATAGACCCATTGCACTAACAGCAGTGATGTGTAAAATAATGGAAAGAATGGTGACGGATAGGTTAGTATGCAAACTGGAGAAGGAGGGGCGGTTCACGCTAATGCAAAGTGGGTTTGGCAGAGGAAGAAGTACCATGGATTCTGTGATCTCCCTGGATTCGGATGTAAAGAAAGCCATGGTTAATCAAGATATATCATGGATCATGGATATCGAAAAGGCTTATGACATGTTGTGGAAGGAGGGGCTCATCATTAAGCCGTACGACGCAGGGATTAGAGGGCGTATGCTGAACTGGGTACAGGACTTTTTAAAGAACGGGGTAACTCAGGTAAGGGTAGGGGAGGCGATGTCGAATGGCACATGCGTTGAGAATGGAACCCCACAAGGCAGTGTAATAAGTCCGGTTTTATTTAATGTAATGGTGAACGACATTTTTAAAGACATTGGATCAGGGTTTGGTTTCTCATTGTTTGCAGACGACGGAGCAGTGTGGAAAAGAGGCAGGAACATCAAACTCATAGCAGAGAAAATACAGGAGGCATTAAATAAAATAATGGACTGGGGAAGCAGGTGGGGTTTTAGGATATCAACGGAAAAAAACAAAATATGTTGTATTTGGCAATAAGAAAACTGTGTCAAGGTTTATTAATGTATGGGCAAGCAGTAGAGAGGTTAAAAGAGTTTAAATTATTGGGAGTAGTTTGTGATGAAAGATTGACCTTTAAAAAGCATGTAGATAGCATTGTGAGCAAGTGTGAGAAAGTTATAAATGTCATGCGGTCCCCATCAGGAAGTTTGTGGGGTGCTGGCCAGGATACACAGATAATGATTTACAGGGCAATGGTCAGATGGAGGATAGATTATGGGTGTTTGTGTTATGGGACGGCAGCAAAAACAATTCTCGAGAGACTTGATGTAGTGCAGGCCAAGGCACTGAGAGTCGTCTGTGGGGCCTTCCGTTCCACCCCAATCGCAGCTTTGCTTGTAGAGATGGGGGAGACCCCAATGGGTATCAGAAGGTCTAAGCTGGCAACGCGGTATATCTGTAAATTAAGGGGACATCAAGGGGAGAATGTGGGGCATCTGGCTTTGGAAGGTGCATGGGAGAGGGGAGGAGCAAGAGTGAAAAGGGAGTGTTTCGTTTTTAAAGTTAATGAGGAGATGGGGAGGATGGAGTTTGGGGAGGAGGGGGTGGCCCCTATAGTTCACTGGCCAGCAATACCACCATGGATTCTACCGGTGCCAGAGATAGATCTGAGTGTTTTGGCGTATGAGAGAACTGCAACATTTGGGGGCATTGTAAGGGAAAGGTTAAATAACACTTGGGGGCAGTACATTCAAATTTACACGGATGGGGCCCAAGAACTGGGAAGTCTGGGTTTGCTTTTTGCCTCCCAGATTTGGATGTGAGCAGGTATAAGCGACTGTCTGAGGGGGTTTCAGTTTATACCACAGAGCTGCTTGCTATAATCTGGGCTATGAAGTGGGTGGAGGAGGTGAGGCCAGGCCCAGTGGTGATATGTTCTGACTCTGCATCAGTGCTGATGACCTTGAAGGAGGGAGGGCTTGGAGCCAGGTCGGACCTCATGGTGGAGCTTCTTACCCTGATGCACAGGATTGAGCAGGCGGGAGAGTTAGTGGGGTTCTTGTGGGTCCCAGCCCATGTGGGGATAGAGGGGAATGAGCCAGCTGATGGAGCAGCGAAAAGGGCTTTAAGAAGGGAAAAGGTGGACGTAAAAGTGAGGCTGGGGTTAACTGAGTGTAGGTCAATCATAAAGAGGAACATCACGGCTGTGTGGCAGGAGGAGTGGGATCGGGAAAAGAAGGGGAGGCATTATTACAGCTTGCAGAAGTCAGTCACAAGGAGCCAGTGTTTTCTGGGGATAGAAAGGAGGCATACAGTCATGATGACCAGACTGAGGTTGGGGCATTGTGGACTAGCGTGGGACTTACACAAAATTGGGAAACATGAGGATGGACTGTGTGGGGAGTGTGGCAACAACCAAACAGTGGAACATGTCCTGATGGAGTGTGAAAAGCAGGCAAGGGGGGGGGCATTGGGGGATTGGGGGATTGGTACACTGGAGCCGATCCAGGGCTCTGTGGGGACCCCCCAGTGAGGGACGGCCCCAGTCTGGACATGTTTCTGAGGGGGTCCAATGCCAATCTGTTGATGGACTCCATGTGGGGAACCAGTGATAGGGATGAGTCTGGGACCCCCCCCAGGTTGGGGACTGGAGAGAAGGGGCAGACGGAGCAGCCGTCCATGGAAGGACCAGATCCCCGACCTTCTGGGGCCTGGGGGGCCCCAACCAGGACTCTGTCTTCTTACTGCTGAGGTGGAGGAGGTTGGCAAACATGCAGAGTGACAGGGGGGGGGGGGTGGGGGGGGGTGATGTAATGTGTGGAAGTTGAGGTTGTAGTTGTATTCAACATGTTGACGTTTTTTGTATACAAAGTATTGTGGTTGAGGTAGTAGTTGTATGTATAATATTGTAGTTGAGGTATTTGTATGTAATACGTGGTAGTCGAGGTAGTACTTGTGTATTTAATAAAGCTGAGGAATCTAATGCTGGCTCTTGGTGGAGGCCCCTGGTTAGAGCCAGCTCTGTGCTCAGCGCTCTGTGTCAGAGTCTCTTCCCCCTCAGCAGCTGCAGCAGGTTCCTGCTGTAACAGCTCAGTGTCTACGCAGTGTGACTGAGGGAGGTTTTTGTACGGCTCTCAATCACTGTGTGAACACATTGACACTGTTAAGATAGTGGAGACTCTGACAGTGATAAACTGCTGCATCTTCACGCTGGGCGCCGGTGATGGTCAGAGAGAAGTCAGTGCTGCTTCCACTGCCACTAAACCGAGCTGGTGTTGGTGATACAAGTTGGTTTACTAATTTTATGATGAGCTTGGGGGCTTCTCCAGGTTTCTGTTGGTACCAGAATAAATAGGTATTGCCATGAACCGCTGGGTTTGTTTTACAGGTCAGAGTGACTGTGGTTCCTTGATTAAAGGACACTACTGGTGTCTGAGTCACAGTCACCTGACTGCTGGTTCCTGTAGGAAACAAACAAACCAAACATTGAGTTATCCAATAGAAAACACAAGCAAACAGAGAAGGGTCGTCCACATTTAGACTGAGTGGAATGAACCAACCTGTTAAGGATCCACAGACCACTGTCCAGAAAAGGAGGGTGAGGTGATTCATGGTTGCCACGGTTTCTGGGGTGTTGAGTGACAGCTCCGAGTCCTGCAGTGTTGAACTCAGAGGACTTTAAACCCTCTCAGAACCCCAGTTTCAGCTGAGCATGCAAAGCTTCCTCTATATGGAAATGACCTGTTTCCACTCATCAGACTGGGGGTGAGAGTGACTGCAGACGTTCTGGGAGGACCGCTGTGTTTCTACTACATTCATTCTTTTGGAATACAAATTCAGATTTACTGGAAACGATTGGAATTCATAATATATATTTCTTTGGTGTATTCGATCTTGGTTTGTATGAAATCCTTTAACTTTCAATATATATATATTTTTTTATAGATTATTATTAACTAAAACCTGAATAATAGATAAAAACACACTATTCTTTTTATAATAAATGCATGATTATAAAATCGGATTGAAGGTTTCTTATTAAGTCAAATGATTAGAATTTTTTTAAAAAATAAACCGTTTGTAAGTGTTCCTTTAAAAAAATTATGAAAATAAATATATGATGAATGTACTTCATTAAATCAATTCAAACAATTAATACATATTAATATTTCCAGGGAATGAAAAATTGATTAATTCATAACTGTCTGTGTTATTGTGTCAGTGAGATGAGACTTTAATGGGCTGGAGGTTTTTGTACAGCCTCTTAATGAGTTTGTATCACTGTGGTTGACTTTTGGTGGAGGCACCAAACTCATCGTTGATTGTAAGTACAAGGACACTTTTCTTTGCTTGGAATATTTAACTTTCTTTCCATTTATTTAAGCTTGATAATCTTTGTATTCTTTACTTTGCTATGGTTATAATTTCTTGTAGTTTTTTCAGAAAAAAAGCTGAGGACAAAGTGTGAATATATTGTGGTACAGAGTTCTGTCTTTTAAATTACACTAAATATGTTGCATGTGTTCTACAATAATATGCATATCATGAAGACTTGATTATTGATGTGGCATTATTTAATTGTAACATTTAAGTTAGAAGAAATTCAAACTTGTGCAAAGTCGATAAATGTTAACCAATAAATTGCTGAATTTTGAAGTTAAATAGGACCATGCAATTAATGGTTTAATGAAGAACTTTTAAGAAAAATGGTTCCCTTCCTCTTTAATATAACCAACTGCTGGTGAACAGGAAGCTGTCCCTTCCCTCTGTGCTCCTATGAGGCTGATGTTAACTGAGCCTGTTGTCCACTCCTCTCTCTCTCTTCCAGTGGGAGTGGTGCAGCCCACGCTGAGCGTCCTCCCTCCCTCCAGAGTGGAGCTGGAGCAGGGCAGTGCTACACTAGTGTGTGTGGCCAGTGGGGGCTTCCCCTCAGACTGGAAGCTTGGCTGGAAGGTGGGGGGCAGCAGCAGGTCTGGGGGGGTGTCAGATAGCCTGGGGGACCTGGGAAAAGACGGCCACTACAGCTGGAGCACCACCTTGACCCTCCCTGCAGACCAGTGGAGGAAGGCGGGCTCAGTGAGCTGTGAGGCCAGTAAGAATGGCCAGACGCAGCCTGTCACTCAAACCCTGAATCCTGGAGAGTGTTCAGAGTAGAGAGGCTCCAGCATGGAAGTACTGGAGGATACAGATCTCCTCTGGCACGTCTGCTTTATGTCTCTCTGTCTCAGGTGGCACCGCAGCTTTAGATGATTTACATAAATATAACTCGTGTTTGATTCATTAACATGATGCTCTCTGGATTTTACCCCTTGCTTGTGTTGGTCACATGTTGAACATTTAATAAAGATGTTAAGAATAAATCCTTTCTTGTCATCATTTGCTATCATTTATCTTTCGTATTTCCAAATGAATGTGGGTTCTAATGAGCATATAAAACCTCTGCCATCTTTATCCAACATATTTCCCTACCATTTTGAAAGAAGGGTTAAGGCTATGGTGTGTATCTCTGAAGGAGCAAAGTATTGTTTGTGGGGATTTCCTTGGAAAGTGTTTTCACTTTATCCAGTGGACCAGTGTCAGTCATAGAGCCACTGCTGCTGAAATGACCCATGTGACTGACTTTCTGTCACTTCATATAATAGTAGTTCAGGCAGATGCTCCAGATTTCTGCAGATACAAACTCAGAAACTTGTAAAATTACGTCTCAAAAGACATTCAGTATCTCTCAACAGTACATAAGAACCCTAGCATGCTGAGTGGTGGAAACAGTAACATATTAATAATGTCTGTCTATGAGTTAAAGACCAAACCGACAACGCTAAAAAATGTGTTTCTTTAAACGTATTCTGTGAGCAGTGAGCTGTAGCTATTCAAATGATGTCCAGTTTTAGCTGATGTGCATCTGTGTCTCTTGAGTGACAGAAAGTCAGGGTAAATATAGGGCTGAGGTTTTCAGAACAGTCTCTTGAGACTCCAGTGAAAGAAGTATCAGTGCATGTCTCCATACCAGCTCAGTTGCGCCCTCTAGTGTGTAACCAACACCATTGCAATAAAGACTGATTCCATGACCTCCACTCTGTTCACCTCTTTACCAATAATTAAAACATTCCTGAGTAGCATGCTTTTGTTTCATCAGGATTGACCCTTAGTAGATAAATCACGTCAATCCAATATTAAATCTCCTTATTTCACGTGTGCCCTCTGACTGGACAGCACAAAGACACTGGGGAGCTATGGGGACACGGTGTTTGGATCGTATCTATTATTGTTCTACGTACGGTTTGGTGACCCTGGTCAGAGTCCAGTTTATTATTTAGGATATGTTTTTTCGTGTCTGGTGGGGGGGTGGACTTCGGCTGGGGATCCCCCCCCCCCCCTCCCGCTCCCTACCTGGTGTTGGGGGGGTGGAGTGTGTGTGGTCGATGGCTGGTTGAAGCAGCCTCACTGGGACAGGCTGCACACCTGTGGTGAATCAGTAATCAAGGCACAGGATAAACCAGTCGTACACGCACACACACACCCACACCCACACCCACACACACACACAGGACAGAGCTCTGTCACGTCTGTGTTCACCTCCTTGCGTTGTTTGTAATTTGTTGTTGTTGAGGCAGTAGTTTTATCCAATATGTTGCAGTTGCGGTAGTAGTTGTATGTTATACGTAGTAGTTGAGGTAGTAGTTGTATGTTATACGTAGTAGTTGAGGTAGTAGTTGTAAGTAATATGAGGAGGTTGAGGTAGTAGTTGTATATAATATGTGGTGGTTGAGGTAGTACTTGTATATTATAGGTGGTAGTTGAGGTAGTAGTTGTATGTAATATGTTGTAGTTGAGGTAGTAGTGGTATATTAAACGTGGTAGTTGTACTTGTATGTTTAATAATGCTGAGGGATCTAATGCTGGCTCTTGGTTGAGGCCCCTGGTTAGAGCCAGCTCTGTGCTCAGCGCTCTGTGTCAGAGTCTCTTCCCCCTCAGCAGCTGCAGCAGGTTCCTGCTGTAACAGCTCAGTGTCTACGCAGTGTGACTGAGGGAGGTTTTTGTACGGCTCTCAATCACTGTGTGAACACCCAGACACTGTTAAGATGGTGGGCACTCTGACAGTGATAAACTGCTGCATCTTCACGCTGGGCGCCGTTGATGGTCAGAGAGAAGTCAGTTCTGCGTCCACGGCCACTAAACCGAGCTGGTGTTGGTGATACAAGTTGGTTTATATATTTTATGATGAGCCTTGGGGCTTCTCCGGGTTTCTGTTGGTACCAGTGTAGTTGATTACCACTGTAAACCGCTGGGTTTGTTTTACAGGTCAGAGTGACTGTGGTTCCTGGATTAAAGGACACTACTGGTGTCTGAGTCACAGTCACCTGACTGCTGGTTCCTGTAGAAAACAAACAAACCAAACATTGAGTTATCCAATAGAAAACACAAGCAAACAGAGAAGGGTGGTCCACATTTTGACTGAGTGGAATGAACCAACCTGTTAAGGATCCACAGACCACTGTCCAGAAAAGGAGGGTGAGGTGATTCATGGTTGCCACGGTTTCTGGGGTGTTGAGTGACAGCTCAGAGTCCTGCAGTGTTGAACTCAGAGGACTTTAAACCCTCTCAGAACCCCAGTTTCAGCTGAGCATGCAAAGCTTCCTCTATATGGAAATGACCTGTTTCCACTCATCAGACTGGGGGTGAGAGTGACTGCAGACGTTCTGGGGGGACCGCTGTATCTCTTCTACATTCACACCATTGGAATACAAATTCAGATTTAATGGAAACTATTGGAATTTATAATGTATAACATTTTATCTGATTGAAGCCAATCCTGGTTTGTATGAAATCCTTTAACTTTCTATTTGTTTGAAATAAATTGTCGTTACATTATTACCTGAACCCAGAATAATAGATAAAAACATATTGTTCTGTACATAATAAATGCATGAATATAACATTGGCTTGAAGGTTTTTTATGAAGTCAAATTATTAGACATGTTTTAAAACAATAAACCTTTTGTAAAAGAGCCTTTAAAAATGTTATGACAATAAATGAATGATGAATGTATTTCATTAAATTACTATATATTCATAAAATTACTATATATTAATTATAATATTTCCAATGAATCAAATATTGACTAATTCATCCATTCTAGTGAGAAGCCAGTGTTTGTGTGTCAGTGAGATGCGTCTTTAATGTGCGGGAGGTTTTTGTACAGCCTCTTAATGAGTTTGTATCACTGTGGAGGACTTTTGGTGGAGGCACCAAACTCATCGTTGACTGTAAGTACAAGGACACTTTTCTTTTCCTGGCATATTTAACTTTCTCTAAATATAATTAAGGGTGATAATCTTATGTTTTGGAATTTTCTATATTTTTAATTTCTTGGCGTTTTTTTAAAGATAAGCTGAGGACAAAGTGTAAATATGTTGTGGTACAGAGTTCTGACTTTTAAAATACACTGCATATGTTAGATACGTTCTACAATATAATGTATTTCATGAAAGACCTCATTATTGCTGTGGCATTATTAATTTATTGAATTGGCAAATCAGTCACATTTAATTTAGAAGAAATTCACACTTGTCGATTAATGTTAACCCAATAAAATGCTATATTTTGAAGTTCAATCATTTTAAATATAAACATGTTGTTACCGTTTTAATGAAGAGATTTTAAACACAATGGTTTCCTTCCTCTTTAATGTCACCAACTGCTGGTGAACAGGAAGCTGTCCCTTCCCTCTGTGCTCCTATGAGGCTGATGTTAACTGAGCCTGTTGTCCACTCCTCTCTCTCTCTCTTCCAGTGGGAGTGGTGCAGCCCACGCTGAGCGTCCTCCCTCCCTCCAGAGTGGAGCTGGAGCAGGGCAGTGCTACACTAGTGTGTGTTGCCAGTGGGGGCTTCCCCTCAGACTGGAAGCTTGGCTGGAAGGTGGGGTGCAGCAGCAGGTCTGGGGGGGTGTCCGATAGCCTGGTGGTCCTGGGGAAAGATGGCCACTACAGCTGGAGCAGCACCTTGACCCTCCCTGCAGACCAGTGGAGGAAGGCGGGCTCAGTGAGCTGTGAGGCCAGTAAGAATGGCCAGACGCAGCCTGTCACTCAAACCCTGAATCCTGGAGAGTGTTCAGAGTAGAGAGGCTCCAGCATGGAAGTACTGGAGGATACAGATCTCCTCTGACACGTCTGCTTTATGACTCTGTCTCAGGTGGCACCGCAGCTTTTGTTGGTTTCCATTAATATAACACGTATTTGATTCATTAACATGATGCTCTCTTGATTTTACCCCTTGCTTGTGTTGGTCACATGTTGAACATTTAATAAAGATTTAAAGGATAAATTCTTCATTGTCATCATTAATTATCATTTATCTTCTGTATTTTAAATTGAATGCTGCTTCTAAAGAGCATATAAAACCTCTGCTATCTTCATTAAACAAATTTCACCACCATTATGAATGAAGGCTTAAAGCTATGGTGTGTATCTCTGAATGAGCAAAGTGTTGGCTGTGTGGATTTCCTTGTAAAGTGTGTTCAGTGTATCCAGTGGACCAGTGTCAGTCATAGAGCCACTGCTGCTGAAATGAACCATGTGTGACGGACTGACTTTATATCAGTTCATCAAATAGAAGTTCAGGGCGATGTACAGGATTCTGCAGTTACCAACTTATAAACATGTAAAAGTACATCTCAAAAGACATTCAGTATCTCTCACCAAGACATAAGAACCCTAGCATGCTGAGTGGGGGAAACAGTCACATATTCATAATGTCTGTCTATGAGTCAAAGACCAAACCGACATGGCTAAAATATGTGTTTCTTTAACCGTATTCTGTAATTAGTGAACCGTAGCTATTCAAATGATGTCCAGTTTTAGCAGATGTGCACCTGTGTCTCTTCAGTGCTAGAAAGTCAGTGGAAATTTAGGGCTAAGACTTTCAGAAGAGTCTCTGGAGAATCCAGTGAAAGCAGCATGTGTGCATATCTCCATACCAGCTCAATGGCGCCTCTTGTCTCCAACCAACACCATTACAATTAAGACTGATTCCATGAACTCCATTATCTAAAGGTTGAATTTAATATAAAGCTGCCTCAAATCTATTCATAATAAGAGTAAGAAAGTCATTCCTTTCATCAGGACGCAAGCTGCTTCATATGAGGGTGACAAAGAAAAAAAAAAATATGAAACATTATATATTAAAACAGTAAATAAACAAATAAATAAGAAAAGACAGGCTTCAATCGATTCATAATACTAATAATAAGAAAGTCGTTCCTTTCATCAGGACGCAAGATGCTTTATATGTGGGTGACAAAGAACAAAATAATGTCAAATATTATATTTTGAAACAATCAAAACAATAAATAAACAAATAAATAAGAATAGATCATGTTCCAAAGTCCAGGCCCAGTAAGTGGGTCTTCAGGCAGCTTGTGAAAACGCAGATGGATCCAGCGTTGAGGATCTCCCGGGGAGCGAGTTCCACAGAGTGGGGGCAGCCACCCTAAAGGCTCTGTCCATAGCTGAAGTCCCTAACCCGGGGTGGGGGGGTGGGGGGGTAAAGCAGTCCGTGGTCTGTGGGACGTGAGCTGTGAGAGGAGGGGGGGCTAGAGGGACTGGGGGGTGAGGAGGAGGAGGAGGAGGAGGGGGAGGGGGAGGAGGGGGAGGAGGTGCTACAGGACCTGACTGGAGGCCGGTGGTAGTGGATGGGGGGGGGGAGGTTGGCAAGAGATTGGCAGGCATGCAGAGTGACTGGGGGGGGGGGTGGGGGGGGTGATGTATTATGTTGAAGTTCAGGTTGTAGTTGTATTCAATATGTTGAAAGTTTAGTTGCATGCAAAATATTGTATTTTATGAAGTACTTGTACGTAATATCTTGTAGTTGAGGTAGAAGTTTTATGTCATACGTGATAGTTGAGGTAGTACTTGTATGTTTACTAATGCTGAGGAATCTAATGCTGGCTCTTGGTTGAGGCCCCTGGTTAGAGCCAGCTCTGTGCTCAGCGCTCTGTGTCAGAGTCTCTTCCCCCTCAGCAGCTGCAGCAGGTTCCTGCTGTAACAGCTCAGTGTCTACGCAGTGTGACTGAGGGAGGTTTTTGTACGGCTCTCAATCACTGTGTGAACACATTGGGATTATGGTAACTCTGACAGTGATAAACTGCTGCATCTTCACGCTGGGCGGCGTTGATGGTCAGAGAGAAGTCAGTGCTGCTTCCACTGCCACTGAACCGAGCTGGTGTTGGTGATACAAGTTTGTTTGCAAATTTTATGAAGAGCTTGGGGGCTTCTCCAGGTTTCTGTTGATACCAGGATAGATAATCACCTAAAGTAGGATGTCTATAAACCGCTGGGTTTGTTTTACAGGTCAGAGTGACTGTGGTTCCTGGATTAAAGGACACTACTGGTGTCTGAGTCACAGTCACCTGACTGCTGGTTCCTGTAGAAAACAAACAAACCAAACATTGAGTTATCCAATAGAAAACACAAGCAAACAGAGAAGGGTGGTCCACATTTTGACTGAGTGGAATGAACCAACCTGTTAAGGATCCACAGACCACTGTCCAGAAAAGGAGGGTGAGGTGATTCATGGTTGCCACGGTTTCTGGGGTGTTGAGTGACAGCTCAGAGTCCTGCAGTGTTGAACTCAGAGGACTTTAAACCCTCTCAAAACCCCAGTTTCAGCCGAGCATGCAAAGCTTCCTCTATATGGAAATGACCTGTTTCCACTCATCAGACTGGGGGTGAGAGTGACTGCAGACGTTCTGGGGGGACCGCTGTATCTCTTCTACACACACCATTGGAATACAAATTCAGATTTAATGGAAACTATTGGAATTTAAAATGCATAACATTTTATCTGTTTGAAGCCAATCCTGGTTTGTATGAAATCCTTTAACTTTCTATTTGTTTGAAATAAATCGTCGTTACATTATTACCTGAACCCAGAATAATAGATAAAAACATATTGTTCTGTACATAATAAATGCATGAATATCATTGGCTTGAAGGTTTTTTATGAAGTCAAATTAATAGATATGTTTTAAAACAATAAACCTTTTGTAAAAGAGCCTTTAAAAATGTTATGACAATAAATGAATGATGAATGTATTTCATTAAATTACTATACATTCATAAAATTACTATATATTAATTATAATATTTCCAATGAATCAAATATTGACTAATTCATCCATTTAAGTGAAAAGCCAGTGTTTGTGTGTCAGTGAGATGAGTCTTTAATGTGCGGGAGGTTTTTGTACAGCCTCTCGATGAGTTTGTATCACTGTGGTACACTTTTGGTGGAGGCACCAAACTCATCGTTGACTGTAAGTACAAGGACACTTTTCTTTGCCTGGCATATTTAACTTTCTCTAAATATAATTAAGGGTGATAATCTTATGTTTTGGAATTTTCTATATTTTTCATTTCTTGTCGTTTTTTTAAAGATAAGCTGAGGACAAAGTGTAAATATATTGTGGTACAGAGTTCTGACTTTTAAAATACACTGCATACGTTCGATATGTTCTACAATATGGTGTATTTCATGAAAGACCTCATTATTGCTGTGGCATTATTCATTTATTGAATTGGCAAATCAGTCATATTTAAGTTTGAAGAAATTCACACTTGTCGATTAATGTTAACCCAATAAAATGCTAAATTTTGAAGTTCAATCATTTTAAATATAATCATGTTACCGTTTTAATGAAGAGATTTTAAACACAATGGTTCCCTTCCTCTTTAATGTCACCAACTGCTGGTGAACAGGAAGCTGTCCCCTCCCTCTGTGCTCCTATGAGGCTGATGTTAACTGAGCCTGTTGTCCACTCCTCTCTCTCTCTTCCAGTGGGAGTGGTGCAGCCCACGCTGAGCGTCCTCCCTCCCTCCAGAGTGGAGCTGGAGCAGGGCAGTGCTACACTGCTGTGTGTGGCCAGTGGGGGCTTCCCCTCAGACTGGAAGCTTGGCTGGAAGGTGGGGTGCAGCAGCAGGTCTGTGGGGGTGTCCGATAGCCTGGTTGTCCAGGGGAAAGATGGCCACTACAGCTGGAGCAGCACCTTGACCCTCCCTGCAGACCAGTGGAGGAAGGCGGGCTCAGTGAGCTGTGAGGCCAGTAAGAATGGCCAGACGCAGCCTGTCACTCAAACCCTGAATCCTGACCAGTGTTCAGAGTAGAGAGGCTCCAGCATGGAAGAACTGGAGGACACAGATCTCTTCTGACACGTCTGCTCAATGACCCTCAGTCTCAGGTGGCACTGCAGCTTTTGATAATTGACATTAATATAACATGTCTTCTAATCAATAACATGATGCTTTCTGGATTTTACCCCTTGCTTGTGTTGGTCACATGTTGACCATTTAATAAAGATGTAAAGAATAAATCCTTTCTTGTCATCATTTGCTATCATTAATCTTTCGTATTTCCAAATTAATGTGGATTCCAATGAACATATAAAACCTCTGCCATCTTCATCAAACAAATTTCCCCACGGGGGGAGGCTATGATGTATATCTCTGAATGAGCAAAGTGTTGGTTGTGTGCATTTCCTTATAAAGTGTGTTCACTGTATTCAGTGGAGCAGTGTCAGTCATAGAGCCACTGCTGCTGAAATGACCCACGTGTCTGACTATCGTTCTGTCGCTTCATATAATAGTAGTTCAGAGAGATGTCCAGGTTTCTGAACTACTAAAATATGTAGTTCAGAAACGCTAAAATATGTGTTTTTATAAACGTATTCTGTGAGCAGTGAGCTGTGGCTATTCAAATGATGTCCAGTTTAGTTTAGCAGATGTGCACCTGTGTCTCTTTAGAGACAGAAAGTCAGAGTAAATGTAGGGCTGAGACTTTCAGAAGAGTCTCTGGAGATTCCACTGAAAGCGGTGTGTGTGCATGTCTCCATACCTGCCCAATGGCGCCATCTAGTGTCCAACCAACGCCATTGCAATAAAGACTGATTCAGATTCAGATTCAATACTTTATTGCCCTACAACTCTGTACGAGATGCTAGGGATTTATTTTAGTGAGCTCATGACAATTGTTACAACCTGGCTCAACGGTTGCAACATTGAAGGGGAGGCCACACATGGTCTTGGATGAACTTAATACATTTATTAAAGAATACCGTGAACAACCAAACATAACAGAAACTAAGGATCGGGCTGCAGGCCAGGAAGAGAAGGAGTCACTTGATCGGGGCTGCTTTATAGGCTCCTGAGCCCAGCCTGCTCAGGTGAGCTGCATCTCGTTAGGTGATAATCCACCAACCAGCAACCTGCAACACAGAACACACCAGAAGCAGCACCACCACCACAAGGCAACCCTGTGACCGTCACACTTCCCCCCATAAGACAGGAGTTCTACCCTGTACATTCATAAAGGGCATAAACTCCTGTACACTGCAACAGAATACACACTTTCAATTTCACTTTGCGAGTTACAAAGGCGCACGGGACAAAGCATCCGCCATGACGTTGTGGGTGCCCTTAATATGACGGATGTCTAAGTTGTACGGCTTACTGACCAACAGACACGGCGATGCCCAACTTCCACTCCCAACTTCTCCCATACCGACCAACTCTTTACCATACCGACCAACTCTTTACCATACCGACCAACTCTTTACCATACCGACCAACTCATCTCCATACCGACCAACTCATCTCCATACCGACCAACTCATCTCCATACCGACCAACTCATCTCCATACCAACCAACTCTACAACGAGACAAAGCTATTCACAATACCTGGTGTCTAGGACAATCATTTTTCCAGTGCCCTCGCTCATGGCAGTAATTACAAACATCATCAAAGCCACCTGAACGTGAACTACGGTTCGGCTTTGCAGACTCCGACCACGACATTTTAGCAGAGCGGCCAATGTTCTTAGCCTGCACATCTGGAATACGGCTTCTCCCCAACTTTCCTTTTCGAGCCATAATATATTTATCTGCCAGAATTGCTGCTTCATTAACCGTTTTCACTCCACGCTCATCAATATGAGTGGAAACTTCCGATGGCAGACTATCTTTGAACTGTTCCAAAACAATGAGATCACAGAGATCTTTAAATGTAATGACCCCTACTGCTGAACACCATCTATTAAAATGTTTAGACAACTCTCTTGCAAATTCCACGTTGGTCTGTTTATCAGCCTTTTCCCAGGACCTGAAGCGTTGCCTATAAGCATCTGGCACCAACTCGTATGCTCTAAGAACTGCATCTCTTACAGTGGAATAGGTCTGACACTCCACTGCACTAAGAGCGGAATAAGCTTCCTGGGCTTCTCCGGTGAACACTGATTGTAACATAACAACCCGGTCAGTTTCAGGCCAACCTCTCATATCGGCTACACGTTCAAAAAGGATAAAAAACGTGTCTGGATCTTTCTCGTCAAACTTTGGTATAAGACGCAAATTACGAACCACATCAAACCCTTTTACCTGTGCTGTAGCGGGTTCTTCAGACGATCCTGAACCCTCAGCATTACCCACAATCATTCCTGCTTTAATAAGGTCTAATCGGTACTGTTGCAACCCCAATTTTTCCCTTTCCAAAGACTGTTTTAGATGTTCTTTCTCCATCTCCGCATTTAATTTATCCTTTTCCAAAGAATGTTTTAGATGTTCTTTCTCCATCACCGCATTTAATGTCAACAGCAGCAGCTCCTTCTGCTGCTCAAATGTTAGACCGGCCTCCCCAAAAACCAGTCAAAACTATCAATAGTTTTACCATCGTGGAAAAACTCAAATTGGTCGGACGAGCCCCCATATGTTACAACCTGGCTCAACGGTTGCAACATTGAAGGGGAGGCCACACATGGTCTTGGATGAACTTAATACATTTATTAAAGAATACCGTGAACAACCAAACATAACAGAAACTAAGGATCGGGCTGCAGGCCAGGAAGAGAAGGAGTCACTTGATCGGGGCTGCTTTACAGGCTCCTGAGCCCAGCCTGCTCAGGTGAGCTGCATCTCGTTAGGTGGTAATCCAGCAACCTGCAACACAGAACACACCAGAAGCAGCACCACCACCACAAGGCAACCCTGTGACCGTCACACAATACATAACAAAGACCCACACAAAATACCACATAACCATGATAACACATAGGCAGATAAAAGAAAATGGGACATCCCCTCACATAAGACATATAGCTCTCTTACACCTGGCTGACAGGCCAGGGTAAGTGCTGCATGTTTGATTAAAGTGGCAGGGGCTTATAGGTGCAAGTGATGTGCAAATTGGCATGGATCAAGTGATGTGCAAATCTGCATAAGGTCCAATAAATAAGTACATAGTTAAGAAAACTCCCAGTATATAAAAACAGAGTAGAAATCTGTGCGTATTATACTATACAGGGCCACTGGGTGAGTCTGCATTCCTGATATACTGGTGTAGGGTTGTAGCCTGGCTTCGCCCGCCTAAGTACTTCCGCTCAATTTGAATTTCCCTTCAGTACTAGGTCTGGACCTGCTGTATGTCATTTGGTTTTCTGGGGCCGCCACAGCGGCGCCCAATCAGCGAACAGAGGGCGTGTCTGAGAACAATGACGATGGCGTGTTTTCAACGATTAGACCCAGCTTTGAAAGTTGACTGCATACATCATCTCTGGCCTTACTATAAAATATTGATTTACAATGTGCAATTTTTCCCTGATAAATTAAATTCGACGAACAAAACCTGCAGCTGTCGTTGACGGACATTCGTGCAGACACGCAAGGTGTTTGGTTTGTGTACAACCTGCACATGATTCCCGGCGCATGACATGCGTCACAACCAAACGTTAGCGATTGGTTATGGCAGATCCAGAGTGGCACTGGGCAGATCCAATCATTTTAAACTTCAACAGACACCCGCTTTCAAGTGAGTTAACGTTTGTCAATTGATTAGGTCCAGACTCTCTGTACAAATGAAATGAAATGAAGTGAAGTACGAGAGTCTGGTAGAACCAGGCTAGTAGGGATGTAGAGTTGTTAAGAGATGTAATGGTTCTGCAGTATGTGCTGTTGAGGAAGCGGGAGGTTTCAGTGTGGACGGCCCTCAACCTCCTACCTGATGGGAGGGGATTGAAGAGGGAGTTAGCAGGTTGGACAGTACCTCTGCTGGACAGTAGAGTTGCCGTACCAGACTGTGATTGAGAACGTATGGACGCTCTCAAAGGTGGCTCGGTAGAACTGTTGCATCCCCTTACAGGCCACCACAAACTTCTTTAGTTGGCGGAGGAAAAAGACTAAGAGCCTCTGGTGGGCTTTTTAAATAATAGCAGTGATGTTATCTTCCCATTTCAGAGAGGAGGAGATTATGGTGGCCAGAAATTTGTAGCTGTCTACCCGTTCCACCACCGCCGTGTTGATGGACAGAGGCGGGGTCTACTTCCTCTTCCTTCGGAAGTCTACCACCAGCTCCTTCGTTTTTGCAGTATTTAGCTCTAGGTTGTGGTGGGAACAGCGTTCAGTCAGGGAAAGGACCTCATTTCTGTAGGCACTGTCCTCACCCCCTGAAATCAGCCCTATCAAGGTTGTATCATCAGCAGATGTAAGCATTTTCACTGAGTCACTGTGTGATATGCACTCATTAGTGCACAGAGAATATAACAGAGGTGATGATACACACTCCTGGGGGGCACCAGTGCTAGTGTGTTTGGCCTGTGACAACTTGTTATTGATTTTGACAACTTGTGTTCTTTGCTGTACAGGAACTCTAAAATCCAGTGACATAAGGAGTTCTGGACACCCATGTTTTGGAGTTCATAGAAAAGTTTGCTGGGTAAAATCGTGTTAAAAGCAGAGCTGTAGTCTATAAAAAAGTACCGTTGCGTGGTTGCCTGGGGACTCAAGATGTTGTAGAATAGAGTGGATACCAAGTGACACGGCATTCCTAAACAGACCTATTTGTCCGATATGCAAACTGAAAGGGGTCTAGACAGACAGCTTTGGACGGATGATCACATATGATTTTTTCAAAGATTTTCATTATGACAGATGTAAGAGCTACCGGTCTATAATCATTTAAACCAGTGATGCTGGGCTTCTTTGGCACAGGAATAATAACAGCTGACTTGAAACATGTGGGGACTCTGCCTTCCCTCAGAGACCAGTTAAAAATGTCTGTGAGTACTGGGGTCAGTTCATCAGCACAACGTTTGATGGTGGTGGAGGATACGAGGTCAGGGCCTTCAGCTTTCCTGCAATTCAGGCGTCGCTCGGGTTTTGATGCCCGTTGGTTGTATAAGGGCAACATCCCGATCTTTATCAAAGCGGCAATAAAATTCATTACGACTGTCAGGCAGCCTAGGGTCGTCACTGACTACTGGCGCAGTGCAAGAGAAGTTCATGGAAACTCTGATTTCTTGAACTCCACTCTGTTCACCTCTTTAACGATGATTTAAATATTCCCTTGACCCTATGACCCTTGGTTCATCGATAAATCACATCACCCCACTTTAAATCTCCTTATTGAATGTGAGCTCTCTGACTGGACAGCATTTATTATTGTTCTACGTATGGTTTGGTAACCTCGGTCAGAGTCTGGTGAACTGTTGGGTATGCTAACCCGGTTTATTATTTATATATTTGTTCGTATCTTTTGGGGGGAGTTGGCTTCGGCTGGGTATCCATCCCCCCCCCCCCCTCTCTCTCTGGTGTTGGGGGGGTGGAGTGTGTGTGGTCGATGGCTGGTTGAAGCAGCCTCACCTGGCCTGAGTCAGGCTGATTGGACTCTTGGGCTGAGACAGGCTCACACCTGTGGAGAATCAGTAATCAAAGCACAGATTATAGACCAGCCGTCACACACACACACACACACACACACCACAGTAGTAACTAAATCAATTTTCAACCGTTTATCTTCGTTCAAACCATTTAACAAATCCACACTTGAATCTTCCATAATATCTAAACGGAATTTCGATATCATTTAAACTTTCTTCAGAGTCACAGTTTTAGTTTCATACCGCTTCGTTTTCAGCTGTTTTTATTGACGATGTCTTCCCATTCTGATACACCTACTTCTTATGACATGAGAAGACACACACACACACACAAACACACCTGCACACATGCACATATAGTCATTCATTCCCGCTTTGCACCTCCATGCCACGCAATACAAAATACAGTTCATATTGGATTCTGAGCATTTGACAATGTATTGTCATTCGTTTATTTCACATATATTTGTGTACCAAGCATGATTTACAAGGAAAGGACATATATTTTAATTTCTTCTGTATTCATCTGTATTCATATTCACATAAACTCATACTACAACATTTTAATGCAAACCAGTGTCGGGGAGCCTCTGTCCATCCTGGCCGTACCACCTGGTCAGGAGGGAGGGAGGAACGGACAGAGGGTCCCCCCACACCTCTTGGTATGACAGCTGCCCAAGGCCGCAAACCAAGCCTACGTCTGACTGGAGGACGACGGGCATCAAGCTACACTGCTGCCATGGTCTCTCCTGACTCCGGTGAACCCCACCACCACCACCACCAGCACCACCAGCTACCAGTAAGTTGCCTTGTTTTGTGTTTCTCATTTGCCAGTTGAGGGGAACATATTTAATTTAGTATTACAGTGTCTACGGAAAAGCAGGCAACATGTTCCCTCTTAGGCCTAACTCATGAGCCACTTCTGCAGCTGCTTCACCAGCTGTATGGACACATGAACTGATCTTCTAAAGGTGTATGCTGAGGTGGCTTCATCAAGAACACTTGGCTCTCATATCACTAAATCCTACTGGAGGGATAAAGGCAGATGCTGTATACTGTGAGGACAGTTGCTTGGTTAGGCAGAAGACTCCACTCATTGGTACACATGTAGACAAATCTAGGAAAATAACAATTATTCTATTTCCTCAATGCACATGGCAGCCTTTGCATCTATTTGGCAACCTGTAATAGGCGAGTATGGAAGGCTGGTTAGACAATGACGGGTAAGATCCCACCTTAAACATTGGGACAACCTAAGGCAGGCACAGTCACGATTACACTGCTTCACTCAAGTCACTTAAAGAATGACAAATGGTTACATGATAACGGTTGCCATGTGAAAAATATGTGCTTTTACGATACATGCCTCGTTATTAAAGAACAGCAGTACTAAACTGTGATAAAATGGGAACCCATACTTTGTTGATCAACTTAAATGGGATGATAGGTAGGTAGGACAAGTAAGGAGAGATTACAATGGGGAGAAAATGTCAAAAGAAGATACAATAAAATACTTTTCTTTGACCAGCTCAATAAGAGTATTTGTTTTTTTCTTAAACCAACAGTAGTAATATCTTAGTTGGGCAGTCATTGTTATATTGTGAGTAAATGGAACATAGAAAATGAGTGACCAGGGTGTTGAGGTTGATCTGCTGGTGAGTGAGCTAGTCGCTGTCCGGTGGTGTGGCCAGGCGTCCAGTCATGATCACAGCAACTAAACCAAAGACGCAGTATGTGAGCAGTGAACTGTAGCGACTCAAATGATGTCCATTTTTAGCTGATGTGCACCTGTGTCTGTTGAGTGACAGAAAGTCAGTGGAATTGTAGGGCGGAGGTTTTCAAAGGAGTCTCTGGAGATTCCAGTGAAAGCAGTATGCGATCATTTCTCCATACTAGCTCAATGTCGCTCTCTAGTGTCCGACCAACGCGTTTACAATAAAGGCCGATTCCATGACCTCCCCTATCTTCAGGTATTAGGAGGTGGAGGGGGAGGGGGAGGAGGAGGAGGAGGAGGAGGAGGAGCGGGGGCTAGAGGGACTGGGGGGGGAGGAGGAGGAGGTGGAGCAGGAGGAGGAGGTGCTACAGGACCTGACTGGGGGCCGGTGGAGGTGGATGGGGGGGGGGGGGGTTGGCAAGAGATTGGCAGGCATGCATAGTGACTGGGGGGGGGGGGGGGGGGGGGCGGTTTGATGTATTATGTTGAAGTTCAGGTTGTAGTTGTATTCAATATGGTGAAAGTTTAGTTGCATGCAAAATATTGTATTTTATGAAGTACTTGTACGTAATGTCTTGTAGTTGAGGTAGAAGTTTTATGTCATACGTGGTAGTTGAGGTAGTACTTGTATGTTTAATAATGCTGCGGAATCTAATGCTGGCTCTTGGTTGAGGCCCCTGGTTAGAGCCAGCTCTGTGCTCAGCGCTCTGTGTCAGAGTCTCTTCCCCCTCAGCAGCTGCAGCAGGTTCCTGCTGTAACAGCTCAGTGTCTACGCAGTGTGACTGAGGGAGGTTTTTGTACGGCTCTCAATCACTGTGTGAACACATTGGGATTATGGTAACTCTGACAGTGATAAACTGCTGCATCTTCACGCTGGGCGCCGGTGATGGTCAGAGAGAAGTCAGTGCTGCTTCCACTGCCACTAAACCGAGCTGGTGTTGGTGATACACGTTGGTTTGCATATTTTATGAAGAGCTTTGGGGCTTCTCCAGGTTTCTGTTGGTACCAGAATATATAGGAATTGCCGTACACCACTGGGTTTGTTTTACAGGTCAGAGTGACTGTGGATTCTGGAGTAAAGGACACTACTGGTGTCTGAGTCACAGTCACCTGACTGCTGGTTCCTGTAGAAAACAAACAAACCAAACATTGAGTTATCCAATAGAAAACACATCAAACAGAGAAGGGTGGTCCACATTTAGACTGAGTGGAATGAACCAACCTGTTAAGGATCCACAGACCACTGTCCAGAAAAGGAGGGTGAGGTGATTCATGGTTACCACGGTTTCTGGGGTGTTGAGTGACAGCTCTGAGTCCTGCAGTGTTGAACTCAGAGGACTTTAAACCCTCTCAGAACCCCAGTTTCAGCTGAGCATGCAAAGCTTCCTCTATATGGAAATGACCTGTTTCCACTCATCAGACTGGGGGTGAGAGTGACTGCAGACGTTCTGGGGGGACCGCTGTATCTCTTCTACATTCACACCATTGGAATAAAATTTGATTTGGTGTAAACAATTGGAATTGGAATCTATAACATTTTTTCTTTTTAATTCGATCTTGGTTTGTATGAAATTCATTAATTTTCAAAATTCTGTATAAAAAAGTTACTCATTACAGGGGAACCCAAAATGTTATAATAAACATATAATTTTTTGGAATTAAATGCATGTTTATTACATCCATTCTTTCATTTTGGAAAGTCTAACAAGTTCAATTTGTGGAGTGGTTTGGCTCGTTTATTTGTTCTGTTTGATTGTGAGACTCCAAAGATTGTTTTAAAATGGTATATCTTTTTTTAATTCTACTAATTCGATCTAAAGTAGAAAAAACAATAGCTGGAGAGTAAAATATTGAATAATTAATAGATTTCTGTGAAAAGCGAGTGTTTGTGTAAGTGAGATGAGTCTTTAGTGTGCGGGAGGTTTTTGTACAGCCTCTTAATGCGTTTGTATCACTGTGGTACACTTTTGGTGGAGGCACCAAACTCATCGTTGACTGTAAGTACAAGGACACTTTTCTGTATCTGACATAGTACTAACTTTTGTCTAACTTACCTGTAAAGATATATATACATTTACTTTTTAACTTTAATTTGAATTTTTTTCTTAAGAAAGGTTAATGACAGTGTAAACATTTTTCTCTGATGGAGTTCAGTCATTAAATGTTATTGTTCATAGTGTTTTTCAAATGCTTTCTTTATTGTGAGAATTCAGAATTTATTACAAATATAATTGAGTTACTTTGAACTTCATTAATTTGACTAAACAGTTTCGTTCAGTTTCTGTTTCGAAATCTAAAAATGCAGTCATAATTTATTTAATATAATATGTAATCTTGTATTGATGTACTTAAAATATCCAGTTGATAGAATTTTCTTGCTAAATCCGAAATGAAATATAATAAAAAGGAAGTGAAAGAAAGACTTATTAAGAAAAGCAACCTGACAGTTGAAATGTGTCATGAATAAGGTTGTATACATTTCCATGTTACAAGAAACAATATTTCTTGATGATTGCTAATGTTCCCTTCCCTCTGTGCTCCTATGAGGCTGGTGTTAACTGAGCCTGTTGTCCACTCCTCTCTCTCTCTTCCAGTGGGAGTGGTGCAGCCCACGCTGAGCGTCCTCCCTCCCTCCAGAGTGGAGCTGGAGCAGGGCAGTGCTACACTAGTGTGTGTGGCCAGTGGGGGCTTCCCCTCAGACTGGAAGCTTGGCTGGAAGGTGGGGGGCAGCAGCAGGTCTGGGGGGGTGTCAGATAGCCTGGGGGTCCAGGGAAAAGACGGCCACTACAGCTGGAGCAGCACCTTGACCCTCCCTGCAGACCAGTGGAGGAAGGCGGGCTCAGTGAGCTGTGAGGCCAGTAAGAATGGCCAGACGCAGCCTGTCACTCAAACCCTGAATCCTGGAGAGTGTTCAGAGTAGAGAGGCTCCAGCATGGATGTACTGGAGAATACAGAACTCCTCTGACACATCTGCTTTATGTCTCTCTGTCTCAGGTGGCACTGCATCTTGTGATGATTTACATTAATATAACACGTCCTTGATTCATTAACATGATGCTCTCTGGATTTTACCCCATGCTTGTGTTGGTTACTTGTTGAACATTTAATAAAGATTTAAAGAATAAATTCTTTCTTGTCATCATTAACTATAGTTTATCTTCTGCATTTTCGAATTAATGTGGCTTTTAATGAGCAAAAAAAAAACCCTGCCATCTTCATCAAACAAATTGACCCACCATTTTGAAAGAAGTCGGTGTGTATCTCTCAATGAGCAAAGTGTTGGTTGTGGGGATGTCGTTGTAAAGTGTGTTCACTGTATTCAGTGGACCTGTGTCAGCCATAGAGCCACATAGAGACTTCTGTCACTTATAATAATAGTTCAGAGAGATGTCCAGGTTTCTGCAGATACCAATTTAGAAACATGTAAAAGTAAGTCTCAAAAGACATTCAGGTTCTCCCACGCAGACATAAGAACCCTAGCAGGATGAGTGGGGGAAACAGTAACATATTCATAATGTCCGTCTATGAGTCAGACCAAACCGACGTCGCAAGAAAATGTGTATCATTAAACGTATTCTGTGAGCAGTGAACTGTAGCTATTCAAATGATATCCATTTTTAGCTGATGTGCACCTGTGTCTGTTGAGTGGCAGAAAGTCAGTGGAAATGTAGGGCTGAGGTTTTACAAGAGTCTGTGGAGATTCCAGTGAAAGCAGTATGTGTGGATGTCTCCATACCAGCTCTATGGCGCCCTCTACTGTCGACCTAACACCATTACAATAAAGACTGATTCCATGGACTCCACCATCGACAGGTTTGATTAAATATAGAGCAGGCTTTATTCTATTCATAATAACAACAAGAAAGTCGTTCCTTTCATCAGGACGTAAGCTGGGGGCAGACATCCTAAAGGCTCTGTCCATAGCTGAAGTCCCTAACCCGGGGTGGGGGGGTGGGGGGGTGAAGCAGTCCGTGGTCTGAGGAACGGAGATTCTGGGAGGGGGAGTAGGGTCTGAGGAGCTGTGAGAGGAGCGGGGGCTAGAGGGACTGGGGGGTGAGGAGGAGGAGGAGGAGGAGGAGGAGGAGGAGGTTGAGGAGGAGGAGGAGGAGGAAGTGGAGGAGGAGGAGGAGGAGGAGGTGCTACAGGACCTGGTGGTTGTAGAGTTGTTTTCAATATGTTGACATTTTAGTTGTATGCAAAATGTTGTATTTTATGAAGTACTTGTATTTCATAAAATAAAATGTAATATGTTGTAGTTGGGGTAGAAGTTGTATATTATCTGCGGTAGTTGAGGTAGTAGCCTACGACCTCAACTACCGCATATAATAACGTCCTCAACTACAAGATATAATATACACCTACAACTAGTAGATGTATGTTATATCTTGTAGTTGAAATAGTAGTTGTAAGTAACACGTGGTACTTGAGGTAGTACTTGTATGTTTAATAATGCTGAGGAATCTAATGCTGGCTCTTGGTTGAGGCCCCTGGTTAGAGCCAGCTCTGTGCTCAGCGCTCTGTGTCAGAGTCTCTTCCCCCTCAGCAGCTGCAGCAGGTTCCTGATGTAACAGCTCAGTGTCTACGCAGTGTGACTGAGGGAGGTTTTTGTACGGCTCTCAATCACTGTGTGAACACCCGGACACTGTTTGGATAGTGGAAACTCTGACAGTGATAAACTGCCGCATCTTCACGCTGGGCGCCGTTGATGGTCAGAGAGAAGTCAGTGCTGCTTCCACTGCCACTAAACCGAGCTGGTGTTGGTGATACAAGGGTACTTATATAGCTTATGATGAGCTTGGGGGCTTCTCCGGATTTCTTTTGGTACCAGTGTAGTTGATTACCGCTGTAAACCGCTGTGTTGGTTTTACAGGGCAGAGTGACTGTGGTTCCTGGAGTAAAGGACACTACTGGTGTCTGAGTCACAGTCACCTGACTGCTGGTTCCTGTAGAAAACAAACAAACCAAACATTGAGTTATCCAATAGAAAACACAAGCAAACAGAGAAGGGTGGTCCACATCTTGACTGAGTGGAATGAACCAACCTGTAAAGGATCCACAGACCACTGTCCAGAAAAGGAGGGTGAGGTGATTCATGGTTGCCACGGTTTCTGGGGTGTTGAGTGACAGCTCAGAGTCCTGCAGTGTTGAACTCAGAGGACTTTAAACCCTCTCAGAACCCCAGTTCCAGCTGAGCATGCAAAGCTTCCTCTATATGGAAATGACCTGTTTCCACTCATCAGACTGGGGGTGAGAGTGACTGCAGACATTCTGGGAGGACCGCTGTATCTCTTCTACAATCACACTTTTGGAATACAAATTCAGATTTACTGGAAACTATTGGAATTAATAATGTATAAAAAAATGTGTGATTAATTCGATCTTGGTTTGTATGAAATCCCATAACTTTCTTATTTGTTTGAAAAGAATGTGGTTACATCATTATTACCTAAAACCAGAATAATACAAATATATTGTTCTGTTCATAATAAATGCATGTTTATAACGTTGGCTTAAAGGTTTATTATTAAGTCACATTAATAGACTTGTGTTAAAATATATGATAAATGTATTTCATTAAATACATTAAATATACATTCAAGCAATTCATATATATTAATAATAATATATTCAGTGAATCAAATATCGACTAATTCATACATTCTAGTGAGAAGCCAGTGTTTGTGTGTCAGTGAGATGAGTCTTTAGTGTGCGGGAGGTTTTTGTACAGCCTCTTAATGAGTTTGTATCACTGTGGTGGACTTTTGGTGGAGGCACCAAACTCATCGTTGACTGTAAGTACAAGGACACTTTTCTGTGCCTGGCATATTTAACTTTCTCTAAATATAATTAAGCGTGATAATCGTATCTTTTGGAACTTTCTATGTTTTTAATTTCTGGTCGTTTTTTTAAAGATAAGCTGAGGACAAAGTGTAGATATATTGTGGTACAGAGTTCTGTCTTTTAAATTACACTGCATACGTTACATATGTTCTACAATATAATGTATTTCATGAAAGACCTCATTATTGCTGTGGCATTATTCATTTATTGAATTTCGCAAATCAGTCATATTTAAGTTTGAAGAAATTCACACTAGTCGATTAATGTTAACCCAATAAAATGCTAAATTTTGAAGTTCAATCATTTTAAATATAAACATGTTGTTACCGTTTTAATGAAGAGATTTTAAACCAAATGGTTTCCATCCTCTTTAATGTCACCAACTGCTGGTGAACAGGAAGCTGTCCCTTCCCTCTGTGCTCCTATGAGGCTGATGCTAACCGAGCCTGTTGTCCACTCCTCTCTCTCTCTTCCAGTGGGAGTGGTGCAGCCCACGCTGAGCGTCCTCCCTCCCTCCAGAGTGGAGCTGGAGCAGGGCAGTGCTACACTAGTGTGTGTGGCCAGTGGGGGCTTCCCCTCAGACTGGAAGCTTGGCTGGAAGGTGGGGGGCAGCAGCAGGTCTGGGGGGGTGTCAGATAGCCTGGGGGTCCTGGGGAAAGATGGCCACTACAGCTGGAGCAGCACCTTGACCCTCCCTGCAGACCAGTGGAGGAAGGCGGGCTCAGTGAGCTGTGAGGCCAGTAAGAATGGCCAGACGCAGCCTGTCACTCAAACCCTGAATCCTGGAGACTGTTCAGAGTAGAGAGGCTCCAGCATGGAGGTACTGGAGGATACAGATCTCCTCTGACACGTCTGCTCTATGTCTCTCTGTCTCAGGTGGCACTGTAGCTTTAGATGATTTACATTAATATAACACGTCTTTGATTCATTAACGTTATGCTTTTTGATTTTTACCCATTGATTGTGTTGGTCACATGTTCAACATTTAATAAACATATAAAGAATCAATTCTTTCTTGTCATCATTTACTAAATTCTATCTTCTGTATTTTCGAATTAATGTGGCTTAATGAGCATATAAAACCTCTGCCATCTACATCAAACAAATTTCCCCACGAGGGGAGGCTCTGATGTATATCTCTGAATGAGCAAAGTGTTGTTTGTGTGGATGTTGTAAAGTGTGTTCAGTGTATTCAGTGGACCAGTGTCAGTCATAGAGCCACTGCTGATGAAATGACCCATGTGTGTCAGACTGACTTTCTGTCACTTCATATAATAGTAGTTCAGAGAGATGTCCAGGTTTCTGCAGATACAAACTCAGACACATGTGAAATTACGGCTCGAAAAACATTCAGTATCCCTCACCAAGACATAAAAACCCTAGAATGCTGAGTGGGGGAAACAGTAACATATTCATAATGTCTGTCTGAGTAAAAGACCAAACCGACATGGCTAAAATATGTGTTTCTTTAAACGTATTCTGTGAGCAGTGAACCGTAGCTATTCAAATGATGTCCAGTTTAGTCTAGCAGATGTGCAACTGTGTCTCTTGAGTGACAGAAAGTGAGTGGAAATGTAGGGCTGAGGTTTTACAAGAGTCTCTGGAGATTCCAGTGAAAGCAGTATGTGTGCATGTCTCCATACCAGCTCAATGGCGCCCTCTAGTGTCTAACCAACGCTACACAATAAGGACTGATACATGAACTATATTATCTTCAGGTTTTATGAAATATATAGCTGCAGGTTTTATTCTATTGATAATAATACGAATAAAGTCGTTCCTTTCATCAGGACGTAAGCTGCTTTAAATGTGGTTGACAACGAGCAAAAAAATATGAAATATCATATTGTAAAACAATCAAAAAATAAATAAACAAATAAATAAGAAAAGATCATGTTCCAAAGTCCAGGCCCAGTAAGTGGGTCTTCAGGCAGCTTGTGAAAATGCAGATGGATCCAGCGTTGAGGATCTCCTGGGGAGCGAGTTCCACAGAGTGGTGGCAGCCACCCTAAAGGCTCTGTCCATAGCTGAAGTCCCTAACCGGGGGTGGGGGGGTGGGGGGGTAAAGCAGTCCGTGGTCTGAGGGACGGAGATTCTGGGAGGGGGAGTAGGGTCTGAGGAGCTGTGAGAGGAGCGGGGGCTAGAGGGACTGGGGGGTGAGGAGGAGGAGGAGGAGGAGGAGGGGGAGGGGGAGGAGGAGGAGGAGGAGGAGGCGGAGGAGGTGCTACAGGACCTTACTGGGGGCCTGTGGAGGTGGATGGGGGGGGGGGGGGGATTGGTACACTGGAGCCGATCCAGGGCTCTGTGTGGACCCCCCAGTGAGGGACGGCCCGAGTCTGGACATGTTTCTGAGGGGGTCCAATGCCTATCTGTTGATGGACTCCATGTGGGGAACCAGTGATAGGGATGAGTCTGGGACCCCCCCAGGTTGGGGACTGGAGAGAAGGGGCAGACGGAGCAGCCGTCCATGGAAGGACCAGATCCCCGACCTTCTGGGGCCTGGGGGGCCCCAACCAGGACTCTGTCTTCTTACTGCTGAGGTGTGACTAGGGGGAGGGGGGGGGGGGGGGGGGGGGGCTGATGTAATATGATGAAGTCGAGGTTGTAGTTGTATTCAACATGTTGAAGTATTAGTTGTATGTGATACGTGGTAGTTCAAGTAGTAGTTGTATTTGGCAGTTGGGTTAGAAGTTGTATGTAATACGTGGTAGTTGAGGTAGTACTTGTCTGTTTAATAATGCTGAGGAATCTAATGCTGGCTCTTGGTTGAGGCCCCTGGTTAGAGCCAGCTCTGTGCTCAGCGCTCTGTGTCAGAGTCTCTTCCCCCTCAGCAGCTGCAGCAGGTTCCTGCGGTAACAGCTCAGTGTCTACGCAGTGTGACTGAGGGAGGTTTTTGTACGGCTCTCAATCACTGTGTGAACACCCGGACGACATTGTTAGGAAAGTGGAAACTCTGACAGTGATAAACTGCTGCATCTTCACGCTGGGCGCCGTTGATGGTCAGAGAGAAGTCAGTTCTGCGTCCACTGCCACTAAACCGAGCCGGTGTTGGTGATATAAGTGTATTTATTTGTCTTATGATGAGCTTCGGGGCTTCGCCGGGTTTCTGTTGGTACCAGGATAGATAATTGGCGTACACCGCTGTGCTGGTTTTACAGGTCAGAGTGACTGTGGATCCTGGAGTAACGGACACTACTGGTGTCTGAGTCACAGTCACCTGACTGCTGTTTCCTGTAGAAAACAAACAAACCAAACATTGAGTTATCCAATAGAAAACACAAGCAAACAGAGAAGGGTGGTCCACATTTAGACTGATTGGAATGAACCAACCTGTTAAGGATGCACAGACCACTGTCCAGAAAAGGAGGGTGAGGTGATTCATGGTTGCCACGGTTTCTGGGGTGTTGAGTGACAGCTCAGAGTCCTGCAGTGTTGAACTCAGAGGACTTTAAACCCTCTCAGAACCCCAGTTTCAGCTGAGCATGCAAAGCTTCCTCTATATGGAAATGACCTGTTTCCACTCATCAGACTGGGGGTGAGAGTGACTGCAGACATTCTGGGGGGACCGCTGTATCTCTTCTACATTCACACTTTTGGAATACTAATTCAGATTTAATGGAAACTATTGGAATTTAAAATGCATAACATTTTATCTGGTTGAAGCCAATCCTGGTTTGTATGAAATCCTTTAAGTTTCTATTTGTTTGAAATAAATTGTCGTTACATTATTACCTGAACCCAGAATAATAGATAAAAACATATTGTTCTGTACATAATAAATGCATGAATATAACATTGGCTTGAAGGTTTTTTATGAAGTCAAATTATTAGACATGTTTTAAAACAATAAACCTTTTGTAAAAGAGCCTTTAAAAATGTTATGACAATAAATGAATGATGAATGTATTTCATTAAATTACTATATATTCATAAAATTACTATATATTAATTATAATATTTCCGATGAATCAAATATTGACTAATTCATCCATTCTAGTGAAAAGCCAGTGTTTGTGTGTCAGTGAGATGAGTCTTTAGTGTGCGGGAGGTTTTTGTACAGCCTCTTAATGAGTTTGTATCACTGTGGTGGACTTTTGGTGGAGGCACCAAACTCATCGTTGACTGTAAGTACAAGGACACTTTTCTTTGCCTGGCATATTTAATTTTCTCTAAATATAATTAATCGTGATAATCTTATTTTTGGAACTTTCTATATTTTTAATTTCTTGTCGTTTTTTTTTGAAGATACGCTGAGGACAAAGTGTACATATATTGTGGTACAGAGTTCTGTCTTTTAAATTACACTGCATATGTTACATATGTTCTACAATATGATGTATTTCATGAAAGACCTCATTATTGCTGTGGCATTATTCATTTATTGAATTGGCAAACCATTAACTTTTGCCAATTCTTAACTTGTCGATTAATGTTAACCCAATAAAATGCTAAATTTTGAAGTTCAATCATTTTAAATATAAACATGTTGTTACCGTTTTAATGAAGAGATTTTAAACACAATGGTTTCCTTCCTCTTTAATGTCACCAACTGCTGGTGAACAGGAAGCTGTCCCTTCCCTCTGTGCTCCTATGAGGCTGAGGTTAACTGAGCCTGTTGTCCACTCCTCTCTCTCTCTTCCAGTGGGAGTGGTGCAGCCCACGCTGAGCGTCCTCCCTCCCTCCAGAGTGGAGCTGGAGCAGGGCAGTGCTACACTAGTGTGTACGGCCAGTGGGGGCTTCCCCTCAGACTGGAAGCTTGGCTGGAAGGTGGGGGGCAGCAGCAGGTCTGGGGGGGTGTCAGATAGCCTGGTGGTCCTGGGGAAAGATGGACACTACAGCTGGAGCAGCACCTTGACCCTCCCTGCAGACCAGTGGAGGAAGGCGGGCTCAGTGAGCTGTGAGGCCAGTAAGAATGGCCAGACGCAGCCTGTCACTCAAACCCTGAATCCTGACCAGTGTTCAGAGTAGAGAGGCTCCAGCATGGAGGTACTGGAGGATACAGATCTCCTCTGACACGTCTGCTTTATCTCTCTCTGTCCAAGCTGGCACTGTAGCTTTTGTTGAATTACATTAAAACAACACGCGTTTGATTCATTAACATTATTCTCTCTGGTTTTTACCCCTTGCTTGGATTTGTCACATGTTGAACATTTAATAAAAACGCAAAAAATACAATATTTCTTGTGATATTTTCCAATCGTCTAACTGCTGTGTCTGCGATTAATCCTTACACCAATGAGTATATCCAATAAAGGTTATCTTTATTAGACAAGCTTCATCACAATTTTGAATGAAGGCTTAATATGGTGTGTATCTCTGAATGAGCAAAGTGTTGGTTGTGTGGATGTTGTAAATGTGTTCATTGTATCCAGTGGACCAGTGTCAGTCATAGAGCCACTGCTGCTGAAATGACCCATGTGTGTCAGACTGACTTTATGTCACTTCATAAAATAGAAGTTCAGGGGGATGTCCAGGTTTCTGCAGATACCAATTTAGAAACTTGTAAAGGTACGTCTCAAATTACATTCAGTTTCTCCCAACAAGATACAAGAACCCTAGCATTCTGAGTGGTGGAAACAGTAACATATTCATAATGTCTGTCTATGAGTCGAAGACCAAACCGACAACGTTAAAAGATGTGTTTCTTTAAACGTATTCTGTGAGCAGTGAGCTGTGGCTATTCAAATGATGTCCAGTTTAGTTCAGCAGATGTGCACCTGTGTCTCTTGAGTGACAGAAAGTCAGAGGAAATGTAGTGCTGAGACTTTCAGAAGAGTCTCTGGAGATTCCAGGGAAAGCAGCCTGTGTGCATGTCTCCATACCAGCTTAATGGCGCCCTCTAGCGCCCAACCAACGCCATTGCAATAAAGACTGATTCAGATTCAATACTTTATTGCCCTACAACTCTGTACAAGTTGCTAGGCTTTTTTTTAGTGAGCTCATTACAGTACATAACAAAGACCCACACACAATACCCTTAGATACAACATATAGGCAGATTAAAGAAAATGGGACATCCCCTCACATAAGACATATAGCTCTCTTACACCTGGCTGACAGGCCAGGGTAAGTGCTGTATGTTTGATTAAAGTGGCAGGTGCTTATAGGTGCAAGTGATGTGCACATTGGCATGGATCAAGTCATGTGCAAATATGCATAAGGTCCAATAAATAAGTACATAGTTAAGTAAACTCCCAGTATATAAAAACAGAGTAGTAATCTGTGCGTATTATACTATACAGGGCCACTGGGTGCGTCTGCATTCCTGATGTACTGGTGTAGGGATGTAGAGTTGTTAAGAGGTGTAATGGTTCTGCAGTATGTGCTGTTGAGGAAGCGGGAGGTTTCAGTGTGGACGGCCCTCAACCTCCTACCTGATGGGAGGAGATTGAAGAGGGAGTTAGCAGGTTGGACAGTACCTCTGCTGGACAGTAGAGTTGCCGTACCAGACTGTGATTGAGAACGTAAGGACGCTCTCAAAGGTGGCTCGGTAGAACTGCTGCATCCCCTTACAGGCCACCCCAAACTTCTTTCGTTGGCGGAGGAAAAAAAGCCTCTGGTGGGCTTTTTAAATAATAGCAGTGATGTTATCTTCCCATTTCAGAGAGGAGGAGATTATTGTGCCCAGAAATGTGTAGGCCTCACCTGGCCTGAGTCAGGCTGATTGGACTCTGGGGCTGAGACAGGCTCACACCTGTGGAGAATCAGTAATCAAAGCACACAGGGTAAACCAGCCATCCCACACACACACACACACACCACAGTGGTAACTAAATCAATTTTCAACCGTTTATCTTCGTTCAAACCATTTAACAAATCTACACACTTGAATCTTCCATAATATCTAAACGGAATTTCGATATCATTTAAACTTTCTTCAGAGTCACAGTTTTAGTTTCATACCGCTTCGTTTTCAGCTGCTTTTATTGAAGATGTCTTCCCATTCTGATACACCTACTTCTTATGACATGAGAAGACACACACACACACACACACACCTGCACACCTGCACATATAGTCATTAATTCCCGCTTTGCACCTCCATGCCACGCAATACAAAATACAGTTCATATTGGATTCTGAGCATTTGACAATGTAGTGTCATTTGTTTATTTCATATATATTTGTGTACCAAGCATGATTTGCAAGGAAAGGACATATATTTTAATTTCTTCTGTATTCATCTGTATTCATATTCACATAAACTCATACTACAAAATTTTAATGCAAACCAGTGTCGGGGAGCCTCTGTCCATCCTGGCCGTACCACCTGGTCAGGAGGGAGGGAGGAACGGACAGAGGGTCCCCCCACACCTCTTGGTATGACAGCCGCCCAAGGCCGCAAACCAAGCCTACGTCTGACTGCAGGACGACGGGCATCAAGCTACACTGCTGCCATGGTCTCTCCTGACTCCGGTGAACCCCACCACCACCACCACCACCAGCTACCAGTAAGTAGCCTTGTTTTGTGTTTCTCATTTGCCAGTTGAGGGGAACATATTTAATTTAGCATTACAGTGTCTACAGAAAAGCAGGCAACATGTTCCCTCTTAGGCCTAACTCATGAGCCACTTCTGCAGCTGCTTCACCAGCTGTATGGACACATGAACTGATCTTCTAAAGGTGTATGCTGAGGTGGCTTCATCAAGAACACTTGGCTCTCATATCACTAAATCCTACTGGAGGGATAAAGGCAGATGCTGTATACTGTGAGGACAGTTGCTTGGTTAAGCAGAAGACTCCACTCATTGGTACACATGTAGAAAAATCTAGGAAAATAACAATTGTTCTATTTCCTCAATGCACATGGCAGCCTTTGCATCTATTCGGCAACCTGTAATAGGCGAGTATGGAAGGCTGGTTAGTCAATGACGGGTAAGATCCCACCTTAAACATTGGGACAACCTAAGGCAGGCACAGTCACGATTACACTGCTTCACTCAAGTCACTAAAATAATGACAAATGGTTACATGATAACGGTTGCCATGTGAAAAATATGTGCTTTTACGATATATGCCTCGTTATTAAAGAACAGCAGTACATAACTGTGATAAAATGGGAACCCACACTTTGTTGATCAACTTAAATGGGATGATATGTAGGTAGGACAAGTAAGGAGAGATTACAATGGAGAGCAAATGTCAAAAGAAGATACAATAAAATACTTTTCTTTGACCAGCTCAACAAGAGTATTTGTTTTTTTCTTAAACCAACAGTAGTAATATCTTAGTTGGGCAGTCATTGTTAGATTTTGAGTAAATGGAACATAGAAAATGAGTGACCAGGGTGTTGGGGTTGATGTGCTGGTGAGTGAGCTAGTCGCTGTCCGGTGGTGTGGCCAGGCGTCCAGTCATGATCACAGCAACTAAACCAAAGACGCAGTATGTGAGCAGTGAACTGTAGCTACTCAAATGATGTCAATTTTTAGCTGAGGTGCACCTGTGTCTCTTGAGTGGCAGAAAGTCAGTGGAAATATAGGGCTGGGAGTCTCTGGAGATTCCAGTGAAAGCAGTATGTGTGCATTTCTCCATAATAGCTCAATGGCGTCATCTTGTGTCCAACGAACGCCATTGCAATAAAGACTGATTCCATGAACTCTACTATCTTCAGCTTGACTTGATTCATAATAATAATAAGAATAAGAAAGTCGTTCCTTTCATTATGACGCAAGCTGCTTTAACTGTAGGTGACAAAGAACAAAACAACGTGAAAGATTATATTTTGAAATTACGATAAAGACTGATTCCATGAAATCCATGAATATTACTAATAATAAGAAAGTCATTCCTTTCATCCGGACGCAAGCTATTTTAAATGTAGGTGACAAAGAACAAAACAACGTGAAAGATTATATTTTGAAACAATCAAAAACAATAAATAAACGAATAAATAAGAAATGATCATGTTCCAAAGTCCAGGCCCAGTAAGTGGGTCATCAGGCAGCTTGTGGAACCGCAGATGGATCCAGCGTTGAGGATCTCCAGGGGAGCGAGTTCCACCGAGTGGGGGCAGCCACCCTAAAGGCTCTGTCCATAGCTGAAGTCCCTAACCCGGGGTGGGGGGGTGGGGGGGTAAAGCAGTCCGTGGTCTGAGGGACGGAGATTCTGGGAGGGGGAGTAGGGTCTGAGGAGCTGTGAGAGGAGCGGGGGCTAGAGGGACTGGGGGGTGAGGAGGAGGAGGAGGAGGAGGGGGAGGAGGGGGAGGGGATGTGTAGGGGAGAGTTAATTTAATTAAAAGTGGTATGGGTCGGGCCATGTAGGATATATTCAGGTCCAAATCATGTAGGTGGGGCAGAAGGGTCTGAGGTGAGCGGGTGACAACACCTGGCTCTTAGACCAGCCAAGGGCTTAATTAGTGCCGAGGGGAGCACTGTTGTTTTTAGATTATTGAAAGTTTAGATTATTTAAAGTTATTTTGAATTATTGATTTCGGTTTTTTTGTTTATTCATTTTCCATTTGTTGCCTCCTGATGGACATTTTTTGTACCTGAATAAATTCATGCCAACGGCCTTGCTAACATCGGTCGCACTGCCTTCAATCCTTCCACCGCCGCAAGGCCAGCCTGGTAACAGGAACCAGTGATAGGGATGAGTCTGGGACCCCCCCAGGTTGGGGACTGGAGAGAAGGGGCAGACGGAGCAGCCGTCCATGGAAGGACCAGATCCCCGACCTTCTGGGGCCTGGGGGGCCCCAACCAGGACTCTGTCTTCTTACTGCTGAGGGGGGGGGTCATGTAATGTATGGAAGTTGAGGTTGTAGCTGTTTTCAATTAGTTGACGTTTGAGTTGCATACAAAGTTGTAGTAGTTGAGGTAGTAGTTGTATGTATAATATTGTAGTTGAGGTAGTATTTGTGTGTGATACGTGGTAGTTCAAGTAGTAGTTGTATGTTTAATAATGCTGAGGAATCTAATGCTGGCTCTTGGTTGAGGCCCCTGGTTAGAGCCAGCTCTGTGCTCAGCGCTCTGTGTCAGAGTCTCTTCCCCCTCAGCAGCTGCAGCAGGTTTCTGCTGTAACAGCTCAGTGTCTACGCAGTGTGACTGAGGGAGGTTTTTGTACGGCTCTCAATCACTGTGTGAACACATTGACACTATGGTAACTCTGACAGTGATAAACTGCTGCATCTTTACGCTGGGCGCCGTTGATGGTCAGAGAGAAGTCAGTGCTGCTTCCACTGCCACTAAACCGAGCTGGTGTTGGTGATACAAGTTGGTTTACTAATTTCATGATGAGCTTGGGTTCTTCTCCAGGTTTCTGTTGGTACCAGAATATACGGTTATTGCTGTAAACCGCTGGGTTTGTTTTACAGGTCAGAGTGACTGTGGATCCTGGATTAACGGACACTACTGGTGTCTGAGTCACAGTCACCTGACTGCTGGTTCCTGTAGAAAACAAACAAACCAAACATTGAGTTATCCAATAGAAAACACAAGCAAACAGAGAAGGGTGGTCCACATTTAGACTGAGTGGAATGAACCAACCTGTTAAGGATCCACAGACCACTGTCCAGAAAAGGAGGGTGAGGTGATTCATGGTTGCCACGGTTTCTGGGGTATTGAGTGACAGCTCAGAGTCCTGCAGTGTTGAACTCAGAGGACTTTAAACCCTCTCAGAACCCCAGTTTCAGCTGAGCATGCAAAGCTTCCTCTATATGGAAATGACCTGTTTCCACTCATCAGACTGGGGGTGAGAGTGACTGCAGACGTTCTGGGAGGACCGCTGTATCTCTTCTACATTCACCCTTTTGGAATACAAATTCAGATTTAATGGAAACTATTGGAATTTAAAATGCATAACATTTTATCTGGTTGACACCAATCCTGGTTTGTATGAAATCCTTTAACTTTCTATTTGTTTGAAATAAATTGTCGTTAAATTATTACCTGAACCCAGAATAATAGATAAAAACATATTGTTCTGTACATAATAAATGCATGAATATAACATTGGCTTGAAGGTTTTTTATGAAGTCAAATGAATAGACATGTTTTAAAACAATACAATTTTTGTAAAAGAGCCTTTAAAAAGGTTATGACAATAAATGAATGATGAATGTATTTCATTAAATTACTATACATTCATAAAATTACTATATATTAATTATAATATTTCCAATGAATCAAATATTGACTAATTCATCCATTTTAGTGAAAAGCCAGTGTTTGTGTGTCAGTGAGATGAGTCTTTAGTGTGCGGGAGGTTTTTGTACAGCCTCTTAATGAGTTTGTATCACTGTGGTACACTTTTGGTGGAGGCACCAAACTCATCGTTGACTGTAAGTACAAGGACACTTTTCTTTGCCTGGCATATTTAACTTTCTCTAAATATAATTAAGCGTGATAAGGTGGAGGACAAAGTGTAAATATATTGTCGTACAGAGTTCTGACTTTTAAAATACACTGCATATGTTAAATATGTTCCACAATATATTTCATGAAAGACCTCATTATTGCTGTGACATTATTCATTTATTGAATTGGCAAATCAGTCACACTTAAGTTTGAAGAAATTCACACTTGTCGATTAATGTTAACCCAATAAATTGCTACATTTTGAAGTTGAACCGTTTTAAATATAAACATGTTGTTACCGTTTTAATGAAGAGATTTTAAACACAATGGTTTCCTTCCTCTTTAATGTCACCAACTGCTGGTGAACAGGAAGCTGTCCCTTCCCTCTGTGCTCCTATGAGGGCTGATGTTAACTGAGCCTGTTGTCCACTCCTCTCTCTCTCTTCCAGTGGGAGTGGTGCAGCCCACGCTGAGCGTCCTCCCTCCCTCCAGAGTGGAGCTGGAGCAGGGCTTTGCTACACTGCTGTGTGTGGCCAGTGGGGGCTTCCCCTCAGACTGGAAGCTTGGCTGGAAGGTGGGGTGCAGCAGCAGGTCTGGGGGGGTGTCAGATAGCCTGGTGGTCCTGGGGAAAGACGGCCACTACAGCTGGACCAGCACCTTGACCCTCCCTGCAGACCAGTGGAGGAAGGCGGGCTCAGTGAGCTGTGAGGCCAGTAAGAATGGCCAGACGCAGCCTGTCACTCAAACCCTGAATCCTGGAGAGTGTTCAGAGTAGAGAGGCTCCAGCATGGAGGTACTGGAGGATACAGATCTCCTCTGACACGTCTGCTTTATCTCTCTCTGTCCAAGCTGGCACTGTAGCTTTTGTTGAATTACATTAAAACAACACGTGTTTGATTCATTAACATTATTCTCTCTGGTTTTTACCCCTTGCTTGGATTTGTCACATGTTGAACATTTAATAAAAACGCAAAAAGTACAATATTTCTTGTGATATTTTCCAATCGTGTAACTGCTGTGTCTGCGATTAATCCTTACACCAATGAGTATATCCAATAAAGGTTATCTTTATTAGACAAGCTTCATCACAATTTTGAATGAAGGCTTAATATGGTGTGTATCTCTGAATGAGCAAAGTGTTGGTTGTGTGGATGTTGTAAATGTGTTCATTGTATCCAGTGGACCAGTGTCAGTCATAGAGCCACTGCTGCTGAAATGACCCATGTGTGTCAGACTGACTTTATGTCACTTCATAAAATAGAAGTTCAGGGGGATGTCCAGGTTTCTGCAGATACCAATTTAGAAACTTGTAAAGGTACGTCTCAAATTACATTCAGTTTCTCCCAACAAGATACAAGAACCCTAGCATTCTGAGTGGTGGAAACAGCAACATATTCATAATGTCTGTCTATGAGTCAAAGACCAAACCGACAACGTTAAAAGATGTGTTTCTTTAAACGTATTCTGTGAGCAGTGAGCTGTGGCTATTCAAATGATGTCCAGTTTAGTTCAGCAGATGTGCACCTGTGTCTCTTGAGTGACAGAAAGTCAGAGGAAATGTAGGGCTGAGACTTTCAGAAGAGTCTCTGGAGATTCCAGGGAAAGCAGTGTGTGTGCATGTCTCCATACCAGCTTAATTGCGCCCTCTAGCGCCCAACCAACGCCATTGCAATAAAGACTGATTCAGATTCAGATTCAATACTTTATTGCCCTACAACTCTGTACAAGTTGCTAGGCTTTTTTTTAGTGAGCTCATTACAGTACATAACAAAGACCCACACAAAAGACACTTAGATACAACATATAGGCAGATAAAAGAAAATGGGACATCCCCTCACATAAGACATATGGCCCTCTTAAACCTGGTTGACAGGCCAGGGTAAGTGCTGTATGTTTGATTAAAGTGGCAGGTGCTTATAGGTGCAAGTGATGTGCAAATTGGCATGGATCAAGTGATGTGCAAATCTGCATAAGGTCCAATAAATAAGTACATAGTTAAGAAAACTCCCAGTATATAAAAACAGAGTAGAAATCTGTGCGTATTATACTATACAGGGCCACTGGGTGCGTCTGCATTCCTGATGTACTGGTGTAGGGATGTAGAGTTGTTAAGAGGTGTAATGGTTCTGCATTATGTGCTGTTGAGGAAGCGGGAGGTTTCAGTGTGGACGGCCCTCAACCTCCTACCTGATGGGAGGGGATTGAAGAGGGAGTTAGCAGGTTGGACAGTACCTCTGCTGGACAGTAGAGTTGCCGTACCAGACTGTGACTGAGAACGTAAGGAGGCTCTCAAAGGTGGCTCGGTAGAACTGCTGCATCCCCTTACAGGCCACCCCAAACTTCTTTAGTTGGCGGAGGAAAAGACTAAGAGCCTCTGGTGGGCTTTTTAAATAATAGCAGTGATGTTATCTTCCCATTTCAGAGAGGAGGAGATTATGGTGCCCAGAAATGTGTAGGCCTCACCTGGCCTGAGTCAGGCTGATTGGACTCTGGGGCTGAGACAGGCTCACACCTGTGGAGAATCAGTAATCAAAGCACACAGGGTAAACCTGCCGTCCCACACACACACACACACACACACACACACACCACAGTTGTAATGTAAATAAATCCATTTTCAACCGTTTATCTTCGTTCAAACCATTTAACAAATCTACACACTTGTATCTTCCATAATATCTAAACGGAATTGCGATATCATTTAAACTTTCTTCAGAGTCACAGTTTTAGTTTCATGCCGCTTCGTTTTCAGCTGCTTTTATTGAAGATGTCTTCCCATTCTGATACACCTACTTCTTATGACATGAGAAGACACACACACACACACACACACACCTGCACACATGCACATATAGTCATTCATTCCCGCTTTGCACCTCCATGCCGCGCAATACAAAATACAGTTCATATTGGATTCTGAGCATTTGACAATGTAGTGTCATTTGTTTATTTCATATATATTTGTGTACCAAGCATGATTTACAAGGAAAGGACATATATTTTAATTTCTTCTGTATTCATCTGTATTCATATTCATATAAACTTATACTACAACATCTTAATGCAAACCAGTGTCGGGGAGCCTCTGTCCATCCTGGCCGTACCACCTGGTCAGGAGGGAGGGAGGAACGGACAGAGGGTCCCCCCACACCTCTTGGTATGACAGCTGCCCAAGGCCGCAAACCAAGCCTACGTCTGACTGCAGGACGACGGGCATCAAGCTACACTGCTGCCATGGTCTCTCCTGACTCCGGTGAACCTCACCACCACCACCACCACCAGCTACCAGTAAGTTGCCTTGTTTTGTATTTCTCATTTGCCAGTTGAGGGGAACATATTTATTTTAGCATTACTGTTTGGTGCCCCTTCACTGCTTAGACACAGGATCTTTATAACCAGCTCTGCATTACGAGGTGCCGAGGTGCATGTGGGTCACCTGCTTGCCGCTATACAGATACGCCAACACAAGACACTTGTTCACCAGAGTCAGGAAGAAATGATCCCCTGCTGTTTGGTGTGCTGTCCCAGGTACCACCCTCCCCATCGGACTGATCAGACACACCTGCAGCCCCTCAGCAATCACGTGGATTGCTATAAAGCTGCAGGGATGAAAGCAGACGCGGCCGGCCAGTAAGAAAAGTAAAAGGCACGGGGGGACGCTACCAGCCCAGTGGGGACTAGTGCTCACCAGCGGCCAGGAGAAGGGGATGCAATGCGGATAGAGGACAAACAGTCACTCCTTGCTTTCATGGTAGATGTGGTGTGGGCAGCAAGAAACATAACCAAGAGGTCTGACGCTATTAAAATTGTGGTGGAGGCGGCCGAAAGGTTTCTTGAGGAGGTAGAAATGGGCCCAGAGGAGTTACAGACATTCATGAGGCAGAAGCTTGAGGTGCAGGAGAGAGGGAGGGAGAGAGAAGGGAGGGAGAGAGAAGGGAGGGGCAAAGGCAGGAGTGAGGGAAACGGTAAAGAAGGGGAAATGGACATGACTGAATATGAGGATACTTAATCTATTGATGTTTTATTTAATGCAATGGAACGCAAGGAGCCTCATCGCAAATGGCCAAGAGTTTAAAAGATTTGTGGATGTTTTTAATGGAGAGTATGAACCAGCTTTACTGTGTATTCAGGAAACTTGGCTCAAACCTTGTTTGGACTTTGTCGTGCCAGGGTATGAAAGTATTAGACGGGACCGAAGTGGGAAAGCAGGAGGAGGGTGTGCAACGTTTGTACGGTTTGATGTGAAGTACCAGAGGGTGCACATTAAGTCTTCTCTAGAGTGTGTGGTGGTAAAGGTGTGGGAAAAATAATAAGTGGGTAAATATAGTTAACTTTTATAATCCCTGCTTGCCAGTCGACATAATCGATTTGGAGGAGATTATGGAACAGATGGGGGCACCGATTATTTGGCTAGGTGACTTTAATGCACATAATCCTTTGTGGGGAAGCAGAATGAAAGATACAAATGGGATCACAGTGGAGGATTTTATGGACAAACATGGGTTAGTATGTATGAATGATGGCAGGCCAACTAGGTTTGAAATTAAGACAGGGGTAGGTTCAAGCATAGATTTAGCACTAGCATCCAGTGAATACGCAAGAGTAGGAGAATGGGACAATATGGACAGGTGCTTAGTGATCACTTTCCAATACTTTTGAAGTTTGGGAAAACTTCAATCAGACTAGACCAACATATTTTAACTATGGAAAGGCCGACTGGGAGAAGTTCTCTAGTAAATGTGATAGTGATCTTGATAGTGTGAATGGAGAGGGATCAATAGATGAGTGGAACAATAGTTTATGTGCAATGATATTAAGTAGTGCATATGAGTGCACCCCTTTAAAGAAAAACCCTAAAACTAGAGTAAGTGTGCCATGGTGGAATAGGGCTTGTGATAAAGCACTTAGGGATAGAAACTGTGCATATAGACTATTGAGAAAGTGCCCAACAGAGAATAATGCAATAGAGTACAAAAGGCTGAGGGCTAAGGCGAGAAGAGTAATTAAGGTTACAAAAAAAGAGTGTTGGAGAGGTTATTGTGGAGAATTGGGCGTGGATACATCAGTTGGAGACATATGGGCAGCAGTTCATCGTATGTCAGGAGTGGTTGGGAAAAGGAGAATGCCAGTATTGGAGGAAAAGGGAGTTATAGCAAAGAGTGATATAGAGAAAGCAGAAATGTGTGAGAGTAAGTTTAAGGATGTACATAGGGGAGCAAACATTGGGGAGGAAGGTATTCGAAAGAGGAATGAGACGCTAAGACAACATATTTTTAAACTTGGGGTGAATGACGATAATGCTGATTGTGTTAATTTGTACTTTTCAATTGAAGAGCTGCGCAGAGCCATAAATAAAGGGGGGGAAACAGCACCAGGGAAGGACGGCATAAGCTATGAGATATTTAAAAGAATAGGTGATCTGGTGGTGGAAGAAATGTTAGCACTTATGAGCACTGTTTGGAAGGAATCAATTTCAATCAATCAATTTATTATTTAAAGTGCAAAATCACCATGGTACATGGTCTCAATACACTTTACAAAATATCAAGTACAATAATAACAATATTAAAACAATATTAAAACACCACAGGAATATGATAAAACAGTTAAAAATTAGTTTAAACCAAAGTATTGAGTAAAAAGGTATGTTTTAAGACGGGACTTGAAAATTGCAGTGGATGAAGCTTCTTTGATACATAGTGGGAGGCCATTCCATAGAAAAGGAGCACGGTAGGAAAAGGCCCTGCCACCAGCAGACTTTTTATTGATTGGTGGGATGACAAGGAGGTTAGAACTAAGAGAACGGAGTGGACGTGGCGGAATGTAGGGAAAAAGTAGTTCAGTTAAATAGGAAGGTGCAAGTCCATTTAATGCCTTATAAGTTAAGAGAAGAACTTTAAAATCGGCTCTAGCCTGAATGGGCAGCCAATGTAATGATGCCAGGACAGGAGTTATGTGACAGTACCTACTTGTTTTTGTTAAGAGTCTGGCGGCTGAATTTTGCACAAGCTGAAGGCTCCTAGTAGAACAGATGGGGAGGCCAGAAAAAAGGACATTACAGTAATCCAAACGGGAAGACACAAGGGCATGGAAGGAAGGCTTCCATTAGCCTGGAAGCAGGCAGTGGTGGTCCCAATGTTAAAGCCAGGGAAGGAGGCAGAGCATCCAGGGTCATATAGACCCATTGCACCAACAGCAGTGATGTGTAAAATAATGGAAAGAATGGTGACGGATGGGTTAGTATACACACTGGAGAAGGAGGGGCGGTTCACGCTGATGCAAAGTGGGTTTGGTAGAGGAAGAAGCACCATGGATTCTGTGATCTCCCTGGATTCGGATGTAAAGAAAGCCATGGTTAATAAAGAGGGAGGAGTTGCAGTGCTTTTGGATATCGAAAAGGCTTATGACATGTTGTGGAAGGAGGGGCTCATCATTAAGCCGTACGACGCAGGGATTCGAGGGCGTATGCTGAACTGGGTACAGGACTTTTTAAAGAACGGGGTAACTCAGGTAAGGGTAGGGGAGGCGATGTCGAATGTCACATGCGTTGAGAATGGGACCCCACAAGGAAGTGTGATAAGTCCGGTTTTATTTCATGTAATGGTGAGCGACATTTTTAAAGACATTGGATCAGGGTTTGGTTTCTCATTGTTTGCAGACGACGGAGCAGTGTGGAAAAGAGGCAGGAACATCAAACACATAACAGAGAAAATACAGGAGGCATTAAATAAAAGAATGGACTGGGGAAGCAGGTGGGGTTTTAAGATATCAACGGAAAAAACAAAATATGTTGTATTTGGCAATAAGAAAACTGTGTGTCAAGGTTTATTAATGTATGGGCAAGCAGTAGAGAGGTTAAAAGAGTTTAAATTATTGGGAGTAGTGTGTGATGAAAGATTGACCTTTTAAAAAGCATGTAGATAGCATTGTGAGCAAGTGTGAGAAAGTTATAAATGTCATGCGGTCCCTATCAGGAAGTTTGTGGGGTGCTGGCCAGGATACACAGATAATGATTTACAGGGCAATGGTCAGATGGAGGATAGATTATGGGTGTTTGTGTTATGGGACGGCAGCAAAAACAATTCTCAAGAGACTTGATGTAGTGCAGGCAAAGGCACTGAGAGTCGTCTGTGGGGCCTTCCGTTCCACCCCAATCGCAGCTTTGCTTGTAGAGATGGGGGAGACCCCATTGGGTATCAGAAGGTCTAAGCTGGCAATGCAGTATATCTGTAAATGAAGGGGACATCAAGGGGAGAATGTGGGGCATCTGGCTTCGGAAGGTGCGTGGGACTGGGGAGGAGCAAGAGTGAAAAGGGAGTGTTTCATTTTTAGAGTTAATGAGGAGATGGGGAGGATGGAGTTTGGGGAGGAGGGGGTGGCCCCTATAGTTCACTGGCCAGCAATACCACCATGGATTCTACCGGTGCCAGAGATAGATCTGAGTGTTTTGGCGTATGAGAGAACTGCAACATTTGGGGGCATTGTAAGGGAAAGGTTAAATAACACTTGGGGGCAGTACATTCAAATTTACACGGATGGGGCCCAAGACCCAAGAACTGGGAAGTCTGGGTTTGCTTTTTGCATCCCAGGTTTGGATGTGAGCAGGTATAAGCGACTGTCTGAGGGGGTTTCAGTTCATACCACAGAGCTGCTGTATCTCTTTAACGTCCACACTTTTGGAATACAAATTCATTTTTTTCTGGAAACTATTGGGATTTAAAATGTGTTATATTTTCTCTGGTTTAATTGTGTTTGTATGAAATCCTTTAATTTTATTATTTTGTTGAAATTTATTCTCATAACATTATTTACTAAAACCAGAATAATAGATAATAATTTATTGTTCATTTTTTAATAAATACATGATTATAACATTGGGTTGAAGTTTTTTAATGAGTCAAATTATTGGACTAATGTTAAAGCAATGCACTGTTCGTTAGTGATCCTTCAACAATTTTATGAAAATATATGTTGAATAAATACATTTGTTTAATCCATGTACATTCACACAATTGATCGAAATTAAGAATAATTATTTCAGCGAATCAAATATTGAATAATTCAGAGATTTTTGTCTAAAAGCCAGTGTTTGTGTGACAGTAAGATGAGTCTTTAATATGCGGGAGGTTTTTGTACAGCCTCTTAACGAGTTTGTATCACTGTGGTACACTTTTGGTGGAGGCACCAAACTCATCGTTGACTGTAAGTACAAGGACACTTTTTTGTATCTGACATAGTACTAACCTTTGACTAGCGTACCTGTAAAGATATATCGATTTACTTTTTTTTAACTAATTAAACAAAATTCTTAGGAAAGGTAAATGATAGTGTTAACAACTTCTCTGATTGATTACAGTCATTACATGTTATTGTTGACATTGTATTTCTTTATTGTGATTATTCATAATTTATTAAGAATATAATTGAGGTACTTTGATCTTCATTAATTTGATTAAACAGTTCAGATTCAGATTCTGTTTCGGAAACTAAAAATGCAGTCGTCATTTATTTAACATAATATTTTATCTGTATTGTATTTATGTTCTTAAAATATCCCATTTATAGAGTTTTCTTTGCTAAATCCGAAATTAAATATGAGAAAACGTGAAAGAAAGACTTATTAAGAAAAGCAACCTGACGGTCTAAATGTGTCATGAATAAGGTTGCATACATTTCCACCCATGTTACAATAAACAACATCTCTTGATGCTGATGTTCCCTTCTCTGTGCTCCTATGAGGCTGATGTTAACTGAGCCTGTTGTCCACCCCTCTCTCTCTCTTCCAGTGGGAGTGGTGCAGCCCACGCTGAGCGTCCTCCCTCCCTCCAGAGTGGAGCTGGAGCAGGGCAGTGCTACACTAGTGTGTACGGCCAGTGGGGGCTTCCCCTCAGACTGGAAGCTTGGCTGGAAGGTGGGGGGCAGCAGCAGGTCTGGGGGGGTGTCAGATAGCCTGGGGGTCCTGGGGAAAGACGGCCACTACAGCTGAAGCAGCACCTTGACCCTCCCTGCAGACCAGTGGAGGAAGGCGGGCTCAGTGAGCTGTGAGGCCAGTAAGAATGGCCAGACGCAGCCTGTCACTCAAACCCTGAATCCTGGAGAGTGTTCAGAGTAGAGAGGCTGCAGCATGGAGGTACTGGAGGATACAGATCTCCTCTGACACGTCTGCTCTATGTCTCTCTGTCTCAGGTGGCCCTGAAGCTTTTGATAATTGACATTAATATAACATGTCTTCTAATCAATAACATGATGCTCTCTGGATTTTACCCCTTGCTTGTGTTGGTCACATGTTGAACATTTAATAAAGATGTTAAGATTAAATCCTTTCTTGTCATCATTTGCTATCATTTATCTTTCGTATTTCCAAATGAATGTGGATTCTAATGAGCATATAAAACCTCTGCCATCTTTATCCAACATATTTCCCTACCATTTTGAAAGAATGGTTAAGGCTATGGTGTGTATCTCTGAAGGAGCATGGTATTGTGTGTGGGGATTTCCTTGGAAGGTGTTTTCACTTTATCCAGTGGACCAGTGTCAGTCATAGAGCCACTGCTGCTGAAATGACCCATGTGTGTCAGACTGACTTTATGTCACTTCATATAATAGTAGTTCAGGCAGATGCTCCAGATTTCTGCAGATACAAACTCAGAAACTTGTAAAATTACGTCTCAAAAGACATTCAGTATCTCTCAACAGTACATAAGAACCCTAGCATGCTGAGTGGTGGAAACAGTTACATATTAATAATGTCTGTCTATGAGTTAAAGACCAAACCGACAACGCTAAAAAATGTGTTTCTTTAAACGTATTCTGTGAGCAGTGAGCTGTAGCTATTCAAATGATGTCCAGGTTTAGCTTATGTGCATCTGTGTCTCTTGAGTCACAGAAAGTCAGGGTAAATATAGGGCTGAGGTTTTCAGAACAGTCTCTTGAGACTCCAGTGAAAGCAGTATCTGTGCATGTCTCCATACCAGCTCAGTTGCGCCCTCTAGTGTGTAACCAACACCATTGCAATAAAGACTGATTCCATGACCTCCACTCTGTTCACCTCTTTAACAATAATTAAAATATTCCCGAGTAGCATGCTTTTGTTTCATCAGGATTGACCCTTAGTTCATAGATAAATCACGTCAATCCAATATTAAATCTCCTTATTTCACGTGTGCCCTCTGACTGGACAGCACAAAGACACTGGGGAGCTATGGGGACACGGTGTTTGGATCGTATTTATTATTGTTCTACGTACGGTTTGGTGACCCTGGTCAGAGTCCAGTTTATTATTTAGTATATGTTTTTTCGTGTCTGGTGGGGGGGTGGACTTCGGCTGGGGATCCCCCCCCCCCCCCCCTCCCCCTCCCGCTCCCTACCTGGTGTTGGGGGGGTGGAGTGTGTGTGGTCGATGGCTGGTTGAAGCAGCCTCACTGGGACAGGCTGCACACCTGTGGTGAATCAGTAATCAAGGCACAGGATAAACCAGTCACACACACACACACACACACACACACACACACACACACACACACACACACACACACACACACACACACACACACACACACACACACACACACACACACACACACACACACACACAGGACATAGCTCTGTCACGTCTGTGTTCACCTCCTTGCGTTGTTTGTAATTTGTTGTTGTTGAGGCAGTAGTTTTATCCAATAAGTTGCAGTTGCGGTAGTAGTTGTATGTTATACGTAGTAGTTGAGGTAGTAGTTGTATATAATACGTGGTGGTTGAGGTAGTACTTGTATATTATAGGTGGTAGTTGAGGTAGTAGTTGTATGTAATATTTTGTAGTTGAGGTAGTAGTGGTATATTAAACGTGGTAGTTGAGGTAGTACTTGTATGTTTAATAATGCTGAGGAATCTAATGCTGGCTCTTGGTTGAGGCCCCTGGTTAGAGCCAGCTCTGTGCTCAGCGCTCTGTGTCAGAGTCTCTTCCCCCTCAGCAGCTGCAGCAGGTTCCTGCTGTAACAGCTCAGTGTCTACGCAGTGTGACTGAGGGAGGTTTTTGTACGGCTCTCAATCACTGTGTGAACACATAGACACTGTTAGGAATGTGGGTACTCTGACAGTGATAAACTGCTGCATCTTCACGCTGGGCGCCGGTGATGGTCAGAGAGAAGTCAGTGCTGCTTCCACTGCCACTAAACCGAGCTGGTGTTGATGATTCAAGTGCACTTGTATATCTTATAATGAGCTTGGGGGCTTCTCCAGGTTTCTGTTGGTACCAGAATAAAAGGGTATTGCCATGAACCGCTGGGTTTGTTTTACAGGTCAGAGTGACTGTGGATCCTGGATTAACGGACACTACTGGTGTCTGAGTCACAGTCACCTGACTGCTGGTTCCTGTAGAAAACAAACAAACCAAACATTGAGTTATCCAATAGAAAACACAAGCAAACAGAGAAGGGTGGTCCACATTTAGACTGAGTGGAATGAACCAACCTGTTAAGGATCCACAGACCACTGTCCAGAAAAGGAGGGTGAGGTGATTCATGGTTGCCACGGTTTCTGGGGTGTTGAGTGACAGCTCAGAGTCCTGCAGTGTTGAACTCAGAGGACTTTAAACCCTCTCAGAACCCCAGTTTCAGCTGAGCATGCAAAGCTTCCTCTATATGGAAATGACCTGTTTCCACTCATCAGACTGGGGTTGAGAGTGACTGCAGACGTTCTGGGAGGACCGCTGTATCTCTTCTACATTCACACCATTGGAATACTAATTCAGATTTAATGGAAACTATTGGAATTTAAAATGCATAACATTTGATCTGGTTGAAGCCAATCCTGGTTTGTATGAAATCCTTTAACGTTCTATTTGTTTGAAATAAATTATTACCTGAACCCAGAATAATAGATAAAAACATATTGTTCTGTACATAATAAATGCATGAATATAACATTGGCTTGAAGGTTTTTTATGAAGTCAAATTAATAGACATGTTTTAAAACAATACACCTTTTGTAAAAGAGACTTTAAACATTTTATGACAATAAATGAATGATGAATGTATTTCATTAAATTACTATACATTCATAAAATTACTATATATTAATTATAATATTTCCAATGAATCAAATATTGACTAATTCATCCATTTTAGTGAAAAGCCAGTGTGTGTGTCAGTGAGATGAGTCTTTAGTGTGCGGGAGGTTTTTGTACAGCCTCTTAATGAGTTTGTATCACTGTGGTGGACTTTTGGTGGAGGCACCAAACTCATCATTGGCTGTAAGTATAAGGACAATTTTCTTTGCCTGGCATATTTAACTTTCTCTAAATATAATTAAGGGTGATAATCTTATCTTTTGGAACTTTCTATATTTTTGATTTCTTGTCGTTTTTTTTAAAGATAAGCTGAGGACAAAGAGTAAATATATTGTGGTACAAAGTCCTGTCTTTTAAATTACACTGCATACGTTACATATGTTCTACAATATAATGTATTTCATGAAAGACCTCATTGCTGTGGCATTATTCATTTATTGAATTGGCAAATCAGTCACATTTAAGTTTGAAGAAATTCACATTTGTCGATTAATGTTAACCCAATAAATTGCTACATTTTGAAGTTCAATCATTTTAAATATAAACATGTTACCGTTTTAATGAAGAGATTTTAAACACAATGGTTCCCTTCCTCTTTAATGTCACCAACAGCTGGTGAACATGAAGCTGTCCCTTCCCTCTGTGCTCCTATGAGGCTGATGTTAACTTAGCCTGTTGTCCACTCCTCTCTCTCTCTTCCAGTGGGAGTGGTGCAGCCCACGCTGAGCGTCCTCCCTCCCTCCAGAGTGGAGCTGGAGCAGGGCAGTGCTACACTAGTGTGTGTGGCCAGTGGGGGCTTCCCCTCAGACTGGAAGCTTGGCTGGAAGGTGGGGGGCAGCAGCAGGTCTGGGGGGGTGTCAGATAGCCTGGGGGTCCTGGGGAAAGATGGCCACTACAGCTGGAGCAGCACCTTGACCCTCCCTGCAGACCAGTGGAGGAAGGCGGGCTCAGTGAGCTGTGAGGCCAGTAAGAATGGCCAGACGCAGCCTGTCACTCAAACCCTGAATCCTGGAGAGTGTTCAGAGTAGAGAGGCTCCAGCATGGAGGTACTGGAGGACACAGATCTCCTCTGACACGTCTGCTCTATGTCTCTCTGTCTCAGGTGGCACTGTAGCTTTTGTTGATTTACATTAATATAACTCGTGTTTGATTCATTAACATGATGCTCTCTGGATTTTACCCCTTGCTTGTGTTGGTCACATGTTGACCATTTAATAAAGATGTAAAGAATAAATCCTTTCTTGTCATCATTTGCTATCATTAATCTTTCGTATTTCCAAATTAATGTGGATTCCAATGAACATATAAAACATCTGCCATCTTCATCAAACAAATTTCCCCACGGGGGGAGGCTATGATGTATATCTCTGAATGAGCAAAGTGTTGGTTGTGTGCATTTCCTTGTAAAGTGTGTTCAGTGTATTCAGTGGAGCAGTGTCAGTCATAGAGCCACTGCTGCTGAAATGACCCACGTGTCTGACTATCTTTCTGTCACTTCATATAATTGTAGTACAGAGAGATGTCCAGGTTTCTGCAGATACGATCTCAGAAAGATAGAAAATTACGCCTCAAAATAAATTCAGTATCCCTCACCAAGACATTGGAACCCTAGCAGGCTGAGTGGGGAAAACAGTAACATATTCATAATGTCTGTCTTTGAGTCAAAACCAAACCGACAAACGCTAAAATATGTGTTTCTTTAAACGTATTCTGTGAGCAGTGAACTGTACATATTCAAATGATGTCCAGTTTAGTTCAGCAGATGTGCACCTGTGTCTCTTGAGTGACTGAAAGTCAGAGTGAATGTAGGGCTGAGGCTTTCAGAAGAGTCTCTGGAGATTCCACTGAAAGCGGTGTGTGTGCATGTCTCCATACCTGCCTAATGGCGCCCTCTAGTGTCTAACCAACGCCATTGCAATAAAGACTGATTCAGATTCAGATTCAATACTTTATTGCCCTACAACTCTGTACAAGTGGCTAGGTATTTTTTTTAGTGAGCTAATGACAGTACATAACAAAGACCCACACAAAAGACCCTTAGATGCAACATATAGGCAGATAAAAGAAAATGGGACATCCCCTCACATAAGACATATAGCTCTCTGACACCTGGCTGACAGGCCAGGGTAATTGCTGTATGTTTGATTAAAGTTGCAGGTGCTTATAGGTGCAAGTTATGTGAAAATTGGCAGGGATACAATCATGTGCAAATCTGCATAAGGTCCAATAAATAAGTACATAGTTAAGAAAACTCCCAGTATATAAAAACAGAGTAGAAATCTGTGCGTATTATACTATACAGGGCCACTGGGTGCGTCTGCATTCCTGATATACTGGTGTAGGGATGTAGAGTTGTTAAGAGGTGTAATGGTTCTGCAGTGTGTGCTGTTGAGGAAGCGGGAGGTTTCAGTGTGGATGGCCCTCAACCTCCTACCTGATGGGAGGAGATTGAAGAGGGAGTTAGCAGGTTGGACAGTACCTCTGCTGGACAGTAGAGTTGCCGTACCAGACTGTGATTGAGAACGTAAGGACGCTCTCAAAGGTGGCTCGGTAGAACTGTCGCATCCCCTTACAGGCCACCCCAAACTTCTTTAGTTGGCGGAGGAAAAAAAGCCTCTGGTGGGCTTTTTAAATAATAGCAGTTATGTTATCTTCCCATTTCAGAGAGGAGGAGATTATTGTGCCCAGAAATGTGTAGGCCTCACCTGGCCTCACCTGGCCTGAGTCAGGCTGATTGGACTCTGGGGCTGAGACAGGCTCACACCTGTGGAGAATCAGTAATCAAAGCACACAGGGTAAACCTGCCGTCCCACACACACACACACACACACACACCCTTACACACCACAGTTGTAACTAAATCAATTTTCAACCGTTTATCTTCGTTCAAACCATTTAACAAATCTACACACTTGTATCTTCCATAATATCTAAACGGAATTGCGATATCATTTAAACTTTCTTCAGAGTCACAGTTTTAGTTTCATGCCGCTTCGTTTTCAGCTGCTTTTATTGAAGATGTCTTCCCATTCTGATACACCTACTTCTTATGACATGAGAAGACACACACACACACACACACGCATGCACACATGCACATATAGTCATTCATTCCCGCTTTGCACCTCCATGCCACGCAATACAAAATACAGCTCATATTGGATTCTGAGCATTTGACAATGTAGTGTCATTTGTTTATTTCATATATATTTGTGTACCAAGCATGATTTACAAGGAAAGGACATATATTTTAATTTCTTCTGTATTCATCTGTATTCATATTCACATAAACTTATACTACAACATCTTAATGCAAACCAGTGTCGGGAGCCTCTGTCCATCCTGGCCGTACCACCTGGTCAGGAGGGAGGGAGGAACGGACAGAGGGTCCCCCCACACCTCTTGGTATGACAGCTGCCCAAGGCCGCAAACCAAGCCTACGTCTGACTGCAGGACGACGGGCATCAAGCTACACTGCTGCCATGGTCTCTCCTGACTCCGGTGAACCTCACCACCACCACCACCACCACCACCACCAGCTACCAGTAAGTTGCCTTGTTTTGTGTTTCTCATTTGCCAGTTGAGGGGAACATATTTAATTTAGCATTACAGTGTCTACAGAAAAGCAGGCAACATGTTCCCTCTTAGGCCTAACTCATGAGCCACTTCTGCAGCTGCTTCACCAGCTGTCTGGACACATGAACTGATCTTCTAAAGGTGTATGCTGAGGTGGCTTCATCAAGAACACTTGGCTCTCATATCACTAAATCCTACTGGAGGGATAAAGGCAGATGCTGTATACTGTGAGGACAGTTGCTTGGTTAAGCAGAAGACTCCACTCATTGGTACAAATGTAGAAAAATCTAGGAAAATAACAATTATTCTATTTCCTCACTGCACATGGCAGCCTTTGCATCTATTCGGCAACCTGTAATAGGCGAGTATGGAAGGCTGGTTAGTCAATGACGGGTAAGATCCCAACTTAAACATTGGGACAACCTAAGGCAGGCACAGTCATGATTACACTGCTTCACTCAAGTCACTAAAAGAATGACAAATGGTTACATGATAACGGTTGCCATGTGAAAAATATGTGCTTTTACGATACATGCCTCGTTATTAAAGAACAGCAGTACATAACTGTGATAAAATGGGAACCCACACTTTGTTGATCAACTTAAATGGTATGATAGGTAGGTAGGACAAGTAAGGAGAGATTACAATGGGGAGAAAATGTCAAAAGAAGATGCAATAAAATACTTTTCTTTGACCAGCTCAACAAGAGTATTTGTTTTTTTCTTAAACCAACAGTAGTAATATCTTAGTTGGGCAGTCATTGTTCGATTTTGAGTAAATGGAACATAGAAAATGAGTGACCAGGGTGTTGAGGTTGATGTGCTGGTGAGTGAGCTAGTCGCTGTCAGGTGGTGTGGCCAGGCGTCCAGTCATGATCACAGCAACTAAACCAAAGACGCAGTATGTGAGCAGTGAACTGTAGCGACTCAAATGATGTCCATTTTTAGATAAGGTGCACCTGTGTCTCTTGAGTGGCAGAAAGTCAGTGGAAATATAGGGCTGAGGTTTTCAAAGGAGTCTCTGGAGGTTCCAGTGAAAGCAGTATGTTTGCATGTCTCCATAATAGCTCAATGGCGTCATCTTGTGTCCAACCAACGCCATTGCAATAAAGACTGATTCCAGGAACTCCACTATCTTCAGCTTTTATTAAAGGCACCCAGTGCAACTTTCGAGGCTTAAAAATAAACATTCAATTTCTAGTCTTTTTTACACGTAGTAAGTTTCAATAACTCCATACCATCACATACCGACATTCAAGCAGCAAAGATGAGACGTCGTTGTGTGGTGAGAACTGATAGAAAATCGAACGTGAAAGATTATATTTTGAAACAATCAAAACAATAAATAAACGAATAAATAAGAAAGGACCATGTTCCAAAGTGCAGGCCCAGTATGTGGGTCTTCAGGCAGCTTGTGAAAACGCAGATGGATCCAGCGTTGAGGATCTCCCGGGGAGCGAGTTCCACAGAGTGGGGGCAGCCACCCTAAAGGCTCTGTCCATAGCTGAAGTCCCTAACCCGGGGTGGGGGGGTGGGGGGGTAAAGCAGTCCGTGGTCTGAGGGACGGAGATTCTGGGAGGGGGAGTAGGGTCTGAGGAGCTGTGAGAGGAGCGGGGGCTAGAGGGACTGGGGGGTGAGGAGGAGGAGGAAGAGGAGGAGGAGGAGGAGGAGGTGCTACAGGACCTGACTGGGGGCCTGTGGAGGTGGATGGGGGGGGGGGGGGGGATTGGTACACTGGAGCCGATCCAGGCCTCTGTGGGGACCCCCCAGTGAGGGACGGCCCCAGTCTGGACATGTTTCATGTTTCTGAGGGGGTCCAATGCCTATCTGTTGATGGACTCCATGTGGGGAACCAGTGATAGGGATGAGTCTGGGACCCCCCCAGGTTGGGGACTGGAGAGAAGGGGCAGACGGAGCAGCCGTCCATGGAAGGACCAGATCCCCGACCTTCTGGGGCCTTGGGGGCCCCAACCAGGGGGGGGGGGGGGGGGGGGGGGGGGGGGGTTGTAGTTCAGGTTGTAGTTCTCTTCAATATGTTGAAGTTCTGGTTGGATGCAAAACAATGTAGTTCATGTAGTACTTGTATGTAAAATCTTGTTGTTGAGGTAGAAGTTTGATATTATATGCACTAGTTGAGGTAGTAGTTCTATTTAGTAGTTGAGGCAGTATTTGTACGTTATATATTGTAGTTGAGGTAGTAGTTGTTTGTAATATGTGGTAGTTGAGGTGGTACTGGTATGTTATATGTGGTAGTTGAGGTAGTAGTTGTTTGTAATGCATGGTAGTTTAGGTAGTACTTGTATGTTATGTGCACTAGTTGAGGTAGTAGTTCTATTTAGTAGTTGAGGTAGTATTTGTATGTTATATATTGTAGTTGAGGTAGTAGCTGTATGTAATACGTGGTAGTTGAGGTAGTAGTTGTATGTTTAATAATGCTGAGGAATCTAATGCTGGCTCTTGGTTGAGGCCCCTGGTTAGAGCCAGCTCTGTGCTCAGCGCTCTGTGTCAGAGTCTCTTCCCCCTCGGCAGCTGCAGCAGGTTCCTGCTGTAACAGCTCAGTGTCTACGCAGTGTGACTGAGGGAGGTTTTTGTACGGCTCTCAATCACTGTGTGAACACATGGACACTGTTAGGATAGTGGAAACTCTGACAGTGATAAACTGCTGCATCTTCACGCTTGGCGCCGTTGATGGTCAGAGAGAAGTCAGTGCTGCGTCCACTGCCACTAAACCGAGCGGGTGTTGGTGATACAAGTTGGTTTGCATATTTTATGAAGAACTTTGGGGCTTCTCCAGGTTTCTGTTGGTACCAGAATATATGGTTATTGCTATGAACCGCTGTGTTTGTTTTACAGGTCAGAGTGACTGTGGATCCTGGAGTAAAGGACACTACTGGTGTCTGAGTCACAGTCACCTGACTGCTGGTTCCTGTAGAAAACAAACAAACCAAACATTGAGTTATCCAATAGAAAACACAAGCAAACAGAGAAGGGTGGTCCACATTTTGACTGAGTGGAATGAACCAACCTGTTAAGGATCCACAGACCACTGTCCAGAAAAGGAGGGTGAGAGGATTCATGGTTGCCACGGTTTCTGGGGTGTTGAGTGACAGCTCAGAGTCCTGCAGTGTTGAACTCAGAGGACTTTAAAGCCTCTCAGAACCCCAGTTTCAGCTGAGCATGCAAAGCTTCCTCTATATGGAAATGACCTGTTTCCACTCATCAGACGGGGGGTGAGAGTGACTGCAGACGTTCTGGGAGGACCGCTGTATCTCTTCTACATTCACACTATTGGAATACAAATTCAGATTTAATGGAAACTATTGGAATTTAAAATGCATAACATTTTATCTGGTTGAAGCCGATCTTGGTTTGTATGAAATCCTTTAGCTTTCTATTTGTTTGAAATAAATTGTCGTTACATTATTACCTGAACCCAGAATAATAGATAAAAACATATTGTTCTGTACATAATAAATGCATGAATATAACATTGGCTTGAAGGTTTTTTATGAAGTCAAATTAATAGACATGTTTTAAAACAATAAATCTTTTGTAAAAGAGCCTTTAAAAATGTTATGACAATAAATGAATGATGAATGTATTTCATTAAATTACTATACATTCATAAAATTACTATATATTTATTATAATATTTCCAATGAATCAAATATTGACTAATTCATCCATTTGAGTGAAAAGCCAGTGTTAGTGTGTCAGTGAGATGAGTCTTTAATGTGTGGGAGGTTTTTGTACAGCCTCTTAATGAGTTTGTATCACTGTGGTGGACTTTTGGTGGAGGCACCAAACTCATCGTTGACTGTAAGTACAAGGACACTTTTCTTTGCTTGGAATATTTAACTTTTTCTAAATATAATTAAGGGTGATAATCTTATCTTTTGGAATTTTCTATATTTTTAATTTCTTGTCGTTTTTTTTAAAGATAAGCTAGGCACAAAGTGTAAATATGTTGTGATACAGAGTTCTGTCTTTTAAATTACAATGCATATGTTGCATATGTTCTACAATATAATGTATTTCATGAAAGACCTCATTATTGCTGTGGCATTATTCATTTATTGAATTTCGCAAATCAGTCACATTTAAGTTTGAAGAAATGCACACTTGTCGATTAATGTTAACCCAATAAAATGCTAAATTTTGAAGTTCAATTATTTTAAATATAAACATGTTTTTACCGTTTTAATGAAGAGATTTTAAACACAATGGTTTCCTTCCTCTTTAATGTCACCAACTGCTGGTGAACAGGAAGCTGTCCCTTCCCTCTGTGCTCCTATGAGGCTGATGTTAACTGAGCCTGTTGTCCACTCTCTCTCTCTTCCAGTGGGAGTGGTGCAGCCCACGCTGAGCGTCCTCCCTCCCTCCAGAGTGGAGCTGGAGCAGGGCAGTGCTACACTGCTGTGTGTGGCCAGTGGGGGCTTCCCCTCAGACTGGAAGCTTGGCTGGAAGGTGGGGGGCAGCAGCAGGTCTGGGGGGGTGTCAGATAGCCTGGGGGTCCTGGGGAAAGATGGCCACTACAGCTGGACCAGCACCTTGACCCTCCCTGCAGACCAGTGGAGGAAGGCGGGCTCAGTGAGCTGTGAGGCCAGTAAGAATGGCCAGACGCAGCCTGTCACTCAAACCCTGAATCCTGACCAGTGTTCAGAGTAGAGAGGCTCCAGTATGGATGTACTGGAGAACACAGATCTCCTCTGACACGTCTGCTTCATGTCTCTATCTGAGATGGCAATGCAGCTTTTGGATGAATTCATTAATATAACACTTGTTTGATTCATTAACATATGCCCTCTGGTTTTTACCCCTTGCTTGTGTTGTCACATGTTGAACACTTAATAAAAATGCTAAAAATACAATATTTCTTGTGATATTTTCAGATCGTGTAACTTCTATTCCTGTTAATTAATCTTCCGACCAATGAGTATATCAATGTAATCTTTATTACATAAGTTTCAACACCATTTTGAAAGGAGGCTTAAAGCTATGTTGTGTATCTCTGAAAGAGCAAAGTGTTGTTTGTGGGAATGTTGTTGAAAAGTGTGTTCAGTGTATCCAGTGGACCAGTGTCAGTCATAGAGCCACTGCTGCTGAAATGACCCATGTGTGTCAGACTGACTTTATGTCACTTCATATAATAGAAGTTCAGGGGGATGTCCAGGTTTAAAAATAATCCAACTGAGGAACATGTAGAAGTACGCCTCGAAAGACAATCCGTATCTCTCACCAAGACACAGGAACCCTAGAATGCTGAGTAAAGGGAATAGCAACATATTGATAATGTCTGTCTATGAATTAAAGACCAAACCGACATGGCTAAAATATGTGTTTCTTTAAACGTATTCTGTGAGCAGTGAACTGTAGCTATTCAAATGATGTCCAGTTTTAGCAGATGTGCACCTGTGTCTCTTGAGTGACTGAAAGTCAGTGGAAATGTAGGGCTGAGACTTTCAGAAGAGTCTCTGGAGAATCCAGTGGAAGCAGTATGTGTGTATGTCTTAATACCAGCTCATTGGTACCCTCTAGTGTCAAACCAACGCATTTACATAAAAACTGATTCCACAAACCCCACCGTCTACTGGTTTAAATCAACAACTTGCAGGCTTGATTCTATCCATAATAATAAAAATAAAGTTGTTCATTTTATCAGGACCCAAGCTGGTTTAAATGTTGGGGACACAGAACAAAAAAATATGAAATATTATATTTTAAAACAATCAATACAATAAATAAATGAATCAATAAGAAAAGATCATGATCCAAAGTCCAGGCCCAGTAAGTGGGTCTTCAGGCAGCTTGTGAAAACGTAAAGATCTCCCGGGGAGCGAGTTCCACAGAGTGGGGGCAGCCACCCTAAAGGCTCTGTCCATAGCTGAAGTCCCTAACCCGGGGTGGGGGGGTGGGGGGGTAAAGCAGTCCGTGGTCTGAGGGACGGAGATTCTGGGAGGGGGAGTAGGGTCTGAGGAGCTGTGAGAGGAGCGGGGGCTAGAGGGACTGGGGGGTGAGGAAGAGGAGGAGGAGGAGGAGGAGGAAGAGGAGGAGGACGAGGAGGACGAGGACGAGGAAGAGGACGAGGAGGAGGAGGTGGATGGGGGGGGTGAGGACCCTGGCAGCAGAGTGGTATACTAGAGTTGACCCAGGGCTCTGTGGGGACCCCCCAGTGGGACTCCATGACCTCCGTCCAGAGGGGAGGGGGGGGGGGCTTCGCGGCGTGTTTTTATTTTTTACTGCTCGTGGCGCCCCCCACAAATAAGGCGCCACGGGCGGCTGCCTGGTTCGCCTAAAACCGCAACTGGGTCTAATGCCTACCAGTTGATGGACTCCATGTGGGGAACCAGTGATAGGGATGAGTCTGGGACCCCCCCAGGTTGGGGACTGGAGGGAAGGGGCAGACGGAGCAGCCGTCCATGGACAGGACCAGATCCCCGACCTTCTGGGGCCTGGGGGGCCTCAACTAGGGGGGGGGGTGGGTTATAATGTGTGGAAGTTGAGGTTGTAGTTGTATTCAATATGTTGACGTTTTTGTTGTATGTAATACGTGGTAGTTCAATTTTAACTTTATGTAATACCTTGTAGTTGAGGTAGTAATTGTGTGTAATACGTGGTAGTTGAGGTAGTAGTTGTATGTAATATCTTGCGGTTGAGGTAGTACTTGTGTGTTTAATAATGCTGAGGAATCTAATGCTGGCTCTTGGTTGAGGCCCCTGGTTAGAGCCAGCTCTGTGCTCAGCGCTCTGTGTCAGAGTCTCTTCCCCCTCGGCAGCTGCAGCAGGTTCCTGCTGTAACAGCTCAGTGTCTACGCAGTGTGACTGAGGGAGGTTTTTGTACGGCTCTCAATCACTGTGTGAACACATGGACACTGTTAGGATAGTGGAAACTCTGACAGTGATAAACTGCTGCATCTTCACGCTGGGCGCCGTTGATGGTCAGAGAGAAGTCAGTGCTGCTTCCACTGCCACTAAACCGAGCTGGTGTTGGTGATACACGTTGATTTACTAATTTTATGAAGAGCTTGGGGGCTTCTCCAGGTTTCTGTTGGTACCAGTGTAGATGCTGACCATTACCATCCCTGTACACCGCTGGGTTTGTTTTACAGGACAGAGTGACTGTGGTTCCTGGATTAAAGGACACTACTGGTGTCTGAGTCACAGTCACCTGACTGCTGGTTCCTGTAGAAAACAAACAAACCAAACATTGAGTTATCCAATAGAAAACACAAGCAAACAAAGAAGGGTGGTCCACATTTTGACTGAGTGGAATGAACCAACCTGTTAAGGATCCACAGACCACTGTCCAGAAAAGGAGGGTGAGGTGATTCATGGTTGCCACGGTTTCTGGGGTGTTGAGTGACAGCTCAGAGTCCTGCAGTGTTGAACTCAGAGGACTTTAAACCCTCTCAGAACCCCAGTTTCAGCTGAGCATGCAAAGCTTCCTCTATATGGAAATGACCTGTTTCCACTCATCAGACTGGGGGTGAGAGTGACTGCAGACGTTCTGGGAGGACCGCTGTGTCTCTTCTACATTCACACTTCTGGAATACAAATTCAGATTTACTCTAAACTAATGGAATTTATAATGCATAACATTTTATCTGGTTGAAGCCGATCTTGGTTGGTATGACATCCTTTAACTTTCCATTTGTTTGAAAGAAATTGTCGTTACATTATTACCTTAACCCAGAATAATAGATAAAAACATTTTTTTCTGTGTATATTAAATGCATGGATATAACATTGGCTTGAAGGTTTTTTATTAAGTCAAATTAATAGACTTGTTTTAAAACAATAAACCGTTTGTAAGTGAGCCTTTAAAAATGTTATGAAAATAAATGAATGATAAATATATTTCATTAAATTAATATACATTCATACAATTAATGTATATTAATTATAATATTTCCAATGAATCAAATATCGACTAATTCATCCATTTTAGTGAAAAGCCAGTGTTTGTGTGTCAGTGTGATGAGTCTTTAGTGTGCGGGAGGTTTTTGTACAGCCTCTTAATGAGTTTGTATCACTGTGGTACACTTTTGGTGGAGGCACCAAACTCATCGTTGACTGTAAGTACAAGGACACTTTTCTTTACCTGGCATATTTAACTTTCTCTAAATATAATTAAGCGTGATAATCTTATCTTTTGGAACTTTCTATATTTTTAATTTCTTGTCGTTTTTTTAAAGATAAGCTGAGGACAAAGTGTAAATATATGTGGTACAGAGTTCTGACTTTTAAAATACACTGCATATGTTAGATATGTTCTACAATATGATGTATTTCATGAAAGACCTCATTATTGCTGTGGCATTATTCATTTATTGAATTGGCAAATCAGTCATATTTAAGTTTGAAGAAATTCACACTTGGTGATTAATGTTAACCCAATAAATTGCTAAATTTTGAAGTTCAATCATTTTAAATATAAACATGTTTTTATCGTTTTAATGAAGAGATTTTAAACACAATGGTTTCCTTCCTCTTTAATGTCACCAACTGCTGGTGAACAGGAAGCTGTCCCTTCCCTCTGTGCTCCTATGAGGGCTGATGTTAACTGAGCCTGTTGTCCACTCCTCTCTCTCTCTTCCAGTGGGAGTGGTGCAGCCCACGCTGAGCGTCCTCCCTCCCTCCAGAGTGGAGCTGGAGCAGGGCAGTGCTACACTAGTGTGTGTGGCCAGTGGGGGCTTCCCCTCAGACTGGAAGCTTGGCTGGAAGGTGGGGTGCAGCAGCAGGTCTGTGGGGGTGTCCGATAGCCTGGGGGTCCTGGGGAAAGATGGCCACTACAGCTGGAGCAGCACCTTGACCCTCCCTGCAGACCAATGGAGGAAGGCGGGCTCAGTGAGCTGTGAGGCCAGTAAGAATGGCCAGACGCAGCCTGTCACTCAAACCCTGAATCCTGGAGAGTGTTCAGAGTAGAGAGGCTCCAGCATGGAGGTACTGGAGAATACAGATCTCCTCTGACACGTCTGCTTTATGTCTCTCTGTCTCAGGTGGCACTGCATCTTGTGATGATTTACATTAATATAACACGTCCTTGATTCATTAACATGATGCTCTCTGGATTTTACGCCATGCTTGTGTTGGTTACTTGTTGAACATTTAATAAAGATTTAAAGAATAAATTCTTTCTTGTCATCATTAACTATAGTTTATCTTCTGCATTTTCGAATTAATGTGGCTTTTAATGAGCAAATAAAAAACCTCTGCCATCTTCATCAAACAAATTGACCCACCATTTTGAAAGAAGTCGGTGTGTATCTCTCAATGAGCAAAGTGTTGGTTGTGGGGATGTCGTTGTAAAGTGTGTTCACTGTATTCAGTGGACCTGTGTCAGCCATAGAGCCACATAGAGACTTCTGTCACTTATAATAATAGTTCAGAGAGATGTCCAGGTTTCTGCAGATACCAATTTAGAAACATGTAAAAGTAAGTCTCAAAAGACATTCAGGTTCTCCCACGCAGACATAAGAACCCTAGCAGGATGAGTGGGGGAAACAGTAACATATTCATAATGTCCGTCTATGAGTTGTCAGACCAAACCGACGTCGCAAGAAAATGTGTATCATTAAACGTATTCTGTGAGCAGTGAACTGTAGCTATTCAAATGATGTCAATTTTTAGCTGATCTGCACCTGTGTCTCTTGAGTGGAAGAAAGTCAGTGGAAATATAGGGCTGAGGTTTTCAAGGAGTCTCTGGAGATTCCAGTGAAAGCAGTATGTGCGCATTTCTCCATTCCAGCTCAATGGCGCACTCCAGTGTCCGAACAACGCGATTACGATAAAGACTGGTTCCATGAACTCCACTATCTTCAGGTTTTGGGGTGGGGGGGTAAAGCAGTCCTTGGTCTGAGGGACAGAGATTCTGGGAGGGGGAGTAGGGTCTGAGGAGCTGTGAGAGGAGCGGGGGCTAGAGGTACTGGGGGGTGAGGAAGAGGAGGAGGAGGAGGAGGAGGAGGAGCTACAGGACCTGACAGGGAGCTGGTGGAGGTGGATGGGGGGGGGGGGGGGGGGGGGATTGGTACACTGGAGCCGATCCAGGCCTCTGTGGGGACCCCCCAGTGAGGGACGGCCCCAGTCTGGACATGTTTCTGAGGGGGTCCAATGCCTATCTGTTGATGGACTCCATGTGGGGAACCAGTGATAGGGATGAGTCTGGGACCCCCCCAGGTTGGGGGCTGGAGAGAAGGGGCAGACGGAGCAGCCGTCCATGGAAGGACCAGATCCCCGACCTTCTGGGGCCTGGGGGGCCCAACCAGGACTCTGTCTTCTTACTGCTGAGGAGGGGGGGGGGGGGCTGATGTAATATGTTGAAGTTGAGGTTGTAGTTGTATTCAATATGTTGACGTTTGAGTTGCATGCAAAGTATTGTAGTTGAGGTAGTATTTGTGTGTGATATGTGGTAGTTGAGGTAGTATTTGTGTGTGATACGTGGTAGTTGAGGTTGTACTTGTGTGTTTAATAATGCTGAGGAATCTAATGCTGGCTCTTGGTTGAGGCCCCTGGTTAGAGCCAGCTCTGTGCTCAGCGCTCTGTGTCAGAGTCTCTTCCCCCTCAGCAGCTGCAGCAGGTTCCTGCTGTAACAGCTCAGTGTCTACGCAGTGTGACTGAGGGAGGTTTTTGTACGGCTCTCAATCACTGTGTGAACACCCAGACACTGTTAAGATGGTGGGCACTCTGACAGTGATAAACTGCTGCATCTTCACGCTGGGCGCCGTTGATGGTCAGAGAGAAGTCAGTGCTGCTTCCACTGCCACTAAACCGAGCTGGTGTTGATGATTCACGTGTACTGACACGTGTTATTAGGAGCTTGGGTTCTTCTCCAGGCTTCTGTTGATACCAGTACAGAAAATCATTGTTGTAAACCGCTGGGTTTGTTTTACAGGTCAGAGTGACTGTGGATCCTGGAGTAAAGGACACTACTGGTGTCTGAGTCACAGTCACCTGACTGCTGGTTCCTGTAGAAAACAAACAAACCAAACATTGAGTTATCCAATAGAAAACACAAGCAAACAGAGAAGGGTGGTCCACATTTAGACTGAGTGGAATGAACCAACCTGTTAAGGATCCACAGACCACTGTCCAGAAAAGGAGGGTGAGGTGATTCATGGTTGCCACGGTTTCTGGGGTGTTGAGTGACAGCTCAGAGTCCTGCAGTGTTGAACTCAGAGGACTTTAAACCCTCTCAGAACCCCAGTTTCAGCTGAGCATGCAAAGCTTCCTCTATATGGAAATGACCTGTTTCCACTCATCAGACTGGGGGTGAGAGTGACTGCAGACCTTCTGGGAGGACCGCTGTATCTCTTCTACATTCACACTTTTGGAATACAAATTCAGATTTAATGGAAACTATTGGAATTTTTAATGTATAACATTTTATCTGGTTGAGGTCGATCTTGGTTTGTATGACATCCTTTGACTCTCTAATTTAGATTTATTATTACCTAAAACCAGAATAATAGATAAAAAGATATTGTTCTGTTTAAAATAAATGCATGATTATAACATTGGCTTTTAGGTTTTTTAATCGGTCAAAAAAATAGACTTGTGTTAAAACAATAAACCTTTTGTAATTTTGCGTTTATAAAGGTTATGAAAATAAATGTAACTAAATTTATTTCATTAAATCTATTCAAACAATTAATTTATATTGATTATAATTCTTCCAGTGAATCAAATATCGACTAATTCATCCATTTTAGTGAAAAGCCAGTGTTTGTGTGTCAGTGAGATGAGTCTTTAGTGTGCGGGAGGTTTTTGTACAGCCTCTTAATGAGTTTGTATCACTGTGGTACACTTTTGGTGGAGGCACCAAACTCATCGTTGACTGTAAGTACAAGGACACTTTTCTTTGCCTGGCATATTTAACTTTCGCTAAATATAATTATGCGTGATAATCGTATCTTTTGGAACTTTCTATGTTTTTAATTTCTGGTCGTTTTTTTAAAGATAAACTGAGGACAAAGTGTAGATATATTGTGGTACAGAGTTCTGTCTTTTAAATTACATTGCATACGTTACATATGTTCTACAATATAATGTATTTCATGAAAGACCTCATTATTGCTGTGGCATTATTCATTTATTGAATTTCGCAAATCAGTCATATTTAAGTTTGAAGAAATTCACACTTGTCGATTAATGTTAACCCAATAAAATGCTAAATGTTGAAGTTCAATCATTTTAAATATAAACATGTTGTTACCGTTTTAATGAAGAGATTTTAAACACAATGGTTTCCTTCCTCTTTAATGTCACCAACTGCTGGTGAACAAGAAGCTGTCCCTTCCCTCTGTGCTCCTATGAGGCTGATGTTAACTGAGCCTGTTGTCCACTCCTCTCTCTCTCTTCCAGTGGGAGTGGTGCAGCCCACGCTGAGCGTCCTCCCTCCCTCCAGAGTGGAGCTGGAGCAGGGCAGTGCTACACTAGTGTGTGTGGCCAGTGGGGGCTTCCCCTCAGACTGGAAGCTTGGCTGGAAGGTGGGGGGCAGCAGCAGGTCTGTGGGGGTGTCAGATAGCCTGGGGGTCCTGGGGAAAGATGGCCACTACAGCTGGACCAGCACCTTGACCCTCCCTGCAGACCAGTGGAGGAAGGCGGGCTCAGTGAGCTGTGAGGCCAGTAAGAATGGCCAGACGCAGCCTGTCACTCAAACCCTGAATCCTGGAGAGTGTTCAGAGTAGAGAGGCTCCAGCATGGAGGTACTGGAGGATACAGATCTCCTCTGACACGTCTGCTTTATGTCTCTCTGTCTCAGGTGGCACCGCAGCTTTTGATGATTTACATTAATATAACACGTCTTTGAATCATTAACATGATGCTCTCTGGATTTTACCCGTTGCTTGTGTTGGTCACTTGTTGAACATTTAATAAAGATTTAAAGAATAAATTCTTTCTTGTCATTATTAACTATTGTTTATCTTCAGCATTTTCGAATTAATGTGGCTTCTAATGAGCAAATAAAACCTCTGCCATCTTCATCAAATAAATTGACCCACCATTTTGAAAGAAATCGGTGTGTATCTCTGAATGATAGAAGTGTTGGTTTTGGGGATGTGGTAAAGTGTGTTCACTGTATTCATTGGACCAGTGTCAGTCATAGAGCCACTGCTGCTCACTGTCAGACTGACTTCTGTCACTTCATATAATAATAGTTCAGAGAGATGTCCAGGTTTCGGCAGATACCAACTTAGAAACATGTAAAAGTAAGTCTCAAAAGACATTCAGTTTCTCCCACGCAGACATAAGAACCCTAGCAGGATGAGTGGGGGAAACAGTAACATATCATAATGTCCGTCTATGAGTCCGACCAAACCAACGTCGCAAGAAAATGTGTATCATTAAACGTATTCTGTGAGCAGTGAACTGTAGCCATTCAAATGATGTCAATTTTTAGCTGATCTGCACCTGTGTCTCTTGAGTGGCAGAAAGTCAGTGGAAATATAGGGCTGAGGTTTTCAAAGGAGTCTCTGGAGATTCCTGTGAAAGCAGCATGTGCACATTTCTCCATACTAGCTCAATGACGCCCTCTAGTGTCCAAACAACGTGATTACGATAAAGACTGATTCCATGAACTCCACTATCTTTAGGTTTTATTTAATAAATAGCTGGCTTCAATCCATTCATAATACTAATATTAAGAAAGTTGTTCCTTTCATCAGGACGCAAGCTACTTTAAATGTGGGTGACATGGAACAAAACAACGTGAAAATTTATATTTTGAAACAATCAAAACAACAAATAAACGAATAAATAAGAAAAGATCATGTACAAAAGTCCAGGCCCAGTAAGTAGGGCTTCAGGCAGCTTGTGAAAACGCAGATGGATCCAGCGTTGAGGATCTCCCGGGGAGCGAGTTCCACAGAGTGGGGGCAGACACCCTAAAGGCTCTGTCCATAGCTGAAGTCCCTAACCCGGGGTGGGGGGGTGGGGGGGTAAAGCAGTCCGTGGTCTGAGGGACGGAGATTCTGGGAGGGGGAGTAGGGTCTGAGGAGCTGTGAGAGGAGCGGGGGCTAGAGGGACTGGGGGGTGAGGAGGAGGAGGAGGAGGAGGAGGAGGAGGAGGAGGAGGACCTTAATGGGAGCCGGTGGAGGTGGATGAGGGGGGGGGGGGATTGGTACACTGGAGCCGATCCAGGGCTCTGTGGGTCACCCCCCAGTGAGGGACGACCCCAGTCTGGACATGTTTCTGAGGGGGTCCAATGCCTATCTGTTGATGGACTCCATGTGGGGAACCAGTGATAGGGATGAGTCTGGGACCCCCCCAGGTTGGGGACTGGAGAGAAGGGGCAGACGGAGCAGCCGTCCATGGAAGGACCAGATCCCCGACCTTCTGGGGCCTGGGGGCCCCAACCAGGACTCTGTCTTCTTACTGCTGAGTTGGAGGAGGTTGGCAGACATGCAGAGTGACGGGGGGGGGTGTGGGGGGGTGATGTAATGTGTGGAAGTTGAGGTTGTAGTTGTATTCAACATGTTGACGTTTTTTGTATACAAAGTATTGTGGTTGAGGTAGTAGTTGTATGTATAATATTGTAGTTGAGGTAGTATTTGTATGTAATACGTGGTAGTTGAGGTAGTACTTGTATGTTTAATAATGCTGAGGAATCTAATGCTGGCTCTTGGTTGAGGCCCCTGGTTAGAGCCAGCTCTGTGCTCAGCGCTCTGTGTCAGAGTCTCTTCCCCCTCAGCAGCTGCAGCAGGTTCCTGCTGTAACAGCTCAGTGTCTACGCAGTGTGACTGAGGGAGGTTTTTGTACGGCTCTCAATCACTGTGTGAACACAGGGCCACTATGGTAACTCTGACAGTGATAAACTGCTGCATCTTCACGCTGGGCGCCGTTGATGGTCAGAGAGAAGTCAGTGCTGCTTCCACTGCCACTAAACCGAGCTGGTGTTGGTGATACAAGTTGGTTTACATATTTCATGATGAGCTTGTGTTCTTCTCCAGGTTTCTGTTGGTACCAGAATATATGGTTATTGCCATGAACCGCTGTGTTTGTTTTACATGTCAGAGTGACTGTGGATCCTGGAGTAAAGGACACTACTGGTGTCTGAGTCACAGTCACCTGACTGCTGGTTCCTGTAGGAAACAAACAAACCAAACATTGAGTTATCCAATAGAAAACACAAGCAAACAGAGAAGGGTGGTCCACATTTAGACTGAGTGGAATGAACCAACCTGTTAAGGATCCACAGACCACTGTCCAGAAAAGGAGGGTGAGGTGATTCATGGTTGCCACGGTTTCTGGGGTGTTGAGTGACAGCTCAGAGTCCTGCAGTGTTGAACTCAGAGGACTTTAAACCCTCTCAGAACCCCAGTTTCAGCTGAGCATGCAAAGCTTCCTCTATATGGAAATGACCTGTTTCCACTCATCAGACGGGGGGTGAGTGTGACTGCAGACGTTCTGGGAGGACCGCTGTATCTCTTCTACATTCACACTTTTGGATTACTAATTCAGATTTACTGGAAACGATTGGAATTTATAATGTATGATAGATAATTGTTTTTTATTCAATCTTGGTTCGTATAAAATCCTATAACTTTCTAATTAGTTTGAAAACAATTTTGGTACATTATTATAACCTAAAACCAGAATAATAGATAAAAAATATATTGTTTTGTTTATAATAAATGCATGATTATAAAATTGGCTTCAAGGTTTTTATTAAGTACAATTACTAGGCTTGTGTTGAAACAATAAAACGTTTGTAAGTGTGCATTAAAAATGTTATGAAAATAAATGCATGAAAAATGTATATCTTTAAATTAATATACATTCAAACAATTAAAATATATTAATAATAATTTTTCCTGTGTGTCAAATATCAACTAATTCATACATTTAATTGAAAAGCCAGAGTTTCTATGTCGGTTAGATGAATCTTTAAAGTGTGGGAGGTTTTTGTACAGCCTCTTAATGAGTTTGTATCACTGTGGTACACTTTTGGTGGAGGCACCAAACTCATCGTTGACTGTAAGTACAAGGACACTTTTCTTTGCCTGGCATATTTAACTTTCTTCCAATTGTATTAAGCGGGATAATCTGAATATATTTTACTTTTCTATAGTTTTTATTTCTTGTCCTTTTTTCAGAAGATAAGCTGAGGACATAGTGTAAATATATTGTCGTACAGTTTCCTTTAAAATTACACTGAATCCGTTGCATATGATCTGCAATATAATGCAATTCATGAAAGACTTCATCATTGATGCAGCATTATTTAAATGTCACAGCTATGTTATGTTTATGTAACTTGTGTATCGTCGATTAATGTTAACCCAACAAAATGCTCTGTTTTGAAGTTCAATCGTTTTAAATATAAACATGTTGTTACCGTTTTAATGAAGAGATTTTAAACACAATGGTTTCCTTCCTCTTTAACGTCACCAACTGCTGGTGAACAGGAAGCTGTCCCTTCCCTCTGTGCTCCTATGAGGCTGATGTTAACTGAGCCTGTTGTCCACTCCTCTCTCTCTCTTCCAGTGGGAGTGGTGCAGCCCACGCTGAGCGTCCTCCCTCCCTCCAGAGTGGAGCTGGAGCAGGGCAGTGCTACACTGCTGTGTGTGGCCAGTGGGGGCTTCCCCTCAGACTGGAAGCTTGGCTGGAAGGTGGGGTGCAGCAGCAGGTCTGGGGGGGTGTCAGATAGCCTGGTTGTCCTGGGGAAAGATGGCCACTACAGCTGGAGCAGCACCTTGACCCTCCCTGCAGACCAGTGGAGGAAGGCGGGCTCAGTGAGCTGTGAGGCCAGTAAGAATGGCCAGACGCAGCCTGTCACTCAAACCCTGAATCCTGGAGAGTGTTCAGAGTAGAGAGGCTCCAGCATGGAGGTACTGGAGGATACAGATCTCCTCTGACACGTCTGCTTTATGTCTCTCTGTCCCAGGTGGCACTGTAGCTTTTGTTGATTTACATTAACATAACACGTGTTTGATTCATTAACATGATGCTCTCTGGATTTCTGGATTTCTCTCTGCCTTCAGATTTTTACCCCTTGCTTGGATTTGTCACATGCTGAATACTGAATAAAGATTTAAAAAATAAATTACCTCTATTCATCATTTACTATCATTTATCGAATGTATTTTTTAATTAATGTATCTTCTAATGAGAATATAACACCTGTTATCTTTATTAAACAAACTTCACACCACCATTTTGAATGAAGGGTTAGAGCTATGGTGTGTATCTCTGAATGAGCAAAGTGTTGGTTGTCTGGATGTCCTTGTAAAGTGTGTTCAGTGTATTTAGTGGACCAGTGTCAGTCATAGTGCCACTGCTGCTGAAATGACCCATGTGTGTCAGACTGAATGTCACTTCATAAGATAGTAGTTCAGAAAAATTTCCAGTTTTTGAAGATACAACTTAGAAGCATGTAAAAGTAGGTCTCAAGAGACATTCAGTATCCCTCACCAAGACACAGGAACCCTAGTATGATGAGTGGTGGAAACAGTAACAAATTCATAGTCTGTCTATGAGTCAAAGACCAAACCGACATCGCTAAAAGATGTGTTTCTTTAAACGTATTCTATGAGCAGTGAGCTGTAGCTATTCAAATGATGTCCAGTTTTAGCAGATGTGCACCTGTGTCTCTCGAGTGACAGAAAGTCAGAGTAAATGTAGGGCTGAAACTTTCAGAAGAGTCTCTGGAGATTCCAGTGAAAGCTGCATGTGTGCAGGTCTCCATACCAGCTCGATGGCGCCCTCTAGTGTCAAACTAACGCCATAACAATAGGATTCCATGACTTCCACTCTGGTGAACAATATCTTAACAATTTTGGAGTAGTATGCTTTTGTTTCATCAGGATTGACCTTGGCTCATAGATAAATCACAATTACATTTAAAAGTTCAAAAGTTTCAAACGCTCAAAAGTTTTATTCTCTTTTTTATTCTCTACAAACTTTGGGACCCTACTCATTCCACATTGTGTCAACTAGAGACTCAAGACTAATTCTAAAATGTTCAGATTAGCTTGGAATCGTGCGCTTCTATTCAAATATCTTTAATATTTTAAACTTAATATATTCTACTTTGAAATATATATTATTTTACATTGCAAGTCAATGGGATTATAATATATATTATTTCCTAAAGAAATAATAGTTATATGAAAGATAAAAAAATAGCATTGGGATTCCTCAGCTCCAACTGAACAACATTCAGGATCTTCTTTTTCAGATGTTTATTAAAAGCCTTTTGTTTTTGAACATAGAGTTGAATATAATCTCTCAGGGAAACGTGTCAGAAGGGAGATGAAGAAGTGCTGTACGATATCGAAATAATCAGCGTTGATTTAATGCCTCGCCAGCGCCCACCCCTCCACAGCGTTCGTTGAAAGAGGCCCTATTATGCAATTTTTTACTGTTCATTATTTAATTTGTTTGACCTCATATAATTGATTTACAACAATAAAGGGTTGTCTAGCGCATTATTTTTTCTCCTACTTTTATGAGTATTACAACCCCTATATGAAACACCCTGTTGCTTAGAATTGGACTGCTACCCATGCAAGTGAACGGAGCGTTCCACGGCATTAAGAAGACCCGTGTAATAAAGGCCTATAAAATGACTGTTTACGGCATAGATTTCTCCTCAAATTAGGCCAATAAAGCAATGATAAAAAATACTAAAAAAAAACTAACGCTTGATCAAAGGCCCGACCCGACCCGGCAGGCCAGGTCGGGTCAATAAAAAACCCTCATTGTTTAACATGAATCGGCTAAACAAATGACCACTGTAGCATATTTAAACACAATTCAAATTGTGCAGAGAATTATTTCCATTGGTCATTCTCAGTGGCGGCTGGCGATCAAACATGTTGGTGGGGCACAGTAATAGACAGGGGGTCTGAGGTTCTCCCCCCCCCGCTCCCCCCCATAATATTTTTGGGAATTTAATAGATTTATTTCCTGTATTCTGGTGCATTTTGGGGATGGCCACTACCTATTTACCTGCTTTTCATTCAGATTCATAGCCTGCATCCTGACTTGCAGGGCCTGGACCAGCTTACACTGCATATACAGACCAACGTCATGGCCATTACAGGGTTTGCTAATTGACCCATTGTTGTTATTCTGATATTGAGACAAATCATGATCATTGTCCTATAGCGTCCATTTTTTGTGAGTCTCAATGTCTACTTCAAATGCAGTTAGAAATATGGAACAGTTGCTTCATTTTGTTTATATGCTACAGGCCGAAAGACTAAATTAATATGTAACTTACTTGCTCCTTTTAAGTATAACATTGCTTGGGGAGTCCAATTCCTCCACTGAAAAGTGTGGGAAAGTGCTTACAACTCTCTGCTGGTTAGCGATCTATGAAACTGTTGTTTTTTAGTGGTCGTCAGGAAAAAAACAAAAGGGGTAACACTGTCGATAATTATCAAATAAAACATAGGGGGTAACACTGTTGTCTTTCTTTGGTCATCAAGAAAAAAACACAAGGGGTAACACTGTCGTTTTAATCAAATTAAACACAAGGGGTAACACTGTCGTTTTAATCAAATGAAACATAAGGGGTAACACTGTCGTTTTTTTATCGGTCGTCATGAAAAAAACATAAGCGGTAACACTGTCGTTTTTATCAAATGAAACATGAGGGGTGACACTGTCATTTTTCTTTGGTCGTCATGAAAAAAACCATAAGGGGTAACACTGTTGTTTTTCATTGGTCGTCATGAAAAAAAACACAAGGGGCAAGACTGTTGTTTTTTATTGATCGTCATGAAAAAAACCTAAGGGGTAACACTTTCGATTTTTATTGCTTGTCATGAAAAAAAAAGGTATTTGAAAATAAATACAATTTTGTCCTTGTCAAATAAAATATAAGGTGTAACACTGTTTTTCATCAGTCATCATGGGAAAATAACATAAGGGGTAATACTGTCGTTTTTATCAAATGAAACGTCGAGGGTAACACTGTTGTTTTTTATTTGTCGTCATGAAAAACCCATAAGGGGTAACACTGTCGAAATGTATCGAATAAAACTGTCGTTTTTATCAAATGAAACATGAGGGGTGACACTGTTGTTTTTTATTGGTCGTCATGAAAAAAAACATAAGGGGTAACACTTGTTTTTTTATCGGCCGTCATGAAAAAAAACATAAGGGGTAACACAGTTGTTTTTTTATTGGTCGTCATGAATAAAATATAAGAGGTAACACTGTAGTTTTTTATTCGTCGTCATGAAAAAAAACATAAGGGGTAACACTGTCGTTTTTTATTGGTCGTCAAGAAAAAAAACATAAGGAGTAACAGTGTCGTTTTTTATTCGTTGTCATGAAAAAAAACATAAGGGGTAACACTGTCGTTTTTTATTGGTCGTCATGAAAAAATACATAAGGGGTAATACTGTTGTTTTTTATTGGACATCATGAAAAAAAACATAAGGGGTAACACTGTTGTTTTTTATTGGTCGTCATGAAAAAAAACATAAGGGGTAACACTGTTGTTTTATATTCGTCGTCATGAAAAAAAACTTAAGGGGTAACACTGTCGTTTTTTATTGGTCGTCATGAAAAAAAACATAGGGGGTAACACTGTTGTTTTTTATTGGTCGTCATGAAAAAAAACATAAGGGGTAACACTGTTGTTTTATATTCGTCGTCATGAAAAAAAACATAAGGCGTAACACTGTCGTTTTTTATTGCTCGTCATGAAAAAAAAAATATTTGAAAAAATAAATAAAATTGTCCTTGTCAAATAAAATATAAGGGGTAACACTGTCGTTTTTATCAAATGAAACGTCGAGGGTAACACTGTTGTTTTTTATTGGTCGTCATGAAAAAAAACATAAGGGGTAACACTGTCGTTTTTTATTCGTCGTCATGAAAAAAAACAAAAGGAGTAACACCGTTGTTTTATATTCGTCGTCTTGAAAAAAAACATAAGGGGTAACACCGTTGTTTTTTATTGGTCGTCATGAAAAAAAACATGAGGGGTAACACTGTTGTTTTTGATTGGTCGTCATGAAAAAAAACATAAGGGGCAACACTGTCGTTTTTTATTCGTCGTCATGAAAAAAAACATAAGGGGTAACACGGTTGTTTTTTATTGGTCGTCATGAAAAAAAACATAAGGGGTAACACTGTTGTTTTTTATTTGTCATCATGAAAAAAAACAGAAGGGGTAACACGGTTGTTTTTTATTGGTCATCATGAAAAAAAACATAAGGGGTAACACTGATGTTTTTTATTGGTCGTCATGAAAAAAAACATATGGAGTAACACCGTCGTTTTTTATTGGTCGTCATGAAAAGAAACATAGGGGCTAACACTGTTGTTTCTTTTTAGTCGTCATGAAAAAAAACATAAGGGGTAACACTGTTGTTTTATATTCGTCGTTTTATTGTTTTATTGGTCGTCATGAAAAAAAACATAAGGGGTAACACTGTCGTTTTTTATTTGTCGTCATGAAAAAAAACATAAGGGGTAACACTGTTGTTTTTTATTTGTCGTCATGAAAAAAAACATAAGGGGTAACACTGTTGTTTTTTATTGGTCATCATGAAAAAAAACATAAGGGGTAACACTGATGTTTTTTATTGGTCGTCATGAAAAAAAACATAAGGGGTAACACTGTCGTTTTTTATTGGTCATCATGAAAAAAAACCTAAGGGGTTACACTGTGGTTTTTTATTGGTCGTCATGAAAAAAAACATAAGGGGTAACACTGTTGTTTATTATTGGTCGTCATGAAAAAAAACATGAGGGGTAACACTGTTGTTTTTGATTGGTCGTCATGAAAAAAAACATAAGGGGTAACACTGATGTTTTTTATTGGTCGTCATGAAAAAAAACATGAGGGGTAACACTGTTGTTTTTGATTGGTCGTCATGAAAAAAAACATAAGGGGTAACACTGTTGTTTTTTATTGGTCGTCATGAAAAAAAACATAAGGGGTAACACTGTTGTTTTTTATTTGTCGTCATGAAAAAAAACATAAGGGGTAACACTGTTGTTTTTTATTCGTCGTCATGAAAAAAAACATACGGGGTAACACTGTCGTTTTTTATTGGTCGTCATGAAAAAAAACATAGGGTGTGGCACTGTTGTTTTGTATTGGTCGTCATGAAAAAAAACATAAGGGGTAACACTGTTGTTTTATATTCGTCGTCATGAAAAAAAACATAAGGGGTAACACTGTTGTTTTTTATTCGTCGTCATGAAAAAAAACATAAGGGGTAACACGGTCGTTTTTTATTGGTCGTCATGAAAAAAAACAAGGAGTAACACTGTTGTTTTTTATTGGTCATCATGAAAAAATCATAAGGGGTTACACAGTTATTTTTTATCGGTCATCATGAAAAAAAACATAAAGGGTAACACTTTTGTTTTTTATTGGTCATCATGAAAAAAAACATAAGGGGTAACACTGTGGTTTTTTATTGGTCGTCATGAAAAAAACATAAGGGGTAACACTTGTTTATTATTGGTCGTCATGAAAAAAAACATGAGGGGTAACACTGTTGTTTTTGATTGGTCGTCATGAAAAAAAACATAAGGGGTAACACTGTTGTTTTTTATTGGTCGTCATGAAAAAAAACATAAGGGGTAACACTGTTGTTTTTTATTCGTCGTCATGAAAAAAAACATGGGGTAACACTGTTGTTTTTTATTTGTCGTCATGAAAAAAAACATAAGGGGTAACACTGTTGTTTTTTATTCGTCGTCATGAAAAAAAACATATGGGGTAACACTGTTGTTTTTTATTTGTCGTCATGAAAAAAAACATAAGGGGTAACACTGTGGTGTTTTATTGGTCATCATGAAAAAAAACATAAGGGGTAACACTGTTGTTTTTTATTGGTCAGCATGAAAAAAACATAAGGGGTAACACTGTGGTGTTTTATTGGTCATCATGAAAAAAAACATAAGGGGTAACACTGTTGTTTTTTATTGGTCATCATGAAAAAAACATAAGGGGTAACACTGTGGTGTTTTATTGGTCATCATGAAAAAAAACATAAGGGGTAACACTGTTGTTTTTGATTGGTCGTCATGAAAAAAAACATAAGGGGTAACACTGTTGTTTTTTATTGGTCGTCATGAAAAAAAACATAAGGGGTAACACTGTTGTTTTTTATTCGTCGTCATGAAAAAAAACATGGGGTAACACTGTTGTTTTTTATTTGTCGTCATGAAAAAAAACATAAGGGGTAACACTGTTGTTTTTTATTCGTCGTCATGAAAAAAAACATATGGGGTAACACTGTTGTTTTTTATTTGTCGTCATGAAAAAAAACATAAGGGGTAACACTGTGGTGTTTTATTGGTCATCATGAAAAAAAACATAAGGGGTAACACTGTTGTTTTTTATTGGTCAGCATGAAAAAAACATAAGGGGTAACACTGTGGTGTTTTATTGGTCATCATGAAAAAAAACATAAGGGGTAACACTGTTGTTTTTTATTGGTCATCATGAAAAAAAACATAAGGGGTAACACTGTGGTGTTTTATTGGTCATCATGGAAAAAAAACATAAGGGGTAACACTGTTGTTTTTTATTGGTCGTCATGAAAAAAAACATAAGGGGTAACACTGTCGTTTTTTATTCGTCGTCATGAAAAAAAACATAAGGAGTAACACTGTTGTTTTTTATTGGTCGTCATGAAAAAAAACATAAGGGGTAACACTGTTGTTTTTTATTTGTCGTCATGAAAAAAAACATAAGGGGTAACACTGTTTTTTATTGGTCATTGTTACGGCCACCCTTACAACACGGCTCGCGATCCGGCGGCCCGCAACGTATTAAGAATACATAGACCAAAGTTCCCGATCACAATGATGGTGACGTTTATTTCACAGAACTTCCAACAAAAGGACACTCATTAAAGAAACAAAAGGTTGGACGAAGCCTGGGCCAGCCACGCAATGGGCCGTCGAAGCCAGCACTTCCTCCCTACAGTTCCCATCCTCCGCTATATAAAACAAATGCGAAAAACAATAGCAGTCCTCCAAGCAGGATTCAAAGGCAGCTCGGGTCAACGTGAAGACGCCAGAATGAGAGCCCCCATAGGGAGCACAGGCCACGCCTTAAGTAGCCGTAGCTCCACCCCCTCGGAATCGGGAACACCTGCGAGGACAGAAGAGAATAGAGCGGGTGGAACAAGAAGAAAAAGGGGAGGCGCGTAACAGTCATGAAAAAAAACATAAGGGGTAACACTGTTGTTTTTTATTGGTCATCATGAAAAAAAACATAAGGGGTAACACTGTTGTTTTTTATTGGTCGTCATGAAAAAAAACATAAGGGGTAACACTTGTTTTTTATTGGTCGTCATGAAAAAAAACATAAGGGGTAACACTGTTGTTTTTTATTGGTCGTCATGAAAAAAAACATAAGGGGTAACACTGTTGTTTTTTATTCGTCGTCATGAAAAAAAACATAAGGGGTAACACAGTCGTTTTTTATTGGTCGTCATGAAAAAAAACATAAGGGGTAACACTGTTGTCTTTGTCAAATAAAATATAAGGGGTAACACTGTCGTATTTTATTGGTCGTCATGAAAAAAAACATGAGGGAAATAATATAAATACACACATACATTTTAATGCCATGTATATCCTCTTTATTGATGATTGATTATTGTGTATTGTCATCGCCTCAGGGGTAACACTGTCGTTTTTTATTGGTCGTCATGAAAAAAAACATAAGGGGTAACACTGTCGTTTTTTATTGGTCGTTGTTACGACCGGACTAGGGGAACCGGACATAACACATGGTGCTCCCCTCTTTTCCCACTCCCAAGGACGACCAGGCACACAGGGCTGCAGTCCAGCATAAGTTGATTTATTCAATTGTTGTAGTCTCGGGGTGAGCCTCGCCAAAACAACAAACAAAACAATCTAACCCCAAAACTAACTTCCCTAACCGACAAACCAAAGAAAGCAAAGTTCACAGGATTCTTACTGACTCCCTACATGATAAACAGGAGAAAACAACGATAAACCAAACAAGCTACTCACCCCTACGAATATCTGGACTGCTTAAGTTTTAACATAACAATACAATACAATATAATGCCACATGGTAAGCCTGGTGCAGTTGGGAGCAGGGTCAAGAGAAGGAGGATGATTGTCTCCAGCGGCGGCCATTTATAGCAGCTCCTCCAGCCCCTGCACCAATCAACAGCCAGCACCTGGAGAAACACCAATGGTGGTAGCACCACCCTCAGGCCGGGAGGAGCAGCACCTGGAGAGGGAGAGAGCCTAAGGGTGGTAACACCACCTTCAGGCCGGGAGGAACCACAGCACAGACGAAATCCAACACTGAAAAATACACAGACGACCCTGGGTCGTAACAGTCGTCATGACAAAAAACATAAGGGGTAACACTGTTGTTTTTTATTGGTCGTCATGAAAAAAAACATAACCCTGCGTTCACACCAAAAAATGCATTTGCTGCCCGTACGCGTTGTCGCCGAGGTTTTGCGGCCGGCAAATCAAGTTTTGCAGCGCAGCACAAGTTTTGCAGCGCAGCAAAAGTTTTGCGGCGCAGCAAAACTTTTTTTCCATATATGCATGGCATGGCCTGCCCGGCATGCCATGCATATATGGATGCAGCTTTAAAGGGGACGCAAAACACAGCTTTGGCAACGCTGTTGAACGCTGATTGGCCGTCATCACGCGTTTGCTGCAGAAAAGTTGAAATATCTCGTCTCTACGTTCATTTTGAATGGGATCGTGCTGCACGGCATCTTTTTGCATATTTTGGTGTGAACCCAGGGTGACGCCTCGTTTCCACATACATACATTCTCGTATGCGATCCAACCGTCTCCGACCGAAAGTCCATTCATTCCTATGTGATTCTCCGTAATGTCCGTTTTTTCTTCGAGACTTTCTCCTCCGTAAAATTTCTGTCCGGTATGTCCTTAATATGCGTTCAAAAAATTTAACTTTCGCCGTCGTTTTACGGAGATACCGTATGAAAGATTTTATGTTTTTCACAAAACATGTGAGTACCTGGCAGGCCAAACTCCTCACCGATCTCTTTCCAAGACTGGTTGGTTTTTTTTTTTATCTCTGTATATGTCGATCCTCATGTTCCAAAGTACCGGTCTCCTAAAAACGGCCATTATCATACGCTCCCCCATCTTTTGTCCGTAAATAAATTCATGTCCGTAGGTAAAACACTAGCATAACCGCAGGAACGTATTCTCCGCAGGGGGTGCTGGAAAAAAAAAACTCAGCCTGCACTAGACTCGCAACTCGCTACATTGATAAAAAAGATATATAGCAGCGCAGCTCAATTACACCAGTGCATGCGCGCACAGTCGAAAATCGATCGTTGTGTTCACACCATGGTTCACATCCAGCTGCTCACAGAACAAGTTTAGCGCACCACCGCTCCTCTCACACTTTTTCATCTAAATTTTTTCCGCACTAGGTCATATGAGCATTAAATAAATGCTGCGTCTCAAAATGCCTTGGACAGCAGCGAGGATGACTCGCTTTACCACGGGCCGAAACAGTGCGGAGCGACCACAGCCAGAGCGAACACAGCGGGGCAGAGGAGTGTCAGGAATAGTCTTTGGTGTACACATCAGTACGGCCGATTGGCACTACTGTTTAGTGGCAATGCAGTGTTTTATTCTATGCCTTTTTATTTTCGTATATTATTTCAATGAATGACCTGGGACATTAGAATTGTTGGTCCTCCTCATTTTTTTCCGGTCAATGACCGGTAATAACCGACAACGGAAACTCTGCTATAATTTATAGCAGAGTGAAGATTTTGTCAGATTTTTGGTGTTGACGGTGAAAGTTAGGCCGGTTTATAGCCTATAAACCGGCCTAACTTTCACCGTCAACACTGAACCCCTTCTTCTTCGCACGGCTGTCAACATCCGAAACATACGCTAGTTAGATTTTCTCAAACAGCAGTTTCAAGTATGGGTAGCATAGAACTAACGTTAGCCAAGTGGGGGCTCCATGATTGCTAAATCTAACGAGAGAGGTAAAATTGCCATTAAGGAAGAAAAGCATAGTATGCCTTGCGACTGTGCTTCGCAGTATGCCTTGCGAAACCCAGTAGGCCTATGCCTTTCGAAACACCTCGTGATTGGTTGATGAAACGCTACCAGGAACGCCTAAAGGGCGTTCTTGTGTCATGACGGAAACGCCCAAGCCTGCAGCTGGACCCTTCTCGGTTCAGGGACACCTCCACACTCGAGGTGCCGGTGATCGAACTAGCTACCTTCCGGTGACCAGCCAACCCGCTCTACCTCCTGATCCACATGCCGCCCCAAGATGACATCACCCGGGACCACTGACCTATAGGACGGCCCACTGACCAATAGGACGATCCACTGACCTATAGGACGGCCCACTGACCTATAGGACGGCCCACTGACTGGAGAGGGAGGGGGAGGGAGGGAGGGAGGGATGGAGTGTGAGAGGGAGAGGGGGAGAGAGAGTAAGAGGGAGGGACAGAGACAGAGAGACAGATAGACATACGGACAGAGAGGGGGTGAGGGAAGGAGAGTGGGAGGGAGAGAGACAAAGGAGGAGAGGGAGGGAGAGAGCGGGAGGGGGAAAGAGACAGGTAGAGGGGGAGAGGGAGAGAGGGGGAAAGGGAGACGGAGGGAGAGAGGGAGGGAGGGAGGGGGACAGAGAGGGGGACAGACGGAGGAGAGAGACAGGTAGAGGGGGAGAGAGGGAGGGAGAGAGGAGGCGAGACTCTGAGTGTAATAGAAGTTCAGAGAGATGTCCAGGTTTCTGCAGATATAACCTTAAAAACATGAACATTGTCATCTCAAAGACATTCAGTATCTCCCTCCAATACATAGGAACCCTATCATACTGAGTGGTGGAAACAGTAACATATTAATGATGTCTGTCTTGGATCTTTAAACGTATGCTGTAAGCAGTGAACTGTAGCTATTCAAATGACGTCCAGTTTATTTGAGCAGATGTGCACCTGTGTCTCTTGATGGCAGAAAGTCAGTGGAAATGTAGGGTTGAGGTTTTCAGAAGAGTCTCTGGAGATTCCAGTGAAAGCACTATGTGTGCATGTCTCCATACCAGCTCGATGGCGCCCTCTTGTGTCAAACTAACGCCATAACAACAGGATTCCATGACCACTCTGGTGAACAATAATTTAACAATTTGAGTAGTATGCTTTTGTTTCATCAGGATTAACCTTGGCTCATAGATAAATCACAATTACATTTAAAATCTCCTTAACATGCAGCGCTCAACTGTTGTTCTTAAGTTTTATTCTCTTTATATTCTCCACAAACTTTGGGAGCCTACTCATTGCACATTGTTTCAACTAGAGACTCAAGACTAATTTTACAATGTTCAGATTAGCTTGGAATCGTGCTCTTCTATTCAAATATTTTTCATATTTTAAACTTAACATTCTACCTTGAAATATATATTATTTTACATTGCAAGTCAATGGGATTATAAAATATATTATTTCCCAAAGAAATAATAGTTCTATGAAAGATAAAAAATAGCATTGGGATTCCTCAGCCTCCAACTGAACAACATTCAGGATCTTCTTTTTCAGATGTTTATTAAAAGCCTTTTGTTTTTAAACATAGTGTTGAATATAATCTCTCAGGAAAAACGTGTCAGAAGGGAGATGAAGAAGTGCTGTACGATATCGAAATAATCAGCGTTGATTTAATGCCTCGCCAGCGCCCACCCCTCCACAGCGTTCGTTTAAAACCTCATGCCACTCACCAGGAATCTCCAGATTGGGAAACCGATATTAATAATAATAATAATAATAACAATGATGATGATGATGATGAAGGGCAGTCAGTGGAAGTCTGTAACCATGGCGTTTCTGTGCAAAACAGGAAGAGTTTGGTTCCTAGTGAGAGTCGTTGAACCGTCGTCCAGCAGCGAGCCTCATTGTTTGTCTTTCGTTCCGTCGAGGGTAACCGTTCCCGACGTCGACGGACGGACGGGCGGGGGGGGGGGGGGTCCTCATCTGCCCCCCGGGTGGTCTGTGTGCATCTCCGGCGTGTACGTCAGCAGGACTATCATCACCCACAGGTGCAGGAGACCCTGCGGGAGGAACAGGAAGTCCACGCGGTGAGCCGGGCCCCTCTCTGTGTTAGCTCTGGCGTGTTGTTCATTGCTATCCTGGTTTTATGTGCGTTACTGTGTATGAAGTATAGGCTACTTTGAATCAAAACGTATGAGAAAGGTGCTAACTGAATCGAATGCTCCGTTCTCTCTGCACCACTGATGGAGCTTCAACAGATCCCGGAGTGGTCGCCAAAACGAACAAACATTTACAATACTTCTTTGAGCCTGTGAGGACATTGACAGCAGCCCCACATCCTGTTGCTGCATTTATATCACGCATTTCTGACCAGTGGCCACTCAAAGCGCTTTACAACATGACCTAACATTCACCCATTCATGTACACATTCACACACCGACGGCGGCGTCGACCATGACAGCCAGCTCGTCGGGAGCAGTCAGGGTGAGATGCCTTGCTCAGGGACTCCTAGACACCGGGAAGCCGGGGATCGAACTAGAACCCCTCCGGTTACCAGCCAGCCCGCTCTACCTCCGGAGCCACACGCCGCCCGACAACAAATGTGTTGTGAAAGAGTTAAACACATCACAGAAAGCAGACGTTTTGGTTGCATTTAAAAAAGACATTCTCATGGCTCAGCAGTTGAAACCCTGTCGCGATGTACAAGAGTCAAAGATACTCACGATGTACAAGATAACAAACACTCTGGCGATGGGGTAGCGTCGCAGGAAGATCCCCAGTCTGATGCTGAAACAAGAACAAGGGCCCAGCATTATGGATCGTTCCAGATGCCTCGGTCACCAGCCTTCCAACTTTCACTTGTGACGTCATTTCCTGTCTCGTAAGACTTATAGCGTTCCCGTTCTTCTTTGTGATTGTCTAAGGTCATTGGCTAGACGTTGTTATTGTTAGCTACATTATTCTCTTTAGCAAACAAGCTCGAAAACAAACAACAAACTTTACAATGTATTGTACGCACAGAAAGACCGTGCAATGCATAAATTGGTGACCGGAATAAAAGTGATCAAGTGTTTAAGACCATTTAAAATAAATATATCAAAATGACCAACGTGGTACGAATAAATCTCTTTACGGGCGCAGCCATTTTTTGTGCCTCCGTGAAATGCCGCAAGACAGCTGGGAGATTTCCCCACTTGCAACTCGGAAGGCTGGTGTCCGAGGCATCTGGAACACACCACCAGAAACCGGTAGTGACCCGTCCTAGGGACACGGTGTCGGGGGACGCACCGAGCAGCGCAGACTGACCTGAAGCGGTCGATGGTGCTGGCCGCCTTGCGCACCTGGCCGTACATGCCGGGGCTGTCCTGGTCGCTGAAGAGCACGGGCGTGGCCCTCTGTCGCGCCCCTGGAGGACCACACACACACACACACACACACACACACACACACACACACACACACACACACACACACACACACACACACACACACACACACACACACACACACACACACACACACACACACACAATGGTCAATGGAGTGCATCTATCCAGCGCTTTTCTAACCAGTGGCCACTATACTTAACAATATTTCCCAACATTCACCCATTCATTCACCCATTCACACACCGATGGCGGGGTCGACCATGTACGGTGACAGCCAGCTGGTCGAGAGCAGTCGGGGTGAGTGCCTTGCTCAGGGACACCTCGACCCTCGGTTAGGAGGAGCCGGGGATCGAACTAGCATCCTTCCGGTGTCCAGCCAAATCTCTCTACCTCCTGAGCCACATGTTTGCAGGTACACAGGAAGAATTTACGAATACTGCAATACTCTTTCTGGAATACGGCAAAATAGGGGTTTTAAATGGTATCCAGATTTTGATAATTATGTCAGTCAGGCAGGCAGTTCATGAACCTAAAAAGTTAAATGTGATCAATATCAGGAACAATTCAGATATCTAAAAAAGAAATTAAACCAACTGCAGTAACCCGTGTTCACCAGCGGGTGGCGGTGTTACCCTCGTTACATTTCCAACGTGGGGTTGCCCCTCAACTCCTCCCCTCCTACCTGCTCCCTCCAGGCTGCCCATGTGGATGGCCTGCCCGCCGCTCGGCGCCCCTCCCTGGGCGCTCTTCAGCTGCTGCTCCAGCCTCTCCAGCTGGAAGGCCAGGGAGCTCTTCTCCGTGCCCAGCGCCTCCAGCATGGTCTGCTTCTGGATCAGCGTCTCTGTCAGCTGGTGCAGACGGCTCTCCAGCTCCACCTGGCTGCTGCTGCTCAGAGCCTTATTGGTCAGCTGGACGGGACCAAGGGATGAGTGACAGGTCAGGGGGGGAGGGGGGGCCGTTGGTAAAGAGAGCTGAGGTGCAGCGGGGGGGACGAAGGCGAGGAGGTCTACCTGGTTCCTCAGCTTCTGGATCTCGTCCTCCCGGTCTTTGATCCGGCTCTGCAGGCTGGCTTTGGTGCGGTGACTCTCCTCCTCCAGGTACTGCAGCTCCTGAGGACACAAATAGAACATTGGTATTAAAAAAAGAAATCTGGATATCGAGCCATAAAATAAATATAATAAAATACGTCTGGTAAATCGAACCTATCCCGGGCATGTGCTGCCCCTGTCCTTCATGTGTCTGTGCCCTACCTGGGTGGGTGGGGTTAGCATTAGCTTGGTGACGGTCTCCAACCTGTTTTTATGCGGTTAGAGTTAGCTTGGTGTAGCTCTGTCTCCCACTGGTTTAATGAGGTTAGTGTTAGCTTGGTGTATCTGTCTCCCACTGGTTTAATGAGGTTAGCGTTAGCTTGGTGTATCTGTCTCCCACCTGTTTTAATGCGGTTAGCGTTAGCTTGGTGTAGCTCTGTCTCCCACTGGTTTAATGAGGTTAGCGTTAGCTTGGTGTATCTGTCTCCCACCTGTTTTAATGCGGTCAGCGTTGGCTTGGTGCTCCTCCCCCACCTGTTTGTGTCGGTCCAGCTCGGCCTCTGCCTCCTGCTTGGCTCTGATCTGCATGGCCTGCTGGTCCTGGAGCTCCATCTGCTGCTGCCTCCACGTCTCCACCTCGCTCATGGCCTGGCTCTCCAGCTCCTAAGGGTAGTGGCACGGTTGTCTTTCAGAAATCCTACAAAGTGAGGCCATGTTCTGTGTACCTTTAACTGACGCTGCTCAGGATATGTAGATGTTTTTTCTTTTGTTGTTCTTTGCAATTTCTTATTTTTGTTCATATTATCGCCTTAATTCAGATGCGGTTTTACCCATCCTAAATATCAGCTGCAATGGCCTTGCTTGACCAGAGGTGGCGCTGTGGCTACATTTAAAAGACGTTCCCAGACCCCCTCTGATGTGGGGGCCCAAAGGGGGCCCCGCTCACCTGGACCTCGGCCCGCAGCGCGTGGACCTGGCCCTGCAGCCTCTGCACCTCCTCCTTCTGGAGCTCCTTCTCGTGGCGCATCTCCTCCAGCTCCAGGACTGCGCCCCGGCCGCTGTCCAGGGTGTCCAGCCCCGAGCCCTCCTTCAGGCTGGAGATGAGCTTCTCCTTGGACTGGGGGGGGACAGGGACAGAGGTGAGGGAGTGAGGCTGGAGACCAGCTTCTGGTTCAGGGACACCTCCACACTCAGCTAAGAGAAGCCGGGGATCGAACTAGCTACCTTCCGGTGACCAGCCAACCCGCTCTACCTCCTGATCCACATGCCGCCCCAAGATGACATCACCCGGGACCACTGACCTATAGGACGGCCCACTGTCCTCTAGGTCGGCCCACTGACCAATAGGACGGCCCACTGACAAATAGGACGGCCCACTGACCAATAGGACGGCCCACTGACCAATAGGACGGCCCACTGACCTATACGACGGCCCACTGTCCTCTAGGTCGGCCCACTGACCAATAGGACGGCCCACTGACCTATAGGGCGGCCCACTGACCTATAGGACGGCCCACTGACCTATAGGACGGCCCACTGACCTATAGGACGGCCCACTGACCAATAGGACGGCCCACTGACCTCTAGGACGGCCCACTGTCCTATAGGACGGCCCACTGACCTATAGGACGGCCCACTGTCCAATAGGACGGCCCACTGTCCTATAGGACGGCCCACTGACCAATAGGACGGCCCACTGACCTCTAGGACGGCCCACTGACCTCTAGGACGGCCCACTGACCAATAGGACGGACCACTGACCTGCAGGATGCGCGAGGCCTTGTGCTTGTAGTCCTGCAGCTCCTGCCGGCCCAGCTCGGCGGCGGCCCGGGCGCTCCTCGTCTGCTGCTGCAGGTCGTCGGCGCGGCGCCGCTCCTCGGCCGCCCGCCGCTCCGCCGCCGTCACCGTCTCCGCCAGAGTCTGCCGCTCGGCCTCCGCCCTGGAGAGACGCACCGCGGCCTCGCTCTGGGGGAGGGGGAGAAGAGAGGGGGGGGAGAAGTGGGGGGGAGAGAGAGAGAGGGGGGGAGGGTTGGGAGAAGAAAGAAAGAAAGAAAGAAAGAAAGAAAGAAAGAAAGAAAGAAAGAAAGAAAGAAAGACAGAAAGAAAGAAAGAAAGAAAGAAAGAAAGAAAGAAAGAAAGAAAGAAAGAGAGAGAGAGAAGCAGTGGGTTGCGATGAGGTTCTCCGAGACATAAATAAAGAACAAGTGAGGGGGGGGGAAGAGGAATAATGTATTGTACGAGTGGAAGCAGGGAAGCACAATGGGAGTCTAACCAGGAACCTCTCGGCTGGAAGTCAACCACCTAACCACTAGGACGATATTGGCTCTTTCTGGGTAAACAGAGCCGAGGCCACGCCCACAGGCCTCCCATTGGCTCCTACCTGCATCTGTCTGTAGTTGTCCTGCTCTCGCCGGAGGGTTAGCTCCGCCTCCCTCAGCCCCTGTTGCAGCGTCTCCAGGGCCTGCGACTGCATGCTGCTGCCTTCTGATTGGTCCTGCAGCAATCTGAAACCAAGAGGGGGTTCGGGGTCAGAAGGCCATCGTCCGGTAGGCTGCGGGACATTGACGCTCGAGCCCGAGACCCTTCCGACTGTTACCGGGACTTCTCGCTCTGCGCCGCCTCCAGTGCCGAGTTGCGGGTCTTCAGCAGCTGGTCGGCCTCGTCCAATCGGATCTTGAGGACCGCCAGCTGGCCGTCTTTGGCAGACAGGGCTTCAGTGAGGTCATCAACCTGCGACCGGAACTCTCGGACCACGCGGTCCGTCGTGGACTGGTCCGAGTTCCACTTGTCGGAGCGGAGGCGGGCCTGGTTCAGATCTAGTGTGCGGGGGGGGGGGGGGGGAAGACAGAATCATCATCACAAATGATCACTTCAATCATTGACACAAATTCAACATGTATTAAAGAAGGCACTGATCTGTACAAAGAATGATTTTATAGAATCCACCGCCTTTGACCATTGGATGACTCTTATTGGATGCTATTAAGTGGAACCAAAAGTTTCAAAACGTACAAAAAGCTAAAATTTAGGAGGAAGCCTATATAGACTATACCAGTGGTTCTCAAACTGTTCTACTAGTGTACCGCCTCCAAGATATTTTTTAAGCGGAGTACCCCCTTCACCGGCCCAAAACATCTATAAAAAAATAAATACCATTAATTAGGCATGTGCTTTCTATTTGGCAGTTTAGTGAGGAACATGAGCCTGGGCTTCATGCATCTGTTGGCTAATGTCTCCCCTCAAAAGAAGCAAAACGCCAGGGGAGGGTCGGAGCATGGAGAGGGGAACCCCACTCAAATACATTCCTCCTGAAGCTGACCACAGTTTGGTGTTTCTGGACGCGCCCTCTTTTTCAAAGATTCTCCTTCCTCCTTGTTGTCAGATTTACGTATTCAACCACTTGTCCATTTACTCGATTCTCTTTTGTTTAGCTTTCAGATTAGTTATAATTGTACGATTTTTTTACAGGCGAAACCCTTGCACTACTCAAAATTGCCCCCCCAGGGGTATGCGTACCCCCGTTTGAGAACCACCGATATGGACCATACTGTGATACAAGCCTCCATACCTAAAACCTAAAGCCATGTCCCAATCCCCGGTCCCGTGCGGTCGACCTACCCTCCTGCATGGCCTTGGCCCTCTGGATGAGCGAGGCCATCTCCTGGTTGAGGGAGGTCACCTCGTTGCGCAGCAGCTGGTTCTCCAGGCGCAGGCTGGACAGCTCCTGGCTCCGGGACTCATCCGGGAACAGGGGCTCCGGTCGGCCAGAGTCCTGGGGGGCCGACAGCCCGGAGTCTGAGCCGTCGGGGGTGTCTGGGTCGGAGGAAGGTGGAAGGAGGAAAAGGATCAGAATATATAAGAGTTTATAAATATGTTTATGTCGGTGGGGGGGAGGTAGGGGGGCCTTACCCCCTTCCACCCTTACTTTATGTTGTACGTCCTGGCACTTAATGTACACACTTATAGAACTCAGTTATATAGCATCTTAAGGAGGGATCGGCCGATATTGATTTTTTTTAGGGCCGATCAATCAGCCTTAGCCGATAACCGATACGCTGATACAGATTTTCTTGAGCCGATACTACCCTGGAAATCCAGAGTTCTCACGAGAGCACAATTTGAATTTGATCAGCGAGTCACTCTGGGAACAAGCCATATACTCGTGTATATTCTGGGCCTCCTCTGAACATTAATCAATCACATCGATCTATCAACATATCACTAATCTTAAGTATCTTGGCTGCATATGGGGAATGGTTAAGTTAGCAATTGTTAGTGCTTGGCACTTTGTTCTATGAACATCCTTACTGTGCCGACAGCGATATATTGTCGTTTCTCTTTCTTCTGCCAAATGTATTTATTTGAAGTCGCTTTGGATGTAAATGTGAGGTGAATATGAGAGCCGGAGCACTGAGATAGTGAGACGGTTAGGGTGAGATGACACTAGATAAAGAGAGATAGAGAGATAGAGCGATAGCAGCGATGAAGAGAAAGTGAGCGAGATAAACGGATGAAGAGTCGAGAAATAAAGAGATGCAGATTGAGCGATGAAGACAGAGCTAAACAGATGAAGACTTAAAGAGATGTAGAGAGAGGAAAGGAGCAGAGAGGACGAGTGAGATGTCAGACAGAGTTCGAGCGCAATGAAGAGAGATGGACGCATGAAGATATAAAGAGAGATACAGAGATGGAAAGCGACAAAGAGAAAGAGAGAGAGAGGGAGAGATACACAGACGGAGCTATTGAGAGAGACGTAGAGCGAGATCCCAGAGGGAGAAAAAGCCGCTTCCAAATGGGCTGCCATGACTCCAGACAGCATCCAATCAGCTAAAAGAGGCTCCTACCGCGGCCAGGGTCCCGTGCAAGGCCCTCCTCCGACGTTTTCATGCTGTGCGTCGACAAGGAGCTGAGGCTGGACGCCCGGGAGATCCCGAGGGCGGAGTGGGGCGTGGAGGTCCCGGAGGAGGCCAACGCGCTGGACATGGGTGTGGAGGTAGAGGGCGGAGCTTGGGGCTCCACCACGGGGACAGACACCTTCGGGAGATCTCGCCTCACGTCCTTCCGGTCGCTAGTGGCGGCCGGCGGGTCCGAGCTGTTGAGGAAGTCAAACAGCATGTCGTCGTCCACGTCCTGCTCACTCTTTTTGCGCCTCACAAAACCCGAGGAGGCTCTCCCCGTGTTGGTGGAGGAGGTCGCTCCGACGCTGGAGGAGCCCAGGGGAGTGGTGGTGTCGGGGTTGGTGGAGGAGACGTTACTTGCGTTGGAGAAAAGAGGGGCGTTGGATCTTTTGATGTTGCCAGCTGCCGCGGTGATGAAACCTGGCGGATCGTGGAGCGATTCGTAGTTCTGCTGCATCCCAGGACCGTCCGTCCGGTACCCGGAGGTGGCGTACACGGAGGAGAGCGATGGATCACCTCCGTATTCAGCTGCCAAGGCATTCTCCTTCTGCAGGGCAGTAGCGGCTCCTGCGTCCACTTTGTTTAGGAAATCTTCCGCTTTCCCGGCCAAGTCAGTGAACCAAGACATCCTTCACCCTGAGGGAAGACACATTTCGCCAAGACTTGAGGTGAGTTTTCTGCAACAGCTAACAAGCGAACCAATGCAAGTCGCACGGATTCCAGCTAGGCCTACTACTACAAACACACAAACAGTATAAATCTTCTACAAATCGATAAGTCAACGTCAGCGAATGTGGAAGGAATCCACAATAATGTCAACCGCCGTCTGCATCGCCACAACCCGACAATAGTCCCAGTTTAGAGTCAACTATTCTATAGCCGCAGAGCTAACAGCATAGCTAGCCAGGTTCAAAGCAGGCAGTGACATACCGTTCACGACGCGCAGTATAGACAACGGGGAGGTCCGACTGTGTGGCTATCCGGTAGGTTTCATCAGTGAGTGGAAAGAGGTTTATTCAAAGAAAAGAGACGCTGAGTATCATCATCTGTCAAAGAAGAGATTGTTGATCTGCTCTCCCATACGTGGACCAGGAAGTGCTACCGCAAGGACCCCATAACAGAACGCCCCAAACAGGGCCCGACTAAAAATCAACCAATGAGATTGTGCTAAATTGAATAGGCTTTCTATGTGTAGTCACTGTGTCAATATTTGCAGTAAGATCCCACTAAAGTCGTATATGACGGCTCAGTCTTTGGCCCTTATACAGAACTGTCGCAGTCTATGCATTACTTTCAACAGGAAACTAAAAATAGGTCAAATATGAATTACTAAACTATAATAAAATCATACCATTTAAAAATCCCAGACTTATATAAAATAGGTACCCATCTTAATAGACTGTGAAAGAGACAAGGACACAAAAGCGTATGAAACAGTGCCTTTTATTTATTTTCCTCGCACTCACTCCAAAATGCATATTTACATAGCATGCCACATCAATACAAGAACCGACTATGGACACAGTCGAGGACACTCTGAGCTGATCGGAGAGCATCGGCGGGAAACGGGTGAACAGGTCTCTCGAAAAAAAACGCAGGAAAAAAAAAAAGTGGAAACAGTATCGATAAAATTTATTGAAAAAAATAACCACCCAAACGTTTGCTATTAGGAGTCGTTTTATCAGATTAAAATAAAATACAAAACCCTCCTCCACGATTTAAAAACGATGGGTTAGCCAGTACGGTGTAGATCGGACAGTGGTGGGATAGAGCACCGACACTGGTTGTCCCGGGAAGACGCGTTAAGTTCTATGGATGCCCTGGTTTTTGACAGTGGTGCTTCAGTGTTGGTCGGATCAGGGGAGCTGGTGAACTCCTATACCGTCTTAAACCTGTAAAATGCCAACGTAAAAGTCCCCCTGCTTAAGTTTCTAAACGCTGTCCTTGTTTAAAAAAGTAAACGCGTCTTTTCAAGGAAGAAGGATAAATTGAAACGGGACTCGCAAGCAGTGACGTAGAGATCAGAATCGCGGGCAGACGAGAAGTTAAATTAACAAAAGTCCTGGAAAGAATTGAAAAAAATACGATTTATTATACGAGTTTTGTATAATGTATGTAATGTGTGTAAAAAAAAAAAGAAAAAAAAAAAGGACAATAAAGCGGACAACAAAATATAACCGGACAGGTTTCCTTCGAGAAAGTTCCATCGAGAGAAGGGAAAAATAATAATAATTTTGTCGTTGCTTAATCAGCATTTCCTCTCTGAAGGGTTAAACAGTCTCTTGTATCGGCACACACACACACAACTTTCACGTTTCCACGCAGTCGCACAATCCTCAATCGCTCATACACACACACTCCCCCACACACACACACACACACACACACACACACACACACACACACACACACACACACACGCTTATACATGCAATGTAGTTCTGAGGCCGAGAGATCAGTCTTGGAGGCTAGCTGGATCCATTAGGAGCCTGATTCACCTGTAGTGGCCATCTTGGATGTAAACCCTAACTGCAAGCATTTAGATCCAAGATGGCCGCCCGGGAGCCGGGGAGGGTGGGGGCTGAGATGGGTCGGTGGTGGAGGGCTAGATGAGGCCCCTCCTCTTCTTGTAGTCCTCCAGGTTTAGGGAGCGGCGTGGGGCGCCGTCCTTCACCGGCAGAGCGTTTGAGCTCACCGACAGAGACTTGGCCTCTGCAATACGACGACACAGACGGACAACGGATTAAACCACATACCTTCTTCTATTCGTAATCGCTCTAGACTCTCCTGAACTGATGCCCCTGAACTGATTATCGATTTAATCTTTATTTTTCTTTAGGCTATATTAAAAACTCCCATTGGTAGAAAATACCAATACCAATTGGTATTTTCTACCAATGGGAGTTTTTAATATAGCCTAAAGAAAAATAAAGATTAAATCGATAATTGATCACTAATTATATCGATGATCAATCAAGGACACTACGACACTAAAAAAATCTGTAAAAAAAACAACAGAATAAACGGGTCCTCTGTGCACCTGCGTTGGGAACCTGCAGGTCGATCTTGACGTCAAAGTCATGGACTTTGAAGAGGTCCTCAGAGAGGTCGCTGTGGATCTTGGCTGCGTCTCGCTCCCGCTGGATGGCTAAGAGCTGAACCAAGACAAAAGCATGGGTATTGTGTCGTCATTGGGGAGCCTTCTTTCAAACTCTGGCTAGTTACAGGTATCAATACAATTGCAATAATTGATTTGATTTAACTTGTTGTTTAGAGCAAAAACATTAACATTCAAATAAGTACAACTCAAAACGAAACTAAAATAGTTTGAAATCATCAAAGAAAACAAAAAAGCAAAAATAGACAGTAGCACCATCTATAGGTGGACTTTGGTATTGCAAAAATATACAATTGAAAACCAAACTCACCTTGTTCTTGTCCAAGGCGTTGGGGTCCATGATGGACGAGCCGGAGCCGTACTTCTGGTCAAGGTGGGCCAGGATGGCTATGTGCACGGAGGGGTCCCGGGCCTGCGCCGACACACACACACACACACAACACCAGAGGTTTACATCGGCCCCCGTCCTGGTGGAATACCCCCCACAGCGCGACCCCACTACAGTGGTTTCAACGCGCTCCAAGGACCCGGGCGCGTGGTCGGTGGGGTGCTCCATTCCCAGCCCGGAGGTACCGGGTTCCATCCGCCCAGCGCTGCGGTCTGGCTGCAGGCGGCCGTGAGCAACCAAACCCCAGGGTTCCAAGACCAAACCTGTCCTCCCCTAGAGGACTCAGCAGAGAGGTCCTCAGAAGAACCCCCTTCTCCCCAAGGAGACTCAGTAGGGAGGTACTAAGGAGAACCCTGTTCTCTTCTAGAGGACACAGCAGAGCGGTTCTAAGGGAGACTCAACAGAGTGGTTCTTACGTTGGACACCATGGTGGGCTTGCACTGTCTTCGCGTGAACGGGTCCATCTGTTGGTTCTTGGTGTTCTGTCCTTCGGCCTATGAGGAAGCAGAAAAAAAAAAAAAAAAAAGGTCAGCTGACCTGTTCACTAGCCAATGAGGGCTCTCCGTAGTTCCGAGCAGCAGACGGGCTCGTGATCGGGACTTACGACAAGCGCTTTCTCCGACTCTACGATGTTCCAACTCCGGTTCCTCTGGTTGATGTAGCTGGAGAGAGAGAGACGAGCGGGAGACCAACACGGTTAACACACCAAGGAGGACGAGCCAAAAAGAGTTGTGCAAATGTTGACGGCAACTTAGATTTTTTGGTCACTTTACAGACTGCATTGTTTACAGGCACTTTACAGACTGCATTGTTTAGTCACTTTACAGACTGCATTGTTTACAGGCACTTTACAGACTGCATTGTTCAGTCACTTTACAGACTGTATTGTTTACAGGCACTTTACAGACTGCATTGTTTAGTCACTTTACAGACTGTATTGTTTACAGGCACTTTACAGACTGCATTGCTACAGTCACATTACAGACTGCATTGTTTACAGGCACTTTACAGACTGCATTGCTACAGTCACTTTACAGACTGCATTGTTTACAGGCACTTTACAGACTGCATTGCTACATTCACTTTACAGACTGCATTGTTTACAGGCACTTTACAGACTGTATCGCTGGATTGCTCAAAGAGGATCCCGGCAGTCGACTGACCTGATGGCGGAGATGTTCTTCGTCCTCTGACGGTCCAACATCTCTGCCCTCTCCTCCAGCGTGTTCAGCTCTTCCTGGATCCCCTTGGCTTTCTCCCCGTCCCCACTCTCCTCCGCCATGGCCTTTGATCAAATGCAAAAAAAAAAATTTTTTTAATCATCTATTCGCATTGCGCAGATGTTTGTGCATGACGTCGTAGTTAAGGCGGCAGGTGTGTGTTGCTTAGGCGGCCGCAAAAGCTGCAAAGTGCTGTGGGAAAACCCTGGAGATTAAGTGAGGTTTGCGTTCTTATGGTGCTGCCGCTCGGTACCTTGTCTTTGAAGAGTTGGGTTTTCTTCATGGCGTAGTTCGACGGCGCCTTTCGGAACCGGTCCTTCTCCTTCACGATCTGTCGGCAACAACCGTAAGATAAAAAAAAGTTATTCTTTGGGGTGCCTCGGTATAATGAGGAGAAAACACAGAGAGGCCAGCAGAAATAGAATACAATAGAATATAATTCTCTTTATTGTCATTGCACATCGTACAGCGAAATTTAAGTAATCCAGACGGTAAGATTCACAACAAAATATAAGAGTAAAAAATATATGCATAACAAATGAAGATCAAATATACAGATAAATAAGAATAGCAGCTGAGGTTATTGGTATTGCAAAGTAGTTGGGGGGGGGGGGGGGACACTCACGTCCTCTATGTCTTTATCGTTGAACTTGTGGTTCATGGCCTCTTTGATGGACTGCTCCTTCTTGGTGATCTCGTCCAGAGTCGGGACCTGCATGCTGGCGACGACCATCTGCACAGAAAAGACAGAATGTCAGGCGTTAATCAGGCGTTTACCAGCTGCTCCTGGTTGGGACACGAGGACAGAAACCATCTTTAATGGTGACATATTATACCACCAGGTGTGAGGGTGATTAGCCGTTACAAGCCGTTTTGAAAATCTGCCACAAGTGGGCGTGTCCACCTAGACGTATGACGGACACATCTAGGTGGACACGTCGACCTAGACGTATGACGGACACATCTAGGTGGACACGTCGACCTAGACGTATGACGGACACATCTAGGTGGACACATCCACCTACACGTATGACGGTTACATCTAGGTGGACACGTCCACTTGTGATGTCAGAGGAGGCTGATTTTCAAAACGGCTTGTAACAGCTAATCGCCCTCACAGCCGGTGGTATAATATGTCACCTTTAATACATTTTAGCGGAACGGAGATGAGCCACCATGAAACCCAAGGAACTGGATTCATGTGGATGAGTAGAGGACATTCCAACAACATATTCAGAATCAGCTTTGGTTGTCCACTTACAGCCTCCTTCCACTTCATGAACTCGTTGTCCGTAAACTCCTGATTCGAAACAAACTCGAGCCGGAAGACCCTCGTGTCGCCACCGTGCCTGAGGGATCAGAGTTAAAAAAAGGTTCAATACCGAAGTCCTAAACGCAGTTGCGACAGAAAATCAGCTAGGATAGATTAAATCCTGGAGGTGCCGACCGTAACTGCAGGCCTTTGTTTGTTCTCGTCGTTCCGAGCTGGTACACCTTCGCCGTTTCCACCACGTCCACGATCTCGGCAACCTGGAAAAGATGAACACCGATAATGAAAGTATACCCTGTAGACGTTTAATAAAGATGGAGCGATAATGAAGGTAAAGTATACCCTGTAGACGTTGAAGATGGAGCGATAATGAAAGTATACCCTGTAGACGTTTAATAAAGATGGAGCGATAATGAAAGTATACCCTGTATATGTTTAATAAAGATGGGCCAAAAATGAAAGTATACCCTGTAGACGTTTAAAAAAGATGGAGGGATAATGAAAGTGAAAGTATACCCTGTAGACGTTTAAGATGGAGCGATAATGAAGGTATACCCTGTAGACGTTCAATAAAGGTGGAGCGATAATGAAAGTGAAAGTATACCCTGTAGACGGGCTTGCTGCTGCTGTTTCCGATGCCTATTCTGACGAAGCAGCCGGTCACCGTCTTGGAGAAGAAGGGCATGTGGCACCAGCGCTCAAGCTTGTGTCGGGACAGACGGACGCGGTTCAGCTCGTCCGGGAGGGACACGGGCTGGGACTTGGGCGGAGTATCCTCCTTGCTACAGACCACAGAAAACACTGCCACGTTTAGCAATCAGCAGGGAGGGAATCTGACATCTGGCTGTGAGACTATCGACTTCCGTTCGTGGTAGGATTTATGCATTTTTGTTCATAGTTCCCTGTATGATTCTTAGTGAACACTTTACTAAATATGTAATTTGTGCTTTACGGATATCTGCATTCATTATCCGAACTTGGTTGCATTTTTTAAAACATTATTTAAATATATAGCATGTTCTTTAATTGACAAATCGGAATGTACGTTAACTGAATGAATTGTATTAGTCAACCTTCTGCCCATGGTTGTGTGTGAAGTTCCCTTCCTAGCCTAAGAGTGACCCGAGGCCATCCGGCAAAATTCCAATAATCCCGCTAAGGAAAAGCGCCACTCACTCGTCTTCATCGTAGGACGAAGAGCGGGAACTCCGGTCGCTCTTCACTGACGACTTGTCGTCATCCTCCTCTTCCTCCTCCTCGTCGTCGGAGTAGACCTCGCTCGTCTTCAGGGGCTCTCGCTTGGCCAGGAGCTCCGCTGCTCGGCAACATGGGAGGGTCAAAGGTCACCGTTTGCAACAAAACGTCTACTACAGTTGATGTTAAATATGTCTGCCATATAATTATATAGTATACCTAACCCTTTAGCGTCGCTTGAAAAGCGCAGTGTAAATAAAGCCCTATGCGATGGACCAGAATGCGATGGACCTCCCACCTGTTCTGTTCTTCTTCTTCTCCCGCTCGGCCTTCAGCTCCTCCATGGCCTGGGACTTCTTGTCCAGCTTCTCGTCCCGTTTGGACCGCCGCTCCTTGTTGTGTGACATCACCTGGCGAGGAGGAGGGGGGGGGGGGGGGGAGCTTGAGAACCGCCCGGCACTTCAGACATGGTGGCTCCGGGGTACGCTACTAGCAGCTGGGGCGTATGGCGCTTAATCTAATTCTGAGCGTGATTTTGATTTTAGCGTCTAACGATCACAAAACGAATATAATCGAGTTTTTTATTATTTTATTTCTTCATTAAATGTTTTGGAGAAAGTGCAGAACAGCTGGATATATATCTGTACATTATTTTAGATTTGAAATTTTTCTTTTTGACCAATTTGTGTATTTTTTTTAAATGCCAAATTTCCAAGTTGTCAGTTACAAAATGTTTTTTAGGAGAGACAATGCTGAATAAATAACATGTTTTCAAAAAAAATCGTTTGAATAATCGGGATTTCAACATTGACCAAAATAATCGTGATTATTATTTTTTCCTATAATTGAGCAGCCCTATTGGGGTGTCCCCCTTACAGCCACCCCCCACGGTAGACCTGGTGGCCCTGGCCAAATTTCGATAAAATATATATATATTTTTTTGTTGTCTGTATTTTTAAAGAATTAATTTTTCATTTTTATGCTTTATTCACGAAGAGTTAAGACACAAAATATCGTTATTTTAATTAATAAAATAAGGCGCTCTAAAGAGATGTCCCTGCTCATCGAGGTGGCGCTCAACACATGAATGAGGGAGACTTGAACAGAAGTTAACTAGCCAAAGAAGAGTAACTGAAACTCAGTTTTGTACCATGAATACAGACCGAAATCCAGCATTCGTTAAGACGTACATTGTGATTTATCACGATAGGATTGTCTAACAATATATTGTTTATTTCAGAATCAGTATCGCGGGCCATTTATCACATATCGTATGGTGAGGTACTCTGTGATTCCCACCCCTAGTCCCCACACAAGATCTGGACCAAACAGAGGGACCTTTCTGGACTAAGTACAGCACTAAAGACACAGAGAGACGGGATCTACTTCACATCAGTCTGATGAAGACGAAGTGAAACCCGGGTTCCGTTCCTAACCGTCACTCCAATGTGTCTGTCCTGGATGATGATGAGGGAGAAGATGCTGATGAAGATGGACACTCACCAGTGGCGTGTCCTGGACCTGCGATAGCTTCCTCTTCTCCTGCTCCTCCTCCTGTTTCTTCTTCTTCTCCTCCTTCTCCTTCTTCTTCGCCGTCTTTAGTTTCTTCTTGATCTCAAACCTGTGGCCACACAGAGGGAACTCTCAGAGCCAGCGCTAGCTATTCTATCATGGGGTGGAAGCCTACGCCCTTTCGTACTGAAGACATTCGGTACGAGTCTTACGGTCCGGCACACGTGTCTACCAAACGAAAGCAGCGTGGTTTTAACCACTTAACATGCAGAATGATTGTGTGTGCAGTATCCCCCCCCCCCACTCCTATGCACCCATTGAATGTTGTACATCCTGGCACTTAAAAAGAGTACTTAGCATTGTGTAGCATCTTATCCTAGCGAGCTTTGTTGTATACGGGGAATGGGTTAACTAGAGGTTTTTAGTGCTTGGCACTTGGTTCTATGAACCTCCTTACTGTACCGACAGCGATATAATGTTGTTTCTTTCTTCTGATCAATGTATTTATTCAATGTCTCTTTGGAAAAAAACGTCTGCTGAAGGCCAAATGAGGAAGATGAGGAATTAATTGTAATATTTATTTTTATTTTTTAAGAACAGTGTTTTCTTGACGCAATGCGGTTGCCACCGCTCACAGAAAAACGTTAGATTACTGCAGAGTGAAAGCATGCGAGTATCAGAGAAAAGTTGTTATCTCCGAAACGTTCGCTTACAAAAAGCGAATCTCGCCTCAGCCTCGCCGCATGTGAAAACGTAAAGCTTTTCGCTTTCCTTCCTCTCCTACTTCCCCTTTCTTTCCCTCACCTCCTCCTTCCACTCAGTCTCTCTCCCTCCTTCCTTCTTTCTTTCCTTATCCGTCTCTCTCCCCACTCACCGTCTCTTGAGCACCTCCCTCTCCCCTCCCTCCTCCCCCTCTCTCCCCCCTCTCCCCCCTCACCACTCACCGTCTCTTGAGCACCTCCCTCTTCTCAATGCGGTTGAAGAGCTCCTGCTCGCGCTCCTTCTCCGTCATCTGCTCCAGGCGGGCGCGGTCCTCCTCGTCCCCCATCAGGTCCTCCCCGTAGCCGTCCCGGAACACGTCGTCCTCCGAGGAGGACTCCGAGTCCGAGCTGGAGGACGAGCTGTTGGTATCCGAGTCCGACACCTCCCCTGGGAGAGGGAACGCCGTGTTAGACGCGGGGGGGTCCGACTCCCGGTCCGGAGAGTTCGAATGCCAATACCTGCAGTCTAACCTGAAGGCGTCCTAGCCGAAGACCCCCCCCACCCCCTAACCCCCAACTGCTACTTCATTATCTGCTACATGCAGATAATGTGGCCAAATCATTTACATTAATTATACACTTAATCGCAATTAGTCCGTTTGTGTCCTTTTAAATTCATATTTAAAATATATATACGTGTGCAACAAATTGCTTTGAATTGCATTTGTATCACATTGGCCATACGCAATCATACAATATTCATATTCAATAAAACACAACTATCCATTACTAGGCACAGGTCCCCATGGCGATGGGGAGTCTCCATCCACCACAGCCAGGAGCCACCGTAATGTACGGCGAGAGAGCATTAGCTTTAGCATAAGCGGCTACGTGAGGTCGACCCGGGATAGAGGACTAATCAACTAATCCGCCTCGACGCTTAAAGACTCACTCATCGTCTCCGTGGTAACTGAACGGTCAGCCGCAGAACAGCACGTTTATTGTTTAAAAGCCATTCATCCAGAATGTGTTTGCCCGATTTTATACGGCAACCCTGCCCCTCAATATACACGGTAGGGCTTTGACTTTTGCCCAAAAATCATATTCGAAGTTCGTTTGTTTATTAATATTCGAATATATTCAAATATTTATTAATAATATTTTGACCATTAAATGCCCTCAGTAAGACCTGGATTGGGCTTCACGAGGTTTGTTTACCGGCGTTGCTATGGTTACCGGTCCTGCGTGTTCCAACGGTTTATTAGGTTTCTAATAAATCGCCGTCTAATCAATACTTCATTCACGGCCTCGTCCGTGGTCATTACAATATTATGAATAGACTGCGTCGGGTTCTCCGACGTCTCTCCCTCTTGGCCTACCATAACAGGTTTGAATATTAAGGGCTGCCTAATATTTGTTCGAATTTTGATTTATTTTTTGATAGTCTTTATATTCGAATACCGAAGTTCGGAGTCAAAGCCCTAATACACGGCCCCAACGTACTCACACACAACCCGCTAGAATGTGAGGTCCAATATTGAAGCTCTAGGTATGGGGAGTTCTGCACGGGTGCTTGTGGTCTTTCTAGGGTTCTCAAAGTGTACAACACCTTTACAAACGCAACACAAACACGATCACTCCTGCTTTAACACCATGCAGTAATCTCACAGGTCAGCCCGTGTCATTGCAGAACCCAAATGGCAGACTTTGAGGAATAGCCAACCATTCAATCCAAAAATCTTGTCCATCAATGACAACAGCATATATTTGATGGCAGTAGATCAAATATAAGGACGGACATCAGCACTTGATTTTAGATTTAAGTATCGGGCGCTGAAAGTCTGAGAGTCTACGGAGTAGCCACATTGTTCCGTTCACTACACGCCGTTTTCCGTTGTCGACCCATTTTCAACCCCGTTCCCTGGGATGTCCCTAACCGGCAAATCCCGCCCGGTACGGGGGCAACCGTGCTGGCACCCTTGGGAGCGACTCACCCTCCTCCGGCGCGGAGCTCTCGGCCGAGCTGTCCCCATCGGAGCTGCCGGACGCGGCGGCTGCGGCCTTGTGCAGCTTCTTCTTGGAGGCGGTCTTCTTGTCCGAGCCCTTCCCCGGCTTCACCTTCTTCTTGCCCTTGGTGCCGCCCACCGTCCACTGGAGCGGGGGACACGAGGCGTTAGGGTCATAGGGGGAGCTGACTGAAGGTGACAAACAAGGGGCCTCCTCTCTTTCCGTCGGAGCAGAACTAACCGCGTGGGATTCAACTTACTCTTAACGTTCCCGTTTAACGCTTGGATCGTGTTTTGAATTCGAAGGAAACGATTCAAGACCAACCCCCCCCCCCCCACTGTTTTTGGGAAATACTTTCCCTTATATTTACGTTTTTCTGTGAAAGAAATAAAGATCTCTATTTTTAGTAAAATATTCAGTGGCCTGAAAAACCTAATCTGTTATGTTGGCGAGAACAAATCCGATTCATAAAATAAAAAAATGGGATTCTTTTTAGTAAAAGTGGAATGGTTGCATAATACAAATTTGTAAACAAAAAGCCTGACCGCAAACACAACCTGAATGTTACTTCAGGTTCAAGTGCTGTGGGTCGGGGGGGGGGGGGTTGTTAGAGATCGGCCTATAAGGTCTTTCAAACACTAGCTGTGAGTAGGGCTACACTGGACTTCGTTTGGCACCTAGTAGGGGTACAGTGGCTGTTAGCAGAGATGGGTGATGGGCACTAGACTTGCGGTTGCCTATATTACATGTTTTCTGTGCACCTTGTCCGAACTTATCCCTAATTCTGTCTGTTTTAGTGTATTGATGTGACTCTGACTGGCTGCCTGGTCTGTCGCGTGACTTGATGCCTGGACTCCCCATTACCATAGACATTCATTCGTTTTTCTTAACTAAATAATTGAAATGTTTACTTGTATTCAAATGCAAGTCAATGATAGCACCCATTGCACCCTCTATTTCTTCAATGCCAATCAAGCAAGTTTTTTCTTGCCCTCTGGGGGAGGGGGGGGGGGTGGAGGATTAGGGGGGTTTCCTAAATACATGGTCTGTGAAGACCGTTGCGACATTGAACTGTGATTACGGGCGATACAAATCGAACGATAACGCAGGGACGCACGCACCTCGTCGTCGCTGTCTGACGTTTCAGAGTCTGAAGACGCCGCCGCCGTCGGCTTGCTAACAGGCTCATCCTGTTCGTCCGAGTCTGTCCTCTTCCGCTTGGCCAAAGAGAGCAGCTCCTGGAGGAGCAGAGGGGTGAAACGCCGATTACAGGCCGGGCAGAAAACAACCAAAGAAGGCTTTGACAAACAAAAGTACAACAGAACCAGAAGGTCTGGGAAAGGCTTGATAAACAAAAATAATTAAATTGACACTGTAGTTATTTGATCAACACAGATCGTGGTAATATGAGAGTCACATTACTGAAGGAATCGGTGGAGAAGTTGATTACCGACATAATAAGGAGAAAATACAGAAAATACTTCAGTCCCGTCCATGCACGCCACCGTATTAAAAGAGACAACAGCATCTTACAACTCTAGGGGCAACATGTTTTTGCCCTGTACAGACGGGTGTTTGATGGACATTGCGGCAAAACGCCATCAAAACACTAAGCGTCTGCACCAGCATCCAGTCTTGCTGCAACACGGCAGCAAGGCTGTGGTCGAAGCGGACCACAGCCTCACGGTGCCATGCTCTCTCCAGGAGAGTGTTTGTCAACAACACCAACACAGACGTCCAACCCTGCGCCCGTGACGTCACGGCGGGCAAGGTGTTTTACTGCGACCCTCCCCGTGGCGCCATCACAGCCACGAAACGCACCCAAACATTAATAACAAGTCATTGCCATGTGTCGAGCAATCGAGGGACACCACGTCAGTGCCACACATCCCAACATAACACGGATGTCCCACAGTTATTAACCCCCGGAACGAGGCCCCCTGCGCGGTGCCCAGTAGGTCTACTGCTGGGGGAGATGAGCTATGTTTAGCTCCTGCGTTAGCATTGGTGGCTAATGGGTTCATTACTGTCACTACTACCCGAATAATTTAATTCGGCTTTCGTAGAGAAGCACACCCGTTTCAACCACGTGCAGAACAGGATTCGGCGAGTGTGGAACCATTCGTATGTGACTGGGTTTGTGTTGGAGGAGGCCGTCGCTCTCGCCTTCCTCTCCTCAAGAAGAGCGACCATCAGCGGCTGGCCTCGTCCCCCCTCATCGGCTAGCAAAAGCTCCTAAAAAACCTCCAGATGTCGACCACCGAGGAACACTCAAACGATCCTCAAAAGAGCTACAAACATCCCTTACCTGGTCCAGGTTATCGTCGCTGGCGCTGTCTTCCGAGTCGGAGTCTATCACGACTCGACCTTTCCGTTTCTTTACATTCACCATGATTAGCTGCCGAAGCTAACCCGCTAGCTACCTCTGTGTCGTCTGAGTGTTTGGAGGTAAACCGTGCGCATGCGCAATAAGCATGTTATCCGGCCATGCCAAACCGTTTTCGGTGTTTTATGATGAACACAGAAGAGGAACATCTCAGGTGGGTGTTTTTATGACGTTATTATTGGTGTATTCGTGGAGGGTGATGGGTTCTAAACGTACAAAGAGAGACGCGATAGTAGCCGAGGTAGGAACTAAACGTTGGGAGGAAACGAAGAGGGGAATAAACACTCGGTGCACTCACTCATGGGAGGAGCGTCCGTCCCACTCGTCCCACTGCGGCTGCTGCTGTAAACATACATGTCTCCTTCTACTATATTGACCTTTTTAATGGATAATTAAACGCTGTGTGTGTGCGGGATAGCATATGAACGATTGACAGCACTAATTAATCCTCAATAAAGGTCATTGTTGAGACCTGTCGTAAACACAACGTGCCTATTCCATTCATCTGTCCTGCTATTTACGTGGAGGTCACAGAGAGCAGATGATGTACGTATGCCGTTGATTCTCATTTTTTAGCGTTAAACGTTTTTTAATTGTGCACCTCATTCTTTCGTCAAACGTTATCTTTGCCCAACTGTCCGTGCCACTTTCTCTGACCTGTGTTTATTCAAATGTGTATAACCCTACAATATCGTGTCCACGTCTTTCAACAGGTAATCCAGCCCCAGTCAAGAGAACCCCCGTTTCAAACGTTTCCTGGTAAGGATGAACTTTCAGTGTGAGTAATAAAATAATGTGATATTCTATTGCGGCACACAGCGCATCATATTCCCATCACAATAACCCATTGTTCACCACTTCGTCTCCACAGTGACGTTAACTCTGTAAAATGTCCTTGTCGAGGATCGCACGCCACCCTCGGGCGGGGCTGCTTGGGTGCATCCACCAGCAGTTATTCCTGAACCCCTCCTCTCTGCCGGGGGGGGCCGACACGAGGCCCATGAGCCGGGTCCCGTACCGGAGACCCGGCGAGCCCAAAGACAACCGGCCTCCCTGGAAGAAGATCAAGTTCGACTTCGCCAAGGGCGTGGAGGGCGTGGGGCGGCAGATGATGCTGCTGAAGAAGGAGCTGCTGGACCCCCTGGTGGGGCCCGAGGGGAAACCCATGCTGGAGCACATGCTGGAGCAGAACCGAGTGGTGTGGGAGTTCCGGGGCTCCGAGTGCCTGGAGCAGTGGAGCGTGTCGTCGGACCGCGAGATCGGCGGGCAGAGCGAGGCGTACCTGAAGCTGGGCCGCAACGACAACACCTGCCTGCTGTACGGGAGCCTGAACGCCGCGCCACCGCGCGACGGGGAGACGCGCTACAGCGGTTACTGCACCCTGCGCTCCAAGCAGCGGCTGGTGAGTGACGACCCGCGACGACCCCCCCCCCCCCCTCTCTTCCCTCCCCCTCCCCTCTCTTCCCTCCCCCTCCCTTCTCTGCTCCCCCGGCTGTTTTTGGGCCAACGTTTTCCACCCTGAATGGGCGGGTCCCCAGGTACCCGTCACACTAGTTTAACGAAGAGAAAAAAATAAAATAACCTGTATATCCTAGAAGGGATATTTGACTTTAGTCCGATTTAATGACGGGATCCCCCATGACCTCATAATCACCTACACGACGCTCTGGTCGCCAGTGTTCCTTTGACCGGAAGACCCACTTTGATTGGACGAGCTTCAACACCCTGCACCTGCGGGTGCGTGGCGACGGGCGTCCCTGGATGATCAACCTGGCCCCCGAGAACTACTTCAGCCACCAGAAGGACGACATCTACAGCTACTTCCTCTACACCCGGGGAGGACCCTACTGGCAGGACGTCAAGGTACGGCTCCACAGTGTGCCCTTGGGTTTAAAGTGAGGGGTGGATTGTTTTGGTTCTTAGACGGCTGACGTTAGGGGAGTCGCTGGCCGTCTAAATGCACAATGGCCAATTGCCATGTGCTGTGTCAAAACCTCATAAAATAACTAAAATGTAATTGGTTGCCCGTAACATTTTCCAAGCATACGGTCATGGGTCACAGGGTTGGAAAAATAAAATGAGTTAAAATGAGAGAATAAAATCGATATGTATTCTTAACCTCTCGACAGATCCCTTTCTCAAAGTTCTTCCTTGGGCATCGTGGCCGAATACAGGACGATCAGCACCATCTCTGGCTCGACAAGGTAGAGGATTGGCAACACTCTTCATGCATTTAAAGTTGAGTTACAAGGGGACCTAAAAGCGGAGGAGCAAAAATGGGACTCAAAATTTGGCTGAAACATTTTGGTTGAAACTGGAGTCTAACAGCCCAAATCTTATGGTTCACAGTCTATGGCAGTGGTTCTCAAACTCTTAGATACTTTTTCCGCTGACTACCTCTTCACCAGCACACAAAAGATTTACGTAAATAATGTAGCGCGTTCTATTCGGCATTGTAACCATGAACATTAAAAGGTTGAAAATACTCACAAATTAGTGAGGAACATCGGCCTGTGCTTCATGCAACTGTTGGCTAATTTCTCCCCTCAAAAGAAGCCCAACGCCCGGGGAGGGTCAGAGCATGGAGAGGGGAATCCCATTGAAATATATTCTACCTGAAACTGATGTCATTTTGGTGTTACTGGATGCGCTTTTTTGCCGGATTCTCCTTGTCAGATTGACGTTTTAACCACTTGTCCTTCTTTGTCTAGCTTTCAGAATATTTAAATTTATTTTCAGGAGTAGGAGTTTTCCCTGCAGTACTCTATGGTAACCCCAGGGGTAAGAGTACCCCCATTACTCTATGGGTTCATGCGGTCATGCGTTGTTTTTTTCCTCAGATCAACACGATAGGCTTCACCCTGGGGGATAAGGTGGACGGGCCCTTCCAGCTGGAGATAGACTTCATCGGGGTGTGTAAAGACTACGCGCACACAGAGGAGTTTGCTTACGAGAAGTACAAGAGGAACCCTGAAGTATAGGCTGGACCGCTTCATTCAGGGGCAGCCTTCAATGGCCGCTGAAACCAATTACTGTAAATACAATTCAGGGACGGACTGACCATGAAGGTCAATAAATAAAGTTTTTTTCGGTTTTAATTCAATGTCACTTGTTTCTTTTCTCGTCAAGGTCTTCAATCAGGTTACAGAAAATATCCACTTTAAAGGTCTCCTATACTACTTTTCTGGTCTTAATTTCTTATCAATGACTCATGACACGAATCACAGCACAAAAAACTGTTGATTTTCAGCAAATTCTTCCTCACATCTAGGCGCTTTCAGCATTCTCTGTCAACACTCGGCTTCGTCCTTCTCCGCCCCCCCTCCTGCCAAACCCACTCCGTTGTAATTGGTTACCTCCGGAAGAGCATGTTGCAGCATTACCACACATGGAAAATCGGGATTGTTCTACGTAGACAAATTCCGGAAAGTGAATGGCGACCGGCGTCCCTAGTGTTAGGCGCTCTGCACAGCCACCCCAGCCAGTCAGCAGGGAACACGCCTCAATGCATGTACGTCATTATTTGACACTTTAGTATGGGCAAACATGACTAAATTATAACGTTGATAGGTCATAAAATTCAAACAAGCATAAACTGAGCTCTTTATTTTAATTTTTTTATTTTAACGAGGACGCAATTATTATGAATCTTTAGATCTATCAACAATGGCCTCTGGGACATTCATTACATAAGGATTTCTGGCCGGTCACTGTTTTTCAGTGCAAGACTCAAACCCACAGTCAACTTTAAAAAAGTTTAATACAAACGTCCAGTAATAGATTAAAAACATGTATTTTTTAAGGGCAAAAAACATTCAGCAAAACATAAGACTACTCTAGACGCTAAAATTGTCACGACATCAAAGCTGCAGCAACTTCTTTTTTTCCGAAATACAAAATAGTTACAAAACTAATCCAATTTCTGGTAGCAAAAACCCAGATGACGCGTGACGTGAAAGTCCAGAACGGACAGGCAAATATTTACAAGAAAAAAGAGACATGCTGTACAGATTTGCATTCTACAAACAGGAAGCGGTTATGACATCACGAGTCCTCGTCTGGCTCCCAGAGCGCTCTCCTTCTTCTGCTTCCTGCCCTGCGTCTGCTTGGTCCGCCTCTCCTCCCTGTGAGTGGCAGGTACAGCGTTAACCCCATCCGTCCCACATCGCCTCAGTGAGAAGGACGGTCTGAAGGCTACACCTGTCCCGGCTGCTGTTGCACCACAGTGCAGTGGATGTATCCCAGTCACCACAAAATCAAAACCCTTTAATGCTCAAACCCCGCAAGGCGACAGCCAGCTCGTCAGGAGCAGTTAGGGTGAGGTGTCTTGCTCACGGACACCTCGACGCTCCGCAGCTAGGCGGAGCCGGGGATCGAATTAGCAACCTTCCGGTTACCAGCCAACCCGCTCTACCTCCTGAGCCACATGCCGCCCAAACAATAGTCCAATTACGACCAGTTTCCCTGCTGCTTACCTGGTCTGAACCTGGTGCTGTTTGTAATTCTTCTGGTGCAACTGGACCACCGTGGTGTTGGCCGCGGCGTTTTCCTTTGCGTCTCCGAAGGGCTTCAGCTTGCCTGTGAAAGAAAATGCATTAATGTATCAAACCAGAACCGAAAGCAGAGTCAGGTTGTCGGCCAAACTAGTCGTGGTAACACAGTAGGGCCTACGCAAGGGGGCTTGTAGGAGAGGCCTACACTATGGGGCTTATAGGAGAGACCTACACTATGGGGCTTATAGGAGAGAGACCTACGCTATGGGGCTTATAGGAGAGAGACCTACGCTATGGGGCTTATAGGAGAGAGACCTACACTATGGGGCTTATAGGAGAGAGACCTACACTATGGGGCTTATAGGAGAGAGACCTACACTATGGGGCTTGTAGGAGTGTCTTGGACCTACCTGTATGGGGCTTGTAGGAGAGAGGCTTGGACAGGCTGGCCTTCAGGTCAAAGCTGGGCTTGTTGTTCCCGGGTGTGACGGAGGAACTTGTGTTCCCGCTGAAAACAAAGGCCCCTGTAAAAATAGAAGAAAAGCAAAGTATTGAGAAGGCTCACCATTTTTGGCTTCCACCGATTTCATAGAAATATACCAATGATATTCAAAGATCGGTTTAACTGATTAACTCTGAAGTTTTGAATTTGGTCAAAAAAAGGTTGTTCCCGTTTGTGAGACAACATGTGAACGGTGCCCCCTTGTGCTCAACTCGGGCATTGCAAGGCGGCTTGGCACACGGTGCGCTCGGCCGCGGCGGGCCACAGGTCAGCTCACCAGGGGTCTTGGAGGCGGAGGTGTTGGAGCTCTTGGTGACGGAGGGCTTGTCGCCGGTCGGCCTTCCCGAGGCGCGCCGGGCCACACAGGTGGTCAGGCGGGTCGGGGTCTTCAGCTGGGACTTCTTGGATGTGTTGTCGAGAGTCGCTTCGGAGAACCTGCACACGGGTGGGGGAGGGTTATAGATTATGAATGTGAAAAAAATAGTTCTGACAGTAAGTGAACCGATTACTACTGTATATTACGGTCACCGTAATATACTTGGTAGCGCCGATAGTATACTGAAGTTCAGGAATCGGTATCGGGATTTTTTTAATCAAATATCTACTATCTAGGAGAAATCCGGTGTAAAATGCATCTGGGATATGTTTAATATGATAACGAGTTGGGATGTTCTTTTGGGAGCAAAAAAGCGCACGTAGACGCATTCTTAAGTTGCCTGTTTTTAGCCGATACTACAAAAACCGACGGGTGAACTACTGATGGTATTGTGAGTACAAATTGTCATTTTTAATAAACAATCTACACTCACAAATGTATCAATGTCACGTTTTATATTTTAAGCCCATTGTCAGGCTAATTCTAGCCTTTTAAGTGGTCTAAAATAGCGATTCAGTTTTTACCATATGCCCCATCGTTCCAAGTTTATAGCGTTTTGGTAGAATCGGCAAAAAAACGAACCAACTTAAGAATGCGTCTACATGCGCTTTTTTTGCCACCAAACGAACAGTCAAACTCGTTTTCGTACTCAACATATCCCAGATCCATTTTACACCGGATTTCTTCTTAGAAAGGTTCCGGGTTCGATTCCCCAACCTAAATCTTGATCCAGCGCATGCGTATGAAAGGGTTTACTGCAACAACGAAAGAGCGAGGCGTGCGAGGAACAGGGAGCTACTGACTGGACGTTGATCCTGCGCAAGGACAGGACGGAGGGTCTGAAGGAAGCCTCTCTCTGGACCGCCCGCCTAGCCCGGGGCTCGTCCTGGGCAGCGGTAGGCTTGGGCACCGCGGGGCTCATCAGTGAGGACCGGGACAGCTTCACCTTCACAGAGAGAGAGAGAGACATGTCAATCACTAGGTGTAGCACTAGTAGGCCGAGAGCTGGGCAATTAATCGTTTGTTTTTTTTAATCGTAATTTGAATTAATGGTACGACTGTGGCCACCATAAGCATCAGCACATCACAGTTATTCCAACATCTCAAACTGAGGCACGCAGCCGAGTGGGAGATGTGTGTTATTTATTTTGACTTTTTTTTTTTTACTTCTACAAAGAAAACCCGATTAAAATCAATAATCAGATATTAAATTTTTAGTCCAAAATCGCCCCGCACAAAGTAGACCTACAATGTGGCGCCATCTCGTGGATGAAAGACAACACTCAGTACTCCCCCAAAAATGATTTGTATTTATTCTGGCATGACTGGGAAGCTGTTGGCGGACATACCAGCTGTTGTGGTTTGACATCAGCTGGCTTCGGCAGAGCGCTCTTTGGAGGAACCTATAGACACAGAGTCCACAAGTAACATTAACAAACAACCGGAACGATTACACACAGGCTGACAAAAAAATGAACGACTCCCCCGGTGCATCATGGCTGCTTACCTTCAGGTCCTGGGAGGCGGCTTTTAAAGCCGTCTCCTGCTTGGTCTTCCTCTGGACGTACGAGTCGATGGACTCCATCCGGTTGAAGTGGGCCTCGTGGAGTTTCTTGAAGTCTGTGTGAAATATACCACTTTGAATGATTCTACCTTTATTTGCCGACGTTGGCCTTTCCTTAATTGTATCTTCCTGTTTAGGTTTCAGGTAGTTAATCGCCCCTCCACAGTCCACACCCATCTTACTCACTTATTGTATCTTTGTACGTCCTGGAACTTAATTTACGCACATATTGTATGTTGTAGCTCCTTACACTTAAAAATAGTACCTAGTATTGTGTAGCGTCATAATATCCTAGCTATCTTTGTTGTATACAGGGAATGGGTTAACCTAACAATTGTTAGTGTTAGGCACATGGTTCTATGAACATCCTTACTGTGCCAACAGCGATATATTGTTGTTTCTCCTTCTGACAAATGTACTTATTGTAGGTCGCTTTGGATAAAAGCGTCCGCTAAATGCCCTAAATGTAAATGTGGTAGCAGGTGGATAACTTACTGGGGGTGCTGGCCTTCATCAAAGGCTTGTTCCTCTTCATCAGCCCTGCATGGCGGGGGATCCTTCCGGCCACTTCCACCTTTGGATCGTTTCCTGTACCTGGAAACGTTGGGACATGCGAGCGATTAGGCCTGAATGGACTGGAGACAGCGCCGTCATATGTTGAGTAAAAATAAATCTTCGTTTTCAATGTCGTTCATGCAAATGCTTTTTGTTTGTTAAGCACGTAACCTATCCAAGTCATTAAGGGACTGGTGCAGTTAACAACAAACAAAAGTATAGAACTCAGCAGTAAGGCAAATGCACAGAGAATCCCTACACTTCAACCAAAGGTAGGGTTTCATGCCCCACATAGCCAAACACTGACCTTGATCGCAGGCTGCTGGGTCTGGTTGGACCTCGGCTTGCTGCTCGCTCACAGGGCCAGTCTCTTCGGGTTCTGTGGTCGCGGACACTCTTCTTTTCTTGGCAATTCCTCCCTCATCCAGAACCCCGGTCTCTGGCTCCACCTGACCAGAACCAATCATAGACCAATCATTGTTTAGCTGCCTTGGCTCTCTTAAGAAATACTTTGCACCATTTAGACTTTTTATTTTATTCAATTTACCCAATTTTATCCTTTTGTACTTATCGCACCGTAGGTCAGAGACAAATGCAATTTAGATTCCTCTATTTGTCTGGCACATATTTTGGAATTGACAATAAAGCTGGCTTTGAACTAGTCTAATGCCGCTTTTCCACTGCATGGTACCAGCTCGACACGACTCGACTCGACTCAGCTCGCCTTTTTTGCGTTTCCACCGCGATCTAGTACCTCAAGTGGCTGCTTTTTCTAGTACCGCCTCGCTCTAGGTTCCAAGCGGCTGAGCCGATGCTAAAAGGTGACGTCGGCAGACGGCCGGCCACTGATTGGCCAGAGAGTGTGACGAAGTCACGAGAGCGACATGGCAACCATGCTGGTAACGATAGAACAGCCATAGTAGCGCCGCAGCCAACATATTCCACTTCTTCAACATGCCAGCTAATAATACGAACACGAATACCATCGCATCGATGTTCTCCATTGTTGTTATGTGGGTTCTGTCCATGTGTGGGTTACGTAGGTGTTGTTTGCGTCGCGTACAAAAATACGTCACGGCCCTTTCGCGCAGACGACCCCGCCCACGTCCCGGAGGTACTATTTGCGGTGGAAAAGCACCCGCGCTGCTACCGTGTCGAGTCGTGTCGAGTCGAGCTACATGTGCGGTGGAAAAGCGGCATACGACTCTAAAGCCAACACGTGGAGTAAGGTAGTGATTCAGGGTTAGTAGCGCTGGGTAAAGCTTGCTCTCCTGAGCCTTTAATAATAAAACCTGTCCTCTTGTGGCAGTGTGTGTGCGGCTGATGGCTGGTTCAGGCAGCCTCACCTGGCCAAGTCTTATTGAACTCTGGGGCTGAGTGAGGCTGCACATTGAGTGCTCAGTGTGGAGGGGACAGATTAAACAACACCAAATACAAGTACACATTTACAAGATAGATAAAAGGGACGGAGAAGACAATGGCATTACCATCCATTCACACTCTACAACGGGCCCATTTGAATTTGAAGGTTTCCAATGCCTGCGTCTTTCATGTTTTAACTGGAAGGTTTCCAATTCCCCTCCTACTGTGTATATTCACCTCAGCTGTGACGAGCCGCTGCTCCCCATCAGAGATCTTCCTCTTGGTCGTCTTCCCGCGACGACTGGTCACAAACAGAGACTTCTTGGTGCTTGGATCGTCTCCTACGCTTGCCAGGTTGGCGTTCACGTCCTCCTGTGCGCCAAGGTCCACACTGTCCATGACCTGAAGAAATAAATTAGGATTAATGTAAACTGAAAGCATCGGAAAAAAAGTAATCAAGTGATTAATGCCGGAGAGATCTATGCAGAGTTCTCATGTGTTGTGGTGTATGTATGTGTGTGTGTGTGTGTGTGTGTGTGTGTGTGTGTGTGTGTGTGTGTGTGTGTGTGTGTGTGTGTGTGTGTGTGTGTGTGTGTGTGAGAGAGACAAAGTGCTGCCCACTGTTAAGATTTCCAACTGGCTGTTTAGAGGTGTATAGTTTCCCTTCCACCTCTTATCCCAAAGTATTCTCGTAGCTCTCTTACCTGGTCCTCTTTCAGCTGCTGTCCTTGTTCATAGTGCTGCTTGATGGTGATCCGCAGACGATCGGCCTGTTGAATGCACAAACGCACGGTTCATTCCCTGCCACAATCATGGGTGTATCACCAAATAAGTATCAACTGTCCAAACTGCAGCATGTTATGTGTGGCTTAGGCCCGCTTGAAACCAATGGGCGGAGGGCTCACACACGAACACAAAGCCAACGCCGTTTTAAAACAGATTACAGTTTACGCTTTCATTACCTTCATGTTTGATTTAAGTCCAAGTTCCTTCGCAAGACTCCGCAGCTTTGGGTATTTCATAGCGTCCAGATCCATCTCTATGTGTTATTATCAGTGGTTCTTGGGAAGAAACTGCACAACTTCAAACTGAATCGTGGATCGTTCTGCTGGCGGTTAAATTCTGATTCAAAACACAGCCGCAGGAGCGCTGTGATTGGCTCGTTTACGTAACCGGAAGTACATCTCCGCTTTCGTCAACGAGCCAATCACAGCGCTTGCATTTTCAATATATTTCAATATTTCCAGAATAAACCTCACATATTCTGCATGTTTTCAACAACGTGTTCAGATGTGTAAAAAATGCAATTTGGTCATATTGGAGAAAACTTACAAAAGCAGTAATGTCTAAATAGGAAAATATAATTATTGTGTTTTTTTATGGATAGTGATTTCGCACCCTCACCCAACTGCCAAAGGGGGGCAGTGAGCAACCGTACCCCACGACATATGAATACGCGTCGAAGAAAAATAAAAGTAACTTTTGACAGTCAGGAGTCGGACAGGAGGCTGAACGTTTAACATGGAGCTCGACGCAGACATGTCGTTGCATGTGCTAGACAGTAAGGACCAAAAGCCCACGCTCGGGTCCTGCCTGATGACCCTCCACTGTCACCGGTGCAGCACCGTGCTGGGAGACTCTCTGGCCGTGTGCGGGGACTTCAAAAGGACGGACTCCATCATGATCGTCAGTAAGTTTAGCTAACACCCTGCACGGTTGATGTGTTGTCTTGTCCCGGACCCTGACAACTTGTGACTTGCTGCCGCTGTGTTGTTAGATCACGGCAATATCATGGGCACGTTTGCAAAGTCGACTTTAATCTCAAGAGGCTTTTAGCCCTGGTAAAAGCTGGCTTGTTGACGCAAGGTCAAGAACTCAAGAGTTTTAGTACCGATAAAACCTAAATCAAGGTAAATCTACAGTGACCTAGGCTATCCCCACAAGGGAAAACCCTCTCAAGACGAATTGGTAAACAATGACCGAAAAACAAGTACTGCTATTATAAATGGCATTCATATGCTTCGTGGAGGCGGTCATTGCAAACTAAAACCCCAAGACGGTCAAATAAAAACACATTTGATGGGACCGCCACAAAATCTCAAAGTTAATGTGAGATTATTTAAACAACTAGTTTGTTCTGTGGACGATGTCAATCATCAGAGCTGGCCCTCGGATCAACGTTTTTCTGTTTGAGGAAGAAAGATAATTGATGACATGAATATTTATTTTCCTTTTTAGGAGTAACAGACTCCGTCTCACTCAGTGATAAGACAGGGTCGATAATGGATCGTGGATTAAAAAACTGGTGGGTATATCGACTGCACCAAAACCGAGACCATCGACATGTAGATGAGTGATTTAAATTTGTAAGCATCGTTTGCATACGAATGGCCTGTCCTGCAGTCTTCACAGAGCCCTGGAGTGCTCCCGCTGCCAATGCATTATTGGAGCCGTCGTTGACTCGACGCCAGTGCATTTTGAGATGCTGCGATCCGTCTTTCTCCTGCATAAGGAAAACATCAACTGGTAAACCGCTTTTCCCTACCTCTGGGGCACCCGGTATGATTATCGGGTGGTTTAGTAGATATTTTTAATGGGCCTTCCATTAGGACATTGACATCACTGGCAGATAAGGTTAAAGGATGTGGGGATAACTGATGCTCGAGAAAAATAAATAAAAAAGGGGGTGACTGCCCCAAAAAGTCGGAATAATAATCCTGGAAGTAAATTTGTCATGTCAACGAACACATCACGTCGTGGAGTAAGCACCATCGATAACCCCTTTCCCCCAAAGGGATATTTGCCGTCCAGGTCCAGTTTGTCATTTCACTCATTGACTCCTGCTTTTGTGTTTGTTTGTTTGTTTTATAAAGTTACATCTTTGAGCAGAGTAAAATGGTGAAGGCATTGGACGTGGTGTTTGACCTGAAGCCCATCAGTGAAAGCATCACCGAGGTGGGACCAGCGATGCTGTTGTTTCAATTATAGCCATGATGTGCTGCTTGTTTGGGGATGAAAAGAAGATTGAACTGATCATCTACTCTTCTACGTCCGCAGGCGATCAAGGCGTTCCGAGCCCAGTCTGATCACATGTCTGTCCTTCACGACAGTCTGTGTGAGCTGGGGTCTCTGTAAGCCAGTTGTGTAAAATGCAACCGTTGTTGTATGTTTTCATGTTTACTATTCCGGTCATGTTTTATAAGTACATCCCCATTCTGATTACGACTTGGACTATTGTGTCCACGGTTTTGTATATGTTTTCAGTTCTGTACATATTGTATTATTAAATCCACATTCTGATTATGACTTGGGTGGGACTGTTTAGTCCACTATGTACTCTACTTCAAAACACATTTAAATAACACAAACAAGTCTTGTTAATGGCACCATGCTGCTTTTTATTGCTGGATTTTTTTTCTTTAGATACTGATAACAATACTTTTTTTGTAAATACAAAACCAGACAAGAGGTACACACGCACACGGAGCATGCCCAGTTTAGGAGTGCATAGTTACTACGGAGTCCCACCTGGTTCCGCGTACCACGGGGCCCAACAAAGTGATGTCACGCCTCTCCTGTCTACAAGAGTTTACACTTTCAATCAGAACAGACGGACTCCTGTCAACCAGAAAAAAACTCTGGGGCACAGTGTGGCTACTGTGTTTGACCCAACATCGAGATACAAACTCCAACCGTATTTTCCTATCCAACTAACTCCACCGTAAATGGTGTTCACCTTCTTATGGATGTTGCTGTTGAGTCAAACCACTATGCGCTACATGTCAAGTTTCATAACATTTGATTAGAAAAAAAAAAACATTTTAGGGTCATCAAGTACTTTTTCACATTACAATGTTGGATTATTGCATGCAATACGAATCATTCATTTTTCTGCTAAGCCATGCATATATTTTGTTTAACTCACATATTCAAGTTTTGTACTTCACACATTTGGATTATAAATCCCCACATTGAGAATTACTTTTTCGAACACCTTGTTGATAGTGATGAGGATGATTATGATGGCTGCTACACAGAAAGAAACGTCTCTTTAACCAGTAATAAGTTAGGCCAGTGGTCAAATGAAGACCTACAGTTTTTTGGGGGGGACTGAAACCCTGCTACAAGAAATTGTACTTATTTCCATCATTTTGGACTGAACAGTTTGTGCAGTTTGACAGTTGGCGGTAAGTAGAGCAAGACCATTAGCAAAAAGCTTGGCCCTTTGCTAGTGCATTCTTCACTTGATGGCTAGCTGCTAGCAAGGGGTTATATCTTGTGACTCGGATCGCACTGCATGAAGTGAAATGTAACATGTTCTCAACACTGTCGACATGCTAGCACTAACCAATAGGGGTGAGAGGATCCCTTCCATTTTACATTACAATCATTTCAACATGTATACCCGGGAATTAAACTCATGCATTACTATTGGTTATTGCTCCTAAACCTCTAATCAAATACAATTATATGGATTAAAATATAATGCATACAAAAGTATGATACTATATACATGGGGAAATGGTGACTAACTTAACTGCTAGAAATGGACCCATGAGGATGAGTCTTAACTCTTAAATTACAGTGCTACTAAGTCCTATAAAAGGCCAAGATGATGACAGTTGGCATGGACGGTTCCATTGCTGTGGCATCAGCTGCTACTCCAGATGTTTTTGGCCTTCATGCGATAACAAATGGCAATTCTAGTTGAAACGTGCCTGAATGCTGTCCAGCTAATTTATGGGCCATCTATAAAAGTTCTATGCTCAGCAAATCTATAGTTGTAAAACAAATTGTTTTTTAAATGATGCACTCTTCACACTAGATCTCCAGTTCTTATCATTTAACTTACTGAAAGCCAGCTGAAAAATACAGTCGTTTTTAATGCAGATTACCAATCAGCCCCCAACTGAATCACTGTAAACTGGGTCTAGAGTTTGCGTCGACTAGACCTCATGAAGCAAGCATCACAACTGACCATGCATGGCTACTATGGTTGGCACCACGGCCCCCCTAAATATTCTAAATGCACATGAGTCTATACATATCTTAATGGAAGACGTTGGTGATTTTGTTGCTTTCAAACAACTCGTCACTTGTTTATACAATATACAGTTTGGTCAACAACATGACAGTTAAGGTAAAATATTGCACAAAGCCCGATAGAGAGATAGAAAGATAGAGAGATAGAGATAGAGAGTGTGTGTATCCAATTAAATAGAATAACAATGAAAACAAAGCTGAAATATCCCAGTTGGGTATGAACGTCTCCATGGAAACCCGACCACAGAGCAAGGCAGTAGAGGAAAAGCCTCATATTTGTGTACACTTTGCTTTGACATGGATGCATAAATCAGAGGGGATGGTATCAAGCAGTATCTCCAATTTCCCCAAAATTCCCACTACATGGAGTAAATAAAAGTACAAAAACGGACACAATTTCCACACGGTAAATAAAAGGTGATATGGGAGAAAAAAAAACTAAAGTTGGTTATTGTGGGCATGCGGTATTCTCAGGTGTGTAACAGGCGAACCCAGAACACCCGCAGAACCCATTTTTGGTGAAGGGTGACGTGGTTTCTCAACAAGCGTGGGCACCGGTTTCATTGCATAATGTGTGTGCGCTACATTTCCCACTACCCGCCGTCATAAAGACGCCAATGCAGGTCACCCATCGCTCCTATGAGGTAGTGCAAAAGCATGTTACAGTTTCTATGCGTCAGATTCCACCGCATGCCTTGATCGCTGCTACAGTATGTCGTGTCTTGTTGTTACTCGGAGAAAAAGGGTGGTCATTTAGATTTATTTATTTTTTTAAATTTGGTAGATAATAGTTCATTCTAATATTTTAATAAAACCTGTGAATCCCATTACATGACACCCCCCACCCAAAGTTGAGAATAGCTTTAGAAAAAACATCTGAACAGGACCTCATGGGATGCACACAAATGGACAAAGACGAAGTCTGCACTCACAGTGACACTGAACGCATACATGGAAATTAAACCCGTTACTGTCAAAATCCCAGAATATGCCTTGGATATTTTACGAGTATCTGCCCCATTTGACAAATGGTTGGATATCACGGCAGCGGTTAGTGTCCGAAATACATCCCTGAGCACACCTTTCCAAGTGGTCCCCGTCTTGGTTCTTCATGGTTACGGCAGCGGGGGTTCTTCTCCCCTGGGTCCAGCGGGCAGGGTCTGGCTCTGGGGGGTGGGGGTGCGGACATCTCGTTCCATGGACCGCTTCTTAAACTGAAAGACGTACCATCATAATCATATTCAGCATATCGTCCAGAAACCGAACAACGCTGAGCGGGGGAGAATCGAGGGTGAGACACTGACCTTGAAGACGGTTCCTTCACCAGCTGCATAGAGCGCATTCTCCGATCATCACTGCTGTGGGCTGGGGGGGCTGCAGCTTAACCACACACTGGTAAACAAAGGTTAGGTGTCTCTGGGTCTTTCAGGGACATCCTTCGATTAACCAAACGGAAATACTGCTTTAGTTCACGGCAGGAGGACCAGCACTTGACCACCCTGATTTAGAGGAGCATACTGGGCAGTCCGGGAGCCCCGGCAGGCCACAGAGGAGATTATCTCCTCTCTCCCCGTTCTTCTCGCACCCTGCTGCCTACGCCATCTTTACACCCGTACAACTATTGACGGGCATCTATAGCGATTGCGCGGTTAACATGTCAATCATATGCGCCGAGCCCGCCTTTAACATAGAAATATGTAAACATAGAAAGGTCCACGTGACTGCATGGTCTGCGCAGACAAGAGGTTTTGAAAACCTTCGATTTTTTTTTTTTTATCTTTGTGGACAGTCTTCATACAGTAAATAAGACACAAGTAGCGTGGCACTTATTTTTTTATTCAAATCAAATGCATAAGTCATTTTGATACATAGACTAACATGATATTATATTCGATTGATATTCATATATCGATTAATAAAACAGGTTTTTATATCCAGCATGATGCCCAAAAAAGTTTATACAATCACATAAAATAAGAATGAAACCAAACTGCACGTTCGGTTGAGCATATTGGCATTTACAGAGAACTAATACCCCAAGTACTTAAATTTATTTTAGTACCTGTAATTAGTCTATTTAATATGTGACCGATATTTAGCAATGCATACAATCGACAACATTGTTTTCACGCCCGAAACGACATACTAATTGTTGACGGGCAGAGGGGGGGGGGGGGGGGGGGGGAGAGTGTGAAGAAGAGAGACATCCACCGTTCACTAATACCTTTAAACCACGACCGGTCTTTACTGGTTCCAGCGGCCTTCGTCCCGACCAACCCACAGTTAAGTTAGGTTCCACCTAACATCTACTGTGTGGAGAGTCTCACACGCCTCTCTCTCTCTTCCCCCCGCTGAGTAGGGCCCACTGCGGTGGACAGGAGTTGATTTTGGGTTGCAGTCCTAAACACACTAAAGTTAAAGCGACCCACGATCTATTGGCAGTAGCAGGGTGAGCCCCCCCCCCCCGTAGATTCCCCGGGGGAGCGTTGGCGACGCCGGGGGTGAACCCAGCGAGCATGGCACTGGAGGAGGTGGGGGGGGGGGGGAGCTACTGTGCGTTTGCGTGTTCGGTAAGCCGTTACATCTACAGCTACGTGGAGCCCTTTAGTGACATCACAGGTGGGCGTGTCCGTCCGCATCATGCATGATGGGAAGGGTCGCCCTACAGCAGGTCTACGGTACTGGTGGGCTGTACCGACTGGTAAGCTGTACACACACACACGCACAAACACACTGCAGTCATGAATGTGGGAGGAGCCTCCCATGTGTGAGGTCACAAAAGGGTAGGTTTTGAAATGGCCAAGGAGACAAAGGATGGTTAGTGGAGGCGACAGAAGGCGGGGCTTCCAGGCTCGGTGGCGCTCCACATTTGCATATTTATATGGACAAAGAACGGGTGCTTTGCGACCAACAGAAGAGCTTACGGACCCTCAACACAAAAAACAATCATAACCCAAGACTTCAGGGACAGCACCCAAGGGTGCCCGGTGATGCCACTTTCGATCGCTACTGTTTTGGCGGACGACGTCACTCGTCACCATTTCAGTCAATCAGGAAAGCCCGTCGCAGTGACACCGTTTTCCCAAGAGGGGGTGCTGTTCCTGAAGTGCAGTTCGGGGTATGCTTTGAAAGACGGCCGGAAAATATGATTTTCCCGCCTACTTATTGTAGACCGTGACGGCGATACGATCTGGCGACCATGACGTCAATGCTGCCCCCCCGCCCCCCCCCCACCCCACCCCCCCCCCACCCCACCCGATCGGAGATCAATCAGCTAATAAATAAAGTAGCATCTGTGCAGAACGGGGCAGGCAGCAGGATGCGAAGGACAATACACGGTGACAGCTTTACAAGAACCAACAACCCGAGACCCACGCACCCCTCCCCTTTGTTCAGGAGCACAGTGAAGGCAGAAACTCAACATACACGTCTACCTCGGTGTCTAGCTAACGCTGGGGGGGGGGGGGGGGGGGGGGGGGGGCAGGGGGCAGGGGGCCCGCATAGTGTCCGGTGCGGGGGTTAGGCAACCTCGGGGAGAATCGATTGGTGAGATGGAGCGAGGTCCGAGGGGGATACGGCGGGGTGTCCGCTAGTGCAGGAAGCGGATGCTCATCTTCTGCTCCACGTCCACCTTCTCCAGCACCTGGAGGAGACAGGCAGAGGGGACGGCAGGGGTTTGAGACTCGCTGACCGAAGGTTCTGGGTTCGAGCCCCAATTGGAGACAGTGACCGGACTCTTTAAGAGTCAACCAGCGATGACAGCGCCATCTCTGGTGGAACACGGGGTATTGCCTTGATGAGCTCATTAAGAAAACAATGGAAAGGTTACCTTTGACGAGTTCATTAAGGGCACCAGTAACTCACTAAGGGAACAAGGAAAGGTTACCTTTAAGAGCTCATTAAGGGAACAAGGAAAGGTTACCTGGATGAGCTCGTTAAGGGAACGAGGAAAGGTTACCTTGATGAACTCGTTGAAGGAGATGGAGCTGTCTCCGTTCTGGTCAGCCTCCTGGATGGTGCGGTCGGCGATGCTGCCCAGCTGCTCGTCTGAGATGTTCACCCCCACCATCATCCTCAGCACCTGGGACAGTCGGGACAGCGTTAGGGGACAGCGAGATGGTGAGCCGGGCCAGCACACCGTCCCCATTAGGGCACCCATTGCACTCCTGGCCATCCCTGGAAGGAGGGCTCCCCGCCACTGCGGTCCTTCTCAAGATCTCTGCCTTGCTAATTAAGGGAGTTTTTGCTCACCTTCCTGGGGGCTAGGTTCAGGGGGGTGTCATAAATATATGGCCTGTCAAGCCCTTTGAGGCTTTACCTGTGATTTAGGGCTTTACAAATATACAACTGAATTGAAGGGGGAGGGGGGGGGGGGGGGGGGGGAGGGGGGAAACAATAGTTTGACTCCAAGCCGAAGACTCTGGGATCGGTCTCCCATCTCAAGTCTACCTTAAAGGTGTTCTTGAGGGAGACGACCCCAACTCCTACCTGCTCCTTAATGACGTGGATCAAACAAGGTCCCCCTCGCTTTGGAGGAAAGAGTCTAGAATCACTGAATCCACACACGACCCAATACTTTCAAACTGGACAAACCCGTCTCTCAGACCACAACCAAAGCACAGAAGTGTTTGGTGTTTGGAGTCTTATGACCGGGGCTGATAAGGTGATGGGAGGAAGACTCAGATATGGGAGTACGGGAGATTCATGTCCTGAAGTGACACAAGAGAAACCCCATCATTATCAGCTGATTGGGGCCAAAGTCTGCCCTGCATTGAGCAGATCATACCCTGAATCAAAATGAAAGTCTGGTGTTATTAAAGGAGGTGACATCACCACAGACCGCCTGGAACGTGGAACAAACAGCGGAACAAGGCTTTTCCTGGGAAGCGTGTGTGTCGTTTCTGACATGATTTGTACAAGGTGTGTTTAAGATTGCCACAGAAGGTTTTGTTTAGGTCACGATGTCCCGGCGGGTCACCGCCTCGGTCCACGTCTTACCTGGAGCAGTTCGTCTCGGGAGATCTTATCGTCTCGGTCCAGGTCGTAGAGACGGAAGGCAACTAAGGAACGGGGAAGGTCAGAGAGTTTTAAAGTCAAACGCCACGTGGGACACGGGGCACACGGAGCGGTGAACATGGCAGGGGCTTCAGTCCTACGGGCACCGGGCGACAATCAGAAACACTGTTTGCTGAAGGTTTGGGTTTCGCAGTTCAGATGGGTGCGGTCGAACAGGAATCTCCTGTACTGTGACATTTCTGTTGCAAGGCAAGGGGTATTTTTTTCTAACCGCAAAAAAACAAAAAAGGCTAATCAACCTAAGAAAAGCCTAAAGTTGCACAGGGGAAGGGTCGGTATTGCATGAAGCGGTGCGTGATACCAACCCGTGAGTTTCAGTTAACAGAGACCTGATACGGTGCTATAAAAAGATGCACCCATGGTTTGGTGGGAGGTCGTGGGGACTCACAGAGCAGCTTGTTGGTTCTGCTGTTGAGCGGCTCGCTGGCCGTGTGATCCTTGTGCTTCTCGTTGTCCTCGATGGGTCTGAAGTGGGCCAGGGTCCGCATGAAGCCCCGGAAGTTCACCTGGTCCTCGCTGAAACACACCCACACAACAGCTGATGTCTCTGGGCCTCACTGAAACACACCCACACAACAGCTGATGTCTCTGGGCCTCGCTGAAACACACCCACACAACAGCTGATGTCTCTGGGCCTCACTGAAACACACCCACACAACAGCTGATGTCTCTGGGCCTCACTGAAACACACCCAGACAACCGCTCACGTCTCTGGGCCTCACTGAAACACACCCACACAACAGCTGATGTCTCTGGGCCCCACTGAAACACACCCACACAACCGCTCACGTCTCTGGGCCTCACTGAAACACACCCACACAACAGCTGATGTCTCTGGGCCTCACTGAAACACACCCAGACAACAGCTGATGTCTCTGGGCCACACTGAAACACACCCACACAACAGCTGATGTCTCTGGACCTCACTGAAACACACCCAGACAACAGCTGATGTCTCTGGGCCACACTGAAACACACCCACACAACCGCTCACGTCTCTGGGCCTCACTGAAACACACCCACACAACAGCTGATGTCTCTGGGCCTCACTGAAACACACCCAGACAACAGCTGATGTCTCTGGGCCTCACTGAAACACACCCGCACAACCGCTCGAATCTCAGGCCAGCACAGGGCGGCGCAGTCACAGGATAAACCGCCAGAGACGCGCGCCGCTGGAGGTCCAATCGAGCTGGACGGTTGCCATGGACACCACTGACATTGCTCCATCTCGCTAGGTCAACGTCTATTGTTTAGCCAACACAAAACCGGTTGAGGACCATTTGAAGACAGACCTTTACAAAATATTCCCCTGAACCCCTGGCTCGGACTCCAAAGCTATTACGTTTACGTTTGGGGCATTTAGCAGACGCTTTAATCCAAAGCGATTTACAATAAGTACATTTATCAGAAGACAGAGAAACAACAATATATCGCTGTTGGTACAGTAAGGCTGTTCATAGAACCAAGTGTAAAGCACTAACAATTGTTAGGGTTACCCATTCCCTGTTTACAACAAAGCTAGCTAGCATAAGATGCTACACAGTACTAAGTTTTATTTTTAAGTGCAAGGACATACAACTAGGGCTGGGCGATTAAATGAATTTTGATCGCGATTTTGATTTTAGCCTGAAACGATCACCAAACTAATATAATCGAGTTGAGACGTTTTTTGTTTTTTTTTATAGAAATTGCAGAACAGCTGGATACATATCTGGAAATTATTTTTTATTGGAACATTTTGTGTATTTTTTAAGGGAAAATTTCAAAGTTCTCATTTACAAAGTTGTTGTTTTTTGAGAAATTATTAATAAATGCATAATGTTTTTCAAAATAATGGAGATTTCAATATTGACCAAAGTAATCGTGATTATGATTTTTTTCATAATCGAGCAGCCCTACGTACAACTTACAATAAGGGCTTAAAAGGGAGTGGGGGAGGGGGGGGTAAGGGGGGAAGCTATGCAGAGTCCAGGTGAACTCTGAACAAGTGAGTCTTGAGTCTATTGCGGAAGCTGGTGAGCGACTATACGGATAATTAATAACTGTTCCCACTCAAACCAACCCCAAGGGCCCATGTGAAACCATTTAAAAGCCCATCTGCAAGTCAAACCCTTCCAGGGGATTGGCTTTACAGGGAAACATAACGAAACATGCCATAAAACTACAGTTTCAGAACCGGCCGCCAACCCCTCATATAGTTCACAAACAAGCCTGCAGGACCAACGGATACGCCGTTAAAGCGTGCGCTTCGGGAGGAGACCGCCCTGGCGCTCCTCGTAGCGGTCTGGTAAACCGGCCCGTGGAGTTCCCCCGGCGGGGCTGAGCCCGGGGCTAATTGGTACTGGGGTCCGTGGTGGGCTATTCTTAGAACCACACGGACCACCAGGACCGCAGCCGACGGGGGCGACAGGCAGGGCGGGGCGGGGCGCTCACCTCTCGGGGAAGAAGGCGTTGATTATCCGGTCGCCCAGCGGGTTGATGGCCAACTCCGGGATCCGCTGGAAGTCCTCTCGGCTGCGATGGGGAAGATTAGGAAAACTGAACGACTGAGGAGGAATAGCCCATCTGGGAACAATGAATGTCCGGATCTTCTCATCTTACCTTTAGTTCATGATGATGATCAAAACTAACGTCTCTGGATGTGGAATGAGATTATGAGTTGGTGAATCTCTAGATTCCTCCTTGCTATTTAAGGGAGTTTTTTTTCTTGCCCTCTGGGGGGCTAGGGTCAGGGAGTGTGTCATAAATATATGGCCTGCTAAGCCCTTTGAGGCTGTACCTGGGATAAAGGGCTTTACATATAATAATATAATTGAATTCAATTGAATGCGTCTGCAGCATCTGGGGAACGCCCAGGCCAAACACTCCACTTTGTGAGGACAATAAAGTTCACCTTGGACCTCTCAGGAGATGTAGTTCCACAGAAAAGGATCATTCCTCGAATCATGAGTCATAGCTATTAGATCCGATGACATCACCGACCAACAATGACAATCTTTAAATAAAGACTGTGACACGTGCCGTAGAAGGCCTTCATCATAACGTTCACACCCAGCAAGACAAGGAGCACATGGACATCATAATAACCGCCATCAGGTGACGCCAACATTGTCTACAGATACCCTATTGTAGCCCACAACTTTATAGATATTTACTCTTGACATAAGAAACATGTCATATTGAAGTATCACAATACTTCACCTCGAATTCATTTCCACCCCAACTCAGATACATCGATTCATTCCCCCATTTCAAATCACAACTCAAAACACATCTGTTTAAAACTGCTCATTTCATTTGTTGCCAATTGCCATGTCTCTTACTATTGTTATTATTTTTTCCTTATCTTATCGTAGTTTCCTTTTAAGGACCTTTGTGTATCGTTGTACGGTGTCCTTGAGTGCCGAGAAGGGCCCCTTCAAATTAAATGTATTACTAATACTGTTTACGGTGGAGACTTTGAGGCAGTTCCAGTATAAGTGCCACAAAAGGGGTCGATGAGAGGGTGTCGCCGTGCCAACGAGCGCCACCGGCGTGGAGATTTACCACCGCGCTGTTTTGTCAACGGATGAACTGTTAAACTCAGAGTCACCTTGGCCTCTTAAGACACCAACAGCAGCGACTTCCACACACAACACGTCCCACATGCTTCACCGCAAGGACAGCCAGGCATGGTTACATGTTGTATCAACAAGACAAGTCACGCAGGAGGAAACAGGGATTAGCATTCAGACGGTAAGCCTGTCGACCCCGTTGACGTCCTCTTCTTTTGGCTAAGGGAGACGGGGTTGGTGAGGGGGGGGCAGTGACCGCTACTCTACGATACTTAATGATTACCTGTTCTTTCAACGACAGCCCACTGCCTGCCCTGAGCGAACATTAAACCAAACCTTCAAGTTTAAATACCAACACACACAATGAGTTACACATTACGAACTAGCAGATGAATAGAGATATCTGGCCTAGACGGTGCACCTTAAAGACAAACGATGCCAAAACAAGACGAATAAATTTAACATGTAGGTTTCAACATTAATCCCAGGCGCGAAATTAAGCATAGTTTGCTGACATAAAAGTCAACCGAAACCGACAACACGTTCTCAAATGTCTGCTGATCATCATCTCATGAACCCTATAACAACTAAGACTAGCATGACCCGAGATTCACCGACAATACAAATGTTAAAAACATACAAATAGGAAAACGTGTACAACATAGGACTAGGAAACAATAGGACTGAGGTTATGCCTCCGCCGTTTTAAACATTGTCATTGTGTTTTACGTCAACCAGGGAGAGTGTTTACCTGAGCGTCCCGTTCTCCCCTTTATCCAGGGAGGAGAAGCGGCTGTACAGGCGGGTGATCTGACTGTGAGAAACTGGTCGGGGAACACAAGGATGTTATCAGCTTACAACCAGCACGGGTGGAAACCACTCACAAGACGACGTGCATCACTCACAATACGTCCAAACACAGTGTGCCTGTGGGCATTGTGTGTAGAGTGCCACTATCTGCACTTTGTCGTTCACACCTTGACCGATACCGTATCGATCACAACGCAATCAAACGTTAACTTACTCCATAGATCTCCAATAACAACGTTGGTTTATAACATGACAGACAAAAAGGCAAAGGTTATCATTGAACTCTAGACTGGTGTGAGAAACTTACAGCCCGTCTCCTTCTTGATTTCCTCGATCTCCTCTTCCCGGAGTAACGTGGACGCTCGGGAACCCATGGCGTTACTTTAAAACACTAACACAGACGAGCCCCAGGCGACCGATGTCTCTTCTTCCGTGAGCTAGAAGTTATTGAGTAAAGTATTCGGTCCGGGTGTCGAAACGAGGGTAAAAGTTAGCGCTAGCTAGCTAGTTACGGCTAATGACAAATGTATGGAAGTCAAGCCGGGAAAGAACAGGCTGTACCCGCGTAGTGGTGGCTACGGGTCGGGTTCGCAAAACGTCGTGGAGGCACTGCGACCGAGCAGCTGACGAGGTTTCGGTCTTTTTTTCTGTGATATGTGGGTTGGCTGTCGGATTCTGTGTGATATTATCGCGCTAACGGTTAGCCGTCTTCCTGCCTCTGCGCTGTGGGCGGAGCCTATGACGGCAGGTAGGGCGATGACGTCAGACCTGGGCGTGGCCAAGCGTCCAAACATAGAAATAGAATGAGAAGAAGTAATCTGCGTGACCAGAATATTTGTGTGTTGAACGCTTAATATATACATGCAGTTTCTTCTTTTCTGACAAATGTACTTGGCTAAAAGAGTCTGCCAAATGCCCCAAATCTTGACCATTGGACCAGAAACACAATTGTAGTGATACACTCTAGCTTCGAAAACACCATAATTGCCAAGATTTGAGATAGAAAAACGGAATAAAAACATTTAAAAGCTTTTAAAATTACCGATAATGTTTTCTTCAGGTGAATAGGTTTGAATAATGATGCAAGAAATTCAAAAGTACACCCACGACGTCTTCAAGTGTTTTTTTATTTTCCAAAACGATGGAGCAGGGCGTGATTGACGAAACGTGCCTAGGATCGGCGGCAGTACGCATTTAGAATATTTGATCAGCAATCAGTACGTATTTGACTCATCCAAGCCACATATGCAAGCTTAAAGTCTTAATGTGCAAAATAAATCGAAATACACTGGCAGGCCACATTCGCCCAACATTGAAGAACTAAATCGTAAAAAAAAAAAAAAAAAAAATTGGAAGTGGTTAAAATACCCTGTTAAAACAGACTCATTCGCAGTGCATCCATCATAAAACCACAACTTAAAACATGTGTGAAACCGGATTAAAAAACAAACCAAAATAGGTGTAAAAGTCTGCATCCAAAACAAAAGCAAAACATTCAGCTGGACGTCTGGTTGATTCGTTAAAAGTGCAGAGGAGCCATGCTCTCAGAAGAGTTCCCCGTTAAACCTTGTCATCATCACCACCTTCTTCATCATCATCCTCCTCATCCTCAGGTCTCATCTCAGACGCTCTTTGGTTCGGCGGGAGGCGTCCTCACTCAGTAACACGCAGCATCCATGGCCTGCAGAATCCTGGAGAGACAGTTCATATTGTTCAATAGGATGAATCCTAAAAAAAAAAAAACTTTCATAGGAGTTCTGGCTGATACACTACCGTAGGTATTATTATAGTATGTTTTTGTTATGAATGACTTGGTGTTATTAAGAAGCAGGTAGGGGACGTATGGCTCAAGGTTGCCTCCAGATAGACATCGGACACAGGGGTTTGAACCCAGAAGCTTTTGACTGGGAGTCAAACCACCCATCCACCTGCATTATCCTGCCCCCCTTGAACCGGGTCTATTCTGCTCCCTGGTGCGTGTAGACACACACACACACACACACACACACACACACACACACACACACACACACACACACACACACACACACACACACACACACACACACACACACACACACACACACACACACACCTGTCTGTGGCGTATCCTCTCTCACAAAGGTTGACCAGGGCGTACAGGTGGCGGATTGCATACTCGTACTGCAACACAAGGGGGCAGCAAACATCAATACAGACATTGACAACACATGGTACGACACGGTAATAAGAAGGAGCATGGCAGACCCGCTTTCGTAATATGGTCAATAATTAGGATCAGGTCATTCAGTAATCCAATGCCCACAGAGAGAGGGACACTGGAACGTACAACCATAGCCATTCCCTCTTCCACCCATCAAGTGACAACAATCACGGTACTCTGCAAAAAAATTAGGGAACTGAAACCCCCCCCCCCCCCTCCCTTCCGTCACCAACATTTGGCTGGCCTACCTCCGTCTTGTGCCAGTTGAAGCAGGCAGTCTTGTAGTGGCGCACTGCGCTCTGGTAGCAGGCGTGCTGCGTGAGGGTGGACCAGGAGTTCAGGACCGCCTGGGCCTGCACTGAGTCCCCGGTCACCTCCTCCACCACCCGCCGCATGCTGTCGGCCAGCACCTCCCGGATCTGGGGACGGACACACGGACACAAGGACACACACACACACACACACACACACACACACACACACACACACACACACACACACACACACACACACACACACACACACACACACACACACACACACACACGATTTTTTTAAGTTTCAATGGATCCGTCCATTGTCAAATTCGTACGAAAGAACAACCAACAAGGAAGTTCATTTCAGCGTTAATTTTAACCTCCCGACGCGTTGCTAGGACAACGGGGTAGCATGGCTCTGATGCATTGACCTGGCTCTGCTCTAGCCCTCAAGTCTGTGGAAAATCAAGCTGGTTCTTTGAGAGTTGGCGTGTAGATCAACACTAAACCAGTACCAGCACCGGGTTAATGGGGGGCGGGGGGGGGGGCACCTGTCTCACCTTCAGATGGGTGCTGATCTCCATGAGCAGGCCCCTGGTTTGCTGGAGGTTGTTGGACGCCATCATCTTCCTCTTCAGGATGGCCAGCGGCACGTCGGGGCTGGGGGTGAGGTCGGGGTCCGCCACGGGCTGCAGGGTCATGGGGGGGGCTCGGGGGGCGCCGGCCATGGAGTTACCCTGGAAGGCCATCACCTTCATATGGGCCAGGGTCTGTGGGGAACCCAACCAACCAATCAGAAGTGTGGAGGATATAGAGGTACACTGCCGCTTCCCCACACATTTGCTCCCCATAACTTATGTCACTTCCCAGGGACTTGGCTTACTTGCTCCCAATCAATATTCAGGTAGTCATCTACCTTCATAAAATTAAAATAAAATCTTTACTGTCAAATATCTAGAATTTATAAGCTAGTTATCTCCCGCGGCCCTGTGTGAATATCGGCCATCCCCCAAAATGGGGTTCCCGCCCCCAAATGAGGTCCCGCCCCCAAATGGGGGCGGGACCTCATTTGGGGGCGGGACCCCCAAGGTTTGGAGGAACAGAGGCTGGCAGGCCACACCTTGTTCCCAAACTGCTGCACGTGGCTGGTGTTGGTGTGTTTCTTGACGAGCTTAAACTGCTTCACCAGCGTCTCTTTGGTCAGATCCTCCTGGAAAGGGTTTTGGGGAAACACATAGGAGAGACGTGAAGTGATCTCCAATCAACCCACTGAATCAACCCCTTTTTTTGTAAATGACAAAGATATCAAAACGGTTTAGTTTTAGCCGTTGCCACGGCACCCACCACGTCGGAGTCTTCCATCCAGTTGACGCTGTACCAGTCACCCAGGTAGGTGTCCCTCTTCTCGTCGTAGTAGCAGGCGTACGAGGACTCGTGGGAGTTGGAGGCCGTGGTGGCGTACACTGCAGGAGGGGAACACGGTGGGGGACGGGTCACACAACCTGGTTCATCCTCTACGCCAAGAGTCCTGCTGCTGAGGTTTCACTGGGCAGCTCGTACTCAACCCACTGACCTCAAGTCAAGTCAAAGCCAGGATTTTAGATTTGTAACAAAAAGCCCTCATACAGCCGCAGCGAGGCTAGAACACCCAGCACGTTGCTTTGTATAAAATATGATGTTAAAGACAGGGCAAGGCGGGAGTGGTGCATTGGAGAGGCTGTTTAACTCCCGGCCGAAAGGTTCTGGTTTCGATTCCCAGTGTAGGTATCCAGCCTGTCGTTAACGCCTCGTGCCCACTGCCTCCGTCCGTTGACTGATCCCCATTGACTTTGAATGGGGACGGACACGCAATGCATTGTGGATCCGTTCGCTCCGTCAAAAAGTTGAAAAACATTCAACTTTTTCGGCAGCGGATCCGTCATCAGTCAGATCGCGTATGCAAATCTGTGCAATGCCTCGGGCTCCGAGGACCCCGGAAAGCTCCCCCATCCGTCAGCCGAGCCTTCCGACGTCCTTTGACTGACGGTGCAGTGGGCATGAGGCATAAGGGACAGAGTTGGTCCGGACCCCAGTGGGACTGGTGGTTCCCACGGGCTCTGGGGGGGCCGTCACGTGGGAGGTCATGATACTAGTGGCCTGCGTGTGTGTGAACATAGCCTGACCACGTTCCGAACCACTGCAACCATGTGACTGTAGAGCAGGGGTGCCCAACCAGTCGTTCGCGGTCCAGTAGACCGCCGACAGATCCTAAGTTGACCGCGAGGGGTGAAGAAAAAAAAAAAAATAATAATAATAATAATAATAATAATAATAATAATAATAATTGCGCGGGACATATACGCACGGTAGCGCATGCGCTGTCAACAGTAGTTGAAAGCCGTCAACAGTAGTTACGCACTCCCCCCCCCCCGCTTGAAGGTAGGTTTGCAATGTTGACACTAGACTGGTAGATCTCAGGAGGTTGGCTATTTGAAAAGTAGATCTTGGGTCGAAAAAGGATGGGCACCCCTGCTGTAGAGTGAGTCAGTCAGTCAGTCAGTCAGTCAGTCAGTCAGTCAGTCAGTCAGTCAGTCAGTCAGTCAGTCAGTCAGTCAGACCTTTGACCTGCAGTTAAGGTCATGTGGATCAGATCACGCGGCGGGCGCAAAACGGGAACTGAACCCAACAGGGGGATAAATCCGATCTGCAATACGTGCTGACGTGTAAGAAAGCAAACCGAGAAACGACGACTCATCTGTCAAAATGTTTTTTTTTGGTTTTTAAAGCGCATGATGGATTCAGGACCGAAACACCCATCGGCGGAGTTGAGGCCCAGAGGGCTGTGAACCTTCATATGGGCCAGGGTCTGTGGGGAACCCAACCGACCAATCAGAAGTGTGGATGATACACACTTCTGATAGGTACACAGCTGCTTCCCCACACATTTGTTCCCCATAACTTATGTCACTTCCCAGGGACTTAGCTTACTTGCTCCCAATCAATATGCAGGTAGTCATCTACCTTCATTAAATTCAAATAAAATCTTTACTGTCAAATATCTAAAATGTATAAACTATTAATCTCCCGCGTCCCTGTGTGCATATCGGCCGTCCCCCCAAAATGGGGTTCCACCCCCAAATTCGGTCCTCATTTGGGGGCGGGACACCAAGGTTTGGAGGAACAGAGGCTGCCAGGCCACACCTTGTTCCCAAACTGCTGCACGTGGCTGGGGTTGGTGTGTTTCTTGACGATCTTAAACTGTTTCACCATCTTTGGTCAGATCCTGTTTCTTGACGATCTTTAACTGTTTCACCATCTTTGGTCAGATCCTCCTGGAAGGGAGGATCTCAGCCTCCTGGAAGGGAGGATCTGACCTGACCCTAGGATTGGAGCTAGTGAGGTGATCTGGGTTCCTTGAGAGTTTAAGGTTCAGCTCACCATCGATATCTTCGGGCAGGTCGGTCATCATGGAGCCGGACTCACACGCCTCGATGTACATTACCATCTGGTGTGTGTGAAAGATAAGGTCAAAACAAGCTCACACATCACCATACTGTCAGAGTGAGAGAGTGAGTGAGTGAGTGAGAGGGTGAGTCTGTCTGCACACAGCACCTTTTGGTATTTCTTGTTGTCCCTCATGTATTTGATGGTATCCTGGAAGTCTTTAACGTGGAGCTGTGGAGAGTGAAAGAGTGAGAGAGTGGGAGGGAGAATTATAATTAAATACTTGAACAGCGTTTCTCTGTGCCTTCAGGAACGCGTTCTTAAGTGTGGGGCGGGGAGGGGTTGACATTTGACCTTGGACCGCCAGCAGAGACCCAACCCTGAGAGTGCATAGAAATAGTCTACTCCTCAGGTGGGGTCACGGGCCCATCAGATATCCAAACACACAGCCTTTAAAAAGGGATCCCCCCTTTCTACCACGGGGGCTCGGTCACTGGCCCCGGCAGACTCCACCCAGTTGTGACATCACAAGTGGCGCATCGGACTCAGCCTGGCAGAGAAGCGGAAGCTTTGCAAAAACCAGTTTCAACTGATCAGTAGAATCCGGTCAGGCGTGTTTTATTCAAAGGTAAGGTGTTAAAAGGGAGGGGGGGAGGGGGGGAGGGGGGGGAGTGGGAAGTGAGAGCGCTCACCTCGTCGTCGGGGAACGCCAGGATGCCAGGACCGCCGTGATCCGTGAAGTAAACAAACACGTGGTCGTTAGGGCCGCTGGGAGAGAGAACGGTAGAGAGACACAGAGACAGAGACCATGATAGAGAACGGTAGAGACACAGAGACAATGATAGAGACGGTAGAGACACAGAGACAGAGAGAGAGACAATGATAGAGAACGGTAGAGACACAGAGACAGAGAGAGAGACAATGATAGAGAACAGTAGAGAGACACAGAGACAGAGAGAGACAATGATAGAGAACAGTAGAGAGACACAGAGAGAGAGAGACAGAGACAGAGAACGGTAGAGAGACAAAGAGAGAGAACAGTAGATATGGAGAGAAAGACAGAGACAGAGAGAGAGAGAGAGACAATGGTACAGAGACAGAGAGACAAAGAAAGTTCAAGATTTGCTTGCTTGGAGTAACATGATCAAACCAAACCAGGTCAGAGTTCTTTCATGGCAATAAATTCCTAGTCCTGATTATTATATCAGGTTATAACTCACCTCTTGAGAACCTTCCCAGAACCGCCCTTCGCATTGGCGGAGTCTCCCTTCAGAACCGCAAGGAAGTTCTCTGGTGTGACCGCCTGCACACACACACACACACACACACACACACACACACACACACACACACACACACACACACACACACACACACACACACACACACACACACACACACACACACACACACACTTAAAACCATGGTGGTGGTTTGCCCCTTTCCACGCGACCCACTCTGAAAATCGCTTCGGTTCAGAACCACCATGTGTGGATTTTGAACCCGCGTGTTTGAGGGGCGGTGCTCACGTCTCCGGTGTAGTCCTTGGGGACGCCCTTGTACACGTCGGTGCCGTTAGGCCGGTTGATCACCACGCCGGGGGTGGGGTTGCTGCAGAGGGGGACAGAGATGGGACGGTCATCGGCTGCGTTCCAATTGTCGTTCCGTAGAGACTCGCCCCTCGCTGCATAGACCTTGAGGGGTGCGTACCAATGGTCCTTCTACACGATTCCTCTCACCAGAACCTACGGAACGTTGTTTTTCCCGTATCCCCCTTGTATCCACTAGCATACCAAAACGGTAAGCAGGTGTACAGTAAGGATGCATCATCAGTTTTGCCCATCGCAGGAAGGGCTTTCCAACTACTTCCTGCGACATACACCGCTAAAGCGAGTCTGATGGTTTTGATTGGCCCAGATCAACAAGGGCAAACTTAAACAAAACTATAGAGGTTCAGCCGTTTCCCTTTCCTCCTGCTCGGCCTTCCTCACTGCATCTGGTCGTGTCCTCAAAACAAAAACAAAAAAGCTACAGTGTGCGACCAATGAACATCGTTTTGGGACGCAGCCAGTCACTCATGGAGGGAAGTTCAGGGACAGCTGAGTCAACATCTGCTGCACAACAACATGATGACAATAATATGAGATGATTGACCGATCAGCAGGAGAATGAAACAAAACATGACAAGGCTGTAAAACCCTGAGATCGTTCTTCGCGACCGTTATCTCTACTGCGCGATCACATGCACGGCCCGGCTGCCCCGGCCAACCAACGTATGATCAGGTCACACTTTCCCTTTGTCACTCAAACACACGCTCGTCTGTTCCGTGGGATCGTAGCAGAGCACAACGAGATTCTTCCCAGGTCTCTAACCGATAAGCAGTACGGGTGTTAAATGTCGCTCAAAACCAGCATCTCAATACGACAACAGATACGGTCGGTCGAGTCACACTCGGGCATCAGAACTGTGAGTCTGTCTGGTGGCTCGACGCCAACGACAGACCGTAACGTCTCATCCGTTAGGCCTTCTGGGTCATGCATGATCGGCCAGCCCACGAGGATCCCAGATAAGTTCATTCGTATCGACAACAAATCGTCTATAAAAGATCCCAGGATGTCACTAAATGCAAGTGAATACATTAAAGTATTCCTATCCAGGAACATATTCAATGATTCAAACATTGTTGGATGTACATGGTTGACAACAAGCCTACTTCTGTGTATTCACAAGAGCTTCCAACAGGATAAGATCAGATTGGAAGCACCAAAGCCTCCAAAATCAGTTCCATGTGACTCAGCCACTATTATCAGTGGCTTGATCCAAGTTTGCCTGTTCAGTCATTCTGGTTTGTTAGGCTTACGTTGTTAAATGTCCATTATACTGTAATCTTTTGATTGACTTCCCCATTTTTCAATGCAAATCTAGACACCGTGCTCACAGCTGTAGCCTGTACAATGCTTTAACACCGTGAATACATTTACTTCTACATTTAGGGCATTAGGCAGACAAAGTGCATGTATCAGAAGAAAGAGAAACAACAATATATTGCTGTCCGTACAGTAAGGATGTTCATAGAACCAAGTGCCAAGCACTAACAATATTAGGTTAACACATTCCCCGTATACGACAAAGCTAGCTAGGATGAGGGTGAATTGGTAAATCTGGGAGGGTGTTTGTTCTCTATCAGGGGAATTTCGAAAGAAGCAGAACTCACTTTTCGTTAGTGGCCAAGTCGTCAAACATCATGACCACAATCTGCTCGTCAGGAATGCCGTTCTTATGGACGATCTGGTAGGCATGGCACGCATCGGCCTGGACACAGACAGCAGAAAATTCAACACTTTAATCACCACCAACAACAGTTACTTATTATTTATAATTCACAGAACATGAACAAATAAGTAGGCACTGCAGAGGTACACAAACACAACTGTGTGTGTGTGTGTGTGTGTGTGTGTGTGTGTGTGTGTGTGTGTGTGTGTGTGTGTGTGTGTGTGTGTGTGTGTGTGTGTGTGTGTGTGTGTGTGTGTCCAAGATTATCTTTGAACACTTATCTTTCCCAAAGCCAATCCTAGAGCATGACCTTAACCAAACAAAGACTCTCTAAAACCAAGAAAACCCGCAAGTCTATGTGTTGCAGTTAGAGGTTGATTGTCTGGTATAATTTCCCGCGGTGGAGATGGTTGTTACTGAGGGACATTGGTTCTTTCTCACCTGATGTCTGTAGTTGTACCAGCCGCTGGAGCCAGCGACGATCACCACCCAGTTCTTCCCAGCCTCTGGGGCTTGGGAGGGGAACGTATGGGTCAGACTCAGACCCAGGCCCAGCAGGACGACCACCGGGGTGAACATCGCTCGTTGTCTAGACAGTGTCCTGGTGGAGGAGGACAGAGGTGGAGAATATAGATCTATTTTAAAAGGATGCGCACTGGGTTCAGTGTTTGGATTGACGGGATTCACTTCAGCGATCAATAAACAAACTGAGTGTTTCTACAAAAACAAATGAGAGAGTGGCACCATAGTTGGTTGTTGTTGCCAACGTTAGCTTAGAGCTTAGCGCATCTCCAAACGCCTGAAACGGCTGTAAACAAAAACAACAACAAGAACAACATGACACCCTCCTAGCCAATATGTCCGTGAGGAGAAAGCGAAATAATTGGGAATTTATATCACCTTTATTGAAGCGAAGGAAGCGACTCGTTGTTAATCCTCAAGTGGGTGCGCAGCATAAACGCTGAGGGTTACGGGATGGATCTTTATAGGCAAGACTTTAGGGAAAAACAGTGACTGGACTTTTCTTTTTTCACATAGCAGGGCGGGACTTGCTTCATATCAGCCAATGGGTTTGCTCGGAGGGCGGTGCTCTGGGTCTGGGTCATGCGCTCCACACCGCAGGCCGTGTAATGCCTTAAACATTAACCGGCCAGTGTTTACTGCACTGCATACTTTACATTCGGTTCGTAAATAATACAACGTGTTTGCTGTACCATGTAATATACGTTGGGAATAATGCATGTAGTGTTCCCCTGCACATGGCTGCGGAGAAAGAGTCACTGGTCAAGCGAATTAGAGACGTTTGAGTCGGAAGTTGTAGGCATACGACATAATAAATGTAATAGTGTATAATAGAGGTAGTAAAAGTGTCATGTGATTTGCTGCCGTTTTCAAAAATGTCATGAGTGTGCATCTTTTTCTAAATGAGGGCAGACTCTTGAACTCTTTGCTGAAACTGCCAAGAGATGGTGACCTACATGTGACTGTTTATTACACCCCCTCACGGATCATAAAGTCACTTTTTAAACCCACTATAGGATTATAGCACTTCATAAAGCTAAAACTAGTTAAAAATTATTATATTTTTCAACACACATCTTAAAGGTTAAATGGTCTTGCAGTGTTGTTGGATGTGTGTTTACTTCAATCATTATATCCAGATCGGATTTGATGATTTTGAGCGTCAAACAAAAATTCTTCCATCTGGTACAGTCCTTGGCATGGGTCTGTGGTGCATTTTGAATCAGAAGTATTGGACATAGACAACGACACAGATAATTAAGAAGATATAAGCAATAAATCAAACTGCTTTATTTCTCCATTTAGAAAAAGAATTTAAGTTAAACAGGGCAACAGTCCATCAAGAGTTCCGGCATCCCGCGTTTCCACCAGATTGTCTCCGGATACGTTAACCTTTTGTCCAATGAATGAAAAAAGCCGTAACAAAGTGTAAATACAATGTTTACAGTAATAAATATTCAAAGCAATATCTTTTTTACATAGACATAATATATATATAGTCATTTTTATATATATATATATAATCATATACAGTAAAAAGTTATCTTCAAGTTTATCAAACGTAAAACGGTAAGATAAATGGCTGCAAATAGAACGATTGCATTTTATTTCTCATTCCCAAGGCAACTGTAACCATGGCAACTTACTCTGTCTAATAAACAATAAATAAAAGTGGATATTATATTAAGATTGTAGTGCGTCACTGTAAAGTAAAGAATAAAGTAAAGAAAAAAATGAAATAATAGTGCAAGTTCGTATCTCTTTTTCGGAGCGAACCGTAGACATCCAGAAGGAATGGCGACCCGGGAGACAACACTAATGTCAAATCAAAATGGCGGTGTTCAGCGCGGGTAGGCCCCCCCAGAGTCAGCCTAGCAGACTGCGCGGGGGGTCTTGGCAACAACAGGAAACAGAAAGCGTACAGGTGTAGCAGGAAGCCCAGGTCGATACCCCGCTACCTGGACTCATTTGGCAAACAATCCAAAAACCAAAATAAAACAATAAAACACTCAACGCTGTCTGAAACACACGTCAAAACCTGCATTCTATTTCACGCAGAACGTGCGCGTGTGCGTACGTGAGCGTGTGTGTGTGCGCGAGTTTGTGTGGGTCCGGGAGCGTGTGTTTGTGTACGTGTGCGTGTGTCTGCGAGAGTGTGTGCTTCCTTGGGCGTGTGTATGTGTTTGTGTGCATGTGTATCCGTGCGTGTGCGTGTGTGTGTGTGTATCGTCCAATGAAGTAGTCAATGAGATGCATAGAAAAAGGTTATGAGTGGAGGCAGACTGAGTTCAGAGGGCTGTCAGACATCATGCAGCATCGGTGAGCTTCACGAAGCAAGGCGGAGGATACTGTGTGTGTGTGTGTGTGTGTGTGTGTGCGTGTGTGTGTGTGTGTGATGCGGTAAAGGAGCTGTGCTGGAGGGAGGGGTCCGTCTCAATGGTTTCCAGGTAAGGGAGAGGGGGGAAACTCCAGGTCCAGGGGGTCAAAGTACCCGCCGTGTTTTCTCTCCAACCACTGGTTCTGCTCAGCGGCAGCTCTGCCTGCATGTTGTGCCGATTCACAAACCCTCTATTCGGATCGGAACAACGAAAGCAACGCGGGAGCTTCTTCTTCCCTCCTCTGGCACACGGCAGAGGAGAGAGAGAGTGAAATAAAAAATAAAAAAACGTTTTCTACTCGTGGGTTTCCGGAGGGGAGGTTCCAGATGTTCCAGTGGTTCCGTCCGCTCAGCAGCCAGGCGCAGGAGAGAGAGGGAGCAGGTCCCAAGGACCCTTCTACCTCAGCCCGGCTGGGGCCTGGAGGTTCCTTCCATTCAAAAGCAACGGAGGGGGACCTTTACTTTGAAAAACAAAACCAAGCCCCTCCTCTCTCAGCCGGGAGACACAGGGAGCGAAGGGCGGAGCTGGTGGGGGCGGCGTGGGGGAGGGGTGGTCGGGTGGGGGCGGGGCCAGGTGGAGGTAGGCTGGGTGTCTGGTGGGGGAGGAGCCGGTGGGGTGGGGGGCCGTTGGATGAAGGGCTGGGTGGAGGGAGGCGGGGCCTGGGGCTAGGGGGGAGCAGCGGTCGGGCGGGGGTCTCAGACCTCCGCCCCCAGCTCCATCACCCCCGTCTCCAGGATGGGCACCAGCCTGTCGTCCACCTGCACCAGCAGGATGGTCTTGTCCGTGTGCGAGCGGCTGGCCGGCTCGCGGCTCCGGGACACCCAGCGGTGGATCACCTGGAGGGGGGAGGGGGGAGGGGGGAGGGGGGAGGGGGGGCAACGTTACGTCAAACTAGGGCTGGGCGATTCATCGCATTTTGATCGCGATGACGATTTTAGCGTGATACGATCGGAAAATTAACATAATCCAGGTTTCCGATTTTTTTTTTGTATTATTATTTTTATTTATTACAATTTTTTTTTATGGTTTATGGAAAGGGCAGAACAGCTGGACACATATCTGCATATAAATTTAGATTGGAACATTTTCTTTTTGACCATTTTGTGTATTTTTTAAGGCGAAATTTTGAGGTTCTCAGCAACAAAGTTATTTTTTGGGAGAGACATGCTGAATAAATACAACATGTTTTCAAACTCAAAAAAAATCGTTTGAATAATCGTGATTTTCCAATATTGACCAAAATAATCTTGATTATGATTTTTCCCATAATCGAGCAGCCCTACGTCAAACAGAGTCGGAGTCCGGAGTTGCCCTATCGCACCAGGTCTGGATCAGATTCAGACCTGGTGCGATATGTGGAACCGGCCCCCCTAGGGGGGCCGGTTCCACATGAGAACCCCGGACCACATCCAGAGACGTAACTTCAAACAGGGGGCCGGTTCCACATGAGAACGCACACACAGGTAGCCAGGCACAAAACAATGACATAACGGCTTGTAAACAGACTTCAATTATAGGCAGGGGTGCACGTATCTTTAGAGTTACTCAGGGTACCAGGAGATGGTGTTTGGTACGCAACCCACACACAGCCCCACACGTAACATCTGATCTGATGAAACTGACCCAGTTTCACCAAGGAGATTCCATTTCCAAATGCACAACTTCTTAAGCACAGCGGTGTTTTTTGCTCCACCTTTTTTTTTGTCGTATCTAACTGCAGCAGCTTGACCACGGTGCGTTTGGATATAGTTCTCCGATGTGTGCGCGATGCGCGGCGCACACATCGGAGAACTGCGCAAAAATCATCTCATCATGACTCCACTATTTTCTTCTGCTCCGGCTCGATTTGCCTTTTCTTTGCAGGTGGCTACTGCCAAAGTGGCTGCTCAATGGATGTTGTTTTTTTTAGTTTTTTTTGATTACCCGTTAGTGACTCAGAAGCGTCGTAGCGACACAAGTGACGTTGTGCCTCCCTGATTATGGTTGTGCATGCGTACTTGCGTACCAGTTATGTGCAAACCCCTGTTTATGGAGCGCTTTTCTGGCGGTGACTTACGTGTCCCTCCATGCCCTCCAGGGGGCTCCACTCCCTCCAGCTGCTGCGCCCGGCCTTCACCCTCAGGGCCTCGTCGGGCCACAGCAGCCCCTTCCTCTTGGACAGGTTGATGGTCTCTAGCACCTGGCTCACGTCCACGATCTACCAGGAGACGGACGCACGGACAGACGGACGGAGGGAGAGACAGACGGACAGACAGACAGACAGACAGAGGGACAGCCGGAGGGACAGACAGACGGACGGAGGGAAGCCGAAAGGTTTAAACAGCTGTTCAAACGAGTTAAAGGGGAACCACTCCTATTTTACCCATCATGCATCTGGGCAGGCCTGCCCGCAGACCTTGTGGTATCATGGTTTTTTTTTAAGATGGTAGAAGAGCTGTTTCCTCTTCCCTCTGAGGGAGGAAGAACTCCTTTAGTGTCTGTCAGGAACTCAGTCCTATATACACCCTGACATGGCTCCCTGATCATCTGATGTGACGACCAGGTGATGTGAAACCAACATGTCTAGACATTCCGATACAATGTTTCCTTCCCGATACCAATTCCGATTCCTGAACTTGAGTATCCCAGTATTCCCATTGAGACTCCCCGCATCCGACCATTAACGAACACAGAATAACACTACACGTGTTTGTGATGTCCTCTGCCTGTGCACTAAATGAGCTAGTCACGTGATGGTATCAGATCTGCTTATAGACGCACTCGCCGATACCCAATACTGAATGTCCGACACTGGTATCGGTATCGAAATAACTTCTCTTTCCTGCGCTACCGACTGACCTCCAGACCACGTCACAGCGTGTGCTTCGCGGTCAGTGGGTGCAGTCAGACCTCACAGCCGGGGGGGGGGGTGACACCCACCTGCACCCGGTAGGAGATGTCGTCGCGGCGCACCGTGGCCACGGTGGGGTTGTGGTAGTGGGGGTAGTGCTGGTGGTGGTGGTGGTGGTGGTGGTGAGGGAGGTGGTGGTGGTGGTGGTGGTGGAGGTGCTGGCTCTGCCCCAGGGGGTCGGACGCCGAGGCGGCGGCGGCGGCGGCGGCGTTGGAGGAGGACGAGGACGAGGAGGTGGAGGCGGCGGCGGCGGCGGCGCAGGCCGGGCCGCAGGGGGGCGCGTCGGCGGCGGCCAGCAGCCCCGCCAGCGTGTGGCGCTTACAGGACGGGATGCTGTGGTTAGAGAGCGAGGCGGAGGGGGGCCCCGGGGGGGGGGCGGCCGGCTCCGAGACCGAGCCCAGCCGCAGGTGCAGGGAGGCGGGCAGCGTGTGCAGCGACAGCTGGCTGGAGGAGGAGCGCGGGCAGGGCTCCAGGCCCGTGGTGGAGGTGCGCAGGGACGAGGAGTGGCGGCTGCTGCTGTAGCGGTACGACGACGCCCCGCTCACCACCGAGGCCCGCGCCGGGGAGTGGCGGGCCAGGCCCGACTGCACCGACTGGCAGCTCTGGCTGGTGCCTGCAGGGGGCGGCGGAGAGTCAGTACGGTGACGCGTCAGGGTGTCATGTTAAAGTCAGTGTTTCAGTGTCAGTGCCCTGCTACTGACATGTTACTGACATGTTAGTGTCAGTGCCCTGCTACTGACATGTTAGTGTCAGTGCCCTGCTACTAACATGTTACTAACATGTTAGTGTCAGTGCCCTGCTACTAACATGTTACTGACATGTCAGTGTCAGTGCCCTGTTACTAACATGTTAGTAACAGGGCACTGTTAGTGTATTATTACTAACATGTCAGTGTCAGTACCCTGTTACTAACATGTTACTAACATGTTAGTGTCAGTACCCTGTTACTAACATGTTACTGACACGTTAATGTCAGTTCCCTGTTACTAACATGTTACTAACATGTCAGTGTCCTGTTACTAACGTGCTACTAACTTATCAGCGTCAGTGACCTGTTACTTACATATTACTAACATGTCAGTGTCAGTGTCCTGTCACTAACATGTTACTAACTTGTCAGTGTCCGTGCACTGTTAGTAACATGTTTAATTACGTATGACGCATGTTATTAAGATGATTCTACAGGCATATATCCAATCCTTAATTAATAACAATCTTTCCGTGAGCTTTGTTGTACAACCTGAAACATGTCACTTCTAAACCTTAAACAGGAACACCAATCTCCCCCATGAGGGTTTTAGGTCGACCTACAGACGACGATGTCAATGTCTGGGGCTTTCGAGTCCAATGGTAAATGTACTTCATATAGCGCGTTTATCCAAAGCACCTTACACTATCGCTTAACATTCACCCATTCATGCACACATTCCCTCACCGACGGCGGTGTCAACCACGCAAGGTGACAGCCAGCTCGTCAGGAGCAGTCAGGGTGACAACTCAACCAGGGTGAGCCGGGGATCGAAGTAGCAACCCTGCGGTCACCAGCCGACCCGCGCTCCCTCCGGAGCTACTGCCAAGTCTTTATCCAAACAACACTTTGGGTCCAGCAGACGGACAAACATCGCTCTACAAACAACGGCCTCACCCATGGAGTGGTGCGTGTGGTGGGGGTGGTGCGGGGGGCCCCCGGGGGTCCCGCCCTGGGAGACGGAGCTCTGCTGGGAGTCGCTGGCCGTTCCCGTGCCGTTCCCGCTGCCGCACGAGACCCCCCCGCCGTCCGAGTCCTCCATGTTGCCCCCGCTGTTGCAGCCAGCCCCGCAGCCCTTCCTCAGCCTGCCCCCGCCGCCCCCCCCCCAGGGAGGAAGAGGAGGCACACGTCACAACCCCGCTCACAAAGTAAAGGCGCGGCGCAGCCCGGCACAACGACTCCGAGGAGGACTTTTATTTTGGAAATCCACTTGTTTTTCCCTCAGTGATAGTCTACAAGACAATTCTGTATCTGTATGTACCAGCCCCATATATATATCTATATATATATATAGGGCTGGGCTAGTTAACGCGTTAATTACACGTTCACGCAATCTTGTTTTAACGCGATTAAAACAAATTGACGCATTAACATTATTTTCTCTTTGATTTTTGAAAGGTTTTGAAAGTCCCACTTACTTTACATTCAATTACACTTGCAATAAGTGCCTGATTACAATTCCCAAATCTGTGGCGCTACTTATTTGAATTTAAGTACACTGTTGGTTTACAATTGTACTAATGAACTGCCTGTTAACAATTTCCAAATCTGTGGTCTTCTGTAAGTTTCATAATCAACCCACACTGAGTGAGTCAATAAAACTCCCTCAAGTTCTCTTGGCCTAGTTTTTGCTGATAAAGTACATTTGGTGTGAATGATAATGTGTCATTCCATTTGATAATTCACTTCAATTGGAGTGGATTTAAAATAGAATTTAAAAAGTGTGATTTAAAAGAATTAACTCACCGTACTATGTGATTAATCACTTTTACAACTTTTAATCGTTGCCCAGCCCTATATAAATATAGATATACTTGATCACTGGGCAACTTCTCTTTGTTTTTTACATTGCATTTGAACACTTTAATATACTATAAGGTCCTGGCACTGGGCCACTTTATACTTTAAACTGTTTGCCCTGTTTGTCCTTACTTTAGCATATACTTTAACATCTATTTTCAAATGGGTAAAACATTTTGAATAGCCAATAAACATTTGATAAACATTTTCAGTATCGAACGCACTTCAGTGCTCATTCACAGTAGAGGATGCACCAGCGCCCTCTGGTGGCCGGTCCGACGCACTGCACTCTCTCCGCCGCCACAACAACAACAACAGCAAACACAGCCACCCACCTGTGCCAGGTGCCGACCACGAAGCTGCGGATGTTGCGCATGCTGATGGGCCCGCCCAGCACGCGGGGAAGCTGCGGGTGCGAGTCGCAGTAGGAGGTGGTGAGGGGCGAGACGTAGATGGGGTAGCCGATGGGCTGGTCACACGACGAGTTGATCATGTTGCGCAGCGCCTGCTTGGCGTTCTGGATGCTGCCGCGCTCCGGGTTCCGGTTGCGCAGGAAGACCAGCTCCTGCTGCTGCCCCGCCCACAGGCCGCGCACGCACTCCTTGTTCACCTGACGCGTGGGGAAGGGAGGGGGAGTTAAGAGAGAGATAGGGGGGAGGGAGGGAGGGAGAGTTAGAGAGAGAAAACAGAACTGTCAAACGCTAAATGGAATGCATTCATGTAAAGCGCTTTTTCTAAACACCCTCACACCATTGCCGGACATTCACCCATTCATGCACACATTCACACACCGACGGCGGTGTGTGAATGTGTGTGTCGACCACGCAGGGCGACAGCCAAGAGAGAAAGCGAAAGAAAGGGAAAAAGAGAGAAAGAGAGAAAAGGAGAAAAGAGAGAGAGAGAGAAAGAAAAGAGAGAGGAAAGAGAAATTAAAATAAAGAGAGAGAGAGAGAGAGAGAGAGAGAGAGAGAGAGAGAGAGAGAGAGAGAGAGAGAGAGAGAGAGACAGAGACAGAGACAGAGAGAGAGAGAGAGAGAGAGAGGGGGAGAGAGAGGGAGAGGGGGAGAGAGAGAGAGAGAGAGAGGGGGAGAGCGAGAGCGAGAGAGAGGGAGAGCGAGAGCGAGAGAGAGAGGGGAGAGAGAGAGGGGTGGCCCCACCTTGATGACCCTGAAGCTGAGGTAGCGGCGGTTGAGCATGATGATCTTGTACTCGTTGGTGCCCTCGTCCAGGACGTGGCGCAGGGCGAGCAGAGCGGGCGCGTTGGACAGCACTGCGCTGCGCCAAGCCGGGTCGCCCTCGTGGGCCATCACCAGGCTCACCTGGTGCTCCGAGATGGCCTCGAACAGAACCACCGGGTCCTCGTACTCATCTGGGGACGTGAAGTGGTCCTGGAGGCGGGAGGGGGAGTTAGAGAGAGACAGAGAGGAGGGAGGGAGGGAGGGGGGGAGGGGGGGAGAGTTAGAGAGAGACAGAGAGGAGGGAGGGAGGGAGGGGGGGAGAGTTAGAGAGAGACAGAGAGGAGGGAGGGAGGTAGGGGAGGGGGGAGGGGAGGGTGAGTTAGTGAGACGGAAGGGAGAGAGACAGGGGGGAGAGAGGACAGAATGGAGAGAGTGAGGGAGGGAGAGAGGGAGACAGTGAGAGTTAAAAGGGAGACGTGGGGAGAGGGAGGGAGAGAGGGACACAGTGAGAGTTAAGGGTTAGAGTTAAGCGATTGGTTAGCAGCCCTTAACGTCTCCGTTGCGTCGACGGATAGTTAAAAAATATTGGTTGCGCACGTAAGTTACGGAGAGGTTCTCCGACAGGCTCTCCGGCTACGGAGAGGGCTCTCCGTGCCTACGTGCAGCACCTTACGGAGGACTACAAACCGGCCTTTAGAGAGAGACCGGCCTTTTGAGAGAGACCGGGGGGAAAGACGATAGCGGGAGAGGAAGAAAGGGGGAGAGCGGGAGAGAGAGAGCGATAGAGGTGGATGCTGACAGACCAGCAGAGAGCCTGGCAGGAGGCCTCACCTGGTGGAGCTTGAGGGACATCCTGACGCCCGGCACCACCACCTTCCTGAGCAGCTCCATGTCCGCGAAGATCCACTCGTCACGCAGGGAAGAGATCCGGAAGTCCCCCTTGAAGAGAGCGTGCAGGCCGAACAGGAAGGACTCCAGGTTACTGGAGAGAGAGGGAGAGGGGGGAGAGAGAGAGAGGGAGAGGGAGAGGGAGAGGGAGAGAGAGAGAGAGAGAGAGAGAGAGAGAGAGAGAATGGTTACTCCCTTTAATACCGGTTACTCACTGTACACTGGTTACTCTCCAACACTACTGGTTTACTCCCAGCACGACTTGGTTCTCCCAGTACTACTGGTTACTCCCAGTACCCCTTGCTACTCCAAGTACAACTGATTCCTCCCAGTACTTTAGTGTGTACAGGTTAGTCAGAGGACTGGACCCCCTCAGAGGAACCAGTCCTCACTTGTCTCTTCACACTCGATGCACCAGCACCAACGAGCTGGCTCACCAGTGCCCTCCTCCAGCGTGCGCTAGGCTAGCACTAGCGTTAGCGGGTGCTGCTAGCGGTCCTCTCACCTGGACATGTGGTGCGCGGCGGTGCCCAGGGCGCGGCGGCCGAGCACGCACAGGCCGAAGCACAGCAGCACCAGGGCCGAGTCCTTCTCACTGTCCAGCGGCTGCAGAGTGGGTGGGGGTGGGTGGGGGTAAGGGTGGGGGTGGGGGGGGGGGGGGCAATGGGAACACTGTTATGCTACATCACGCGCTAGGCTAGGCTCATTGACACAGGCATGTGGATGGCGTGTTGCTATGCTAAGTCGTGCTATGATACCCGCTATACTGTGCAATACTCTGTTATGCTATGTCATGCTACGTCATGCTAGGCTATGCTGATTAAAACGTGGCGCAGATAGCATGTTTTGCTATGCTGCACACGCTAGGCTATGCTAATCAAAACAAGGCACTGACAGAATGTTGTGCTATGGCTATGCAATGCTACACCCCGCTAGGCTACGCTAATCAAAACAAGGCACTGATAGGTGGTTATGCTATGCTATGCTACACCCCGCTAGGCTACGCTAATCAAAACTAGGGACTGATAGGTGGTTATGCTATGCTATGCTACACCCCGCTAGGCTATGCTAATCAAAACAAGGCACTGACAGGTGGTTATGCTATGCTATGCTACACCCCGCTAGGCTATGCTAATAAAAAACAAGGTGCTGATAGGCGGTGATGCGAGGCCGGCTGTGCTCGGCTACCTTGGCTCTCCTGGAGTTGCAGTACTGGATCCAGCCCAGGTAGACCCCGCAGAAGCTGTCCCTGGAGATGCCTGCCAGCCGGTGGTCGTAGTCCTCGTCGATGTTGGGGTTGAAGGTGGGGTCCAGGTCCACGTAGTTGCGCTCGGCGCACGGCCGCAGCCCGTCCCTCATGGTCTCGTTGGCCAGCCACTCCTCCAGCTTGGGGTTCGCCACCACATAGTAGATGATCCCCTGGACGCACAAGTGCATGATGGGAAAATTAAACGTAAATGGACTGCATTTATACAGCGCGTTTCGAACAAAGAGCTTTGCAACATTGCCTGACATACATTCACCCATTCATACACATTCACACACAGACGGCGGTGTCAGCCACGCAAGGCGACAGCCAGCGCGTCGGGAACAGTTAGGGCGAGGTCAGGTGTCTTGCTCAGGGACACCTCGACACTCACAAACTAGCAACGTTTTTGTTACCAGCCAACCCGCTCTGACTCCTGAGCCTCATGCATAATGATAATGATGTACTGGCGGATGACCTGAGGTCTTACAGAGCTATCATACAAATAGCAAAAAAATTGCCAAAAAAGTACTCCCCGTATTTAAACTATTAAAGCAAATATATCGTAATAGCAATTTACAAAGAAAACTAGATATTATATTCTCCAACATATAACGTATAAAAAAAAACTAAAATAAAGCCACAAGACACAACCAAGACATCAACAAAGATTTTCACAATAAAAGTGCGGCCCCGTCCGCTGACCTTGACGTAGTAGATGGTGAGGATGCGGCGCAGGTCGAACACCTGCAGCATGGAGGCGGCGCTGTTGTCGGTGATGCTGTAGCCCTCCAGCACGTACTTGGTGACCAGCACCTCCCAGGCCAGCCAGCGCTGGCCGAAGGCGGCGTTGAAGGACAGCACGTGGGGCAGGTGGCCCGGCTCGCAGCAGCAGCAGCCCTCGTCCTCCTCCACCCCCTCCGTGATGGCCTCCACCTCCCGCTGCTGGCAGTACGTCCCTGGGGAGACGAGGGGGGGCGAGAGAGGGTGTTAGAGCCCCGGCAGAAAGGTGGCTAGGTGTGGTGAAGAATCGTCAGGGAGCTCACTAGGATAGGCTAGGTTAGCAACCAGACAACATGGAGCTCACTAGGCTAGGCTAGTGACCAAACATCATAGAGCTCGCTAGGCTAGGCTAGGCTAGGCTATGTTGTTTGGTTGCTAGCCTAGCCTAGGGAGCCCTATGTTGTTTGGTTGCTAGCCTAGCCCAGTGAGCTCTATGACGTTTGTTCGCTAACCTAGCCTAGCCTAGCCTAGCCTAGTGAGCTCTATGTTGTTTGGTTCCTAGCCTAGCCTAGTGAGCTCTATGATGTTTGTTCGCTAACCTAGCCTAGCCTAGTGAGCTCTATGACGTTTGTTTGCTAACCTAGCCCAGCGTAGCCTATCGAGCTCAATGTTGTTTGGTTGCTAGCCTAGCCTAGTGAGCTCTCCGATGTTCCCTCTCTCGTCCCTTATAGTGTCGACGCGTGGTTCAATCTGGAAGCTGACCCTAGCCCTGACCTGACCCCTCACCTCTGAACTCCAGGCCGCGCAGCTGGAAGGCCACCAGGCCGTTGCCGAGCTCCACCAGGTGCACCAGGGCGTTGAGGTAGTCGGAGGCCAGGATGAAGCAGTCCCCCGTGGTCACGGCGCCCCATCGGCCCAGCATCAGGTCCCCGCACAGGCTGTGCTGCAGCGAGCGCGTCAGGTGCTCGTAGAAGATGGAGTTCAGGTTGTTGTCGTCCGAGCCTATGAGCCCCCGAGAGACAGAGGGGGTGAGAGGAGATAAGACAGACAGGACATGAGGACAGAGACGCAGAGATGGGAGGAGATAGACAGGAAAGGACAGACAGACGGATGGATAGATATATAGACAGACAGACGGATAAAGACGGACAGATGAGATAGATTGGACAGATAGGGAAGACAGACGGGACGGAGACGAGGCAGACAGACGGACAGACCAGACATATAGAAAGGACAAACAGATAGACGGGATATAAACAAACAAACACACGTCAAGAAGCCCAAACTGGACTCAATGAGAGGCTCGACTCATCAAACTCTAAACGATTTCTCAATTATCCGAGGTCGTGTTCATCATGGTGCTACGGCGAGCCCACCTGGGTTCCTGTCCAGCTGGGACACCAGACGCGTGTTGGAGTGGTCCACTCTCTTGGTGCTGAAACAGAGGAGGACACCGCACACTGCATCACAGAGAAACACACCACACAGAGGAACACACCGCACACTGCGTCACTGAGAAACACACAAAACAGAGAAAAACGGCGCACACTGCGTCACTGAGAAACACACAAATCAGCGAAAAACAGCGCACACTGCGTCACTGAGAAACACACCACACAGAGGAACACACCGCACACTGCGTCACTGAGAAACACACAAATCAGAGAAAAACACCATACTGAATCTCTGAGAAACACACCACACACTGCATCACAGAGAAACACACAACACAGAGAAACACACCACACACACTGCATCACAGAGAAACACACCGCGTCACAGAGAAACACACAACACACTGCTTCTCTGAGAAACACACACCACACACTGCACTTACATTTGTTTACACATTAACCAGGCAAATTTCAAGTAGCATGTACAAAATACAAACACACCGCACTATAAACAACTCCACCGTCACCAATACTAGCAGCACTCCACTGTCACCATGCTAGCAGCACTCCACTGTCACCATGCTAGCAGCACTCCACTGTCACCATGCTAGCAGTACAACACTGTCACCATGCTAGCAGTACAACACTGTCACCATGCTAGCAGTACAACACTGTCACCATGCTAGCAGCACTCCACTGTCACCATGCTAGCAGCACTCCACTGTCACCATGCTAGCAGTACAACACTGTCACCATGCTAGCAGTACAACACTGTCACCATGCTAGCAGCACTCCACTGTCACCATGCTAGCAGTACACCACCCAAACTACAACCACTCCGGGAGCAGAGCGACTACACCCCGCGTCCTTACTTGTAGTCTCTCTCCCAGAACTTGACGGGGCGGACGTAGGAGGTGATGAAGATGGCGCTGCCCAGGAAGGGGTTGAGCGGGGTGGAGAAGAAGGCGGAGACCAGAGCCTGGACCAGCAGCATGGCGGAGTCTGGACGACCGGGGAGTCAAGGAGCTCTCTGCACAGTGCCGCCCCGCCACCTAACCCTAACCCTAACCCCTGTTGGGGATGAGAGGCCCCCCGTTGGGGAGGGCGTGGCCACTGCTGTGTGTGGTAGCATACAGAAATAAGCACCGCGGGGATTCCCACAGCACCATACAGCAACGCACGCCTGTCGCCTCTTAACTACGTCCTCAAAAATAATTAAAAGATTAAAAAAAATTACAAGTAAAATTGTTTGACTGTTCTTCGTTCAGTTGTTATTTTGACATTGTTGTTTAGCACTTTATTCATTTTCAAATAATTTGAATTGTTACTCAAATAAAAGGTGCTTATTTATTAATTGTACATTATTATTATTGTTTCATAGTGTTTAATAAATAATTGTTGATTAAAGTACCGAGTCTGCGGTCGACCCCACAGCGTACAGGTTGTTCCAGCGGCCGCCAGCGGTACTGGTTGAGGGAGAATCAGTGGCTTTTGACATGCAGTGAATGTGCACACAACTACGACAGTACTATTGGGTGTTGAGCGTGACGACGGGCGGAGCATTGCGGAGGATACGAGGCACGGCGAAGGGCTGGGCGAAGGCGTGGAAGGCCGAGCCCCAGGTGATCTGCCACGGGGCGATGTAGGTGTAGACGAAACGCAGCTTGTAGAACAGCTCCCACAGCTTTAGCACCACCACCACCACCACCACCACCACCACAGAGGATGGAGACATGGGGAGAAGAGACCGTTAGACTCGTAGCCCCTTACCCCTCCCCCTTGTTTTGAAGGGGTAAGGGGAAGGGGTAAGGGGAAGGGGTAAGGGGAAGGCATAAGGGGTAGAAATGGGATTGGGCCTGGCCCAATCCCATTTCTACCCCTTACCCCTTCCCCTTACCCATCCCCCTTGTTTTGAAGGGGTAAGGGGAAGGGGGGAGGGGTAAGGGGAAGGGGTAAGGGGTAGAACTGTGATTGGGCCTTATTCTCAGTGACTATAGATTGTACGTTCACATTTACTTTAAGGGCATTTAGCAGACGCTTTTATCCAAAGCGACTTACAATACGTACACTTAACATATCGCTGTCGGTACAGTAAAGATGTTCATAGAACCGAGGGCCAATCAATAGGTTGAACCCTTCCCCATGTACAACAAAGATAGCTAGGACAAGATGCTACACAATGCTAAGTACTATTTTTAAGTGCAAGGAAGTACAAGATAAAATAAGTGTGTAAGAGGGTTGTGGAGGATTGAGGGGGTACGGAGGGAGGCTATGCAGAGTCTGGGTGAACTCTGTGAGTCTTGAGTCTTTTGAGGAATTTAGCCTCATTTCCACCGCACACACTTTCCCGAGGAACTAGACACCACGGACGAAAGCGTTCACCTGTCCGTCTCCGGAGCGCAGGTGTGTTCAACTGTCTGGACCCCCCGGGCCTCACCTTGCTGAAGACGATGGACATGAGGAAGAGGTCGAGCAGGAGCGTCTCGGACAGGTGGGGGCAGTCGAAGGTGAAGAAGAGGATGGTGAAGAGCACGGTGGCGTACTGGTAGGTGGGGCAGCTGTAGGAGGAGCGCAGCAGCTTGAGGCCCGCCACCGTGATCATCAGAGCGCCCAGCCTGCGGCAGGAAGTGACACCACACACCGCAACGTCAATGGGGGTGTCAAAATAAAAGTCTAAATTAAAGTTCCCCAACTCGGCCCAAACTTTAAACACACTTTTGAAGAAGGCGTGTCCCTCCGGTCTGATTGTTAAGATGGCATGTCAAAGTAAAAGCTTCCTCTCCGGTCTGAATGTTAAGAATGCATGTCATTGTAAAAGCCTCCTCTCAGGACTGAATGTTAAGGAAGCATATCAAAGTAAAAGCCCCCTCTCCAGTCTGAATGTTAATAAAGCATGTCAAAGTAAAAGCCTCCTCTCCATTCTGATTGTTAAGAAAGCATGTCAAAGTAAAAGCCAACTCTCCAATCTGAATGTTAAGAAGACTTGTCAAAATAAAAGCCTTCCCTTGGGTCTGAATGTTAAGAAGGCATGTCAAAGTAAAAGCCTCCCCTCGGGTCTGAATGTTAAGAAGGCATGTCAAAGTAAAAGCCCCCCCTCGGGTCTGAATGTTAAGAAGGCATGTCAAAGTAAAAGCCTCCTCTCCGGTCTGAATGTTGAGAAGGCATGTCAAAAAAAAAAGCCTCTCTGAACTTTACAAAGACAACAACTCTATAGGTGTCTGAAGGTTGATTTATAGGCAACACAAGTTAACAAGTTTCTACACACATTATTATGTATTATTCTGAAAGACCCTGATTAGAAACAGTCGAGCATGGCCGTTATCAACACAGGGATAATTATAACGCTGGAACGGTTATTACGAGAGACGGAGCGGCAGGGAGCCAGGGACCAGAGGGTAAACAAGGCTCAGATGTTGTGGGTATTATTCACTCAGGAGGAGGACTAGCGAGGAGGCTATCTAGTTAGCTACCTACCAGGCCAGCTGGACTAGCTAGGCGGCTAACTACTCAGCCAGAGGGCCAATTAGACTAGCTAGGAGGCAAACTGGACCAGTGAGGAGGCTAACTAGCTAGCTAGCATTCTAACCAGACTAGCTAGGAGGCTAACTAGACCAGCTAGGACTCTTACTGGACAAGCGAGGCTTACTAGCTAGCTAGCTACCAGTAAAAAACTGGACTAGATAGGAGGCTAACTAGCCAG